>NC_067286.1:4737632-5416632 GCF_020740795.1 Apus apus
GTCATTCAGGAAGTACCAGCATGAGGTTTTAGAACTGCAGAAGATAAATTTTGCTATATTTGTGTAAACCATAAAGCCTTTCCACTTCAAAGAAGAACAGTCAGATTATCAAAGGTTTACATTTTTAAGTAGTTTATAGAGGGCTTTTAAAATGTTATAGAATGTTGTAACTTTTATAGTTGTTTATTTTATATGGGAAGTCAGTTCCCTCTAGAGTCATAAAAAATTTCTTAAGCCAGCCTCACTCTTGAGTGTATGAAAAGCATCAGATATTCACTGTCTTTAAAATTACCATGATAGCAAATAATAATTTAAAAGCTACAGAAATCTTGGAACATACTACTTGAAAACAGTTTTGCTTATTCGTAATAGTTGTTCACATGTTACAGGTTTATACACAAGCAATTAGTTGAAGTATCACATTCCTTTATTGTTCCATATTGCTATTTGCAAATGAAAACTGGTTAAACTACAACTGAGCATGGCTGTCATAAGTGTGGAAATACCCATATCCTGCCCGGGCATCTTCCTTGCCACCCACTTCTGGAATTCAGTTAGCTAATAAATTACTTATTCCCTGTTATGGTCTTAGCTGTGATCTTCAGTGAAAACAGATGGGCTGCATTGTGAGGGTGAACAATAGACCACAGGAGAGGAGCCACCACAGAAACTAGTTTAACTTTGTTCATAAACTTGGTCATTTCTCCCTTAACTATATTTTAACATTTCCAAATTGCAGTTACACTTTTCCTGGAGTTCTGGAAGAGACGGCAAGCTAGACTGAAATATGAGTGGGATTTGGTTGATTTTGAAGAGGAGCAGCAACAGCTCCAGCTGAGGCCTGAGTATGAAGCTAAATGTACCCAAAAGAAGAAGAACCCCGTAACTCAGGTAATGATCCTGCTGGGTTAACATGCATGCAGGTTCAGTTGTGTGCTGAAAGGTACTTTGGTGACGTGCGAGTTCTGCCTCAGGAACAACTCTATCTCATTGCTAGTTCAAGGTTTGTGTGACACACATAAGCAGAGCCACATATATACTGGAGCAGGGCAGGCCCTCAGATATTCCATCACCCCTGAGCAGGTGTTCATGGTAGCAGTGAGCTTGGCTTAAGTAGGTAGAATGTGATGCCAACCATGCCCTCACTGAACACAGTAGAGGGCATTGAATAGCAAAGCAGAACATGGCAGCACATTGTTTTCTCACTGCAGACAATCAGTTGATGAGGGCTGAAGTTTGCACTCTTTGATTGACTAATGTGAGAGAGACACTCTTCACCTGCTGACAGCAGCATAGCTGAGTTGGGAACAGTCAGGTCTGGAGCTGACAGCCCTGCCTTGCCAGGGTCTTTTTGCCCTGGGCAAAGCCATTGCTGTGTGGCCATCCTGCTTTCCAGTCTGAAGGTACCAGTAACAAGGTGCTCAGCACTTCAGCCTCCTCTTGCAAGTGACAGGCATGTCCCATCTCATGGACCATGGCTGTCTCCTGCAGACGTCTTATATTATTTAGGCTTTTGACACAGTGTGAATGAGAACATGGGTGTTTTTTTGCCTCTGGAGTGTGCATAACCATAATGTATTTTTCTTATCTCAGGGTGAGATCCTACACTGTTCTGTGCTTTCTAAGTGTGCATTAACATTTACCATAAAAATTAACTGACTGCACAATCCTTTATTTTATGACACATCAATTAATTGCCTTGGTGGATTTTCAGAAGCTTTTGTGTGGCAAGGTTTAGCAGTGATCCTTATCACTGCCCAGTTACAGCAAACCATACAGGTTAACCATGCTGCAGTGTAATTTCCTTTTTTTAGATAATGTGCAATACTGAACACATGAAAGGACAATTATTTCACATAAGGTAATTCTGCAGGCTGATGAGGTAATATGGATACAGGTCACTGAATTTCTTGCATCCCAAGGCTGGCTTGGCTTTGCTCAGAAAATGCTTTCCTCATTATTTCTGATCATGATTCAGAGTTCTAGGTGCAGTGTAACAGAACTTGCTCATCCTGAGGCTTTAATTAACACCTCATTTGTCATGATAGTAAACTGTTTAGCTGGATCATAGCTGAAATCTGTTTTTGCTGATTACAGCAGAATCTTAATTTCCATAAATAATGAAGCATTCCATTCCAACCTAGGTTCTATCATTACGCATTGCCTACATCCCGTTCTAAAGTAGGAACCCTGTTGAATGGCTTAAAATGTGCAAAACATTTGTTCTTAGTAGAGATTATACATATTATTTACTAACATATAATGGATTTAAAATGTTATGACTCTCTCTAAATCCACCTGATATCTGTGCTTGTATCTTATCTTCAGCTGATTTTTATAGTTCTTTTAATAGAGCCTCTAGCTGTTATACCATCAAACAGCTTGTTGTAACTCGAGACTACAGTATTGACACTTGTGTTTAGGAAGTGTACTTAGGCAGATACAGGCAGTATATCTCTTCTCAGAGAGCAGCACACTGTCCTTCAAACAAAATCACGTTGGTATGAGCCTGCTGATTTACACAAGATCTTGCCATCGAGAGGCAACACTTGGAACACACCTGCTACTACCTGGTGTCAGGGAGAAACGTGCAGCTCAGTTGCAGCCTTTGGTTTCAATGTAATTATAATTACACAGGTTCCTTGGGCACATTCTGGGCTTTTGTGCAACAGGAAAGAAATTCCTTTCAATAATATTTTACAAGTTGAATATCTAATGTCAAAACAAGCATTTTCTGGTTCAGTATACTTATTGGTAATTTATACTCACATGTAGTTTGTCAGTGCCTCTTTGTCCAACGCCTTGTCCCAAAGATTTATCAAATTTAAGTATTTTTTAGTAAATCTTCTTCCACTGGCATTAGTTCTTAAATGATCCTTTCTTAATACATGTAATCTGATATTTTAGGAGTTAGAATTGGTTGCAAAAAAGAGAACTTTACAGGAACATGGAAAATTGTTCATGTGCTACATGGGGATACTTGCTTGGGTAAGACCCAGCAGCCTGATGCTGCAGCAGGGATTGGCAACTAATGAATGTAGCCATTGCTTCAATTAAAAAATAAATACATCAAAGGAGTGGAGGAAAATACTCTCTGGCTGTGTGGAAAAACATGGCATGCCCAAGTAAATAACCATTTTAAGAATCCTTGACATGAAGAATTTCTTAAAATTCAGTCCAGTTTTGGACTTAGAGGTGTATGACAACTGACCTAGCATTACAGTAATAGTTGTGTCCTGTTTGTCTAATGAAGGAGGTGGTCTTTTTCCTTCAGCTACTGAATCATTTTTGTGAAGGTTTAGCCATTCTTTCCAAGTACTGTCTTTGTAGTTTTATGGCCACTTCTGTCCTGATCTTCCTCTCCCTCCTCCAGCACATTCAAAATCATGTCCTCTCTGCCCATTTCGAAAGGGGGGTTCTGAATTGTTTTCCTTGGATTTGGGCACTTTCACACAGCTGATGAGAGCTCTCTCTGCTGCTTGATGTTGGAATAAGGTTATGGATTTGTGAACTGTGCTCTGCTTGCTTGATTGTTTCAGGAGATGGAGCCTTATTTGCCTATAACTAGCCAGGCTGTGCGGTTCTGCATCTCAGGAACTACAGTGTTGTTCTGGGTGAGCATCTTTTTGAATCATCCCTTTAACATACATCAGAGTTGCTGGTTGTCACTAATCATGACATTGACACAAACTGGTTTTAATCATGACATTAACACATGCAGATTTCCCACTGCCATGCAAAATGCACTTCTGTTCAGATTAAAAAAACAAAAAACACCTTGGAAATCTGACATTGATTGGTAATTTCCTTGGACATTTTAGTATAGGGATATTTTTTTCTCTAACTTATGGTCTGTTAACAGACCATACTGAAAGATTTGTTGTAAAGGCAAAACCCCCCCCAAAACTTGGTCACTACAGTGAAGTATATACATACTTCTCTGTGGAAATAATCTGCAGAGTGAATTCAATCTAACTTCTTTCCATCTCCATTTCTAGGAGACCGTATCTTTCTGCACTATTTATTTTTTAATCTTGTCATTACATTGTCTGCCTTTCTTGTGTTAACAAAATAGTTCTGTTAGGTTTAATGTATCTAATATAAAAAAAAATGCTGCCTGTGTACTTTGCATTTGAGTGCTGCTGAACCCATCCCCATAAAGAATGAGATTGGGAAAGTATAATGCATGATGGTTTACATCTTCTTTCAAAAGTTGCATGCAGAGAGCTGGACAGAGCTATGGGTGTATTTGAGATCTCTGTCCTTCCCTTAGGTGTCCCTGATCATAGCCAGCATGATAGCTGTGATCGTGTATCGCCTGGCAGTCTATGCCGCCTTCGCCAGCCTGATGGAGAACACTCAGACTTTACAGCCCATCCGAGGTTTGCTGACCCCTCAGCTGGCCACTTCAGTCACAGCCTCGTGCCTGAATTTTGTCATCATCATGATCCTGAATTTCTTGTATGAGAGAATAGCCATCTGGATTACTGATATGGGTAAGCAGTCTCCTCAAAGACAAAACTTCCAAGGAGTCACTAAAGGTAGAACTGATCTTGAGGTGCTCAATGTATTTTTTCTCACCTTGGCACAGTGGGAGCACTAGGATGTTAGTCTGTAGCTTGAAGCAGTTACTCAGTTGTATCCGTGGCCTTACTGAACATTTTCCCTGTATTTTAATAGTTACCATAAGCTGGTTTCTCTTAGTATAATGTTTGTTTATATTCAGACTAGTCTATGGAGACAATCATAGTTCTGAACATAATTAAAAATGAACATGTGTTATATTAGAGTCACCAAAGCAACATCAAACTGTCTCAAGTTAGCAGTATTTCAATTAGAAATCCTGAAGATGTATTATTCAAATAGGTCACAGCTTTCACAGACATTTTTACAAGAAGAAAGACTAAATAATAATGTTTCTCTCTTCAGAGAAAAGGTAAGAGGCTGGGGGACAGGACAGTGTATTTTCCAGAGTTTTCTCTTGGCAGTTTCCTTTAGCTATGGATTACAGGTTCAGTTTAAATAAAGACTGATGGCAGAGATTGAGCAGGTTGAGAAGTCTGGGGCAAGATGTGGTGGTGTGGCTGTAGCTGTTGGTAGTGTTACCTGCAGAGAACTCACTCCAGAGCTGGGGGAGCCAGCAGGCAGGCCCAGAATCATCTATTACTTTTGTAGCAGATTTTGTGTTAGACTGTTGCTTGCTTGCTGGAAATAGCCTTCTCTAGAGCTCTTATGTCTTTTTCTTTGCTTGCCCTTAATGATTTAGATGTACAGGTCCCTGCAAGTGCTTTATAGAAAGTAGTAATTGCAGAATATTCAGCTGGAGTGGGAAGAGCTGAAAGTATTAGGTATGTGTAGTTTGTACAGCTGTCATAAAACCACGCAGATGATCTTTTTTATGAGGTCTTAAAAGTGGAATCAGGAATTGAAAGGTATTTCTTGCAGAAACATAATGGGATGTTGCCTCTGGTTTCTTTTGACTTATTGTGGACGATCTCTTGTCTCAGAGATCTGTATTGCTTATCTGATTTGGCAAATTTAGACCAAAGAAAGACAGAACAAATCATAAGTAAAACTGCCCCTAGCAAAAAAAGCCAAAATAACAAACAAAACCACAACAAACAAACAAACAAAAACAACAGAAAATAATATTTTCTTTTAATCTTTCTTTCCTGAAGGTTAAGAATTATAAGCATGAAGGCTCAGCGATGTTATTTTGCTGCTTGCAAGTGTGGAGGATTAATTTCTTAAGTGTCAGCAGTACCTGGGGTGATGTTAGGGAGGGAAAATCAGTGTTTCCTTCTGGGGACTGCTGCCCTCCTCTGGCGGCCGCGGTAGCTGCGCTGAGCCCAGCCATAGAGTCACGGTTGGGTCCACGGTATGAATGATGGCTGTGGCTGTCAGGATTGTCTTTTCTAACTTTTCACACTTGAATTCCTTAAAAACTTGAGGCCAGGTTCTGTTTTCAGGCTGGTGTTCTGAACGGTACAGTATCTGATGTAAAGACTTGAATAGCTCAGTGCCAATAAAAATACTTCCATGAGCTACAGCCTAGGCAGACTGCCTCACCTGAGACCCACCTCCTTTGTACTGCAGGTTTCCAGTAAATACGTTCAGTCAAGAAATCTTATGCCAAGCTCAGAAACGTTGATTTACTCAGATATATAAAATAACTTTGTCACAGGGCCACTGAGTATAACATGTCTACTAGTTCCTGACCAATTCAGAGGGATGTGGGTGCTGGTGGTGTATTTTCTTCCACTTTCTCCCAGATTGAATTGATAATATATGATTATTTAGTACTGATAATGTACGTAGGGCTTCCTGCTACCTTTAACAATGTAAACATGATGGGGAATGTGATTATGAAGGCAGCAAAATCTAAGCAAAGGGTTCGTGATGTTCAGTACCACCAAGATGCTTGTCTCCTTCCCTGTTCTTCCCTTCACTATGAGTTTCATCTTCCAGAGGCACAGGATCCCATCCAGTTTCTGCTGATTTCAGTATAAGTTACACACATTAAGCATATTGAAAAAAACCAATACTGTAACATGCTTCTCTACCACAAAGCAGAAGCAAAGTCTTTATAGTGTGTGTTGTCAAGAGTGAAATTTTCATAATGTAGAAAACCCTGTTAGTCAATGTTTGAGATTCATCTTGGATCTCCTAAAAACTGTAAGATTTTTGGGAGGAACAAGTGCTAGTGGGCAGTACAAAGAAGAGGAAACAGAAGCTTATAAATATTTCAAGAATGAATTTCACTTTCCTGTCTACTCAGAACATTGCATTGTAAATTAAGGGCAAGGTGACTGAGAGCAGGAATTCCATCTGATTATCTGTTTGTAGGTGGGTTTCCTTTTTTATTTTTTCCCCTCTTTGGGTTGTAAATGCATTGTGGGTGATGGATATTTATGAATCTATATCCTTTCAAAGAGATTAAGGAAAATAAAATGACTCTTTTCTGGTTTCACAGAGATTCCCAGAACTCATATGGAGTATGAGAACAGGCTCACTATGAAAATGTTTCTGTTCCAGTTTGTCAACTACTATTCATCTTGCTTCTACGTGGCCTTCTTCAAAGGGAAGTTTGTTGGTTACCCTGGTGCCTACACATACATGTTTAATCGTTGGCGAAATGAAGAGGTAGGACTTTCTTGACTTAAGGTATTGAATAATAATATAGGAGTTTAAACTCTTCCTGCTGTTGCTAGTCAGGGGAGAACTAAAAGTGAAAATTTGTGCCTCTTGGTCACAGGAGTGAAAAATCAAAAAGCTTTTCTTGGCCTCAGTTCTCCTGACATACCAGTGGATCTCACTGCATGTCTTAACAGTGATCCTCTAGGTTGAAGGAAGATCGTATAAATGGAAACGGTCTCTGGCTTTTGGGCCTCTTTATAAGCTTTTTGTGGCACTACATTTTCAGAGAAACCATTTGGGAAGAGGCACATCTGTAAACTGTTGCTTATTTCATTGCTAATTATGCTGTTTGTAGAGAGATGAAATACAATCTTTAATGTGAAGTCAATAGTGGAGGAAAAACTTCACACAAAACACAATGAAGTGATGCAGTGCACTTACTGATAGAGTATCTCCTAACTCTGCTTTGCCTGCTAAATTCTTAGGAAGGCTGCAACAAAGGGCTGAAACTTTAAAACTAGTGTTCTCAGCAAATGACAGAGGCCAGATACTGGCAGGTATTCACGTAACTCTGGTGTAGAGCTATGAGGAGAAAATGCAGGTGCTTGCTAGGTCAGGGTTGGCCTGAGCACCATGGATTCACCTTCCTGGGGCTGTGGGGTGGCTGTTGCATCTGGATCCTGCAGCCCCATCTTTGTGTATCAGCACAGTCGTCAGCTGGAAGCATCTCTGAATTACTCTGGCTTTAAAAGGTCATTCTGTTTTGGTGTGTGTTTTATCAAGCACATTGAGCATTGAAAGCCCTTCTGTAACAGCTTTCTGAAAAGGCATCTTAGCTGGCAGTCCAGGTATAAATTAAGTATTGTCCTAACAAGTTTTAAGAACTCCTTTATTTGATTTATACAGTAGCAGAGTATAGTTTATCTGGATAATGTCCATTGTTCATGTCCATTAACCCCCAGTTTGTTTCTGGCAGTGTGATCCTGCAGGCTGTTTGATAGAACTGACGACCCAGCTGACCATAGTCATGGCTGGCAAGCAGATCTGGGGCAATATCCAGGAGGCCATTGTACCGTAAGTTCTCTCTGACACTGAGATGCCCATGCTATAGGCAGAGGGAATCCTTGGAGAGAGTGATAACAACTATTGCCATAGAGCAGAAGCTGAGAAAAATTCTGCAACTTAAGCACAAATTCTGCGTAGACTCATTTCATTGCGGCTTTTGCCCTCTTCTTGTGAAAACCATGCTTATAAAAGCCTGTTGCAACAAGAGCTTCCTTAGAGAAAGGGATACTTGATCTGCTCTCATTGTTAACTTTTTTATGCATATACAGCTGGATTTGTAACTGGTGGGGTCGCCGGAAAGCCAGAAATAATCCAGAGAATTTATACAGTCGCTGGGAGCAAGACCATGATCTGCAGACATTTGGAGCCTTAGGCTTGTTCTATGAATACCTAGAAATGGGTGAGTTTAAAAATATGCATTTGGAATTGAGGACAAGACACCTTGTACTGACAGTTTAGAAAAAAAAACAACAGCTTCTCAATCAATTGTTAATGCCACCACTTTCATCTGGTAAACAGTAGATGATTAACTGCTGGAAATCATTAAATAGGTCAGCCCAATTAAAGAAAAAAAGCTGCCTTTGCATCTTGGACTGCAGGGAGTTACACAGAAATGCTGCAAAGACTGTTTGTTTCCCTCATTTGAATGGGAAGCATTATTCTGGGTGCAGCTATAGCTGTCTGGGTGTCTGTTCTGTTCTTGTTCCCAAGCATCTTCTCAGCTGATGTCAGTGGAAGTTGTAAGTATGGGATGAGTGCCAAACATGCTGTAAGGATGGTACTGCAGATATGAGATCTACCAGCTGCATTAAGGAGAATCCGTTTCCTGTTGGGTTTGCAGTGATTAGTGCTTCAGTCCAGTCCAGCAGAGGGAGCTTGGGTAACAGAGCAGGGTTTTCCAAAGGTAACACAGACAGGCCAGCATATGAAATTAGTTTACACAACTAGAAATTGAAGCCAGACTAAAGATAAAAGACACTAAAAAAAAGAAAAAGTTAGATTTATCTATTATAAGAACAAAATTTGTTGAAAAGTGGACCTTTGTATTGTTTCTACAGAAAAAAATTTAAGTCTTCTAGATTCCCTAGAGATGTCTAGCCTTATTATTGTCACTTCATATTTCCTGCAGAGCTGTGATCATGTGAAATGAACATACTCAGTGTGGCCACCCATGCCTGTTAACAGATAATTTTGCTCTTCCTGAACCAGAACTGAACCAGCACACTTCAGCATTTTCCTAAGCTAGTAGGAATTTTGTTGCTTGTTTAAGATGAAGAAATCATCACTAAAATCATGGAAGAGGTGATGACTGGTATATGGGCTTTTTTTTTATCCGCTGCCTAAACCAGACAAGATGTTCTATTTCCTAGCTTAAACCAGGACAAAAATACAGTATTTTCTCTACACTGAGGACTGTCACATGCTGTACCAAGACAGATTGCATTTTGGTCATGAATAAAGGGATCATTTTTGTATCTGATCTACAATTCTTAAACTAATGTTAAGACTCCCCAGTGGAACTAATACATATAGAATTGGTATTAATATCTTGACTGAAACAATAACAATAGTTGGAGTTAAGGTTGTGGTAAAAGGTTTTCCTCTTTCTCATTTAAGAGTGTGGCTGATAAGTAAAAGGGGAACAGGCTTGCTCTGTACAAACTGCTGGAGGTGAAAACTAGCCTGGGTTTGTTCCCTTCTTGTGATTCAGAAATTTGATGTATGAGTTACATTTCACTCATGAGACAACTGCAGCACCAAGAAAGAATTTACACCCAGCACTGCTGGCAGCATGACTGGACAGGGCCTGCTTGCCCTGTTCTGTTGAGTGCTGCTCAGGGCTGGGACAGGCTGTCATTTTGCTCAGGCCATGGCTGGAGATGAGTTGTTGTGCAGCCTGGCAGAAGTTTGCCATTTGTCTGCAAGTGACAACTTGCACGTTTCCTTGTCACAGTGAGGGTACTTTTGTAGGGGCAGATTTTGGCACTTTTTTTCTTTTCTCTCTTGCAGTCATTCAGTTTGGATTCATTACCCTCTTTGTGGCATCCTTTCCCTTGGCTCCCCTTCTTGCTCTGATGAATAATATCCTGGAGATTCGAGTAGACTCCTGGAAATTAACCACTCAGTACAGGAGACCTGTGGCTGCAAAAGCACATAGCATAGGAGTTTGGCAAGAAATCCTGAACGCAATGGCCATCTTGTCTGTTGTCACTAACGTAAGTACATTAACTGTGCGACATCGACTGTTTCTTTCATGTACTCAGAATGTGCAGATTTAAAAATCAGCTGATACTTTTTTCTCCTTCATCAAAAGTATTTGCTTTTACCATATGTTGCCCTACAGAGATATGGTCAAACCATCTGGGTGGTATGGCTTGTCCACACCTCGATGACGTGCAGCTCCCAATCCACATTCCATTGGACCATAATCTTTAATTCACTTGTCTATGTTTTCCAGCATTTTGGAATGGCATAAGCCAGTCTGAAGCTTAGTGTGATGAAGCACACTGATTCCCCAGAGGGGACCGTAGGGGACAGGCAAGGTGGATTAATTCTGTTGGCCAGATGACATTTTCTGTCTTGTCGTTTTGAGACCTATTCTGTTGGAGTTCTGCTCGTTGAACTGCTTCTGGATGCCCCTCTGGGGCAGTGGCTCAGAGTACTTTTTATAAAGTGGAAACTAAATGCTATGCCAGTATTTAATCTTAAGTGCAGTGTAAAGCAGACTGATGAGCAAAGAGTTGCCTCTTTTTAATGTAGAATATTAAATAGTATCAGATCTGCAAGTGTCATAAGCAACAAACCCACTTGCAGGTATCCCAAGGTAGCTGAGCATCTTAAGCATCCCAGGCTTCCAGGCAAAATGTGCTGGTAGCCATTGTTTCCTTTTTAAATACAGCTGGAGACAATGGCTCCCCTTCTTTCATAAAGTGGTTTCACACTGGATTCGAGTTCATCCCTTCTCGCAAGGATTCAAAAACCTCATCTCCTCTTTCACTAAGAAGTGCCATTTTACTGCAGGCAGAAGATGGTTTGGTGTGAGAAGATACTTGAGATTTGGTGCCTCTTGTAAGGGCTGTTCCCGTGTTTTGTTCACTGGGTGCTGGTCTTTGCAGCAGAGGCTGCAAAACACCTTTACCAAGGTTAAGTACCCAAATGGTGCTCCCCCTTGCATAAAAGAGCCTGGGTTACGCCACAGAGTCACAGTACCAGGACCCCTTTATCAGTCTGCTCACAACCTGTGTGTGTGTCCCTTCCTTAATTTTGTTTTCCATTTTCTTTTTCAGGCTTTTATTGTTGCATTCACGTCAGATATGATTCCTCGTTTAGTTTATTACTATGCTTATTCGGAAAGTGAAGACTCACCCATGTCTGGATACATAAACAATAGTTTGTCAGTGTTTCTGATCTCAGATTTTCCTGACAGAAACAAGCCCAAAATAAATCCTGAAAACTTTTCTGTATGCAGGTTGGTGCTGGTGTAATAATAAATCTTTTATCACTTTGTTTAGAATACAACATAAAAAATCAATGCAGATCTAAGTGGTCCACTAGAAATTAAATGATGTCATTCTCCTAATTCAAAAGTGTGAGAGGGCATATTTCAGCTAATAACAAGGCAGTGCTTGAGATGGTAAGAAATTGTGCCAGTCATGAAAAAAGTCACCTTTTTGTTGTTTAAGAGAGTCTCCTTGCTAATGGTTTTTTCATTTAGTTTTGCTTTCTTACTTAATTAAACCATTGATTTTTGAGTGATGAAGGACATTTATGCCCCTAAAGTTGCAAACTTCAGCCTGTATTTTCAAAGGTTTTTAGGCTGCAGTGCCTAAGTGGACAAGGAAGTATCATTAAGTGGATGTTTAGATTCCAAAGCTGAAAATGAGATATGGTTTTTGAAGTTGGTTGTTATTGTGCTAAAAACCACCAAGGATCTGGGCCATCCTGCTTTCATTTAAAAAACAGTCCTTTCTTGCTAAAAGAAGCACTGGACGTTCTAGAAAGAGAAAGAACTTTGGTGAAGTCCATGGTAAAAGAAAAGTATTGATTTGATGAAAAAAAAGAAGCCAAAACCAATGAACCAAATGAAAAAAGCCCAGCACTTTAAGAAGCAGCTACATTTGTATGATGTTTTAGCTTTAAAGCCCCAGCAGTCTCTGTCCCACTTACACATGTGAGTGTAGATCATGTACTCAAGACTGTCCTTCCGTTAAACCCTGCATCTCTCTAGTCCACAGCCTCTCAACATCTATCACATTCCATCCCTCTGCCCTGTTTTATTTGATCATTGCCTGAAAAAAAGTGACCTATGTTTAAAATTCCACTTCTCACACATCTCTACTCGGTTGCTGTGAATGTGAGGGTGTTTAAGCAAACATAAGATAGAAACAAATTGAGAGGCAACCTTTTTCTGCAACAGACCATTTAAAACAAGATGAAGAGGTTGCTTAAGTGACAGCTGTATTTGCCTGTAAGTGTCACTGAGCTTGTAGTCTGTCTTTGTCTGAATATGACATTTCACCTTTGCATGTCTTTCTATCCAACAGATACAGAGACTATCGATATCCTCCAGATCATGAGAGGAGATATTTGCACTCTATGCAGTTCTGGCACATTCTTGCTGCAAAACTGGCCTTTATCATTATTATGGAGGTATGTTCCCTACAAAATTGCTTTTCAAAAGTGGTACCTTACAGGTTCTCTAGGTAGTTACTAATGTAACAGAAAATAGAACTACTGAGAGTATAAAAGAGTTTCTTCCCTAAGTAGTACTAAATACTCATGTTCTGAATGATTAATAGAACTAGGCCTTTTAACTCCAGGAATTTAACCTCAGAGTAAGAACCTTGAAAGCAGCTGAGGAGGCTGCTAGATGTGAACCAAACAAAACAGAAGAATTTAAAAGATCTTTATGAAGACAGAAGAAACATGAACCAGCAGGAGTAGCATTTCCACTCCTACTGGTTTCATTAAAGAGCTGTATATGAGATGACTATTCAAAATACAAAAAGCATTTTAAACTATTTTATGTTAGCTAAAACTAGCTAAATCAATAATTTGAATAACTGACACCAGTATTAAGCCATAGCCTTGCAAGTTCTGAAGGGAAAGGGGAGTTGTTAGGGTGTTCTTCTCATCACTTTTCCTACTGGATCTTACCAGTTCTCAATACCTGAGTGTATCAGCACAGCCATGTGAATTTTCTGAGAAACCACACAGAGTTATTAGAAAGTGATGGTAGGGATTTAGAACCTGACACTTTCCTCTTGGGTCTGCTAATTCATGAATGGTTTGGATTTAAAGTTTCTACATAACAATAAACATTTTGATCTTTGTGCACATCTCAGATACACAATAGTTTATGTATTGTTCCAGGAAACCCAAACTAAATGTATTCTGTCTGTGAATAAAAAGTGACCTATTTGGTATTAAATAAAATAGGTATTTCATTTGGTAATGTGTTGTTACATTTTTCCTGACTTTGTTTTGGTTTTTTTCAGCATGTTGTGTTCATCGTCAAGTTCTTTGTAGCATGGATGATTCCTGATGTCCCTTCAGATGTGAAAGCCAAAATAAAACGTGAAAAATACTTGACACAGAAAATCCTACATGAGTATGAACTTGAAAAGCTGAAGGAGAGGCTGTGTCAAGGTGATAAAGGAGCCACGGAGAAGGAGTTCATCGCCACAGAAGGGAGAATGGAGTTATCCAGAGCAATGTAGTTGGAAAAACAACTGTTTGGAATTTAGCTCATTTCAGCTTTTTATCTGTGGTTTGCTCAGTATGCAGCATCTTGAAAGCTATAGGACAGTTTCAACCCTTTGCTTTCAGTCCAAAGATTTGAGACTTCGAAAGGAAAGTCTTACTGAGCATTCTGTGTTTAGTAAATCTACTTAACTGTATGACTTCAGCACTGTTTTCTATCTACCCATCACTTTAAATAATACGTGTAATCTTGCAATCCTAGAATTTGGATTCCCACTATAGGGAATGTTACCCTTGAAGGGCTCACAGGATATGATAAGGTCATTACCACCAAGCTCCCCCCCTGTTGCTAAATGCAATGTTCCAGGCTGTATCCCAATTGAATCAAAAGGATGTCATAGAGGAGTCCTATTGTGGAAAATGCTGAGAATTATTATTATTTTTAGGACATGATAGGAGAACACTCCTGATAAAAGGGTTAGGGTTGGGGCTTTTTTTGTATCCACTATGTCTTATGAAACATTTGTTTCAGCTTTGAACTTCTATACACCTTTTAGAAGGAATTGATTTTTAAAGATGTATTGGCTGAATTCCACTTGGAATTATTTATAGGCACAGAATTCAGTTAATCCATATTAATGAAGGAAAAAAACCCAGAATTTATTTTCATAAGGATATCATCTGCAAAAGAGTTTGCTCTTTAAATGCAAATAGTGTAGAACCATCTAATTACAGTGGTTTTTGAAAAGATGTGTATGATTTGGAGAAATACAGCTTATTTATTCCTCAGTCTCTAAAACTGCCATTGGAGGATAGTGCTGGACGTTAGTTTTGGCCAAAGCTGCTCCTTTGTTTGGAGTCTTTGTTTGGGTTCTCTGTGAATGCCAGCAAAGGGCTAAAGGTGTGTTTCTGTACTTGATGCATACCATGGGGTATGGCTGCTCAGCACAGGGGTTTGGGAGCTGGACTGTCACACTGAGTGTTCTAGCTGGTTTGCACCTGCTTTGTATTCAAAAGATGTTAATAAGCATGCCATATAATCTATGTTTACATTGTTGTTGTCTGTATACATAGGAGCCTGGGTTTTGGTTTTGTTGGGTTTTTTTACAATTAAGAAGGAATTTTTTTCCTGTTTTGTCATGGGGCTTTTCTACAAAGTTACATTTATAAATATATAATAATTACTTGTGCAAAGTGGCTACTAGCTGCTGATGAATGTGCCCTCATTTTATAATTTGAAGCAGTTAGGCATTGTTATGGTTTTGCTGTATATTTAAACATATCAACACTTCCATGCTTAGTGCCTTGTTTATTTGCATTTGGCAAAAGATGTGAAAATGATTACTATGGGGAAATGCCCATTTCCCCAGTGTGCTTGCAGGCGTGATCCTATGAACCTGCACACAGAGCTGTACAGTGTTAGCCAAACCATGCCTGCCTTGGCACACCTCTGTCTTAGTGCTATACCAACTGTTCCCAGGGAGCAGTTCATACCTAGACTGTTTAAAGTAGCACCAAACTGTTGAGTTCTCTCACGCTGAAGTACACTAGTTAGAGAGATTAGGAATTTTACTATATTTGCACTTTGAAAGCTATACTTCCTTGCAAGTATACACAAAAAAATAGAGATTTGTATTCCATATCAGCCAACCAATGTACTGTTTACTAGAGCCATAACTTAAGGTTTGCATATTTTGTTTTAGCAAACCAAGCCTCCATCTTGGAATACTTGGCTAGTAACCTAAATGGTGTAAGAGTTTTAAATCAATGCCTTGTGTAGAATCATTGTTATCAGCAGAAGTTTTAATGTTGAAGTGCCTACCTCGAATAAACATCCCATGGTTTGGCTGCCAGTCAAGGAGGTGAAGCAGATGTACATTTCTTGTGACTCTTAAGTTAATTCAGCTTCATTCTGTAAGTTTGTTTGGTAAATCAAGCATGTTGGCACATCATGTTTGTGATGAACTGACCATGTTCTTGAATATTCAGCTATATTTGAAGTAAAGGATTTATTGGAGAAATGCATGTATAAATAAATTAGCTCTGCTGCTTAATGTATAAGCCAAAGAAGATTTATCAATCACCAGAATGATTTATGTGGCACCAGAATTCACACCATGCAAGCACTTTACTGCTTCTTAGATGGATATTGTTAACTAAACTGCTGGATTTAGCTGTCACATCTTGTTACTGGTAGCAACCCAAACAGTGGCTTCTAAGGGTCAGGTGAAGAGATGCAAACCCATATTTCTATGCAAAGCATGCAGTCTGATTGAAGCTGAAAACAATGGGGAAATTCAGCATTAGATGCACTATTCCTGCTTTGAAACATTCATGTCTTCGGGTCCTTTAAGTGTCCTCATATACTACCACTTGAAAAGGTGTCAGCAAAATAGATGTATTGTGAGTGAATAATGCCATTTAAAAGCAAGATGGAGGAAAAGAAGGAAATACCTTAGTCTGGGATACAGCATTAATAAGTAGAAGCCCTGTATGCAGACCCTGAATTGGAACTGGTGTTTCGACCCCTACTTCTTGCTTCTTCCAAACTTATTTCTTGAGACCACTTCCTATTTACTGCTATACAAACATGTTTTGCATAGATTGCATCATAAACTAGAAAGTGGAAAAAATATGGGATAATTTTATTTAAAAAGAAATATATATCTTAAAACTGTATCATTACACTTCATAGCATTTCTTCATATATAGAAACTGTTGAAAAGAGAATGCGTTGTCATAGTAAGAGCTAATGTCACATAATAATCTAACAACTCTTTACATAATAGTTTTTATTTTCTTGTCATTAAGCAGTATTTTGACAAAAGATTATTAGAATGATTAGAATTATAATGGTTCACCTACACACATGCACATACACATTTCCTAAAGTGTTCTTTAAAAGTGACAAAAAGAAGAAAAATGGACTGGTCCGTTTGGGAATATGCTTATTCTTACTGTTGGAATACTTGATTTTGATGTGTTTAATACAAGTATTTAGAAGTGTCCTTTAACCAAAGTGAAGGTAGTTCTGTGTTGGAACTACTGTAATATAAGCAACAGTGGATTGCTTCATTAGAATTAGTTAGAAAATTGGCCTTTCAAGTGTAATGCAATCAGGGATTATTTTTTTTTCCAATTAAAATTTAGTCTTTTTACCTTGGAAAGATTTTATGTGGTATGTTCTAAGCAAATGACTGCAAAGAGTGCTACTTTAAGACACTATACTGTTTTTTTTCTAGTAGTTGTTGTTATTATGCTTTTAATGTAATATTGTCAGCTTGAAACAACAGAAGGGAGTGAAAATAGATGGACTATCCTACTGTTCTATGTGTACTGCCTGTTATGACTTGTACTGTCATATAATCTGAGTGGCATTTTTGTCTGCTAAGTGTGTTGCTGTTATGTATGATACACTAATGTTGGAATAATTTTTTAAGCATTGCATTCAGCTAACTTACGTATGGACATTGAATAAGATCTACATCTGGCAAATAAAGCAGCGTTTATTTTTAATGTGCTGTCAACTTGTTGTTGAAAACTCCAAGAATTCAGAGAGGAGCTGAAGTGTTAAATACCCAAAGAGCCTCATGGAGATAAGTGTTCACAGAGATTTCTGCAACTCACTGCAGGATATTTGGGTGCTGTATGTAGATTTCCTGCAGCTGTAACTTCACACGTTTCTTACTCAGATTCCCGAAGAAAGCCTCCATCTGATTGCCATCTTATCATAGAATCATAGAATGGTTTGAGTTGGAAGGGACCTTGAAGTTCATCTAGTTCCAACTCCCCTGCATGGGCAGGGACACCTCCCACTAGATCAGGTTGCTCAGAGCCCCATCTAGCCTGCCCTTGAACACTTCCAGGGATGGGGCTTCCACAGCTTCCCTGGGCAACCTGTTCCAGTGCCTAAGTGGGTCCTGTGGTCTATGTAACCGAAGCCCTGACTATGGCATCACTCCTGTAACCAATTGATGATCATATTGTGTAACTGTCTTCTCTGTCTTTATGCATTTTCTTAAGAATGAATTACTAGGGAAAACTTGTATTAAGTTCTGTGTGGATTGGAGGCACTGCCCATGGACTGAGATGGCAGGAGTGTGTGGTGGCCCATGACTGAATTAGCTTTGCAAATTCCTTACATTAGAAAACCACAGTTCAGCAAAAAACACTTCCATCTCACTCCAGGTAGGGTACAAACAGCATGTTAACACACATTCATTTTCAGCCAGCCTGCTTTTCCCTTCATTCTCTGGATATAGTTTTTATTCTTGTGATGCCAGGACCTGAGGTGACTTCTCAAGTTCACACAGTTTTCACACGCAGCGTGTGAGTGGTTCACATTCCTGCATTGAAATAGCTTTGAGCACAGACACTGGAAAATATGGCAGAGCTAAAGCTTTTCCAAGGGACTGGTAAAGTCTTAGCTGTTCATTGATACCTCTACATATTTTCATCTTTCTTAAAACTCATTTCTGGCACCACTGCAGACCTTTGGATTAAATCACAGAGAATCTGGATTCAAGTTTATGACTTGCTCTCGGTAGATGACATCAGCATGTGTTACCACTCCTGTTATACCACACTATCACAGACACAGAATCACAGAATCATCATGTTTGGAAAAGACCTCTAAGATCACCAAGGCCAACCATCCACCCAGTGGAAAGCAAAAAAACCCCACACCCAACACAAAACCATAACCATACAACCCACAAACCGAACAATAACACACAACCCACAAAAAACCCACAACACCCATTAAAGCATGCCCTCAAATGCCACATGTACACCATTCTTGAATACCTCCAGGGTGACTCCACCACCTCCCTGGGCAGCCTGTTCCAGTGCCTGACTACTTTTTTGGAAAATAAATTCTTAGTCTAAACTTCCCCTGGCGCAACTCTGGGAACTGCCTCACCTGCCAGACTCAGTAGGTCATTTCCTGTCTAACTTTGAAATGGTAAATTAAGAGAGATGCAATAGCAGTAATGAAATGAAAGGGATGTATGAGATTAATAAAACAATCTTGCCTATATTAAAAAACAACAACAACACAACCAACCAACAAACAAACCAAAACCCGAAACAAACAAGGCGTAATTATGTATGATGCTGCTACCACTGTGCTGGTTGCTGAGGTGCAATAGGTTACTTAATTAGGTATCAAAAGGAAAAAAAAAAGTGTTAGGAAAGATGGAGAAGAAGGTGGTAGCAAAAGGAAAGTGAGAAAGGAAGGGGGAAAAAGACAAAGGAAGGTGCTGTTGCTATGCAGGATATAGGGGATATTTATGTATTATGAAAGTGCTAAATGTTTCCAGGTGCATTTAAGCTTTGCTCTTGGAGGTTAAACCTCACCTCCATTGAGGCCTGTTGTAAATGTGTTATGAAGTTTAATTTGGGGTACAATTTCATCCAAAGCCAATTATATTTTATTAGAAGGAGTAGCATAATAACTTGACAGACATTCACAGATCCTGGAACATACCTGGCTCTCCCCACGGTCAGAAATTCTAACTACCTTTCAAAAGACTTAATTCCTTCATTTATCTTGTGCAGTAAAGGAAAAGAATTTTGGTGGTTGTGCTTTTTGCATCAGAAAAGCAGGTAAGGCATCTAATTTGCTCAGTGTCTTCATCTATCCAGATTGAAGAAGTCTCTTTCTAAAATTAAGTCTGTGATTATTCTGTGCAAAAAAATCGTAGGGAGGACTGAAATAGAAGAAATGTGTTGAACACGTGCATCTCAGTCAAGCTGGTGTAAAATACATTGTCTTACAGGAGTAGAAAAATATCTAACTCATTTACTAGTAGTTGAGTGGAAAATAATGGCAAGATGCGGAAGGAATGATATCCCAACATCTGAAGTCTGCACATTTCATGTCTGTTTCAGATGTGTGGGCTCTGCAGCACCTAAAATCTTGCCTAACGTTCCTCAAAATGTTGAAAATGAAAAGAAGACCAATGCTTCTGAAAACAGCATCTTAAACACGGCACTGAAAATACACTGAGGGCAGCACAACTGTCCCAATGGCAGCTCCTGTGAGGCGAGAGCATGGCTTGGAGCTGGAAGAAGACAGAGAACTACACTCGTTGGCTGCAGCAAAGAGATTGTGTCAAGGGAGGGCAAAGGCAGCCCACTCAGAGGACTCATTTAGACATGAAAATCCTTCCCTAAACAGATGGAAAGGGGTAAAGGGAAAAAAAAATAAAAATCAATACCATACGAACAATAACCAAATAACATCCAGAATATCTGAATTACTTCATAACCTCATTAAGCCACAGCTACTATTTCTTGCCTGTCTTCCTGAGTGCTTGGGGTGGTCACAACAACCCTGCAGCATAGTCTTGGCATTCCTAAAAAGGAATAGCTAAGTTAAATCTTGTTCTGGTTTTAAATAATCAGTTGTCTCTTTCCAACACTTACATCATTCAGATGCAGCTCAGGAAGTTTTTTTCATGTAAGCATGTGTACCAAGAAGTCTGCTAGGAGATGAGTAGGACATGAAATTCAGCAGCCATATCAATTTTGGGAAGGTGCATATGCACATCCCCCTACAATGATTAGTGACTATGCTTTCACAGTCAGAAATGAGTCAGTTTGAAACATTTAGTAAGGACATGATTCTTTTTAGTTCTTTTTTTTTTCAACTCCTCAACAAGCCAGTGCTACAAGCTAGTCGGAAACATTGAATTCCTGCCTGACCAACCTTGGCTGTTCTAAACCATTCCAACTCCATACAGCATTTCACTTTTGGCACTGAAAGATGCAGGGGACATTGTGACTACTTCTGTAGTAGCAGAGGCATTAAATAAATGAGTCATTTCAAACCACAGCAGGTTTGAAATGCTTGGTGTTGCTAGCATGTCTGAACCATACATACCATCCTCAGCAGTGAAAAGCCATGGTGGAGAAGTTCTGTCTCTGATGGTCTCTAGGTCCATGCACCTCCCATGCTGATGGCTTTTACTAAACATGCCTCAGCTAGGGCTTGGTGCAATGCTCATGTACTGCATGCTTGCTGGCTCTTTCAGTAAGTTTTCAAAAAGGAATAGAGATACTCCAGGCAGAAGGTTTTGGCAGGAAAACCTGATAGGAAACCTGGATTTTCTGCCATGTTACAACCTTATCCCAACAGACAGTTTTGCTGTTGGATTCTCTTGAATAAACATTTCAGTTGACACTAGCCCATTAGCAGAGTGTCAGCAAACAGTCATGCTACAGCTAAGCCTGTTTTCTGCTTGTGGCATCTATATTATTCGTCAGAGAAAATCCTGGCTCTGTCTATACTGACAGAAGTTGTACTATAACTTTCAGATGTGTCCAAGATTTCAACATTTCTCTAACAAAGATCAAGGTAAAACAAAACGAGACAAAGCCAAATCAAAACCAGCTGAAAAAGGTGCACCAAGAGATTACCAGACAGCTCATCATGTGATGGTAATCTGATCATTTTAACGTGTCTTGACTTCATGCTGGTCTAAGCAAGCTGCTAGTGCAGCGTAGTCAGGAAGGATTCCCTGCTTTCCCCTTTCACATAGGATTGCCTCTGCGTCCGGACAGTTTTTCTGGCTTCCTCAGAAGCAGTGCAGGAGACAACGTGGCAGGAATACCAAGCACCAAATCTCAAGTGCCAGATCATGCTTCCAGTCATCTGCCAGCAGCTGTTCCCTTGCGTGGGTTTCAGCTTCTCAGCTGGAAGTGAGATTCTTGTGCCTCCAGAACAGCCTCCCAGGACACTGCAGTGTGAGGGGCACGTGTCATGGATACAAGAAACTGTCCTGGGGAGAAGGATGTTCATGTTGATGCCATACTGCATGAACATTTCAAGAAACATTCCTTGTATACCAGCTGAGAACCCAGAGCATCCTTGGTCAATGATGGTTCCTGCCAGCTGAGCTCCACTGAAGTAGGTTCAGGCCAGAGAAATGACAAGATGATCCTGTGGGCTGTGACAGGGGTATTTCCTTGGGAAAAGACAAACATTCTAGCTCTCTACATTTATTTTTTTCATATTTATTTTTTTTTTATGAGACAGTCTGATGTATCACCACAAAGGCATTTTTTTCCACAAAGATTTCTAAGCAAAAAGGTCTCATGGTTTGAACGACGGGAAAAGATCATGCATGTTTCATGGTAAGCAATAAATGTCTTGATATGTTTTCATTATATTTTTGTTGTTGTGCACTTCTGTGAAAATAAAAAATGATTCTGTGGTTACAACCATCCTGTCACGATGATCCGTGTTTTAATTAGAAGATGCCAAAATACGCCAAGTCACATGTGCCAAGGAGCAGCATTCAACTTTTTCATCAAAATACTCTCTCTGGGAGTGGTAAAAAGACGATGATCTAGTTAATAGGGTCACTACTGTAACTAGAGCTGAAGGAGGTGACGTGGATAGAGGAAATCAATGCAGAATGAAACCTGCTTTGTACTATTCTTGTGAGTTCAAAGTGCCAAGGTTACCTGCCAGACATGTGGAGGGAACTGAATTTAGCAAGGAACTGTGAAGCTCTTGATATAATGACTTTACCTGCAAAAGGGGCAGGGTGAATAAATCAAAGTGTAACAGCTCATGAACTGGAGAAGACAGAAAAACTGAGGCACCAGACGAGATTGAAGCCAGATCCCATAGAGAAACTGCTACGAGGACTTGCTAATATTCAGATGTGTAGAGGAAGCCTTTAGATGTAAATGCCAGTCTGTCAGCAAGGCTCCCCTGCCTGAAGAGAGGAGCGCATTTTATTAGCAGTTAATACAGGAACAGAAATGGGGCATCCAGGAGGTTTATTCTGTGGCAAAGAGAAAAACAGGAATTCCTCTGCTTTTGCACCTGGAAGAAATTAAATGCAAAGCAAACATTTGGAGCATTTGCTTCTCCTTCAGTGCTAGGATAAACTCTACTTCAAATGTCTGCCCACTGTGAGCAGACACCTCCCTGTGCACAGAGCAGCTTCCCCTTCTCCTGCACACACCCCACCACGCAGCGGTGAGTTATTCCTGCATCTGCCATGGATGAGTCAACAACCTGACTCATTCCTGGGCACAGAGACAGTCGCAGGAGCAAGAGCTTTTGCCAAAGAGCTCAGGGTGTCCGATGAGGATGGGGCAAATGCTGAGCAAGGTAACTTCAGTTTATTTCATGGAGAGAACAATTACAACTTCCTTTAAGTCTGCCTTGGGGGGTTTCTTAATTCTGCAATAAATACCAATTATTTGGCATACATTTGGCACACAAAGGCACAAAATTCTCAGTCATACTGAAACTTTATAATTAAACATGTATCCTGCAACAGGGTTGATATTATTTAGCATAAGAAAAGCAAGGGATATGGGTTCATTGTCTTCAAAAAAGCATGCTCCTTGTTTTTTAAAGTGTGCTATAAAAGCAGCTGGGCCTGGAGGCATTTTGATATGGTCAATCCAAGGCAGTAGGTAGGATTTTTTTTAATGCTTTTGATCAGACCATAGTGATTTGTCAAACACCTAAAAAAAATGAAGATGGTCCCACCATAAATCACTTCGCAGAGCCACAATAATGATACAGGCAATCACAAGATGTTCATGTTAGCTGTAATGCAGAGAGGAGCTGTGTGTCATGTAAAGTGGAAGCATTGTGCTTTGTGTCACTGCACTTGGAGTGAAAACAGAGACAGATTTCTGTGGAAACACAGCTACCATCTTGGACATTGCTCACAGGACTCTCCTTCCAGGGACTTTTTCTTCATTCCATCTGTGGGGCTGACTGATCATTTCTGTTACCCAGATTTTCATCTTCCAGAGGAAGACAGCAGGATTTTCCCTTGCAGCCTGGTCTTAGCTGAACCCATGCTGCTCCTGACCTTCCCCTTTCTGATTGTCTGCCATTTGAGGCAGCTGCACTGTATCTTTTGAGATTTTTTTGCATGATAACCGGTTCACTATGGTTGGAACTACAGTAACATCTATTCTGCCACATGTCAGAGTGTGGGTCACTGTTACATTCACTGAAAACCTTAAAAGCATTAAACAGTGGTGGGTTCTGATGTGCCTCCCAGTATGGACAATGGCTACCCTGACCAGTATGCCAGCCACCTCTGTTGTCAGTGCTCAGACGTGTCCAAACAGCAACACTATTTGTTGAAACCTACAGCTTCACCTCTCCCAACACTCTTCCTTTCCTTGAGCTGTGCAGTTTCTGGCTGCTTTTCTGCCTTTTGTTGGTATTTGCAGCAGTTAAGAGCAGCAGCATCAGGACAGTGACAAATGGAGCCCTCATTCCCTTTTCTTAGCAGGAATCAACTCACCAAGCTTAGATTTTCCACTCTGATCATTTTTGCCTTCCTTTATTTCCCTTAACCCTTGAGAAGAGAAGCTTGCATATCTTTGAGAACATGATGGCCCACTGCCAGGAGCCCTGAGGGGTGGGTGGATACTCTCTGGATACTGCAGCATGCAGCCTAAATCCTTCTGTCAATCCTTCTGCTACTTATCTGGTGGGGATTTTTGAGTACAGGTTGCTACCAGAGCAGCCTCCACATTTTGTAACAGCACAATCCAGAAAAATCAGGACGATAGGGCATCTGTATAACCAGTATAACTCCAGCATCTCACTATTTTAGCTGAAAAGGCCAAAACTTTTCTGCCATTGAAACCAACAGCAAAGCATCATCAGCTTTCCAACCTGGAATTACACCATATACGTAGGACACATATGGACACTCCTGCTTATTTTCTAAAAACTGCTAATTTAAGCAATTTCAGAGATCACACAAAATGGCCTCACGCATTGAAACTGTCAGTCCCCAACTCTGAATATTCTGTGATTTAGAATGAAGTATGCAATGAACAGAGCTGGCAGAAAAACTGAAAAGCCTGAAAAAAATTATGCTTTCAAAATTTCCTTTTCAAGACTCACAACTGATCCTTTCTTCCAGATTTGTTTATTTCTGTTCTTGCTCTCATATGTCCCATGTACTGTTAAAAATGCCAGTGAAGTGAGTTAGCACATTTTGACCCATCATTTTTGACAAATGAAATTATTCCCTTAGCTCTGTTTCCTGGTTGTTAAGGGTATCAGAATTGGGCCTAAATGTACAGCAAGAACTGTTGAGAATTATTTTGATTTTGCAAACTATCTACTTATATCCCTCAAACCTTTCATGAAATAGCAAGGAGTGAGTTAAGGAAAAGCTTGGGGATGAAGGTGATTCAGCTGTCCTGTACATTTGCCATCCCATTTCTGCAGATAAAGAGACATTCAACTAGATGATCTTTAAGGTCCCCTCCAACCCAAACCATTCAATGAGCCTATGATTCATCCAAACTCTGAGAACCACTGGATCTGTACGTTGCTCATTATCCTGCTACAGGGAAATGGGGTAGATGAGGCATCAGATGATGAGGCAAAGAGTATTTGAAAATAAAAGAATATATAATATGAAACAGAGACCTTCTTCACCCCCACAAAAGGCCTAGTTATGGTCTGCTTTCAGGCTGATAACCTGCCTGTGGTATGGGAAAGCAATTCCAGAACTTGAGTCACTGTCAGATTTCCTGCAAAAATGCACTGCTGTGAAAGTCCTATTGAATTTTAGGTCATATTCCTTGAGACTGAGTTCGAGTAGAGAAATTTGGGCTGGTTTTCATAGTACCTGACCTCTCCTGTGCCCACATGGACTTATGAGAGAATCCTGACCTCTTTCCCTCACTGGTCTTATATTCCCATCTCCTTCAGGCTGTATGATGGGTCACCCATCCTTTTAGCGAAGAAGGATTAATGAGGATAATTTTGAAGTCTATTAGAAGTGCTGGAGAGTACAGAGCAGCTTTTGAAAGACAAGCAATCAATTTATGAAGCCTTTTGGAGAATACTAGTCAAGGTAGAAGACATGAGCAAAGGAAAGATGCCCAGGTAGCCTGGGAAAGCAGGTGCTGTGTGAAGCCCTTAGGTGTAATGTTAACCAGATGCAAAATTACCTCTCAATGATTTATGATGTGCACTGATGATGGAGCACGCACTATTCAGAGAGTGATTAATATTCTTGTCATAAACAGAAAGAAATGGGCAGCCTGCCAAGGAAATTTGTCTGTGAAAGCAGAAGACCAACTCAATTCACCAAGAGTGACTCAGTAATATGAGACTGATTGAACTCATGGATTCAGTGGAGATTGTTATTAAAGATAAGCTACCTCCAGGGAAAGGTGTTTCCATAAGTCATGGGGGCCTCGTACTAAAGGAGAATTTGGAAGTGAAGATGACGTGACTGACAGAATGGATTTTTAGGGACCACTTGCTTTCCAGCCATTTGGTTAGGGGAGATGTAGTTATTTCAGAGCTTTGGTTATTTAAAGATTATTCCTAATAGAAAGTCAAAGCAGTCTGTTGTTCCAAAGGCCACCAAATCCAGCCTTTGTAATGCTCCTGATGTGTTCAGCCCTTCAGAAAGCAGAAGACATCCAGAAGGAAAAGGAACATATAACAGTGTGACTGGTGTGAATGCACTGACAGTCTCAGACCAGTTACTGGGCACATGCATCACTCCAAAGCAAAACAAAAATGGGCACAACTAGTACCTTCCTTATTGAGTTAAAAGTCAGTCTATCATGATTAGAGGAAAAAAAATGAGCTGCACAGAAAACATATGGCACGATTCAGATCACTGGAAGAAAATTTAGATCGTTTGCTCTGGAAATAGCCCCAGTGATTTTATTGGAGTTATGTACAAAGTAAAACCTACAGTTTGGAACTGTAAGAAAATATTAAGTGAGAGAGAACAAGAAAACAAACAACTAAATTTAACAAGTTATGTGTTGCAGAAATTAATTACCTAGCTGCAGCCCCCAGGGTGTGATCTCAGGACATCTGGCAAACAGCAATAGAGCTGTGCTTGTAACCTGCCTTTTCTTACATATTTATACACAGCTCAGTCTTGAGCTTTGCTTGGCTGAAGTGTAACATATATTTTTCATGGATAAAGCAGGCTTAGTATCTAAGAAATCAGCAGGGCTTTAGAACAACCAAATGGTAACACAATTTTTGAGGAACTGGCACCACTTGTGAAAGGAGACTGTAGAGGATGTGAAACTGGGTATGGAAGGGTTCTCACCTAAAGATAGAACCTTGGTGGAATGCAATGTGCACAGTAAAGTTAGTTCCATACAGAAGGCCAAATCCTGAATTCTTCTCTTGCTATTCTGCAGAGACATGCCTCCTGCTGGCTTAGGTAGGAATACAGCCCAAGGAGAAACTTGGACATTTTTTTTCTTCCTCCTCTAAGTTATTATTTTTCCAATGGATTGAGGAGTTTCTGTAGCACTAAACCAGACAGTAAGTAGCACTGCCTTACAGGAGATTTCTATCTACACTTTAGGATTTGGCTTTGGCAAACAGAGTGGGATTCCCAGCTCCCACACCACAGCAGTCAGTGACAGCACTAATGGGGACACGGATCACTTCCCCAGCTGGGAGAAAAAAAGCCAGTTAAGAACTGCTGTAAAACAGTGCTTTTTGGGTAGGAAAGGGAAGCAGCCAGAAAATCTTTGCCACAAGAGGAGACAGAAAGTGCCTCAACTACAGATTGAGTTGTAATTCTGTAATGTAATGAGTTCTGTGATTCTGTAATGATCAGACATAACACAGCAAAAATCCATGATGAAGGCCCAGTAGATGTGGGCTGTTAAGCTGAGGACTGTTGGGCTGAAACCCAAAAGACAGAAAAGCTTGCCTGACTTTCATGCTGAAAATGCCAGCTTAAGAGACAAGCAAACCCTGAGCCTGGTAAGGGCTGAAGGTTGAGCTTAAGTCTTCTGAACTGTTTGAACTTCCAAGTCTTATTACAGATTCCTAAATATGTAATTAAAATTCACCTCCGATGTAAGAGAAGCCCCAAAATAGCTAAAGACATCAGAACTGGTCACACACTGAGTCACACAGGAATCAGTGGGCTCAGTTTCACCCAGATGGAACTGAATAAGCCAGAGGCATTCCTTGAAATATCTGAATTTCTGGCTAACTACATCCAGAGGAACCTGGGAAGGAAAAGGAAGAATAAACTTGGAAAGGAATCAGGACCATGCTCTTAAATGTGTGGATGTGCTTGTACTTTATCTGCTACATCTATACATAAAACTAAGGTGCTAAAGAAGGGCCCAGAAGCACTTCACCCATTTCAGTGTGTGCCTGTAGAGCCTGACGATGCCAGACCAGTGCCATTGTAGTGGAGCTGTCAAAGCTAATATCACCCCAGGGCACTACACAACACGTCTGGAGCCACAGCTTCCTTTAGTGGAATCAAGTAGTTAATCCACCAGCTCTGTCATGATCTATTTATAACAAACAAGAAGTCAAAATAGATAGAAAATATTTACTGTTTACATTTAGAAAAGGAATCTGACCTAAGAACTTGGTATTTTTAGTTATACTTAGAGATCACAGGAGTTTTGAAATGGATGGGTCAAGTGATGTGGCCTGAAGGTATGTGATGCCCCAATCTGGCCCCCTGAACTGTGGAACATCATGTAATCACCACTGAGCTCATTAGCAGTACCCCAAAATAAAGCAGAGGTTTTCCTGTCATCTTGAATCATGTGCTGCTCTAATGTTTCCAAGAGATGAGAAGCAATTAATGTATTCAACAAACCAACAGGAATCCTGTGCTCAGATTAACTCAAAAGCTCCTAACTTTTTTTGGTTTTCCTTTCTGTCTTGGGGTAAGAAAAAGAACATTTGCACTTTTATGTCTTCAGACCCATGGACATGTAATCCAAAGAAGGGATCTAGCACTTCTTAGATATTTATTGTATAAAAGAGGTGAGACCTTTGTGGTTTATACAAAGCAGAGGAATTGTTTTTCAAAATAAAGAGTAATATCAAAGATAATTTTTACTATAAATGAAATATGAGATCAGCAAAACCAACACCTAAAGCTGATTGCTTCAGTCCAGCTTTCTAATTAAATGAGACTTACAGATTGTTTTTGTTCTCCCTCATAATCACTTTTTAACCTAGTTCAGCCATATTTGCCAGAAACTTAAAAGTCCCAAAGCTAAGAGTTCCCTTCAATTTTCAGAAAAAACAAGTTACCAAAATGGCTTTGTAAAGAAAAATAAGAATCATGATGAGGGAGAGGGAAAAGACATGCTGATGACATGACTAATGATGGAACTAATGATGCTGACAGGAAAACATTAGGGACCATGGAGAGGAGGACTGGAGTTCTCACAGATACTGAGCAGGACCTGGTGTGAGGGGGGGTAGCAGGAAGCTGGAGTTACTGAAGACAGGAAGCCCCAGGGGGCCAGATGCATTTGTGCTGATGCTCACAGAACAAGCAGGTTTTGGGTTTATATTCTAAATAAAATATGGGAATAATTTGATTAAAATACTAGTAATTTGAGGATATGCGAGCATTGTTAGCTTGGATTACTGTTATCTGATGCAGGTGCAAACATCTGACATAAGAAACCCCTCCAGATTCCTCGTTTTCCCATTTTGGATCCAGACTGAAGACAATTATGTTAGGCTTATTCCAAGAAAATTTAAGAGATTAAATGTGATCACATTCAGGCCTGAATTCACGTGATGGTTGTCAGCTTGCTGAGAAATAAAACTAAAGAAGGAAACAGGGGTTGAGTGGAAGACTCCCTCAGTGAAAAACATGGCTTGTTCTTGGGAAAGCATGAGAATCACTGATACCTTTCTACAGACTCCATTAACCCTGAACATAAACTAAAGACACTTGTTTCCTCCTTATGCATTTTCTGTTACAGTTGTACACACTGTCTCAATATCATTCTACACAGAAAAGCTATGATGTAGCAGTTGAAAATATACGTGTCCTTACATCACTGGAACCTGTTCTGGCAGAGTTTAGAGGTAAAGGTGAAATGTGTTGGCTGCTTGTATCACTAGCAAATGATACTTTGTGGATAAAGATTATTAACTGCAGTTTTATGTACGTGTCTCTCCTTAGAAAAACTGCTTTGCATGTAATAGAATCTCCACACACTCTTCCTACAGAGCATTTTGTGTACTTTGGTTTAATGTAGTCTATTGACAAATCAACATTTGTCCTAAAGAAGGATTATTCTCCCTCTTTGATAGCCAAAAATACCTAAGGCATAGAAAAAATGAGTAATGAATTCAGGCTGTAATATCAATCACAGACCTAACACTGTCCAAGGGTCTGTCCACAAGATGTCAGTCCCCTGTTGTACAAAGCACGGTTATTTTCCAAATATCTATTATGAGTTATGTTGGGTTATTTTTCCCCACCATGAGTAGTTTTCTGATCAAATTATACATCTGAAGTTATCCTTGGTGTTGCTTTAACAGTTCTCCTAGCAGATGAATGTCTATAATGGATTCAAGCCCTGTTCAAATCAGTGTGATCTGAATCAACAGAAATTCCTCCCCAAACTTCCCTTAAGACATGCTAAAATAATGTTAAGAGACAAGTCAACAGAAGAGAAAGGACAACTGCAGCCCTTAGAAAAGATGGTTCTGGTTTTCTGATTCTAGCAATAAAGGCACCATAATACATTCTTCAATTTGTACATTTCCCTCAGATTTCCCCACATGGTGACAAGAGCCCTCACTGCCACTAAGACCAAACTGTCTCCTGTGAAACAGCCTTGCCCAAGCTGTTCAACTGGCCAACGATGGACACCATGGAACAATGAAACAATGATAGATTAATGATGTAAAAGGCCATTAATTAGCATATGAAGAAAATTCAGGATAATATGGCTACATTTCATAGTGGGTGCTTGCATCCCACTCCCCAGGTGCTGCACAGCTTTCTTGGGTAGGAAGAGAACTGCTCCTCTGGCTCACCCCAGGGGAAGGTGCATGTCTGTCTGTGCAGCATGACAGATGGCTTGAGGTCCTTCGGGACCCTTTGCATTTAACTCATCGAGCAGTACAGGAATTCAAAGGGACAGATGTTCCTGCAATATCTGGGAAGAAAATAAGCACACCCATTTACTTTTAAGATAAACATATTTGATACTGTCAAATTTCTCCACAGCTATAAACAAAAGAAATGACTACAAATACCATTGCTTTTGTGATTTAGAAGGCATTTGGGATTATGTGGGTTTTTCTTAGGTTTTGTTTTTTTTTTTTTCATCTAGTTGATATTATAAAAACAAACTAGATTTTAGACAGGGAAAGGAGGACGGAGGAAATAAATGTATTTTTATGCAATGCAAGGGGAAAATTTCCAGCTATGGAGTAGTCATATACGGTAACTGCAAAACACCTAGTAGCTTTTTTCCGCTCTACTGGCAGAACCTAAACATTGGTTCCACTTCTAGTGCCTTCATGGCTTTTACCACTAGAGGGCTGAGGCAACAGCTTCAACGAGATAAAGAACCTGCCCTGAAACACAAGCCAAATGCATTTACCTTGGATTATCTGCACATTGCTATTAGATTTAACACTATGAATTTATATTCTTAAAACCAAGATATTTCTTAATACAAAGACGTGCAGCTTTCAGATACATTTATTCCTTTTTTTTTTTTTTCATTTTTTACTCCCCCCCCCCCTTTTTTTTTTTAATGACTGTTGTTACCTTCTAAGAAAGCAAGAACAACTTTCCCAAATACTGAGTCATATAGTAAATCATTATAAACATCTATGCTAGTGCAGAGATGTCTGGGCAAAGAACTTCCAGTTTGGCTTAAAAGTAGAACCCACCCTGAAAAAACAGTGTGCAACTTCTGTCCTTTATCTTGTGCAGTTTCTTGTGCTTATTGGGCTAGTGGGAAAACAATGTAACAATATTCTAGCAACTGAATGTGGGCAACTGAAAGACAGTAAACCCAATTTGCAAGCTCTAAGCTGGTATATATCACACTTAGCTGAAGTAGTAGAAAACCTACACAGCTTTGCTTGACAGAATCCAGAGCCAAGGTTCATCTTGGCCCTGCCCCCAGCTTCCTGGTAGATTTTTCTATTTTTCCCTGTGATCTTGCCCCAAAGTTCCAGATTGAAAGTTGAGAGTGACCTTCCATGTGGATGTCCTGCCCAGACACATGCCTTCTTTAGCACAGTTCAGCTCAAGCCCGTTCCCTTTGGGACACAAAATGAGAAAGACAGAGTCTTTGATCTGTTGTAGAGATACAGAGACAAGATCTGATCCAACAGTTCAACTCATGTTATGCTTATTTTATGGCATATAAATTACCTATCCAGCCATAGCTCAGGAAATTAAATATCATTCAACATGAAAGTAACACACATCAGGAGGAAACAGAAAGAGATTCTGTGAACTTGGAGCATTATGGCACATTACAGCTACTCCTTTCAACACAGTTGTGTCATACACTTCTCAACAGGACATAATAACCACACTGTGCACATAACCTAGGTCTGGAGTTACATGCACAAAAAAAGAACAAGACCATGTCATGAACTACATGTTTAGCCACTGGTGGGTGTATCTCTAAAAGGCAAAATCATCTATAAAGTATTGTCAACCCAACTCCATCTAGTTTTAGCTGGGATATGGGGCTCTTTATGAGCTGGATTGCAGGATTCAGCATAGATATGTCTTTAATGTGCCAATACTTGGACACTGCATCTAAATTCTCAAATTGCCCAGTTGTGTGTGATTTTTCAAAAGATTTATGCAGTTGATGCTGTGAATCATCCATCATGACACTGGAGGATCAAACAGAAGCCAACCTAAGTTGGTCCAGACAGTGACTCTCACAAACTTTCAGGGAGAATGAGGAAGACCCTGGTTTAAAATAATCTCTTTGTCCCCTTTTTCTGCCTCTTCGGTCAAGGGCTTGGCACAATATTTTATTTCAGTAATTTTCTGAAATATTTAATATTTTAAATAAAGAATTTACTGAAAAAGAGTTTACAAAGCTGTTGCTTCTTCCAGAAAACCTTCTTTCTCGTGGCCTGATAAGCAAAATCATTGTTTTGGCATTGCTTTGGGATTTTGCAGTTCCATGGTCCCAAAGAAGGTAAAAAATTTCATTATTCTTTAGGTGACATCAAATTCCTTTGAATTCAATGGACAGCTACTATAAACAGGAGTGAGAGCTGGATAGTAATTTTTGAGGCAAGTTGAAGCCATCTTCAGTCCCAAATGGCTCTGTATTACAGACATGTATTTAATGGCATAACTAAGATTTTAAGCACATAATATATTTCTGAAGATGATCCAGTATAATTATTAACAGTATTTTGTCACCTTTTAGTAGGTGGGGAAAATGACATCTCTTAGATTTAATCTACATGATCATATGAATTTAAAGTAACATATATGATTCTTTTTCAAAATGGACCATAAAATACATATCCATTTATAAGCATTGCATGCATGGCACTTGGGAAAGAGCAAATCCATATTGCAGCGTGTCAGCAGCGAAGACAGGTCAGAAATGAAATTGTAAAAAATTGCATTTTTAAATCACTGGTATGTATCACTGATGAGAATTGTAGCTGAGTGTAGTTTGCTTATGCAAGACTAAAACATACAGAATAGAATTGTATATTGTTATGCTGACTTTGTAGTCTCCTAAAAGGATTATACTATATTTAGACACTATTCTGAGGGTTATTGTGGAAAATTTTGATATTAGATATACAGTTATGAGAAAAACTGAGCTAAGAACCACACCTGTAATTTTTCATCTTTTCCCTTCAACTTGTTGACATAGCTCAGTCTGAAACTTCTATAAAGACACTATTTATAGAAACAAAGGGGAGGTAAGGACTTGGTCCTTTAGGCTTCACACAAGCAAAAGCAAAAGAAAATCTTACCAGGTTAAGAGAATTGTATTTAAAGACAAGATTTCAGGATTAAGCAATAAGCTTTCTGCTCTATGGGAAAACCTGCAGGCATCTGCAGCCTCCTGCATCATCCCACATCATCCCACAGATATTTTTAAGGCTTTCTCAGCACTGCAGTTTTACTGGGTGACTTCTTCCTGAATCTCTCTCCTTCTGGTCAATACATGACCATTTAGCAGTGATATCTGGACTTGAATATAATCATATAATAATGCTGCATCGTGTTTCTTCTAGAAATGGCTTATTCTGTCAAGGTTAAATAACTAACATATAATATTAAAAAAGCTGACAAGTCTGTACATATTTTGTAACACTAATGGCATCAGCTTTCTGCTGGTTTTATTAGTGCCTCATGTGAAACCAAAACAGCTGAGCCTCAGTAGTATCTGTATATAACATGTGATAGACATCACACCTCTACTTCAGATGGCTCCAGCAGCAGCTCAGTCACTATAGCATTTTATTACCCCAGGGCTGTTTTCTATTTTGCATATTTTGTCCAATAACAGACTAACTAATTATTCTCTAGTAAGCATCTATACCCATCTCATCCGGCCTTTAAATTATTATTTGCATGACAGGATAAATTGCTGATCTTTCCCAAATCAGTCATCACTTCCTTATTAAATTTTACTAATAATTATTGCTGCTACTTAGTAGCTGTAGCACCAAAAACATGCCAGTGCTGAGCTTTCTAAAAAAAAGGGCCAGAACCGCTTGTGCACAGTGTGCAAATGAACAAAGCACCTTTGCCCCACAGACTTTAGAGTCTCAAATTCCAGCTTAGAAAAGCGCTCAACCCTTTTTCCAAAAGGCTTGTGTTACGGAATCCAATCCCACTTCATCATTGCCAAACAATTTCCTGTTCCTGTTGCCCCTCAGAAAAAAAAAATAATAAAAAAAAATCTATTCATCCAGGTTTCCTCTCAGCATCTGCAATGGCACACTGGAGCTGTGGAACACCAGGAAGATTTGCTTATATAACTGTGCAGCTTGGCATGTACAGGGAAAAATCCTTTTGGCAGCCTAACGGTCATGAAGGTGCTGGACTGAAAACAATGCTGAAAACCATATCCAGTGCCCACCAGCATTTAGAAATCAGCATTTGTGTTATAATGCTAATCAGCAACATTTCCATTACATACATTTTTAATGTATTTTCTACTCTACTTTGGAGTTCTTTAACAAGTTTGAAAATAAATACTGGACTAATCTATGTGGATTAGTCATCACGGAAATTTCAATATTAAAATACTTGGTCTTTCTTGTATAAACAAGCTTTGCTGCTGTAAAACTTCATTCACCCTCCACCAGAGGGCAACATCAGTAAAAAATACTTCTCTAAATCTAAGGAGTTGCTTTTAGGATATTAGAGCTACAACACACGTTTTCATCAGGGAATTTTACTTCCAAAAGACACTGTTTACATTTTGTCACCAACTAGGCTTAATATTTTTAGAAGAATTTGTTTAGAGCAACATTTACACATTTATTATTTATATTAATTAGCAAATACACATAATCATCAAGATTAACACGAAGCCTAAGAGAAATACAATAGTTATGATTTAGAAAGAAATACTAACTTTTGCATCTTCAATCTGCTTCAAAGTTTTTAAAGTCAGAAAATTACTGCTGAATTCTGGAAAGAAAAGGAATTCTGTTCAGAATGTGTCCAGCCCATTCCAGTGCTGTAAGAACCACAACTCAAGTCTAAATGCTATGTTGGCCTGCTAATGGTTGTCTAATAGGATAGAAGCTGTGAGAGTAAACGTGGATGAAGAGATAAATGTACCTTCAGAATAGATGTTCTCTATTTATAGCATGAGAGGCATTATTTGCAGTTAATGCCCTGTTTCCCCAGAAGTGCCACCGGCTGCACAAAGGCCACGTCCTTTCTCCTCACGGACAGCACAAATGGGTCAGCGACACTCGCCCCGACGTGCGGCCAACCCCGCGGTGCGGTGCTGCGCCCGGCCTAGAGCTGCCCGGGAAGAAAGGGGCGACCGTGGCCCCCAAGACCCCCGCCTTGCCCGGCGCCCTTCCCGCTGCCGCGGGCGGGGGCAGCTCGCCCCGCGCGGGCGGAGTGGGCGCGGCGCTGTCCGCGGTGCTGAAGGGTCGCGGCGCTGTCCGCGGTGCTGAACGAGGAGAGGCGCCCTGAGGCTGCCGCTCGCCTCCGTCGCCGCCTCGGGGCGAGACTTGCGCGGCCGCGCTAGAAGCAGCGCTGGTGCGGGGGCGGGCGGGGACAGCGCGGACGCGCCAGGGCTACTCGCCGCCCCAGGAATTCAGGCAACGGCTCCGGGGCGCGGGGACTTCGCAGCTGTCTGCCTAGGGCGGCCAATCGCACCCCTCCCCTGGCAGCTCTACAGCCGGGGACACCGCCAGCGTCAAACCGAGATTGCTTTGAAACGCTCCCGCAAAGGGATCTCCGTCCCCTCCCAGCCGGGCATGGCACTGCCTCCACCCGTCACCACTGAACCCTGCAAGGCCGAGAAGACTTTCTGACCGTGCCTGGCAACTCCGCGCTGCTGGGAAACCCGGGGGCTGCCTGCAGCGCCCTCAGACTCCCCGCTCGCTGCCGCACACAGGCGCGCTCCCGCGCCCTCTCCCCCCCCGGCTCCGCACGCCGTCTCTCCCTCTCTCACACACACACAGGCGCGCACGCCTTCCCTCACTCTCCCTTTACCCGGAGGTGCACTCATAGCCATTTAATGAGGGGGGAAAGTTAAGAGATTAAACCACTATGAACCATCGTTGCTCGTAGCAGTGCCCTATCCAAAGCAGAGCAGAATCCAGCGAGCACCCCTGCAGGAATGGAGTCGGTAAAACAAAGGATTTTGACCCCTGGTAAAGAGGGATTGAAGAATTTTGCTGGAAAATCGCTTGGTCAACTCTACAGGTAAGACTGCCATCTCTTACAGACTCTGCTTCCTAGATATAATTTGAAGCTTTCAACCGCCAGCTGCTGAAGGGAGGTCGAATGCTTGGGGGAGGCTGGCGGCGGAGGGGCTGGGAGCTGTTGAGATACTGCTGATATAATCTGGATCCTGGAAACTAGTGCTGGAGCCTCTCAATATGGCACCTTCGTAACTTCTCTATCTGATTCGTAGACAGTGTCAGTCAATGTGTCGTGAAAGATTACCCCATCTTTCTCCCACAAAACCAGGATCCCATCTTGAAATCATAATCAAGAAAGAGCAGCTTCCTGTATTTTTGTTGTGTTAATTTTGCAATGCAGACACAGATTTTTCCCTTTGCCTTTACCAATCATTAAATAATAATAATAATAATCTTTCCTGGTTTCGATTAGTCTTGTCCCTTGTGTAATCCGTCGTTAGAGGAAGACAAATATGGAGAAGTATAAATAATTGATATCTGAACGATTTATTTTTTTTTCTCTCCTGAAGCTGAAACATATAGAGGGATGTGTTTAATTATTTATCTGCCTGCATTGAGAAGCATCCGCTTGTCTTATAGGTAACACACAACTGCAATTGCTAAACTCAACAGCATCACTGAACAGCGTGTTTCTGTGTGTAGAGAACATTTCTACCCTCTTAGAGCCCTGTACACACAGATAAACAAGCCAAATTCTCGCATACCTAAAAAGTGCATGCACTAAAGTTGACACGTCGTGCTCCATCCAATCTGGCGACTTCAGTGACCTCCAGGACGTCTGTGAAATTCCAATGTATTTTCGATTGTCCCCTCTGCTGGAAACCACCCTGAATTTTGTTTTGGTTTCTTTTTGTTTGTTTGTTTTTCGAGTTACAGACTAAAGGTAACTGAGGATTTAGCTGCCCAGGGTAGGTCACGTAAAAGTCTTTTCCATACCTATGCGGCAGTGTTGGGCACAGGCACAAGGCTGTTCCACAGCATGAGTCACAACTTCTGCTGCCATTTTCAGGGAAGGGGACATATCAATGGAGTCGTAACTTCTGCTGCCATTTTCAGGGAAGGGGACATATCAGTGAAGTCGTAAAGACAAAATTAAGATTTCCATTTCAGTAGGCAAAGCACAATTTGGAAAAGCCAGGAGCAAAACCAAAGCTATCAGCAATGCAGTGAATATCCTACAGTTTTTGGTCCTAGTCAAGTGATTTTCAATAGTGAAAAAAAAAGAAATACTAACAATCCAGAGCAACTGCTTAAAAATAATTCAGAAAACAAACCTCTCTTTCGCCCTGTACAACATATAAATAAAACGGTCATGCTTTTTATATAGTCACACAGTGAATAATAGCGAAACAGTGTTTGTATTTCCCTGCAAAACTCCGTTTGAACTGCCTCTGTGATTAACAAATCCAAATTTTCAATGCACGGGACTGAACTATATTATTTTCGACTCTCAGAATTACAATAGCTTTCCTGTTCCTTATACCTCAGTGTCTTCCCGAAGAGAAGAAGCTCATTCAGGGAGAAGACACATCTACATAATTCTTTATTCTCACGAACGAATTTTTTAATATAAAAACATGGTGGTTTATTTTATTCACAGCTTTAAGCCATTTCTTAATGCTGCGGTCTTTAAGGGTGGAAATAATTCTCTCAGCAAAGAAAAATCGGGAGGATTTTAACGGAGCAACTGTCGGAGAAAATCCCTGCATTTTTTCCAAAACACGGAGAAACTTTTGAGCCTTATTCTGCTAATTGTTACTGCCCCATTAGCCGGATGAGTTAACTTCAAAGAGATGCTCCTCTGAGGAGAATTTCTGACTTAAGAAAACAGTTCTAGAGCAGGGATGAGGGCAGCGGCAGGAGAGTCCAGAGTGCCAAGTAATGGTCACATATTCGATCCTCAAGACGATGGAGGTAGGATGGAAGCGGTTATTTTCTCTGTCTTTTAAATATCTCAGTGACTAAAAAGAAAATTAAGAGCCTCAGCATCGGACACTTGTTCGAGAAACTCGGTTTTTCTTACTACCGACACGGCATTTTTAAAGCTTTTCCAGCAAAGAAGAAATAAAACGAAACGTTGTAGGTCACTTCTCGTGGACGGCGAAGGGGAGAGGGGGTCGGTATTTTTCTGTTGATTCTACACGGCTGCAAATAACCATTGCCTTTCAGGTTCCTGCACATTGTTTTCTGGGAGAGAGGGTTCTCATGTAAAAACAGGGGACTTGGGGCAATGAGATCGAGCTTAAAGCCTATCTAGGAAGGTTAAAAACGTGCTAAGTGATCACATGCTCCCATCCTGTAGCTGAGCAGGTGAGATCTTTTGGAAAGACTTCTCCGGAACTGCCAGTTGTAAAGACGGTCGTGTTTGCTTCCACTGCATGTGACAGCCATTTTGCAAATCTAAAATAAGTAGCAATATCGCCCCACTTCCCCTTCTGTCAACATTTCTATTGTTCCCAGACCAGAAGCGAGATGCACACCAAGATCATCCCCTCTAGTATTTCTAATGCAGGAAAGGAGGGAATAAAACCTTCTCCGAAAGACTGTTTCGGTTTCCATCCTATGCCTCTTGGGCTACTCAACATGGCGCCTCTGCAGTGGTTACAGATGATGTCTTCTTAAAGCATCCTACATATTTAAGCAGAAGTCTTTAATGATAGATGAGCAATTCTCAGCTGGAGCTCCTCCCTGGGCTTCTGCGGCGGGGTGGCGGGGGGAGTTGGGGATGACTAATCGTGACTCCCACAGGTCATTGCTAAAGAACAGATGAAGGTGAACGGAAAACAAGGAATAAATTCTCAAAATAATCCAAACCGAGCCAAAGGGGAGGGGGGAGCGGTGAACTTAAGCCTTCAGCTACCCGGAGGGACTGTGCGTTTAGGCGGACGGGGCTTGACTTTCCCTTCTTGTGTCGGGCAGAGTCCTAGAGAAGAGGCAGAAGCCCGGGGACACCATCGAGCTGACAGAAGATGGGAAGCCCATGGAAGTGCCCGAGAAGAAAGCCCCGCTTTGCGACTGTACCTGCTTCGGGCTGCCCCGGAGGTACATCATTGCCATCATGAGTGGACTAGGATTCTGCATTTCCTTCGGGATTCGATGTAATTTGGGAGTGGCCATAGTGGATATGGTCAATAACAGCACCATACACCGAGGAGGAAAAATTATTAAAGAGGTGGGAACCTTTCCCTCGTAAATTCCGTGTCCTCCTAGTACAGTTCCCAGGTCAAGCACCTTTAGCGCAGGCTTTAGCGGACAGTTCTTCAGCTTCTCCCCCCTCTCCAGCCCGCGATGCTCCTCGGCCCGGGGCGGGCGGTCCCCTCCCCCTACCCGGCCCCCCACGGAAACCCAGTCACTGAAGGAGAAAACATTTATACCAATTATTCCTATTTTTTTTTCCGGTTCCCAGCCTAAAGCCATTTGGCGGTGTTAATTTGGGGGAGATTTTTTTTTTTTTTTTTTTTTTTTTCTCCCTTTGCACACAGTCTTGAAAAACGCTGATATCTGGTAAAGTAAATGTAGGAGCTGGGGGAAGGAGAGCATCGAATAAGAGACTGCCAGAGGATGCACCGCCCTGTAACGGAGACAGGAAGGTTGTGCAGGAATGTTCGAAAACACCAGGATAAAATAATTTGCGTTGATAACAAGAGTGAAATTATAAGACCCGTTTTAAAGCGGGTGATGGTGCAGTGAGAAAGAGGTGAAAGCTAAATACTGATGAGTGCTAAATACACAAATTCGGAGACAAAGCCCTGTAGCTTAGTCCTTACACAGGGAAGAGGCAGGTGCTTACAGCCAGGGCCGTGCGGGCAGTGAGGGCAGGCGACGCCTTCGCCCCCCGATAGCACAGGATTGTATTCCGAAGCCCAGGAGAGACGGCCCCGAGGCGGGGCAGAAGCAGCCGGGAGGTCCCCTTGGTCCCCGCGGCTCCCGGGGGCCGCGTTGTCCCGGCCTGGCTCCGCGGTCCCCGCCCGGCCGAGCGGCTCAGAGCACGCGGGGCTCTGAGTGCTCCGGAGCCATCCTGCCCCTCCAGTGCCCCACAGTATTTGTTGCTGTTACCGAATTTGTTTTGCTGCGTACTGATGCGGCGGGCAGCTGCGCCGGGCTCAGGCGGAGCGAGCGGCTCCGGGCGCCCGGCGCCCTGTGTCCTTGTCCCTGTTCCCCAGCCGCCAAGTGCCACCGCGCCGGCGTTAGAAGCCCCCCTCGACTCCCCGGTATGAAGCTACTGAGGGTGAATGCTTTAATTTGGCACGATTACAGCCTTCCTCTTCTCTTTCTCTCCTTCTCTTCCGGTCCCTTGCGTTGGAAGAAAGCGAAGTTCAATTGGGATCCTGAAACAGTCGGCATGATCCACGGCTCTTTTTTCTGGGGATACATAATCACCCAGATCCCCGGCGGGTATATCTCGTCTCGGCTGGCAGCGAACAGGTAACGGTGGCCCAAACAACCCCTGGGTCCTGTGCAAGGCAGCGGGGGAGCGGGGGGTGGTGGCGGGAGGGGCCGCAGCCACGGGCCCCCCGCAGCCGGGGCTCCCCTGCAGCAAACCCGCCCCCGGTACAAAGGCAGTGGCGTTAAATAAGAAAGAAACACTTGCATGACATCTGGAAACGCGGGTGTGATGGTGCACTGATCACCCCTCTTCAGCCTACCTGCTGGTTTTGCGGGGGTTATCTCGTGTTGGTTTCTCACTCCTTTAAAAAGTCATTTAAGGAGGTTGTGGCAATGATATTCAAGCAACCCCTATTCGAAAGCAAATTCATTATTTCATTCAAGCTTGTGATTTATTTTATTTTTCCATCATTGGACGAAAGGATTTTATGATTTTTGTTTTAATGAAAAGGAAAAAGCATCAGCAGGAATTTTCCATTAACGCACAAATGAATTTAGAATGGTCGAAAAAACATGTTTCAATGCGACTTTCACAATGAAAAGGAAGTGCAGATGGTGCAGGGACTTAAGGACTGGTTTCTATGGTGTCTGGCAATTTTTCAAGCACCCTGGGTGCGATTCTACCTGTTAATTAGATCCACTGAGTATTCAAGACACATGAGGCTTTCACATCCCCGCTTAATGCCATAGGCTCATCGCAAGCAGAAGTAGCCAAGGTCCTAGTGCCACTCTTCAAAAGGATAACGAATTAGGTGCAAATGGCTAATAAAACAAGCAATATATACCTTTAACTCTTCTCAGGAGTGTGCAACATCAAAAGTAGGCCTGGAGAGGCAGAGATACTTTTCCTAGCGGGTGTTTGTTTGAGAAACAGGGGGAGGAAAGAGAAGGGAGCTACGGCAAAAATGCACTCTCCAAGGTAAATACCTTTAAGGCAGAGACCTACATTAAAAATAATTAGTATTTATTACTGGTGAGATGTTCTGTAACTGAGATAACCCAAACATCCCTCATTTTAAAGCAAATGAAACAAAACACAACCTTATTAAACTGAGGTACCCATTGCCTGCCTGTTTACAAGGGCCATCTTTCTGCTAATGGTTAAGAAATGTAAAAGACCATTTCAAATAACAATTAACAGCCAGTTAAAGGATTCTTTTCCTTTTCTTCTTCCGAGTATTTTTGCTCTTTACGAAGTCTGTAACTCCTCAGGATTAATTGGAGTTAACCAGATTGAAAGTGGTTCAAGTACAAAGATTTGCAAGACAATGGCAGGGACATTCCCAGGAAAACTCAGTAGTAGAAACACACAACCTGCCATCTGTGAATCAGTTTCCCCCCCCCCCCTTCGCAAACATTCACGTCTATAACAGTAAATGAAGATTATTTCCAGCTAGGAACCTGGGTGTATTTTAACTCAGCAGTTTTCACAGACTAGTGGTTTGTTATTACTATTGTGAAAGCCTCAGAGACAACTCCAACACGAGGCTATGTAGATCACATCCTTAATTAAGGAATTAGTTACAACATATATGGCAGTAACTACAAATAGTAAACTATGGGTAGTGGCTGTGATTTTTATTTAGTTTGTAGACCAAAAAGGCAGAGAATAGAGTGCTGTGTGGTTAGATGTAGTGGTTGGAATAATAATAATAAGGTACTGAGGAGGTGAAAATACCAGTTAGTTTCTGAATGCCACAAAGAGGTTTTGACATCTACACATTCAACTAGAAGTGAACAGGATGAAATGGGGTGCAAGTCCTGATGTCCATATCCCTGCCAAGAAACTGCATGAGATAAGTGACCATGCAGGCCTAGAGGTTGACAGCACCTCATAGACTATGAGCTACTACCAAAGTCTCTGCTGATTTATGTGTCTCATGCAAAAGCCACAACTGGTACCTTCACACTGTTGTCAAGTAACTGTTTTGTTTGGTTTTTACAAACCTCACCGAATATCAGTGGTTTCCTTTGCATTCAGAGCATGTCTGAATTTATACAGAAAACCAGGATTCAGATGTACTCTACATAAAAAATAATAGACTCTAGAATAGCATCATCATGTTCAAGATCCGTGAGAAACTCAGTCTTGAGCTCAGGAAAACAGGAGATTTTTAAGAGATTAATTCCCTAGACAGAAAGAAGGTAATGAATACATGGAAAAGATAGCAGGGATGATAAACTACAGATGCTAAGAAGGAAACTGGGAGGATCCTTAAGGTGTGCTCTGGGATCTTAATTTGTTATTGACAGGGAGTTGCTGAGTGTATAGCACTGAGTGTGCTTGACATTAAGCTTCACTCTAGCAACCAACTATAGAGATTTGGTTGACATAATTTGAAGGTTTCTCTAAGGTGTAACACATGGACAAAATTACCCTCCCCTGGCAGAAAGAAAACCTTTGCACACACAAAGCAGTAATTAAACCTGTGATCTACACAGTCATTTGCCTTCTGTTGGAGTTCTGAGCTGGGTTGAAACCCTTTATTTTGATTCTGCCACTGTTTTGAAATGCTTAGTGCCAATCAAGAATTAGTAACCCTGAGCTCTGAACTCTCTAACATTTTCTTCAACTGAGTCTGTCAATGGGTAGCATTTTACCGAGATCTTTGTAGAACTCAAGGCTGCTGCTGCTGCCTGGTTATCCTGTTTTGCCTTGACCCACTGCTCTGATCATGCATAGCTCCCCATTATTTCTGACAGATGGGATTCAGTGATTTACAGATTTATAAGTAATAAACGGAGTTTCTCAGAAATTTGCACTTGGTAACTTGGGTCTCAATTTACCTCATGTTGCATAACTGAGAATTTTCTGCTGTAGAGTATTTTCAGCCTAACACTGCAAAAATGCTTAATTTAAAGAGGTTTATTTACTCTGCTGTAGTACCAACAAGGTCAAACAAAGCTGTGCTCAAAAATTCCGGAGAACATTCAGAAACAAAACACCTCCTGAGCACTTATCTTGCAGGTGGGCAACAGAAGTTGGACTAGTATGTGATAAAGTCAGTGCTCCTGAACATATTCAACCTCTATTGACCTCTGTAGCAATAGGGAACCCTCAGAACATTGCAAGGCAATATAATTTTTCAAAAGACACAGACTGGGCCTCAGGTGCCCCCTCATTTGCAAGCAGTGAAATTTTAAACTTGCATCCCTTGAGTTGTGTGTGAAAATAGGATTCCCTCTTGTCACAAGAGGCTGGAGACCACTTCTCCCAGAGGATAATCTATCTCTGGAAGAAGCTGGTATGAAACCATTGTGCAACCATCCACAGCAGACTAGGGGAACAAAGGAAGAACAATACAGAGTCCCAAGGGTAGGGTCTATTACACTTATACCTTTTTTCAGGGCTAAGTTCTTAATGAACAATGAACAATTAACCCTGTTACCAATTAAGCATAACATGATGATAGCAGAGAGTATTGAGCAGGCTCCAGTAGTTTAGAGAAGGCATCTTGTCACATGGACATCTAGTTTTGCAAACAATCTGGGTTACTTCTCCCATTTGAATGATGTACAGTCTGTATATACAGTACCAAAAAAAGTCCCCATCTCCCCAGGCTGCAGTACATTGGAAGAATTCATGGTTCCTGCAGAGAGTTTTATGTAACTATCTTTATCCAGAGAAAATCGACTATGATTCAAAGCTTCTGAGATGGCAGGGGCAAGAACAGACAAGTAGATCCCAGAGACAAACACAAAATAATATACATGTTCACTGGTTAGAACCCTTTCTGATTAGTAATAGCAAAGCTTTCTCCCCAAAAAGTGAATGAAGAGTGAGACTTCCTTTTGGAGATTTTTGGGAATTCAACGATATGTTTTTCACAAAGTCACAGCAGATTTTGATTAGCTCAAGCAGGGTTTTCAGGAAGAAGGAATTGAGTTAATGCCATTTAAAAACACATAAATCACATCTGAATTCATTTAAACTACAGTTTTAAATGCAGAGGCTCCTAGCAGAAGGGTTGTCAAGTGATATGAACAGAAAGGGGATGAAATGCTGACAGTCCTCCAATGCCATCTAATTTCTACTTAGTCCATGAATAAAACTTGGGTTAGAGTTAATAAGAATTCATCTCATCTTGACAAGTTTTGAAAAACAATCATCATTCTCAGGGACTGAAATCTTACTAAAAGAAAGAAAAAGAAATTTCTGGTTTGGTGGTTTTCCAACTCTTACCTTTAAAAATTTTATTTAAATGGAATGCAATGGCCAAAGTGTTGAAATGTTCTAAAGCAAGGCAAGGAATGCAATATTCTTATATGAAGTTCAGAAATGTCATTTAGGAATTCCATTCTTTTGTAGCATCTTAACAACTATATTACAAACATTTTGCTTTAAAAAGAACAAACTAGAAAGTGATGCAGTTTTTTTTGACTCTGAGCTCCTCCAGGGAGATTTATAGCGTTTCACTAAGTGAGTGAGTTAACAAAGCACTTCAGACCTCAGGTGTTCTGTGTCACTCCCAGAACATGTAGATCTGCCTGTCTACTGTGTGAGGACTCCAGATTACTTGGGGTATTTGTGTGGGTCACCACATGCTGTGATGAAACCCCTTCTTTCTGTGTTTGCACAACCAAGTAAGTGCCTGTAACTGGCCTAGTGATATTTATCACACTGGGAGACTCATGATTAACTGTTTACGAACCTTTCAAAGATATGATACTTCTGAATAGTCATTAAACAAGATCTGCTGTGATCTTCACATTCCATCAGCCACTTTGGAAAGATGCATAAATGAAGGACCAGATCAAATGATAAATGAAATGCCATTTGGTAACTGGGTTCTGTTCAATATATATAGCACTCAAGTGCAAAGTAACATCAGGGAGTGGGGAACCACCCTCTAAAGCAGTTCCACTTGAGCGGGATTTTAAGCTTTGTTGAATTAAAAACCAATAATGAATTTCCAACATGATGCTCAAATGAGGAAGTTGGTGTAATATGGGATATTTCTTTTTCTGGTTGTAGTGGAGTAGGTATATTTAGGTTGCTGACACCCACCTTTCATTGCTGTGGGTAATTTGAGTGTTGAAAAATTTGAGGTTTTTTAAAGAGATATTTAATTACTTTAAAGATTATCATTCTAGATAGTGAAAGAAATAGCTAGAACTATGTATTCAGTGTATTGATGTATTAAAAAAAAAAACATTGGGATGTGATTTGATTGCAAAGTAGGCATGTAGCTCCACTGGAAAAAAATGCTGGGTATAAATGTGTGCTTTAGTTCTATAGAAAGATACAACAAGAATCAGTAAATTAAAGCCAGATAAATTAAAAAAGCATAAATACTACCAATAAAGACTGTCACCACTGGTCCAAACAGAGTAATTACATGCAGATTCTTCATCTGTGGGTGTTTAGTTCCCATACTAGAAGTTATATTCTAGCTATTATAAAACATTTTCAGTACAGGGATAATTAAGCTAAATATAAGGGATAATCAAGTGAAAGATAAGGATTAATACCATAGGGAATGTCAGGCTAGATGGGCCTTAAAACTATGCAATTATTTTTTTTTCTTTAATCTAGAAATAGAATAATTTTATTTAAACTGATTCTTTCCTATTCCACCTTAATACTATTGCAAAGCTGCAGCTGTCTGTGCTCTCACACATCTAGGGGAGGTGTGAAACTGTACTGGTTTTTACCACCTCATCTCAGGATAATTTAAATATTGGTTTATTTTAACTTCTGACACACTCTTCAAAAATTCTTTAAAAAACCATGCTGGAAATCTGTAATAAACATCTTGCCCAATCAAAAGCATTACCAAAATGCTGTGGCAGTGTTTCCTCCCTGATTTCCTAAATGAAAAGTTTAAGCATTTACTGTAAATCAGGCAAGATTCTCAGAAATTAGCGGATCATTGTTAGATTATGTAAGACAGGAATTTCGTTCCTCTGTTATATATTTAAAATAGAAATGCAGATTTTGACTGTATGTACCAAGTACTGTTTCAAAAATAAATCTGCAATAATCACATATTTTTTTTGGTAAAACAAAGCTGAGTGACCATTTTAACTGATTTGTGCATACTCAAATATTACACCCCTCTTACACAAAGAAATACAAATAACATAATAGAATGAAAATTAAAAAAAAAAAAAGAAAATCACCTTATAATTCTATGATAATTACATAATTACCTGTTAAACAGCAAATCCTGGCACTATTCATATTAAGAATTCTTGCTACATAACTATGCCAAATTTATCTATAATGCAATTATCTCTCATCTATGTTGAACTTGTCACCATTGTTGCACTCTAACCTGATTGGAATGATATAAATCAACCTCTCATTTCAAATTCATCTTGGTTTTTAAAGTGCCATTCACCTTGTTATTAAGGGCTAAATCCTTCTTCCCAGCAAGTAATCCAACAGGATTCTTTACATGAATAAACTGAAAGATATCTCAGACAACTGTATGTCAGTGCCTCTCACCTCAGTCCCACAGACTTTCACTGAAACTGTGTCACTAGCATGTCAGTGAAATCAGTTTATTTCTCTCTAAATCAGCCTTAATGACAAGCATCAAAAATGCAAGGCAGATGATTGGTTTAGAAATATACGTCCAAAGATTTCCCAGAACTTTACATCTTTATATTTTGCTGGTTGTACCAGATAAATTATTCACTCTCTTAGCAGGTAGACATATTGTGTGTCTTTCTGCTTTGCAAATTGATGTATAATTCATAGCACGGCCAGGGGATTTGTAGATGGTGAGACAAGAGCCAACTTCTGAAGGCATAAACTGACCTTGCACTGTAAGACAGAAACCCTGAAGGTGTTCTTGCCAACCCCACCTTTCAAGTTCAGTTCAAAATCTTGCAGATTAAACTGGGCTCCAATCCCAGGCACCACTGTTGGGTTCATCTTCCAGGCAAAGCAGCCAATATTGCACCAAAACCCCAAGATGATTTTGTCACCCTTCTGCATTTGCAGGGTCTTTTAAGCACCAGTCCCTGCAAGAAGGGGACTGGGGAAACATCTACGAGTGGCTGGTACCACTGCTCCCTCTGCCATATGGCTCAGGGTCCTTCCATTTTTCTGTCATGAATGATGAAGCTGTTTTCACAATTTAATGATGCAACAAGGGATTTGAATGGGGGTTTTGGTTGATAAAAGGGGGCCTCAGATGTGTGACAAAAATTAATAATGTATCCAAGCCCTTATTATACCAGATTAGATGGCGGGAGGTCGGCTTTTACATATTAATGCTTCATGGAGGGCTTATAATAGGATTTAGTATGAAGGGCACACAGACACATCCCCCTCCTCCCTTCCACACATATGAATGAAAATAACCTGGTTTATCATGTTTCTTTAAAAAAAGCCAAATAAAGCTGCCATACTACAGCTTCTGGCCACAGATTGTTATTAAAGAGGATCAGGTTTAAGTGATTCTGTCACAAAGCACAGCGAACCCAAGACTGGCACTTGGGAATACATGTTCCTCTCTAATGTCAAAGGTAGCTTCTTCTATCTGGTTTGCTGGACAGCTGAGTTCATCATCCCCTCTAATATTCATGGCATAATCTCAGCTTTGTTACCTTTATGTCATTTTATGCAAACTAAAGGCCCGATTCAGAAAAAAATCCACTTCATTCTGTCTATCATTTATGAAGCCATAAAATGTCAGGGTGGGCATTTCACTTGAAAATGTCTACAGTGAAGGGGTCAACAAAGCCATCAGGAAATTAGCCTATGCTAAAGTCAGAATGGTGATATATGTTGCAGAACAGATAAACAGTGTCTCCCCATACAGGAGTCATTTTCCCTTAGTCCATTTCAGATACATAAACATAAATAGAAGTTGTTCCAGGAAGGATAATCAACATGATTACAAACTGAAAAGATAACTAGAGGAGGAGAAATGATCAGGATCATTTAGATTGCAAAGGTGATGATCAGGTGACATAACAGGTACATCATTAATAAACATCAGTGCAGGTAACTTAAATATTCCAAATAAGTGGGTACTCACAGCTTGCAGTCCAGGAGGGAACCACTGATGCTCACAGAAGAAGCTGAAAAAAATGCCAGAATGTATTACCATTTTCAGAAGTCAGTAAGAGCACAGTTTAAGTTTAAATAAATTGAAAGCAAGTAAAATATAACTAATGCTGTCAAGTGTATAGCTTCCAAAGAAACCTCAAGCTCGTACATTACAGGCTAAAATACTGTTTGCTGTCATACAGAGAAGCACCTGTACTAAACTCAGCTGACTAGTAGAAGTCCACAGTGTGGACTTTTGGAACTACTTGGATACAGGATGGTAGTGAACCTCAAGATACTTAATTCTGGGAACTACATTTATTCTTGATGAGTTATTTCAGGGCTAAATATTAAAAATTCAGAATTTTATCCTGCTTCTTCAGATAGAAGTAACAAAAGTAGAATTATGGTTGAAATTTGGACATATTTTTGCTTTCCATCTTCCATTGGTCCAAATAATTTGAAATCAGTATCAGTAGAAACTGTGCCATGCAGTTTTCAGAAAATTACACCAGATGCTTTCATACCAAGCTGATAAAGAAGCTTAATATTTTATAGTATTATATCATCCAAATTTGTCAAAACTGTCAAATAACTTTGCTCCTAGCTCTCTCCCAGGTCCTGAGCCTCATGAATCCCTACTGCATGTATGATGCCTCAACCAGTGTCCCTTTCAGGGGGGAACAAACTAATTTTCTCTGAAACAAAACCCATGTGTGCTTCTGGCATACTTAATTCTAGGCTCTCTTTCCAACAGGCATCCTTAGTCACCCCTACCTGCTTTGGTACTTCACCCCAACACAATATGTACCCTGGGTTTCATGCAACCAAATGCTGTTTATGTTGGTTGCATAAAAGCACTAATGTCACAGTCACTTTGGTCTAAAGGAATCTACATTGAGCAGTCCAGATACAATCAGCTGTAACATGTGGCCCATATATGAGAAAACACCCCACAAAGAAGTACAGATGCAGCTTTTGAGTCCAACACGTAGCAGTTACCCTCCCAACCAGCTCCACAAAACATTTTCAAGTTAAAAACAGATTATTTCTTTGATAACTGTATTATATATCTCTAAATTAACAGAAACAGTTGAATCACAGCCTAAGCCCTGGAACTCAGTAAGGTAATTTGAATGAGATGGTCTTGGTTTGAAATACAATCTGGTGGATTATGTATTTAAAGAGCAAGCCAGCCCAAAGCTAATGAGCTAAAAGGAATGAGTCAGAGTTTTATCTAGACATGTACGGATATAATGAGTTGTAAAACGAAACCACAGGTTTGAGAGGTTTCCCAGAAGAATTCTAACAGGAGAGAGATAGTTGGAAAGGTGATCAAATGAATGAAGAATAAAGAAGCTGAGGTGAAGGGAGCCTGGCTTGCTTAGCAATGGAAAAGACAGAAGATAGGATTGCTGTTGGGCTAAACTGCAGAGATGAAACCCTCTAAAATAAAATAACATAGGTACAAGATATCTAGTGGATGTAGGGAGTAGCAAGCTGCAAAGGCCTCCAAAATAATCAGGGCAATGCTAATTACTTCTGAGATGGAATCTGATCTGCTTATGAAAGGATGATGTAATGCACTTGCTGGTAAGAGCAACATCAGAATTTAATGACCCAGGAGTCTTTTACATTCAGCATAATTTGCAATGGTGCTGTCATCCAACAGTGCCCAAGTTCTTCACAAAATACACCCTGACATAGCAAAAACAGGCAATGGCAGGCACAGCCTGAAAAATGTTTAGGCTGTTGGCTTGACTTGTATGAGTCCGTGGCATTAGTGGGACTTGGAGAAGGCAGAAGGCTAAAGAGCTTCAGGCTACTGGTACATATTGAATTAGTCTCTGCTTGGTATTTCACTGTGCTGCTTGATCCAGACCTTGCATGGTCCATTTTGCTAAAAGACTTGTGAATATGTTGGGATTTATTTATTTAATAAATAAATTCAGTAATGGCAGATCAAACCACAGCAAATACAGTTCCTCAAAATGTTCATGTTCTGTATCAAAGTCTTAGAAGACCCTCATCATACCCAGTATGGGTAGATATATGCTATGTAAGAAGGGAAGCCTTGACTGCCAGCGAAACATCTAAAATTTCTATGTATTCAGCCACTGCATAACTCAGAGAAAAATCAGTTTAAAAGGATGATCACAAATTGTCATTGCTAGCAGCATTTGCAGAAGGAAGGATTTTGAAAAACTGCTGCATGCATTCCAGCTAACTCTTGTCCTGTTTCTCTCTAGACATTATGTTTAAATGGAAAAATTAAGCATTCAATCCAGCATTCAGCCTTGCAGTTCCTCTCAGACAATAAATTCTCTGCCTTGTATAAATAAAATAAAGTAATCAATTCTATGTTGTGTCGTTGGCCTTTTGCAGGAGGAGATGTGTCAAAGATGAATGATAATAGGCAGAGTCAAAGACAAGGAATTTTAGAAATCTTGAGCTGACAAAATAGTCTCAAAAGCCACTTTGGTTAATACATGTTTATCCACCCAGAGCTGCTCCTGCACTGGGACTTCCCCAAACAAGCACAGCTCAAGAAATAACATCAAAGGATAATCATGACCCAGTTTATTTTTTATATATGTTTGATAAAATAAGTCCTTGTTTCACATAAGTGATTTCTGTAAGAAAAACTAATGGCAATAACCAGCTCTATAACTTGAATCCGAACAAATGTCATTTTTAAAAGACATACTTTGCATCTCATCTTTTGACTAGGTTGGAAAGACTTTGCAAGGAAAATGTATTTTTTCATTCTTGTTTAGTTTTTACCTTCCCCTAAACAAGGACTAGTAAAAACGTTTTATATTTGTTTACAAATTAAGTATTTGTTCAATTCAGATGCTGCACCCACTGAAAATAATATTCTCTATATTATGATCAGTATTACAGTAAAATGGTCAAGTGCAGAGGTTTTATGTCCTAGAAATGAACATGGGCTACATTTTCCATAGATTCCTCTTTACAGTCAGAATAAAACACCATGTAATATTTGGGTTGAATTTATTGTAGCAGTGTGCAATGCTTCCACACATGTTCCCCATGATTCCCTAGGAAAACTAATAAAAAAAATCAAACTTTCCCATTCAGTAGAAAAGCCTTCCACAAAATTATGATCAGTGGCTTTTTGGAGGTAAAAACTATTTAGTTATAACGCTGAAAGAATTTTCTAACAAAGCTACTGAAAACTTCTTTAGTTTATCATGGAGTCATGTGAAATGATCTTTTGTTTCATAGATCTCAGTGTACATCCATTAAAAGATCTGCAATCTTGTTCTGTAGTTGTCAGTGACCAATACTTCCTATTCATCAATTATTTTGGAATGTAATGAAAGGGAATTCATCATTCATTGCTACAGCACATATTTAATCAACTTAAACCTACAGTATTTCATCCCTTAAATAAATATTAAAAGGTGCTATTTTGAACATATAGAGTTACTCTGTGATTTTAATTTTTTTTTAATGATAAACTTTAGTGAAGGCAATTCTTATGTTTTAGAGCAGACAGGCTTGTTTTCCATAACAGTTTTGTTCTCACAGAGTTGGACCACTTATTCTGAGAATAAAGAGAGATGGATAATTGTGGGCTTTGCCAGTTATATTAAAAAATGGCAAAAATAGAAAAAGATGGGATTCAAACATCTAAGGAACTGACTCCTCACGCATGTGAAAGGGATTTTAGCTTTACTTTCACTCCCTGTCATTGGGGCAAAAAGATGCTTCCAATCAGGACCCTTTAGTTTCAGATATCATATGTGTAACCCAGTATGTCACCCATCTGGCACTGAGCATTTGGCATGTGTCTGTGCTCCCACTGTTCTCAGCTCACTTTTGGAGCTGGCACTTCTTCCAGCTGAGCAGCAAAATCTATAACACACTTCTGTGCAAAATGAGCATGGAATATGAATTGCCTGGAAAAGGTAGATGTGGGGCTGAGCAGATGCAGAGATGAGAAATCCAGAGAAGGAAATACATACATTTCTTTCTCTTCAGTATTTCCCCAAAGATAAAAATGAGCCAACTGGCTTGAAACCCAAACAGATGAATTCCCTCTGCAACCTCATTGAATACTAAGAATCTTTCCTGAATTGCCAGAGTAATTTCCTTCCTCAGCTCCATCTCTTAGTCAAATGTGATTTTGCTGTTATTACTACTTGTATTACAGAAGGACCAAATCACAGCTCATGACCTTCATATTATGCCAATGTCAGTAAAACACCGAGGATCAATGTTAGATTCTGTCTTTTGGGACGGAGTCTGCTGGGTCTAGAAATAGAAACAGATAAACAAAGCATAATTCTTTGTTTCAGCGCTTATTCTGGTCACTTACGAGACCAAGATTTACCTTTTTTTCCTCTCCTTGACATACTGCTACAGTATGTATTAATTTTTCTTCTGTATATGGTTATTTTCTTCTCTCCATAGTTATACAGTTCTGATTTCAGATCAGAAATGGATTTTCCCCCAAGTCTAGGGATTGCTGAAGACATGTCAGGGCATTTTAACTCCCTGCTAATGCCAGGCTTGAGAATGCTGGCAATGTCATTGGCCTCTCCTGCCTATGTCTCTTTGGTATACTGTAGTTTTTCCAGAGTTTACTTTCAATACTCTAAAACTCTGCATTTGTGCCATGGCATTAAAATATGTTTTGGAGTGTGCCCAGCATGAAATGGGTATTCACAGATATGTCGGAATGAAAATTCAACAGCACAGCTACATGGGTTTTGTAGGCTGAGCTCAACCCAAGGGACACCATGCAGCAAGGCTTGGCTCACTCTGTAGGAGACATGAGCTCTAGTGGTGTTTGTGCTGGAGGTATGAAGCCTTCTCCAGAAGCCCATGCCACTGCACAAAGTGTGACTGGAGAAATGCACAACAGGACACAGCAGCTCTAAGACTGTGGTGCTATAAGGGCCACACCTATTGGTTCAAGATGATATTGGAATATCAAGAGAACAAACACACATGTATAAAAAATGTAATGGGGTGTGGGTTAAGAATGAGCACTCTTACTCAGGCTGAAAGTTTCATTTGAAATAGGGAAATAAGTCTGTCTGAGAATGACCTTCATCCATCTTCAATTGCAAAAAATGACTCTGGGATGCCACATTCTGTCCATTTGCCATGGAAATGGAAGGATCTTAAGGAAAAACCGGGTTTCAAGCCCAGGTCTGGAGTTAACATTGCAGCAAAATGGAGCAAATGAGGATTATTTGAGAAGCAGAAATGAAACTAAAGAGCATAACAAATCATAAAATCATTAGCTTAGTAAACATAACAAAAAGATAAGCACAAGAAAAAAGAACCTAAGTCTGGGGTTTGATGTGTGGGTCAGTAAAACACCTTAGAAATGCCTTAGAAACAGTCAGAATGTTCAGTTTCCCAATTAAGTAGAGTAGAATGTGAGCAGCATTAAAATATGTTTATATTTGTTGTAGCCGAAAATTATTCTTATTCTATCTACACAATACATTTAGTTGGATGAGATATTTAAAACAATAAACCAGGAAGTTTGTACATAAACCAGAATTAAATCACAGTACTCTTTTAGGAAGAGGAATTCAGTATTTATGGAGGTAAAATGAATGTAACAAAACCAAAAAGCATGAAGGAGAAATACTGAATGTATTTGTGGATGTGCATCGAGAGATGCAATGCAAATGCAGGAAGATGTATTTGCTCTTAACTAAGAGTTATGGAGGAAACAGACTCACTAACATAGGCATGCACTAAATTCATGGATATGAATTCTGAATATGCATTCAGAAAAAGGAAAATAAGGCAATTTCTGAGAAGAACCATAATTTAAATCTAACTTATTCTACACTTAAATCCAAGGACTTTTTCTGGGGGAAAAATTTAAATGTTTTCGAAAAAAGTTGTCCCAACAAAGCATAGTTCTGAGAGAGAACTGATTTACAAGTGACACTGTGGAATTATTTCATTATTTTCTCCTTGATTTAACTAAATATTTACTGGTAGTTGCATGTCTAAAGACAGTCAAGGCTTTCATCTAGAAGATGCATTTCTCTGATCATTCCCTAAATCTAGTTTTTCTTTTCTCTTCTGGAGGGAATATATCAAAGGAAACAGTTTGTCTTTAGTGGCCATGAGAACACAGGCAATTCTGGGAAACACAGCTTTCAGCTGTGGCAAAAAGAACTGAAAAAACTAGAATAAATTTCCTCAAAGACACAGTGACCTACCATCACAATTTTGTAAATCTCATCGTTGGAAATGGATGGTCATTTCAAATATTCTATCTTGGCATGATTTTAACAGGAATAGTGATTTAGAAAGACTTACACTGATCCACAAATGTAAAACTGTATTGCTAGATGAGGCATTTAGCTAGACTGTGATTTAGAGAGAGAACAGGAAAAACTACAACCGGAACAGTCCTTTCTTCCTGCCTCCAAGCAAACAAGGATTTTCTCTACAAACCTTTAGAATGGTTACAGTCTGTTTCTCTTCAAAAATTGGTAACAGGAACATTTAATTTTTACAAAGAATTGGTAAAAATCACAAGCAAGGCTTCTATGCATCCCAAACTTTTCCATTAATCAATAAAGCAAAAAAGTAAATGTAAACCAAGACACCATTGTGGTTTATGTGAACATATGGGGGGTATTATAATGTAAGGAAATGAACTGCACAGGACTTTGGAATATAAACTTGCATACAAAGAGATTAAGAATAAAGACAGAATTCAAGTTAAAATAGTCCACACAGTGCAACACAAACACGTGCACCAGTCAGTCCCAGTAAAGGTATTGGAAAGGCTGCCACACAAAGCCAGAAATGTGCTGCTCAGTCAGCTAGAACTTGTTTAACATGAGATGGGGATCACCGGGAACAGAATGAAGAGACCAGATTGAGAGCTATTTAACAAAGCTTCCTGGCTGTGCCAAGAAGCTTTTTTTTAAGCTGCCCTTTAATATTTGTCAAATAGAAGTGAAGTATGCTCAGCTTGCTATTTAAAGATTCGTATCCAGCTGCAACTCTAAATAGAGAATGTGAAACATAGATGTCTTTGGGAAGAATTTTCATCTTGAAACTTAGCACTGCTTCCTGCTTCTTTAGCCCACAGTCCTGTTTCTCACTAACTTATGGCACTGCACCAATTTCTGAAGAACACAGGCCAAGGTTAAAGGTTTCTGTCAAATCAGTTCCACATCAGATACCATGATGCTGTCTGCTCAGACATCTCCAGGATTTATCTTAGCACTACATAATGTTGTACAGAGAAAGTGGCCAGTCATTGCTACTGGCTTCATCCCTTTGCATAGTTCCACTGGAAGGAAAACGGGGGGGAAGGGATTATTTCCACAACAAAGGAATGCATGAACATGAAAAAATGATATAATAATAATAATAATGCTGGAGAAGAGGCTTCCTCCTACCAGGGACAGATATTAATTTAATAAAAATTCAGTCAAAGCCGTGGAATTCTGAAAATGAATCATTGCTTCATACATTTATTTGGACCTTGCAATGTGCCTTATTTGAAGAAATTTCTTGGATGTTGATGGAGCAAAAATCAGCAATATTCAAAAAGTAACCTCTGAAAAACCAGCAGAAAGAAGTATCTGTTTTCTATGGATATGTGTTTCCAGATTGATTAATTCTTGTGTCTAAGAAAATCCCAGCTCTGTTTGAAATTCTCCCTGTGTCTTTGGTATTTATAAAAGTGGATTCTTCTCTGCTTTGTAAGCAGTGAATTCATGGTGCCACTTTCTTACCAACAAAGCACTACCAAGAATCCCTCTTTTACCTGGGAACCTGGTTTAGCAAACCATTTGGAGACCTAATTTCTCTAGAGGGTGGCAAATTCAATCAGATTTGGTTGAAATAGATGTGAAAATATACTAAAGGGAAAAGTAGGGATATATATAGGGAGAGTAAGATCTATACCTGTGATGGCATAAGATGTATTTCCTCAGGAAATTATGCTAAATAGATGTATATATCCAGGTTTGGTCTGGGTTTTATCAGATGGGTTATTTCACTGGATGGAAGTAGACATTAATCCAGTCCAGCAGGCAGTCTAGTCCCTATGTAAAGAACATGTTTAAATACACCTGTGTTGATATGTGAGCACATGTGGAATAAGTCAGTTGGAACAACACTGAAGTTCCTTCCTTTCCTTCTTTTTTCCCCCTTTGCAGAGTATTTGGTGCTGCTATACTGCTGACATCCTCCCTCAACATGTTAATACCGTCTGCAGCCAGGGTGCACTATGGGTGTGTCATCTTTGTTAGGATCTTGCAGGGCCTTGTAGAGGTATGGAAAAAATTATGAAATAACCACTAAGCGGGAGAGTTACTCGTTAGCTTCTAATCAGCAATTGGAACTTTTCAGGGGAAATAAGAATTGCTTTCAGTTTACCAATGCTTTTTGGTTTAATGGATGTCAGTGGATGAATTACAGCTATTTGATATTCCTTCATCTCTGAAATTACATAGCAAAGGTTTCCCTTGCTGAGAAGCCAGTTAGATATGCATTTAGCATTGATGTTTCACTGAAATCCTGTACTGGATAGGGCTTATACTGGTGCAATTCTCAACAGTTATTTGTTGACCAGTCTCACATATTAAATCTATAAAAAGAAATTAAGTTTCTATCACAGGCCCTGACCATGCTCTTGTTAGTATGAATGAGAGATTTACCATGATTTAAGGTGGAAAAAAATGGATCCTGCCTTCTAAATCTGTTTTCTTGTTTGTTTCTTTACCGAAATACAGATTTTTAAGCTTGTGATCACTGGTTCTTTGTTCCTCAGGGCTACACACTTCTGTGTGTATCAACACACACTGTGTGTATCACTATAGGCAGGAACTGATTTAACTCATGCACTTTACTGCATAAAAAGTCTCTAAGAGAGGTGCAGAAAGTGCCTGAAAGTTAGGTAACCATCAATTAAGTTCTTAAACTGTACATTTGTAAATATGCATTGATGTTTTACCACTGTGAGGGTGGTGAGACACTCGCACAGGTTGCCCAGGGAAGTTGTGGCTGCCTCATTCCTGGAAGTGTTCAAGGGCAGGTTGGATGGGGCTTGGAGCAACCTGGTCTAGTGGGAGGTGTCCCTGCTCAGGCAGGGGGATTGAAACTAGGTGATCTTTAAGGTCCCTTCCAACTCAAACCATTCTGTGATTCTATGAAAAGTGATCTGTGTGTCCAGAGGTGTGCCTGACTGCACAGAGGAGAGGAACTGAAACAAGTGGGTAACTACAAAATAAATAATGTATTTTCAACCCACTCATTTCTGTGATATATTTCAAAGCAGTTGTGAATGCAAAACATCTCAAACAGGATCATCTGAAAGCTTAAAATAAATCATGACAATCTGATGCTTTTGTCACTGTTTTCTTCTTGAAAAATTAACAAAAGTCTGAAATGAACACTAAATAGTTTATAGAATCTTCTTTCAAAGAAGAATGTATTTTACAACCTTTTTTATTTATTGACACTGATAATCTGAATATTTATGATAATCTCAATGTTTGACAAAAGTTATTGTTTCTACTTCTTGAATAGGAAATAAAACATCAAATTAAAAATTACTCTATATAACTATGTACACATCATAATAATTTTACGCATTAATTTTGTGGAAAATTAATGTATATTTAATATTAAATTTTCTATAATTTCAACACTGCAAGATGTCATGATCTCTGTGTAGTTTTCCTGTCATGCCAGAGCTGATTTTGAAGGGAGACCTAAAAATAACTGGTTTAATATCAAACCAACTAATACGAGCCAATGATTTGCTTTAAGTGCTCAAGAAAGTTCATTAAAGACAAAGGCAGTGAAAAAATTCTCTCTTCACATGACATTTTTAAGCTCTTCTTGATCTTGTTTTCTAATTTTAGAGCAGTGGAACAGTAATCTGTATTTCCTAAATTATACTTTAAATGTTAGATCAAAGAATGTTAGAAGGCCACCAAAACTGAGGGTTGAAGAAATGAGCCCAGCATTAGAAAGACTCCAGAGGGTCTGTATTTCCATCCTTCCTTTGACTCTGGTACTTGTGCATTAAGATGCATTCTTTTGAATTCTTTGCAAATTTTTTTTTTCCTGGAAAGGGGAGGGGGAACAAAAAGAAAGAATTATGCTTTATATCTGTCTCATAAGGCTTCTTTAAGGATTGGGAGTGAGATGCAAAACCCATTTCAACTTTAATAGAAATGGGAGTTTTTCTATGGCTGTGCTCAGACCTGACTATAGAAATGTAAAACGTTCTCAGCTTCTGGTTTGTAATAATGAAAAAAACAACAAAACATCATGCAAAGACAATGAAGTGAGTGATTGATCAGCATTAGCTAACTTGTGGCACACCCATTCCCCAGGGTGTCACCTACCCTGCCTGCCATGGTATTTGGAGCAAGTGGGCCCCCCCATTAGAGAGAAGTAGGTTAGCAACCACTTCCTTTTGTGGTAAGTAACTTTCTACTTTTCTCTTCAGTTTGCAACATAGAAGTATTTTGAGGTTGAACTTTTCTTCCCTTTCATCCACACATCTTGTTTTCTAGGTTCCTATGCAGGAGCTGTTATTGCAATGCCTTTAGCTGGAATTCTAGTGCAATATACTGGGTGGTCTTCAGTGTTCTATGTGTATGGTACGGATTTTTGCTCATCTCACTCCAGTATTGTCTGACCTTACTCTACCCTTTCTAAAAGTGTCAAAGCTACTGTTAAGAGGCCAAGAAAAAAAGAGAAGCAGGTCTGTAAAGCTAAAAATAGAGCCTAGAGAAAAGGACAATGAAAGAACTGAATTTAAAGGAGAAAATAGGAAAGCAACATTATTAAATAAGAGAAACTAATCCATGGTGAAACTTGCACTTCTAGTACAAGTAGTGCAAACTGCTACATGTATTTATAGAACCTCAACTCATGTAATGTCACTCCATTTATACAACTAGAACTTTAGAGTACCTGCCTTGACTAAGATGTCCTGATTTCTATCTGAGGACCAACATAACTTCATTCATGCTAGTTGTGTGACCTTAACTTACACCGATGGAAAAAAAAGGCCCAAAGGATTTCATTCTGCAGGGTAAAACTGATGTGAATTAGGGGGAAACCATAGAGAAATTTAAGAAACTACTCTGGAAGTGCACTGCTATGTTGAAAACAATGCCCCAATCTTGTATTTTACAGGTAAAAAATTTAGTGCACTAATCAAACTACAGTCACTTAAAGCAGAATGGAACTTCATTTACAGTCTGGTGACATTGACTAGAGCTGTTTCATTGCACTGCATTGTACAAATTGATGTTAAAATATCAGTGAATATTCACTTCCAGTGAAATCATTCTGTAAATGAAACAAAGGAAACTCCACTGTGCTTTAACTGTAAAAGTATTTTGTACAAATGTTTTTTATAGGATCAGATTTGCTGTTAGAATGACTCAGTAGAACAGTAACAACTGCCACGTACATTTGTTATAATTATTCACAGACTTTTTCCTTGTTTGCTGCTTTACTGTGCATTTCTTTTTCAAGTCTTTCTTTCCATTCCAAAGGGAGTTTTGGTATAGTCTGGTACATGTTTTGGCTTTTGGTTTCATATGAGAGTCCTGCAAAGCATCCTACAATCACAGATGAAGAAAGAAGATACATAGAAGAAAGCATTGGAGAGAGTGCCAACCTCCTAGGTGCAATGGAAGTAAGAATATTACTCAGACACTTGTTTCCTATGAAATAGTAATAAAACCAACAAAAACCCCACCTACAAACCCAAATAGAAATGAAAAAAAATAATCAAACACACTATTTTTTAAAGACAGAAAAGCATGTTTTAAACAATTTAACTATTACGGGAGTGCAGGGATCTGAAATCTGCTGATGGATTTCTGGGTGGATATTGCTCTGCATGAAGAGATTACAGGTTCCAGTTCTTCTAGCAGATCACTCATGGAATTTAGGCCTCTTTTTCTACTCCCAAGTAAAAAAAAATAAAAATAAACCCTGCAGCTACTTTTGAAACTGCAGCTTTATTGAAACTTTCATAGTCACTGTAGTTCAAGTTCAAGCAGAGCATGCTGGGACAGCCATGGGAACATTCCCCACTGTCGTGGTAATGTTGCTGGAAACATGCTATCAAGCCTCTTAGAATCTGACTCAGTTCTGCCAGTTCTGGTTTGGTTCTCAGCAACTCCTAAAAACCCATGAACTCAGAGAATTTTCTAGCCACTTAATAGTCCTATAATACTAAATACTAATTTTCTTATTTCTTTAACTATTGAAAAACCTTAATGAAACTATCACCATGCTTACTAACTCCAGAAAGTAAAAAAAATTGGTTCTTAATCTCACTTCATCTGCTCAAATTTTTACACCATCCATAGTGAGCTGACCCTCACTACCACTCCTCATCATGTTTTCTAATTGGTCAGATCATTGGTTCTTGACTGAACTCAGGAATAAACCATTTTTCTTGTAGTAAAAAAATCTTTGATCCAGTTTAAATAGGGAACTGGAAATATTACAGAGTCAATTCATTAACAGGTGACATTTTTAGGTGCTCTTGAGATAATGTCTTGGTTGATACCGACTAGAATTCAGCAGTGATTATGGTTTCTTGTAAGTGCTTTGAAAATATTGTTTTAGGTTCAACATCAGGACGAAATTCTTCACCATTGGGGTCATAAGGTACTGGAATAGGTTGCCCAGGGAGGTTGTTGATGCCCCCTCCCTAGAGGTGTTCAAGGCCAGGTTGGGTGAGGCTTGTGCAGCCTGGTCTAGCGGGAGGTTTCCCTGCTCATAGCAGGGAGGTTGGAACTCAATCATCTTCAGGGTCTTTTCTAACCTTAACCATTCTATGATTCTATGGAATTAGGCATTTCAAAGGATGTCCACATAAATCTAACTCAGGTTGGATATTTTCTGTTTTATTGTTGCTTTTAAATTAAACATTTTTTGGAAGTGATTAATTTCTTCCCATAGTATCAAGTTTTCTGGTTGGCTTCTCCTGAGTTAAGTCACACTTAATCCTTATGTCTCACTCGAGTGTAATTTAACAGATATACAAGCTACTGCATATGTCTATCTGTGGACTCGTTTTCTTTGAAGAATAGCCAGTATTTAAATCAACAGTAGAGTAAATTCAACCTGAAACCTTGCTGAAGTGACTTTCAAATACTCATCTGGGTCTGGATCCTGTATTTGGATCAACACAGATGGGCAAAACCCTGGGCTCATGGAGAGGTGCTGGGACTCAGCAGGATTGTAGTTCTGTCCATCTGCCCTTTTTGGATTTTTTCATTATGCAGTTCATTTTAAAAATACAATAAAACAAATAAAAAAAATACATTGACCAAGCAAGTCCAGCTGAGGCTTGATAAAAGAAATTATTCAGAATGCTGGGATTAAGATTTAAATGCTAAAAGACATGCCTAAAATCAGTCTGGGTGAAACAGTGCACCTACAGTGTACAACCTGACTGTTGCCTTAGAAACTGCAACATTGTCTTTTAAAGGCATAATCTTTTGGGCTTAGTATGTTCATGGTTACATGACTGATATCATGGTACCTGTACATGAGTGTCAGGATACAGCTATCACTGAGTTTCTCCACTTGTGCATTTTGTAGTAATTTTTACTGATTATGTTTTTAAATTAAACCTTGTTCATCCAAACGTGGATGCATGTACTTGCTGTTAACTAAAGTCATTGGAATTCTGATACAGAAGGCTGTGCATAAATGAGCTTGTTGGTAGAAGTAAAAATAACAGATGGAAAAAGGGAAGATAATGATAAAGGAAGTTTATAATGATCAAAATGGTGACTGGAGCCCCCTTTCTTTATTTCAGAAATATAAAACTCCATGGAGAAAATTTTTTACATCTATGCCAGTCTATGCAATAATTGTTGCAAACTTCTGTAGAAGCTGGACTTTTTACTTGCTGCTTATTAGTCAGCCTGCTTACTTTGAGGAAGTGTTTGGATTTGAAATAAGCAAGGTATGTAAAAATAATGTAAAGCTTTTATCTTAGCTAAGTAAATATCAGAGCTACACTTGTGTTATTTAAGGAGGAGGAGGAAGGAAAACTGTTCTGTATCTTTATCTTGGTTTTACAAGTCTCAAATCTTATCCCTTCTAGTTACTGCTCCCTTGACTGGCACATGTAAGTGAAGTAACAACAATAACAAAGGATTGGGCAGGGGAAGGTGAAGACAGCATGAGAGTTAGTGATTATCTCCTTAGGGTCATACTGCAAAAAGACCTTCAGTTAAGTGCTTGAAACCAGATCATGTATGGTAGTAGAAAGGTACCAAGAGATCTGTTACACTCTGTCCCTGACACCCCACGGGATGCTGGATCCCACCAAAGATGTAAAGAAAACATTGACAAGTGGTCCCTTTTTCCATGTGTGTTTTACAAAGGAGGACCACCTAGTTTTAGGAAGGTTGGCACAATTTATCAACTTCCTATATTTCCCTTTAATGTGGTGAGAACTGCTTCCCCTTGGCCACTTAAGAAGCAAAAGAGATAGTGGCAAAACATGAGACCTAGGGATGATCCAAGGTTCCACATAATTCACATGAATTTTGGATCAGACCTGTAATCTATATATGGATACATGTAAACAAGCCTCCAGGGTGTAAGTAAACTCTACTAGCACCAGTTTGCTTCTTATGAAAGTGACAGGGGCTTGTGCTTTTGAGTCATCTGTATTCTTTAGATAATGCTGCATGAGCTGTTGTCACACTAAATTGTCATGTAAGTGACAACTAGATGAGTAGCTTCTGAAGTGCTGCAATATTATGGAGTATTGTCACAATTCTGCAATGCCATCCTGCATTTAAAGATGGGATCCATCTTTAGCTGGAGGTATTTTACGAAGCTTTGCTTTGCTTGAAACATCTGTTACACATGCAGTAAGAATAGTCACATCCCACAGAATTAATCTGATCATTTTGCTCTAGAATATTTTTCTTAAGAGCGTATTCAAAGAAAAGCAGAGCTTTGGATCAATGTCAGCCAAGCTAGCTTTCATCTGCTGTGGATACGGATGCTCCTAAATGGATAGTTATCATTTAGTCAGGAAGACCTCAAAGCAATAACTGCAATACCACAGTTATCTCATAGTTAATATCTGGCTTATTGGGAGAAATATCTATTAACATGAAGGTAGCTGTCACAACATGGTTGGTGCATATATCAACTGCAGTGAAATACAACATTTCACAACTTTAGTTGAAGAGTAGAGAAAACCTCTACATAGAGAGTTTCTCAGGCATGTTTTTTGCCTTTGTGAAATTTGAAGCCTAAGGGATGGTCAGAAATCTAAAGCAAATGGCCTTTGTGCACAAGGATGGTCCACAGGGAATCTGTTGAAGCATGTCAGGTTTGCTGGGCAGTGCTTTGCCAAACAGGCCACCAACAAAAATGTAACAATTCAGTTCAATGCATTTGGTCATAAATTTTCTGAAAAGAAAGGGCAGTGGGGCTGTAAGTCAGGAAAACAAGACATTAGCTTATATATAAACTGTGAAACAATCTATAAACGAAAGTGTCGCAGCATCAGAGATTGGTAAAAACTCTGGCTGTCCTTCACAAAATAGTGACAAGTTAATGATCACCAGTGACAATGACAAGTTAAGTTCACCAGTTTTGTTCATTTAATAAACTGACTTAAGATTTTTAGTTTTAGCACGTAGCCTGGAATTCAAGTCAAATTAGTTGCTGAATGCTGCAGAAAAATGAAAAATCAATACTTTCTTATGCTTTGTACTCTGCTAATTGTAATTATTATTTTAGGTGGGTATCTTATCTGCTGTTCCACATTTAGTGATGACAATTATTGTTCCTATTGGGGGACAAATTGCAGACTTTTTAAGAAGCAGGCAGATTCTTTCAACCACTAATGTGAGAAAGATAATGAACTGTGGAGGTAAGCCTTCCTACTTTATAAAAAAGCTTCTTGCACAGACTCAATGCCCACATAGTATGCTGGATACAGCAAACAAGCTGCATGGTTTTATGTACTTACGCAGCAATACTTTGAGCATTTTTTTGTGTATTACAGATGTGGTTACTAAATAAATGTAAAGACAGTTGTTCATATTCCTGGTTTCAATATGGATGTTTGGTATTTGAAAATGCATTTAGACAGTTGAAGCAGCAATAAGTTTTTGGGGGTAATTTGACCTCTCAGCTATTTGCTGAAGTTTGGCTCCTCATCTAAACACCTTTCACACTAAGAGCCCAGAAAACTGCCTGAGATTTCAAATCTGACTTCTGAGAGGTAAAAGTCACACGAGCTGAATCCTGACTGTGATAACAACTGCAAAATTCCTAAGCGGGTTCGTGTACATTCCCACAATGGCTCGCTGGAAGGACTTAACCAAATCACAAGTATTTATTTTCATCTTAAAATTGACAGGAAGTAACAATAACTTAGCATATAAAGAATAAAATCAGGATTATCTGAGATAGCAAGAATATGTGTTTTAGGGATGAAAGAAATACCTGGTTATATTCTGCTCTGAGGTAATGTTTTGCCTCTGTCTTCCTATGAAATATTGCCATACCCTAAGGCCTGCAATATTTCGGAGGGAATTAAACCCAATTTTCCTTATGATTCCCCCAGGTTTTGGTATGGAAGCAACTCTTCTTCTCGTGGTGGGATATTCTCACAGTAAAGGAGTGGCTATTTCATTCTTAGTGCTTGCTGTAGGCTTTAGTGGATTCGCCATATCTGGTAAGATGTTTTGTTATTGGTAAATTAGTTTATCTTAAGAGATAGGATAACCCATTTGATTTTTATTAATTGACAGCAATTTAAACAAACCTCAGAACTGCAAGTGGCATTATTTATGATCATCACAAAGGAAAGGGCAATCAGCACATCTTTTATATTAGATTATTTTTGTTCAAATACTTCAATCTTTTCCACATTCATTGCAGTAAATGAGACTTTCTTTTCAGTGAGGTGCCAATGTACACCACAGCTTTTTCTTGACATTAATCATATAGCACAAATGGATTGATATAATATAATGATACCTAAGCTTGCACTATTTCTTTCCACTGTATATTAATGTTTTGATAGTGTTGCATTATTTATTACTTTGGAGCCTAAATCCTAGTGATTTTTTTCTGATTTAAAATCCAGCTCTTCCCCTTTCCTGCTGATATATCCCCCCTTTTGCCTTTGCCTTTCCCAAACACAAGTCACCTGATCTTCCCTTGTTTTCCCACTGTGATATTACTATCCTCTCCCATGCTGGTTCCTTATGTCTAAAAGAGGATTTCTTTCTTTTGTGCCAAACATTTAACCTTTCCTTAGTCAAATCTGGTTTTAATCCCACGTAATTTTTAAGGGATCATTCCTGTTTTGTACAACTGGAAAAGGGTATTGCACTGCCCCTAACAGTTATCCACATCCTACTGCCTCTCTTTTCTCTTTTATTATCTTCCTGCATCCAAAGATTTGCTTTCTGTTTTCACTTACTCAAGTGCTTATTTTGGGGACAATGAGTTCTATTGCTTCCGAGAAGCATATGTTTTTTCCTAAGCTTATTTAAATAGTTATTGCATAAATTTGAATAGAATCAGGCTGCTGGAAATGCAAGAGAACAAACAAATATTTATAAAAATGATTAATAAATAAATCCTAGACACTATCTTTTTACTCTCTTCATTTTAACACTTAAGAGCAGAAGAGAACTCCCTTCTGCTGGTCTGTGCAACAAAAAGAAAAATGTGAGCAACACGAAAGGAAAAGACAAGTTGAAAGGAGAAATGGCATGTTATTTACAGGGTTAAATGCTCATGAATGACCCTGCCAAAAAATGAGCTTTCTCTCTAGCCAAATATCTTCTGGGTTGTCTACTCCATACAATCTCCACTGGGATCTTTTTTTAACTGCAGTTTTGGGAAAAGGAAACATCAGTATCCTTTTATAATATAAAATAATTTTAAAAGAAAGTGAAAATTCAGAGTCTTTCTCGGATTATTTAACCATCATAAGCCTTTTAGAGGAAAAGAAATGTAATTAAACAGCCCAAATACGTCCTAGTAAAATTGTCAAGTGATAGCATTACTTTTCAGAACTGAAGTAATGCTCTGCTTTTGGTATTAATGTTTGCTGACCTTTGTATTGCAGGATTCAATGTCAACCATTTAGACATTGCCCCGAGGTATGCTAGCATCTTAATGGGGATTTCTAATGGAGTCGGGACCTTGTCTGGAATGGTTTGCCCTATAATTGTCGGAGCAATGACAAAGAACAAGGTAAATGGCAATACAGTTTTTAAATCTTCTTACCATTGGTCTGAAGAAAAAGACCTTTCCATAGTACAACTTGCCAGAATATCCATATTAAGAGTCTGGGACCTCCAGAGGATAGCATTCAGGAACTTGCAAATTGGAATCATGCTTCACTATATGCTCACTAGGTCAATGCTTTTGTAGGCTAATGAATAGTGATTTTTCAAAGAAAGATGGATATAAATAATCGGAAACCGGACACTTAGAGGTTTTAGCTGTGCTGGTTACTACAGCAATCCCTAATTTGAGTCTTTCAGCTCAGAGGAGTTAAAGAAGTCCATACACTAGTCTGATTTAGCAAATCTCTTCTTTACAGACACGTGAAGAGTGGCAGTATGTCTTCCTCATTGCTGCTTTAGTTCATTACGGAGGTGTTATCTTCTATGGCATATTTGCTTCAGGAGAGAAACAACCCTGGGCAGACCCTGAACAGACAAGTGAAGAGAAATGTGGCTTCATTCATGAAGACGAACTTGCTGAAGAGACAGGGGACATTACTCAGAATTATGTAAATTATGGTACCACCAAGTCTTATGGTGCTACAACCCAGGTCAACGGTGGCTGGCCTAATGGTTGGGAGAAAAAAGAGGAATTTGTACAAGAGGAAGTACAAGACTCATACAACTACAAGGGAGGAGATTATTCATAACAAACCTAAATATTGGGTATATTTTGTAGTGTTTGTGATTAAATACATTGTGATTGTTTGCACACAGAAATAAAATGTGGTATAAACATGTAAACACATATCAAACAGGAAGGTCTTACTGTAAAAAAATCCATTAAAGTGCAATCTGTATGAGTTGTGACGTCATCACTTTCATTAGGTTATATTTGTTCTAGAAACATTAGAGTTTTAAGGGTTTACTGGTCAAAACTGTAGAGGCAATTAGATACTTACAGTATACAAGAGCTAAAACTCGTAACTAAGGATTAAAGCACAACTAAGCAACCAAGTTGGCACATCTAATGCTCTTTTTAGAAAGCCAAAATTACTTGATCATTAAAAATGCACTTATATATTTGTTACACTGTATTGAAAGAGATTGTGTTAAATACACTTGTTTACTCAGTGCAATGTAGGAATTATGTATTTAGTCTAAGACAAGAGCTTTCTTCAAGAAGAAAGGTTGAGTCCTAGGCACTTACAGAGGATTGATCCAGTTCCTTCAATGGTAATTGTATCAAGCCTAAAGAACAAATAGGGCATATTGTATGTTTAGCATGATTACATGCTGCAGGCTACTCTGTGATGGATAAAGGAATTATTTAGGAGTTTTATACTGAATGTTTGGGCACAAATTCTTATTTCTATTCTTTACAGAATCTTATGAAATTATAGTTATTATCGTGTTCTTCCCTGCATTTGTAAACTAATATAAAACAATATATAATGCTAAGTCAGACTTGATGCAGACTGTCAAATCCCTTTATCAAAAAACAAGCTTTATTATTTTTTTCTTTGCAGTGTATTCCAACTTTCTACTGGTGTCGTTAGAGAAAAAAACCAATATAACCTAGAAAAATATATAGTCTTTTACAAAAGTCCAAAGAGAAATTTACTATGGGCAAGTACCCCTATGAAAAAGGATGTATTTGTTTTGCAGAATATTTTGAAGCCAATAGAAGAAACAGAGAATAATTTAACCCTTATTCTTCCCTTAATAGCTTTCATATTTTTACACATTGTGCCACAGTTGTATACATACATATATATAAGTTTATTGAAGATACTGTAATTATAGAAAATGTTGCTATTTTAGAGATCCCTGAAATTAAAAAAAAAAATAAAAATTGTCTTTCAATTAAACCTAATAATAATGGACACTGAATATGAGTAACATATGAACTCACAATAAACCAAAGTGGCAAATAACTAGTGTTGGGTTGAAAGAAGCCAACAAGCATCATGCTTGTTTTTTTAGCAGAACTCAACAGTGACTGCAACATTAGTGTACCAAGCAATAAGTGCAATGCATTATCAAGTGCATAATCTTCTAGACTATATATTAACCTTCGTTTAGCTTGTTGTATATATTTGGGGTTGCTGGGATTAAACCAAACTGAACCAAACTGAAGTTAGCAACACCAGACCACTTCTTAATACTCTAAAATGACAACAACAATCCATTTCTTAATTCAATCAAATGATTATTATTCTATGTAATAATCCATTCTGGATTCTTGGTCTGTTCATTGTATTGTGCTAGTGATTGGAAACCCTGCTACCGCAATATACAACTTGAGGATTGTTTCTTCTCCTTTTTCTTTTTTAAATGCAAATCATACCCTGACCTTAAGAAATAAAATATTTTGCTTTGTGCCTCAAAGTGATGTAAAATGTGACCATAGCTTTTGCTGTGTTTAATGAAAAAGATGTGGACTGTGTCACTTTTGTTGCTGCAAAAAGTGTTAATAAAATGCTCTATTTATCCTTTTATACAAAAAGGACCATTGTAGTTTCTTGTAATTTTTTTTAGCTGCCATGTAATATAGATTACTAACATTCTAGCCACTGCAGAACAAATTCTGCTGTCAACATGGAGATACTACCTGATGTCCCAGCTGGGAGGTATGTGCAATACCCCAAGTCCCACATTGTCTCATCTCTCCAAGCACGCACAGATGTGTGGTGGCAGAGGCACCTAACTCTCCATTGCTGTTCCTCCTCTCACAAGGATGGCTGGAGTAGGTGTGGAATAGAAAGGAGGAGAAGGATCAATGTGCCAGCCAGTGCGGCAAAACTGGGAGACAGAGTAATCTGTGTTAGCTAAAGAGCTGGATCAGAATTCTCTACAGAAAATGAAAAGCATCACAGACTGCTGTTCTTAGTCTTTCCTTCCTTCCTTCCTTCCTTCCTTCCTTCCTTCCTTCCTTCCTTCCTTCCTTCCTTCCTTCCTTCCTTCCTTCCTTCCTTCCTTCCTTCCTTCCTTCCTTCCTTCCTTCCTTCCTTCCTTCCTTCCTTCCTTCCTTCCTTCCTTCCTTCCTTCCTTCCTTCCTTCCTTCCTTCCTTCCTTCCTTCCTTCCTTCCTTCCTTCCTTCCTTCCTTCCTTCCTTCCTTCCTTCCTCCTGCAACAAGACTCCTTATCTGAAACATAATGTTACTTTCCATCTATCTTGGGAATCAGGAAAGTCAAGAAATCTTATATTACAAGTAAGTCTTTTTCTAAAAAAATTTTTACCCTTCAGTAATTTTCTTGCATCAAGCAGAAGAATGTAGAAACACCAAACTGAACAGCAGGCTGCAAAACACTAGGGAGAGCAGCAATGAGCCCAGTGTTTCTCACCAATAGGTTAGTTGTCACAGGATATTGAGTCAGGTAACACACCACGTTACTGCTAATTGTTGTGATGGACTGGTGTGATCTTGCCATGGAAAATTCCTGAAAGATTTGAAAGTGGGATAAATAGGGGTTGTAAAGGTACTGTTGCATTTATCCTGGTAAGTGGACAGCGCAGAAAATGAAAACTAATTAACAAAACTAAACCAAATTCTTCTTACTTTTCAGTCTAATCTTACCATTTCTCTGTAATTTGGAATGGTTTCAATCATGTCCTTTCATTAAGTATAGGTAATTTTTATTTTTCTTTATAACTTGACACCTTTAAATTACTTAGAACAAAGAAGAGTTTAATCCAGGCATCAGACACTGCCCCGTTCAGCCATGCATAACTCAGTAGGAACCCAACAACTGTCACTCTAAGATCCTTCCCATCCTCTTTCTGGCTCTCTGCTACTGCTTTGGCTCCTTTACTTTTTAAAAGGCACTGAAGAGGAATCCATTGCTCTGGTAAGGAAGAGGAGCATGACAGCTTTCAAGATTTTCACTTCTTCACAGTCTCCTTTTCGCAGAAAAATACAGGAACCATATGTCAGGAACATGACTGAGAATGAAGGGAAATGGAGAAAATAATTGGGTTCTTGCAAAGGATGATTAAGACAAGCAGCAACTGCTGGATCTGTTTGAGGGAACAGGACAGCTGAGGGGACATCATCTAAACTCCTGTATTTCTACTCAGTAAATATATTTGTTTCTCCCTTGCTACTTCCTTTTTGCTAGGTAGCATTGCTAAAATATAGCTCTTCAACCTCTTCTGAGCTGTGCCCCTTCCACCCAGGAATTATTTTCTCTTCTGCAGTCAAAGACCAGCACTGAGGACACATTGCACTTGTATAGAGCAACATTCCTCTTTTGGAAATCTTAGCAGGTCAACCTGTTTATCTATCAGACTGTCTTCACAATCACTTGATTGTTTTGTCCTGTCACCTATTTCTGTTCTGTTTCCTATCTTCTGCTCACTTATGATGTTTGTTTTTTTTTAAAAAAAGGAAAGGAATTATTACTCATTTTTATGTATCAGTTATTTATCTTTTCCGTGAAGAACAGGTAAGTAAAAAAGCAGGGGAAGAATCCAGGCTTCATCACAGTAGTTAGAAAAGCTTTGTGTTTAGATTGGCTAGAATCACCTCAAATGTTCACCTTTATGTCCTCAAATGACTTCATAAAGATATGTGACAACCAGTGACAACTTTTTAAATATTTGAACCTCCATTGATCAGATCCTCTCTGTTAACAGATACTCTTTGTTGCAGAGATAAAGCTGTCATAAAGTGCTCTTTGCTTTCAGAAGTGATCATGAAATTCAATGGACCAAATTTCATAAAAACACTTTTCTAGGGGGAAAAAGAAAGCCTCAAGGTAAAGGTCAAATAACAGTGACAAAAGAATATCTGCAAATATGAATGAAGTCAGTCTTTCAGCATGAAGCTAGGGACAGGAATGAATGTGGACGTCAGAATAAATGTCACTGTTCAAAGCTGCACTGTTCAAAAGATAACATCACAGCCTCAGTTGCTGCCTCTGAAAGATGAAATGTTTTGTTCCTTTCAGGATAAGCTCTGAAGAAATTTGAAGGCTAGTCAAAGTCTAGATTAACTACTTAACAGCAGCTGCTTTTATACTTATTTTGAATTTGTCCATGTTTTTGCTTGAATAATTTTCATTGTACTGGGAGATTTAAAAGTAAATAATCAAAGGACCTAGAGCTACAGTCAGATGTGTCAGATGTTGCTATTCTAGCTTTGCTTTACACTTTTTCACTCTGTTCAAACTCAAAGCATGGCAGAGAATGAAGTGTATTACATATTTGCATCTGCACAAGTACTGAAGCCTGTGGACTTAGCTACGCTGAGGTCAAGTGCTTAGACATTATCTTCCCTGTTTGAGAATTAATGTTACAAAAAGATGGTTGGCAAACGCCTCCCTCATAAGGCTTTTAACATTAGAAACATATAATCTTTCAATTTTTGCTTTAGGTCAAGCTGTGTTATTTCAAATGCCATGGGTGAGGCATTAGAAAAACAATACCAAATGAGATTTTGAGCAACAGTCCAACCTCTACTAGAGAATAATATGAAAGGCAGATATGAAAGACATAAAATATAGAGATAAATTAGAAATTACAGGAAATAAAATGTAGGAAATTTTAGGAAAAGCTTACAAAAGAGATGCCAAATTTCCTCACTTTTGCTCATGGCAATACTGAGAGAAGAAAGAACCCAATATGAAGTCCTAATTTTCTGGCCCATCCTATCCTGAGCTTATGATATGATCAAAAGTTGGCTCAGTCCCAGAAGAAGCAGAACTGTGCATTATAATCACATCATTATTTTAAAAAATACAAGGAAACATTACGAATGTGTTAGGCAGGAGATGTCACCTGTCAGATACCAGAGCATAGTGCTTCATTAGTACTAGGTTTGGGATTCCTAATTAAATGGTGCAAGTTTCCTTTTCCAGGAAGAGGTATGCTTCATTCATCTGTGTGTCTTGACAGAACTAAAACAAGTTGTTATTCTTGAACCCACTACAGGTTTCTTCACAGTGTCACAGTGTCCTGGTTTGAGCAGTTACACCGTGACAACAGGAAGCTGTTACTACCATCCCCAGTCCTTCTGCTAGAAGTGATTTGCCTGCACTTGAAGTAGTATCTTTACACTGCTTCTGGCTGGGCACTGTTGCACCATGGCACACTGTCTGCTCACAACAACAAGCAAGCAAATGTTGTTCTTGATCTTTGCGTTAGCTCGGGTCAACAGTTAAAACTGATGGGCTGCAAAATGTGATCAAGGCATTATGAAGAGTAACACAGCCTTGTAGAACTGACAAGGAGTTGATGACAAGGTGTGACTTGTACCCAGAGGATCAAATGGCAGGTTCTGTGCACAAAGAACAGTGAAGGAGATGAACACTTGACATGGACAAACAGTGCAGTTTATTTGGTTTAGCAAGATTCATACTAAGTAGTATGAATTCCGTCATGTACTCTGACTGTGACACACTGAACGCTTCATATATAATTTATACCTGTGCAAATTTGCTGCCTCTGCTGCTTCCAGAAAATACAGATTACACATAGCATTAGAAACATAACAAGACAAACTGGTGAACTTAATCAGCAGCAGGAAGAGTTTTATTTCAAATGGTAAACTTATCTTATATGAGAAAGATAGCAGCCATCCACAAAAAAAAAAAGATAGCTATTCAAATTATTCCAATTTTAAAACTTCACTTAAAATTTAACATGAACTACATTGGAGTGTTATTTTGGGTTTGTCTATGCATACACATACAGACAATATGCACATATATATATGTACATATTATACAGATACTGGAACAGTAATAGGAGAGAAATCTTAGTGTACAGAAAGATTTTAGTTCTCCTCTGACCTGATCAAAATCCTGATGTAACCTCATCAAGTTCAAATAGCACTTACATAAATCTCCTCTCAAAATCACTACAATCTGCAATTCCCATATACGTCAGGAACAAGTAACAGAAATTTTAAATTATACAAAAGAAGTTTGGTTGGTTTTCTCTCTGAGAAGATCTTGAAGCCTGATAGCTTGAGGGAACTTCAGAATAGCAACCTAAACAGGTCTGTAAAATCGGATGGGGAAATCAGCAGGAAACACTTTTGTATTGCTTTTCTTGACATTTCTAGCATTACATTATCCAGGTCACAGAATAATCCATTATTTATTTTCCCCATAGCAGGAACTTAGTATTTGGCACTTACTTAAGGTGATATAACAAAGGTGCATATTATTGCTAGAGGTATGAATAGCCCAGAAGTGTTGTCCAGTTTAAGGGATTGCCTTGAATTCAGAATGCACCCTTCCAGAGCATCTCTGTTCTCTCATGAAAAAGAAATATAAAAATCCTTTCCTAGAAGAAGGGAATTTCTCCCACTTATTCAAACAGTTGCATTCCTCCTGCCAGGGTTTTTAAGCTTCCTATGCATCACACTTACTGAAAAATCTGAACTGATTAAGTAGGACATTGCACAGTGAAAATGATAGCAGGAAATGTTGGACGTATTATTTCCATGCCATGGAAATGAATAGCACATGCACTGTAAAAATGTGTTAGGGTTCACACAAGCAGTGTCTGGTTTAAATCAGTGTTCAGAAGATGCAAATGGATGGCTGGATATTCAAGGATCCAGAGAGAGAGAAAAAAAGTCCTCATATATTGAAAAATACTTCTGTGTGATACAAGGAGTCTTATCTAGAAGAATCCAGATATATGTATTATAGCCCTACTCACTTAGTTACTTCTCCACCTTTCAGTAGCATCTGGGGAGATCAGCAAATCACAGAGAAAGGCCACTATTATGCCAACAACAGATGTAAAAAAAAAAAAAAGCAAAATTGATGCTTGAAAGCAGAAAATTAACTAGATAAGAAAGCATTTAAAAAATAAAGGATAGAGCTGTTAAAATTGGAAGATTGCCATTTAATTAGAGTTTGTCTTGTATAATCAATTAAATATGTCAATACTGGATAACTGTCAACAGTGGCCATGAATGAAATAAGTTTGTGAGGAGGGTATGATAATTTTCTTCAAGGTAAACCTCAGAACAGTCAACACACCTGCTTTCAGTTCTAAGCTGGAAAGTTACATTGTCATTTTCTTTTATGCAACTGTTGCTTTGTGAAATTGCAATAGAATCAAATAAACACAAGGTCAACCAAAGCTGAACTTCTTTTCTCAGCTGTTTCCCGTGCAGTTATGTCTGACCAGAGGATCAACAAAGCACAAACTGTTTACACTGTTCAGATGAAGCACCAAATTAAATATGATGCAGGAAAAGATGCTTGTCAGCATAGAGTCACAGAATCACAGAATTGTTCTGGTTGGAAAAAGACCTTTAAGATCATTGAGTCCAAACATTAATTTAACTCTACCAAGCCCAGTGCTAAACCATGTCCCTAAGCATCTTCACAGATTTAAACACCTCCAGGGATGGTGATTCAGCCACCTCCCTGGGCAGCCGGTTCCAATGTTTGAGAACCCTTTCAGTGAAGAATCTAAACATGCCCTGGCACAACTTGATTCTATTTTCTCTTTTCCTATTGCTTGTTTCTTGGGAGAAAAGACTGACCCCCATCTTGCTCCAACCTCCTTGCAGGTAGTTGTAGAGAGTGAGAAGGTTTCCCCTCAGCCTCCTGTTCTTCAGACTAACAACCCTAGTTCCCTCAGATGCTCCTTGTAAGACTTGAGCTCTAGACCCTTCACCAGCTTTGCTGTCCTCCTCTGGACTCGCTCAAGGACCTGGCACATCCAAGTCTTACACAGAAAATCACAAGGCAGCACTGTAGGACAAAAACTGACCATCTAGCTCTACTTTAGGAGTCTTGAAGACAATGGTCTACAGTTATTTCTTGACTGATAGTGTAATGGTATATAATAGGATGGGACTATGAAGAAGTGGCCTGGCTGTGAGTTAGTATTCTCCACTGCATCAATATGCAAATCTCAATTACTGTTGACATACACCCTTTAATAATAATAAAAAAAAGATAATAATAATCTCAGCCTAAAGTCGAAAAGACAAGCTGATTCATATGACACGTACGTGTGCATTCTCCAAAAACTTTCAGCTCATTTAAAGCAACTTAAAAACAAAATACATTAAAAATTAAATATATTTTTAAAGATGTCTTTGGGGAAACTTAATATTGATTTTTTCCCCCTATTTCTCTTATATCTCAATCACACCTACCCAATTAAAACAAGATCTCTTTTTCAGACATGGCCTGGGTCATGTTGAGAAGCTTAAAATTTTGCTTTTTCATAAATCAATACATCTTTCCTGTGAAATCAAATAATTTTTATATACTGAACACATTCAGTAACAAATGAGACAGAAATTAAAATCTAAGACATCAGAATAACCTCTTTAGACCAATTATTTCAAAGGAGAATTTTGTGTGTGTCTGTGTTTCATATGAGTAAAAAGAAAGGGTATATGTTTAAAAAGCATTTTCTGGTTAATTTATTTTCTTGTCTTAGAATATATTTATTAGCTTAGAAACTTGTTCATACAATGCCAGCCTTATTGCAATTGGCATTTACTGCTTATATTACTAAATGTAAATAGCCTATGTTTTATTTAGAATAATGCGCTTTGGGCCATCAGTGGTTTATTTGTTCTTGTGCAGTAATTTGATGTGAGAGGACACAAAAACTACTTAGCAGAAAACATGCAAGCTGAAATAATTGCTGTGGAGTTGGAATACCAGCACTATTTAGCATTTGACTATTGGCACGCATTTCAGATCTGTTCCCTAAACTGAGACTTCAAGGCATAGACCGTGAAACCTTGGAGAATTGGGCCCTGTCCTCTGTCAAAATACCCAGCTCTGCTCCCTATGGAGGTGATGTTTTCTGAAGACCTTGACTTCAATACAAGGAAGATACAATTTCACAAAATTGCCACTGTCACACCCGTGACTGGATAATGTGCTATTTAACAGCCACACTGCAAGCACTGAAATTCTATTCTGAAATAGCCACCACCAAGTAGGAGATAATCTGCAGTACCAGGGGAGATTAGATTGGATATTAGGAACGAAATCTTCACTGATAGCGTTGTCAGGCACTGGAACAAGCTGCCCAGGGAAGTGGTGGAGTCACCATCCTTGGAGGTATATAAAAGATGTGGTGCTTAGGGACATGGTTTAGCGGTGAACGTGGCAGTGACAGATTAATGGTTGGACTTGATCTTAAATGTATTTTCCAACTAAAGTAATTATATGATTCTTCTCACTAGATTTCAGTCTATCTTCCAATTTAATAGAATGGAAGAACTGAAACAGAAAGCCCTAACTATATTTTCTTTGAATTCAAAGCTCCTGGCATTTGTTAGCTCACTGTCAGAATGAAAGCTTTATCTTCACAGGACTTTGCAACAAAAGCAGATGAGCTCCAGAGCAGTCCTGGGCTAGGGGTGCTGCTGCAGTGAGCCAGCCTCAAACATAAGCCTTTTATATTCCAGGCAAATGTTCAAGTCCTTCTGTCACTACATTGATCATTTGTAATCTGATCTCCGATGTCTACTTAGCATGCGTTGGTAAGAATATTTGAAGCATTTCTCTTTGAGACCCAGAGAAGTGGGGAAGGGACACTGAGCAATGTACCCATGTCCACCTGCCACAGTGCCCAAAGGGCAGATGTTCCAGATGTTCTGAGCCAAGCATCAATTGCCTAACACGTCTTAACACACACATAAGCTTCTGTCAGTGTGACAATGGTAAATCACATGAGAAAGACAATCCCATAAAATAACAAATTAAAGCACTTTTTTGGTGGTATTATGTAAGCAGAAAAAACCAAACCCTTTGACTTCTAAGTGAACCTAGAAGCACTGCTTGGAAATGCTTATTTTCTCTTTCATTACTAATTAATTTAATCTTGTGAATCTATTACTTTCTGTAATAAAAATGAAACAGTGGATCATGTATAAGTTGATTAACAACAACTCATTGGTAGCATGACTTTATAATTTCCTGTGGGATTACTACTTAATTTATTTTTTCTTCATTTTAAGCAACTTTGGCTTTCTTCTGCAACAGAATCATAAATAATGTGATCTGTCCTGGAATAATCTCATAAAAACATTCAAAAAGCCATACAGAAAAAGGAAACTGCGAGAAAGAATGAGACAGAGAAGAATCCTCCAGCTGAATAAGGGGAGAGATTTAAAGGTCACCATCAAAACAGGCTGCAAAACCAAACATCAGAAAAGACAACAAAATCACTCAGCAAAATTGTAGTATTGATGTTTGAAAGTTAACTAGAGTACAGACACATGAGATATTCAAACACTTTTGGGAAATCTCAGTAACTTCCAAAATAAAAGGTCGATGTAAATTTTAATAGGAGCTAAAGTTTCTTTTAAAAACTCTTTTGATGTACATATATTAGAGTTCATATGGACAAGAAGGGTTTATAGAGCAGTTTGAAGCCTGACATCTTGTAAAGTCTGATTTTGCTTCTGTTGCCTGAATAGGCAGTGTAGGACTCACCAAGAGTCTGTGTCACCTGTAGTGAAATGGTGTTGACCTCCCAGAGAAACATGCTGGACTGTCATTTCATTTGCTCGGTGTGGCCATTAATTTAATTTGTGGTTACTAGCCAAGTACAGGAAGATATACACAGATGAATTATTGATCTGCTTTTGGGCACTAATTAGAGCAGGTTTACAGTTCATCTCTGAAACACTCTATCTTGTATGCAATAAAAACAAATTTAATTTGTCCTCTGCTGCTCTTGTGATTAATTGAATATATGAAAACAAATCAGCATTATATTCCTAATGAGGCATTTGCAAATGAAGATTTTGGTTTACAGAAATCATTCTCCTTATTCTGTATCTGCAGAAAGAATGTTGGTTGTCAGTAACAACACTGAGAGAAGGCAGGGCTTGGGGGAAATTTATCTATATGCTAATATTTTATTTGTAGCAGACAAAGTGCTTTACTAAGAAAATATAGTAAAAATGAAAAAAGCTGCAGTAGTGCTCCCTCCTTCACCTTGGCATGAGGAACAGAACTTTCAAAGAAGAACTTTGGCCATAGACAGTTTAAAACAAGAAGCCTGATAGCCCTGGCTGCCAGCACAAATTTCACAGTTTACCTAATGGATTTGATAATTAGATAATCCTAATTTCAGACTTTACAAAGTGTCACTTTTCATCAGGAAAATTTACAATTAATTTTTAATATAACTTAATTAATTTTTGTATTATTCTTATGGGCAACATTTTTTAGATGATCCTCCACTCTGATATGATGCAAAAAAGGGTGACATAATCTATATATTAATGGAAGAAATGAAGATGTCTGCATGAAATAACAATTCTAATTTGGTTTTATTTGCTACTTTTAAAACTCTACTAATGCTAATGAAATTCACATTATGATTTTTGCATCAACATGGTATCATTAGATTTATTATACCTTAAGGAACAGAAAATCAGAAAATCAACTCTTCTTTTCATCTTCAGGCTTAAAAGCAGGTTTAAGAAGAATAAACTTTCCTGATACCTTCTGCCACCTCCAGATAATGCTCAGGCATCAAACTAAGCATTTGCACCATAAACTTACTAAACATTCTGGTTGTTACAATGTTTGTTTATACAAATATACATGTGTGTGTGTGTTTAAGGGCTGCAAAGGCAAGCATTAACAGTTAGGAAACATCAGAATTAAAATATGTATGTACAACCCTAACTGGCTCCTTTCTCATATATATTCTGAAACAATGCATGATGAACTCATGTATTTTGCCATGAGACCTGTTCAATGTTGTCACCCCATTTAAATCCTGATTTGAAGACAGAATGATTAATTTCCTTGTTTACTCTTCAGTAACAGTCATCACTACAGTGTCCTAGTGCTTCAGAAATTGATCCATATTTCCTCAGCACCTGTGTAATATAAGAGGGTCTTCACTGCATGCTTAGGTAGAGAACTAGATCAAAAAAAGAAAATGGTAACTAATTTATAAGGCACGAATTTGAGAATTTTCAATCCCAATTTTTCAGGATAATTAGTGATGAATAAAATTACTTAAATTTATATTAGAGCTGCTCATACCAGCTACAGTTACAAATGTTCTAATGCTCAATCAGCTGTTTTATCTGACCATAACCAGACACTACCATCTCACCCTACCCTCCCAGAAATAAGAAATACAGTTGTTTAATATCTATGAGAAGATTGGTTTGTTTTGTTTAATAACTTGTTTGGTTTCAATCTAGATTACTTTGGACTAAGAAAAAAAGGAAATCAGTTCTTTGGGAGAACATTTAACAGTCTTAAATAAAATATAATCTCCTTTTGCTAGAAATTCTCTAGCAACCCTCTGCCTCCGTCACCACACATTTTTCAGCTGATGTGATGAAGCTTTTATCCACCTATAGAAACTGTTTCCTGTGTAATGAATTAGTCAATGATCTTAGGAGAACTGTAGTGCCCAAAGCCCAGCCCATGTTCCTGGCCTCACTCTCCATCAACCCAAATCTGCAAAGTGCAGTTCCCAGTCCCAATCTACAATCTCAATTTCATTTGATTCCTTGGTCCAGAGCACTATTTGCATAGGAAAATTGTTGTACCTATCTACCATGCAGTTGATAAGAGCAGCTGTGATGGTCTTGGCATGACCCATGAAATCATTTTCACAGGGATTCTCCATAAAACTTCTCCAAGAAAATTTATTACAGTGCATGCAGTGCATTTTCACAGGGATTCTCCATAAAACTTCTCCATGAAAATTTATTTCAGTGCATGCAGGGAAATATTTGTGCCCTTGAGTATGAAAAAGTGGTGCAGCTCTTCCTAAATTTCAGTGGACAAATCTAACAATTGTGCGTGCTACTCTGGAGCCCAAGTACTTGAAAGCAGGTTCACAAAAATTTCAAAGGTTAAAGTATTGCATATTGATTTAATTGTCTAAGTAATTAGCAGTTTCTGGAAGGTTTGTTTCTTACTCTGCAAAATGTTTACATTTTGTCGTGTATATTGAAGAAACAGACAGAAATGGATATGTTGCTAGTAACCAAGCAGAAGGGTTGCCAAGAGACAATCATGCCACTTTGGTAGAGTAACTCTACTGACTTCAGATGTTTCAAGCCAGGTCAGTAAGAGTAAGAGTGTTCTCCCTGCATCTACCATTTAAATTTTGGAAGATTTCACTATGTGCACTTTTTATGAGTTAACACATGCTGAAAGAAAAGTCAGGCAAAATTCCAAGAAGCTAATCAGTTTGAAAATGAAGATAATGAAACTGCTGAACTACTTTATAAAGGACTTATGTCTTCAAGTATCTGGGGTATTCTTCACAGCTATTTACTTAGGAATCAAAACCTTTTTGTACCTTAAAGGAAATGTAGAAAAAAAACCCTTCAGTGAATCCTATGCAGGAGTTCAGTCTACGAAAGGCAACTCCACAAGGAGCCACTAGAGTATAAGAAATTTCACTTATTTGTAAATTCATGAGATATAGTTATTCAAATCCAGACAATAAATTATGAATGGTTCTGAGCAAAGGGGGAAATTGTACATACTGTGCAACTGACAAAGAACATTTTGGCATCCAAATAGTGAGAAAGATACTGAATATAAAATAAATAGTAACTGACAATATGAAAATGTTTTTCTATCTCAAAGCTGCCTATCTAGTGATGAAGTGTAGAGTTTGAAAATGTTATCCGTTATTTACATAAAGAACGAAATGCTAGAGGCATGAATTATGTCATTTGACTCAGGTATTTCTGAGCTGTCTTCTAGTTGGTAATATCTGTATCTCTAAACAACTTGTTTTAAAGAGCAAAAATTGCCATTAGCTACTTTTTTATTATGATTTTTTTGATTATACAAAAACCAGCAGTGTAGCCACTATACTAGATAACAGCAAAAAAGAGCTGGCAACACAAAGTGCCAAAGGTCAGACTCTCCCAGTGCAGTTGCACATACCCAGCTACTCCTACCTACTTCTGACATACATCTCACATCCTTCATCTCTGATTCCTGGAAGCTGCCAGTCTACTCACTCTATGTCAGGTTGATTACAAATAGAATTATATACACTAAGGGCAGGAGTTTGACATGACAACTCTTAGGATTTTCCTTTAAGCAAGACTAATTCCTTTCAAGATTTTCAGGTAGAATACATTGGTATGAAGAGAAATAATTGTCTGATCCAAACTCTTAAACACAATTCAACATCAAATATAGCAAATGTGTGGAATTTCATTTGTACTCTCTCACAAGCACATGTTCCCCCTGTTTCCTAAAAGCTTATTAAACCAAATCTTCCATTTTGCCAATTCAAAATCTTACTGTCAGAACTCTGGCATCAAAAGATCTTGCAAATCCATAGCAACTTGATTTTTAAGCTGCACCACCAAAAATAAGTGTGCACGCATGGCTTCCCCTCCTCCTCCTGGTCATCTGCTCTGCTGACAAATTCAGCATTGGGAGGTGAAGGGATTAGTCACTGGAGCAGCAGGGGAGAACGAAGGATTCCTTACAAAAGAAGTACCTTCAAACTGTGTGTCTGCTACTCATCACTCCCTTCACGTGAGAATTCAAAAATACTTGGCATGTTTTATGGCAAGATGCCTTTTTAAAAAGAAAATTATAATAATGGGACCACTCTGACAGCTGCTCTGTGGTTTGGAATATGAATACCAGTCCCAGTGGAGGTATATTAGAGGGCAAAGTGCAGATGAAATGGGAAGAGGTGAAAGGTTATTAGCTTGAGATACGTGTCTCTAAAATGCATCTTACAGATCTTCACCACATAGCTATGCTGTTATATTTACATTACTTTTTTAGTTTTGGTCAGGTGTATATATATACATATAAATAGGGATTACAAAGTTATTACACACATGACATACCTGAAATAGCAGTTAGCAATCTTTAGAAAATATTACAAATCATAGAATATTACATATTACATTTAGGCAGTGCATTAATTACTGAAGAGGAAAATCTGTAGACCCTTTTTTTTTTTTTTCCCCTTAAGTTCCTGAATTATTTTCATATTTCTCCAAAGCATGCTGTATTGCTTGCTGTTCAGGAACAAATACTGACAACTACCAGTAATTACTACAGATTTTATTACATGGACAGTGTAGGAACAGACACACAGTCATCCTAGTAACATCAGATATTGTACAGAGAACCTGTGGAAACTGCTGGAAGCAGCTATCAAGGCTGGGAACCAGGGTATGTGGTGAGATCACCAAGAAATATTTCTGTTGTTTCATTTCACTGCAACTGAAATCCTGTGTTCAGTTTTGGGCCCCTCACTATAAGGACATTGAGATGCTGGAGCATGTCCAGAGAAGAGCAACCAAGCTGGTGAAGGGTCTGGTGCACAAGTCTTATGAGATCAGCTGAGGGATGTGGGGTTGTTTAGTTTGGAGAACAGGAGGCTGAGGGGAGACCTTGCTCTCTACAGCTATCTGAAAGGAGGCTGGAGCAAAGGGGATGTTAATCTTTTCTCCCAAGTAGCAAGTAGTAGGATGAGAGAAAATGGCCTCAAGCTGTTCCAGGGGAGGTTTAGAATGGATATTAGGAAAAATTCCTTTACTGAAAGAGTGGTCAGGAACTGGCTACCCAGGGAAGTGGTAGAGTCATTATCCCTGCACGTGTTCAAAAAATCATGTAGACATGGCACTTAGGGACATGGTTTAGTGGGAATGATGGTGTTGGGTTGACAGTTGGACTCGATGACCTTATACGTCTATTCCAACCTTAATGATTCTGTGATTGTCTGATGCAGCACACATGCAAAGCAGCCCATTTCTTACCTACCCTGGCAGAACACTTCCTTTGCTAAGATGAAAAGAAAGCTGAGCACGTCTGTGTTCAGGTTGAGTTCCTTTTAGAATGACAACAAATAGCATTTGCTACCAGAAAATTTTTCATGGCAGCTACACACTGTCTGAAGATTTACACACCACTGACACCAGACAAGGAGTACTTTTTTCCTTTTAAAGATATATGATGCTGAGTAAATATACAGAAAATTATTATGAAAATAGTATTTTAAGCAAGCACTCAACAGTTGGGAAACACATGAGTTATAGACGCTTCTGAAATTGCAATTTGAGTATCTTTACATGCATCTATGACAACATTTTTCAAGGATCACTTGGCACATTTTGCTCTCATTTTACACATACAACAAACACAGGGAAAACCTCACTAAGAGCTCTAAAGCTATTTTAAATTTTGCTTTTTCAAATATTTGAAGTCCCAACTTATTTGTTCCTTAAAAAGAAACTTTTAAACACATTTTGCATGAGTTTTTGCAGCATTTTATATAGATATTCAGTGAAAGCTTTTACATCAGAGAAACATTCTTTTATCACTCTGAACCTGCCAAGAGGTCTTTGCAGCACTCAGAGAATGATCAATACTGTAGAAAATATCAGACATATCCAGCTTCCTTTTTCTCCTTAAAGCATTAGCACAAAGCTCATGTAACTTGTTGCTTAAAAAACTTCCCATAATGTCACAACCCCTGGAAATTCAGTGTCATATCTGGCAACCTTCAAAAGCTACATGAAAGGCTTCTTGAGTGGGAGGAGAAGATAAATAGTACATTAATAGTAATATCTCTTTTTTCTAAATGAAATTCAGTACATGTTTGGAAAAATAAATACACGTCGGTAAGGATTAGAGACGCTTGAGTAGAGCAGGTTACTGTGTTCAGCAGGCACTGTAACTAATTTAATCACTGCAACTAACTCAAGAAAAAACTCAGTTAATTGTGGTCTTATATAAGGAGTGACGTCAGTCCATGTCTCAGCACTGGAAACTAATGCAGCCTTGTGGGGCTTTTAAATCTGGCAGCTGGCAGGCTGTTATGTTGACAAAGGAGAAAGACTGGAAGCAAGAGCTATTTTATTTTTAAAGTCAGGATTTGCTGTTCAAAGCAGGGAAAGATCTAATATTTTTTCTTTTTCCCTTCCTTTGTATTCTGCCTGTTTGGGATTTAAACAGATGCAATTGTCCTGGGTTCAGGTGTGGCAGCTCTGGAACCTGGGCAATATCAATTTTACTATCATCATTTACCTCTTTCAATTTGCAGATATGAATAAGCATCATGATAATTCTGATACAAAACACTAATAAAATCACAAATCACCGTAAATGCAGCATTGGTTATAATGTTTTTCCTCAAAGGAATATATAAGAAAAATGTAAGTAGTCCTTTTCTTTGTATTGCTTCTGGAAATTGTTCCTTGGGGATTTCTTCCATGATGCAAGTTGCTCTGTTATGTGAAATGGCAGGTTGCTTAGCACATATTTTGGATGTAGGATGTGGAATGTGCCAGGCTGAGAGACCAGCAAAGGTTCTGGCCCAGTGATTTGATTTCTGTGACCACGCAGAGTGTCTGATTCACTTGTCTAGGTCCATGATAGTGAGAAGAAGAGCAGACAGCAAAGAAATGTGGCTACAATACGGCTGATCTAATACTTTATTTCATGGCAGTGGCAGGAAAGCTACTGATTGTTCACGTTACCTGACTGATCTCACAGAGATCTTCACATGAAAAAGAGCAATATGCTCTCTTACAGGTAAGAAAATGCAAGCACAGCAAACTGAAGGACAGGGACATGTTTACCCAGTAGGCTACTGGCAGACAGTTTCCAGCTCTAGTGTCATATTGACCTATGGTACCTGCTTTGGAGAAGAAGAAAAAAAAATAGACACATACAGATATACTTGGATTAATTGGATTGGACTTTAATTAATTGCAGCACAATTTAAGTCTTGATTCCGACAGAGCACTGACTCACCAAAGTCTGGAAATTGCAGCTGATCTGCTTGGAATAATACTTTACAATTCTTTACTCACATTTCTGTAAACAGTACTTCTGTAACATCAGGCCGTGGGCACTGAAGACATTCAGCAACCCACAGGATTTAAAATGAAGCCATCACATTGAGCTCTAAATAATTTGACGGGGAAAAATATGTCTCTATCTCCTTTTGGAGGCTACCTTCAAGGGCACAGACTTGGTTTTCCACTTATAAACATTTTATTGTTCTCATGTAAGCAAAGAATGGCAAGAAACAAAATTTTACTGAGCACTTCAGTAAACCACTGAGCTTCTTGGCTTTTCAAACATGCAATGAATGAGTAATAAACACTCCTTGAAGGATCAGTGCAATTGCCAGCAGATGAGATTACAAGCCCCATCCTGCTGCTGTCTATCTTGGCAGCACTCAGACACAGGAACTTTAGAGGAAGATATTCTAATGGTATTAGTAGGGGCACATAAATTTCTAAATACAACTGTTATCCTAAAAAAACATCTCCATTTCAGGTTCTACATGTCTTGAAACATAACATTTCAAAGAAAAAATCATGAGCAAACACAGTCATCCTATGTGAGGAAATTTTATTTTACTTAATTTTCTGCATTCATATTCCTGAAAAAACTTTTAAAACTGCTTATACATTTTCCTGAAGGAATATTAGTCTGTGGATTCCTTTCTTTGAGAAATCTGTTCATTTCTGCACAAATGTCACAGAAGAAAACAGATTGTTTTATACTTTATCATTGAGATAAATGAGCAAAAGAGTGATTTTATTGCTCACTCCTAAGTGTAAGCAAGTATTTTCCTCTGTGCCATGAGTTACAAATGTACAAGAAGTCCAACCAATTTTCCAATAAATATGCCTCCTTTGGATTTAATGTATAAAATATGCACATTCTGTCCTAGGATAATAAGAATGCTTTTACCACAACGATAGACTGAGCCACACAAACCAAGGGCAACCAGAACTTGTGTTGCCAACCACTTAAGCAGATTTTCTTACCTCCTCATTGTGCTGTTCAGTAAAAAATGCATACAGGTAGTTACCATGGTAATTCCTGCATCACATGATCATCACAAGCTGTTGCAGAGATACAGAGCATCTTCTTAAAGAAGTATCCATAGATGCACATAGATAACAGATAATAAATTTTAGACAAACTTCCTTGCTCACTATATCTTAAATTAGATCAGGTGTGAAAGCACAGAAAAGATCATGTCAAGACTTGCCGAGCTGGACAACTGCAACAGTTGAAACACTCTTGCTTGTAACAAGTTCAGTGGGTGAAAATGATTGATTAGATTATAAAACCTTGAGACAGAAATTGCTTTGTTTTCTTGCACAGTGCAAACAGTATTGCATGTGCTCCATAAATAATCATAACAAAAATAATAATCCCAAAGACATTGGATTTAAGCTGGCACATGTGTAATAAGTTTAGTGTTAAAGCACTACTGATTAACTGATTTTTTCACTGTTCTGCAATTTTTCATTGATTTTAAGCAACAAAAATACAAAACGGAATGTAAAGACAGCAGTGAAGCCCAGTTGAGAGAGTGTGGGTAATATCTAACTTGAAAACCAAGACTGGTTCTATTTGTCAAGTGAAGGCAGAGAGAAAAAAATGAAACAGCTCTGTTTAGGGATATAAATTAATGACATTTGATCTTGTATATAAGCAACTTCAGCTTCTACCAGCCTCTGAAAGTAAAGAGGGGTCCTAAGCACTTCAGAAATGCTTTTTGCAAGTTTCTGAAAGGGTTTGGGTTGGGATTTTTGACTATTTTCTTTGCCTACTTTCCATATTGGAGCAGATCCTATTTCTCGTGTTCATCACCATCAGCTACTTACAGTTAACAAAACAGTCTCAGGAAAATGTCAAATATAATGAAAAAGAATGAGGAAAAGTTATAAAAGAGAGAAAGTTGGCAACAAGTTCTCCTATGGGTTACATTCTCACAGGTTCAGCAAGTTATTCTGTTTCATCCACTAAAATCATACTACCACCTCAGCTGCTTCTGCTGCTGCCATCGCTGCTCTGGCTTGCATCACCAGGGTATTGTCCATAAAAAGAACACCTCCTAAAGCACTGCACAATGTCAGTGCTGGTTGACAAGGTGGAAAAACAGATTTACTCTTGAGAAACACCAAAAATGAACCACTGGGAATTTACCCCTTTTCTTGTTTTAAAAGGCATTTTGCGTAGACTTACATAGGGAAGAAGAACCATTTCCCACAACCATGAAACAGATTGTGAAAGAAATGGAGTATAATGACGTTAATGAAGAAAGAATAAACTGTTTATTTTTTTAATGTGACATTCAAGGATAATTTTGAGGGTATGATGGGTCCAAAATCTGAGTAGAGAGCTTTACAGGTCTCTAATGTGAACTGCTACAATGAGAACCCTGAAGAGGAAATGGCTCTCATTTGTCAGGTATAATTGGTGCAATGTACTTTTTTCTAGCTCTTGGAAAGACAGAGAGCCACAACTTACCAGAATTTATTTATGTTGTGATTAAAGTAGGAGCTAGTGGGTAGGTGATAAAAAAAATAATAGAAGGCATGTCAGAAAGTTTAAAATAATTTTTGTTACATTTCCCGTTTACACCTACTGCAAAATCAGTTCTTAAAAGAATACAAAAAAAATCATCTACCAGACAGACCCCTACACAGATATATCTGAGAATCTCCAGAGATTCCAGTGACACTGAAAATTATAACTATCATACTGACACTTTAAAATGAGCCACAGTGAACATGAAAGTACTAATGACTGTGGGGAGGAAGGGATGAAATATTTCTGTTAAAAATGAGGGCAAATGGGATCCTCCATCCATAATTTATTGATGTTTATAACTATATTCTTTAGTTGTAGAAATCTGCAAATCTGACTTATTTCAATATCCTTCAGTGGTAACAGGAATCTGGGGAGTGGCTGAAGCCTGCAACAGTGTAAGATAAGAACTAAAGTACAAATTCAATTGTAATTTACAGATGTTAGAATATCATTGTCTAACCATCTGACCTGGAATACCTTTCTGCATGGATATTGAGGAGAACACCACTCAGTACTATTAAGATGAAGCTGGATCATTTTCTGGAAGCATGTCTGCATCGTGGTTGTCTCAATAGCCACTGAGTGTTTGAGGATTCACAAGTTCATCTCTAGTCCTTGCAAGATGTAAGATTCTTTTTAAAGGATCAACCAGTGCCTGTGGAAAATATTCTTAACCCAGGCTTCTCCACATCATTCACATCCACAATATGATCCTATTATTATTATTTTTTTAGTAAGCTGGATTCTATTACAGAGAGAATAGTCTTTTTTATGTACAATGAATTCCTGAGGCAGAATAAGGGTTGCTCTAAATGTTAGTGACCAAGTGGTTATTATAATGCTGTTACCTGGGCCTGCTAGTGCTTTGGAGTGCACATATATATCTTTATTGGGCTTTCTGGTCCACACTAAGCATGGCAACACCAGGCAGTTTTCCTTAACTGCTGTTTCATACTGGCAGGTACAACATTATCTGTTCTTTTTTCCCCCATGTGTTTTCTGGTCATCAAAAATTTTTTATTCTCTAAATAACCAAATGCATCTTCCAACTTCCAAGAATATCAGAAGTTTGCAAGGATCAAGACAAATCACTTGACACACACGTATTTCAGTGAACACGTGGGTGGATGCCAGAATGTTTTACCCTAACTGCTGTTAACTTTCAGGCTACAAAATTATCAGGTATCAAAACTATGTCATTGATTCCACAGAATCTTCACTAGCAAAATCTAACAGGAGATGACTAAAGAATTATTCTGAGACTTGGAATATGCAAATTGAGTCCTGAGCTAGGATACAGGCTTCCTGTGTGATCTTCTGCATGTTACTAAGGTCATTCAAATGTGATACAGAAAACCTGTGCTTTCTCCTCTATATGAGGTGACTTGTCTCCAGTTCTATCAGAATACTTGTTTAGTTCTCAGGGAATAAAGTTTGATCTGGGCATAATCTTTTAGCCCATCTTCACCACATGCAAGGAAGGACTACAGAAGAATACCAGAACAGCCATACTTGTTCAGATCACAGTTTACTCCTTTGACTCCAACAATAAACAAAAGCGAGCACCTCTGGAAGAGTACAAACAAGGCAGGCATATGCAGTATTTCCCCTGTTAATATTCCTCTAGTGTCCGACAACTTTCAGCTTGGAAAATTTCCATAGCCTGCTGGTAATTGTCTAAGTAATCCTCAATTAATCTCTCTTCCAAATACTTATTAGTCCTATCTTGACACAATATATTTTGTCATCCAAAATGTCCTAAAGCAAAGGATTTCACAAGTCTTGCAAACCTCCTTCTTTATTTGGGTTTGGTTCTGTTTGGGTTTGGTTTGGTTTGGTTTGGTTTGGTTTTGTCAGCCCCTACTGCCTAATTTGAGTGTCCTGATATCTTGTGCTGGAAAAGACAAATGACAGCTCATCATGCTACTTGTGACTTTGAAGACTTCTGCCTTGATGAAGTTGTCTTTATTTCCATATTGAATTGTTACCTTGTGCAGTCTTCCTGTTTGGAAGTCATTCCATTCTTTTGAAATCCTTTTTTCTGAAACTTTTCTGTTCTTGTATATATTTTATGAGGTCAGAGAATCCTAACTGTCCATGGTATTTCTGGTGTCAAGAAACCATGGATCTATTCAATGGTTTAATGCAGTTTTCTCTTAACTATGTTTTCCTATTCCAGTAATTCCTAATGTTTTATTTTCTTTTGACCTTTCCTGATCACTGGGCCCCGCATGCATCTCTATACTGATTCCAATGCCTTATGCCTAAATGGTTCTTGGTCATCTCAGAGTCCATCATATCATATATGAAGGTAGGACAATCTTCCCCATGTGCAGCCCTTTACACAGAAATAAGCCCAAATTCTCATACATAGTTTATATATAGATAATTTACTCCAGAAATGAGAAGCAGAAATAGTGACACAGTCAGTGTCACATGGAAAAGAGAGATCAAATTCTTAATACCCACTCCACTAAATAATTACATTTTTATATTACTTATTGATTAGTAATAAGAAACATATCTCACCCTTCCTAACTTAATGCTATCACTAGGCTGTAGGCTCTCTCCCTTGTCTCAAACATGCCTCCTCTCTTGCAGACCTCCATAAATATTTAATTGTTCAAGTCACTGCAGGACAGCTCCAGGCAGGAGGGATTGACAATGTATTATTCTACAACATTTTGCAGCTGACGACTAGAAGGGAGAGAGGGAGAGAGAAATGGAAGGAAGGGGGGAGAAAAGGAGAGGGAAGGTGGGAAGGTCAGTGGGAGGGAAAAAGAAAAGTGAGAGAGAGGAGGGAGGGAAGACATCAACATTTGTTAGACAAAAGAGGGAACTGAAGTCTATAGCCTACATTAGTCCTTGTACTACTGAGCTATTGGAAAATTTTTGGAGCACCTACTACTTCTACTACATTTTGAAAGCAGATTGACCTCACCTCACAAAAAAGCTGAAATGCTTGATCCCTATTACTGAACTGAGGAAAGTAACTGATCAGTATGACTGGCAGCCTTTTCATTCATGGGCAAGAGCTGAGTTCAAGCGATGTCTTTCTTATTGTGATTTCCTCTTTGCATTTTACAGTTCCTTGGCCAGTACTCTAGCAAAGGCACAACATATTATTTACTAAGTCTGACTCTTCTCACGTTCTGACAGGCCCAAGGGACTTTGGCTGTGGTTTCCATGTGGTGGCAAAGCAAATAAGTCAGGATCTGCTAGGTGTGGCATTATGAAACTCAAGGTCCTCTTGCTGCCATAGTGTCTAACTGAAAATCGAATGGATTTAGGTTCAACAGAGTCTGATCTGTCTGATCTTCAGAGTTTTTAGACTCCTATTAAATAGGAATAAAATGGCTAATATTTTTTTAAGATCTTGGAGTAATTTTTTATTTTTATTTTTTTTTAAAGACACTTAAATTCCCAAATGAGCAAGATACTGAAGTTCTCTAAGAGCCCTCACATCAATTCATTCAGCTTCCCACATGTAAGGTCAGTATGGTAAGACTTTCATTGATGCTTCACTTCTAGGTGGATTTTATACTTTTTTGAGATATAGATTATTTTATACTGTATGTACAGTACCTAGTGTAGTGGGATCCTAATCACAGTTATGGGCTATAGCAACTTTGGCAATATAGTGGCCATCTGTTTCATTTTTACCTGAGACTTTTTAATTGTCTCAATTTAGTTTCTTTCATTTCTTTCACTCTCATAGAGAGAAAAATACTTTTAAAATGCTGGTACTTGTGGACACCACTGCTGGCATAACCACTTAAATATTTGGTTTCCTAAATATGAAGAAGAAACCTGAATAAAATCAGCAGTCCCTTCAGGCTCTTTGAAAATTCAGGCCTATGGGATTTATATCTTTATTTCCCATTGAAATAAAAAGGAAATAGTCAAATACCCCATACAGTCTGAAAAACCTATCTTAAGATTTATGACAATGTCTAAAAAGTTAAAAAGGAATTTCTTTACCCAGCACTAATACATATTATTGATCTTCATATTTAGCTGTATTTTCATTCCTCGACAAAGAAAGTATTTCTAAGCCTACTGATTTTATTTTTTAGTATACTTGGCAAATGTAGGATTGTTTTCATTAGTGGCAAAACTACTTTCGCCCAGTGTGCACTGTACATTCTGTGCTAAGCTACAATGCAAGCTAAAGCTCTTAGGTATGCAAAAGAGTTTATTATTATTAACATTTGCACACAGCCAGGTGTAGTTAAAGAAATATGGCTGGATTTAAAGGGCACAAACCCTCCAGAGTCCTAAAAATAATCAATTCTTTAGGGGGTTCTGGAGCTTTTAAGTATGTTTCTGCAGTACAGAATCATAGAATCATAGAATCCTAGGGGTTGGAAGGGACCTCGAAAGATCATCTAGTCCAACCCCCCCGCCAGAGCAGGGTCACCTAGAGTACATCACACAGGAAGGCGTCCAGGCGGGTTTTGAATGTCTCCAGCGAAGGAGACTCCACAACCTCTCTGGGCAGCCTGTTCCAGTGCTCTGTCACTCTTACAGTAAAAAAATTTTTCCTGATATTCATCTTAAACCTCCTATGCTCCAACTTGTATCCATTACTCCTTGTCCTATCACTGGTCTTCACTGAAAAAAGCTTAACTCCATCGCCTTGACACTCACCCTTTACATATTTGTAAACATTGATGAGGTCCCCCCTCAGTCTCCTTTTCTCCAAACTAAAGAGACCCAGCTCCCTCAGCCTTTCCTCATAAGGGAGATGTTCCACTCCCTTAATCATCCTTGTGGCTCTGCGCTGGACTCTTTCAAGCACTTCCCTGTCCTTCTTGAACTGAGGGGCCCAGAACTGGACACAATATTCCAGATGTGGCCTCACCAATGCAGAATAGAGGGGGAGGAGAACCTCTCTTGACCTACTAACCACACCCTTTCTAATACACCCCAGGATGCCATTGGCCTTCTTAGCCACAAGGGCACACTACAGAAATCTGATGTGGATTATAAAAAGAAAACAGTGCCTTAATAGCTTCCAGTATTATTTTACATCACAAGATTGTACAATTCAATGTGTAGACTCTATAAGACAGAGCCAAAATCTGCCCTTCTATGCATCCCCATTGATTTTAATATTATTAAAATGGTTCAATACAGAACGAAAGCTATTGTAAAAATGTTTAGGCTGCAACATACTTTACTGTAATGACATATATAGGTTTAGCATATTCTGTGCAAGACAGCAAAGTTTTCATGTGGACCAGCTCTTCCTCTGCCTCCAAAGGTGTGGAGGTCTCCTGGCAGTGAACCATGGCAGTTCTGCTAGATGAGGGATTACTACTTTTGGGCACCCCCACCAATGTCAGGATCAATATATTTTACTGAAATGTTTAAGCATATGGAATCTGAGGATCCAGAATTTAATATCTAATCTTTAACATCACAGAGCATTAACCAGGCCTTAAACTCTAAGAGTTCAGGGGAAAAAAACAAAAACCATCATTTTCCTGAGTTCAAATTTAATCAGCTGTTTGCTTGTGCTGTGGTTTTTTGCTTTTAGCTTTCTGGATCACAGCAATGTCACTACCTTATGCTGTCCAGTTTTATTCCATAAGTAAGACAACTAGAAATAGTATATATTATTTTCTAAATGTGTTTGTGATTCTCACTAAACTCTGAATTAAGAGGCTCATTCTTGAGCAAACCTGCTAAGCATGGTCACACCTTTGCTAAAATGCTGACAGTTCAGTTGAAGGTAGTTACCTCAGTGGTGTCTTTTACAGTTTCCAAAAGAGGATGTGCTCAGGCCATACTGGCAACATAAATTAGGGTTCCACCTCTTCTTAGTTACCCTGAGAACAGAACTGAATCCCCTCCAGTTTAGCTGCTCGCAGAGCTGTTATATGTTGTTGGTCTTGGCCACCAGAGTGGATGCCTGATACGCTGTAGCCTGTAGAAGTGCTAGTACTGGTAATATAACTTTACAAAGGAAAAGCTGACTATTTGCAAAGAGTTATACACAGAGGCTTCAGGACTACTGTTTTGTGTATGCACAGAAGAAGAAACAATAGAGAGAAATTAATGCTCTCCACTAAAGACACCTTCCATGGAGATCTTCTATGGGGTCAGAGCCAAAAGTTTTTCAGCTTGCTTCCTATAGCAGAATCCTGACACTAAAGAGAAGGGAATGTTTGTTTAGGAGAACTAAACTAAATCAAAATGCAATTGTTGTTTAGGCGATATTTAATTGAAGTATTTTGCATAACAATGCACTTCTCTGCCAAAACTCTGATTTCACTGAAATGTCATTTAGTTGAAAAATTACAATAGGTATCAAGAAGAAAGCATCCTGCTTCAGCACTTCTCAACTGGAAGTTCATTTCTTACACAAAGAGTGGAAGAAAAAATAAATCTTTCAAAATATCTTACATTTTTTCCAGATTTGTAATTGTAGAAATTGCAAAATTTAGGTTTACACTAAAAAGAGTAGGAATAACTACTAAAATCCTCATTTTTCCAGAGGCTGGATTTGCTGTCTTCTGTGTAACATATAAAGTTTTTGTTTTTCTCAGAAAAGAATGACAATCCCTGGTCTACAAGTCATTCGACCAGTGTGCTAAGAAGCAATTAAAAACCTTTCTTATTGAGCTGCAATTTCCACTCTCCTGGGAGAATGAAAAAAACAGAATACCACATGAGGGAACACATCCATGGTAGGACTAAGTTTCTGGAAGAGCTTTGAGAATACAATGGTACATAAGGTAGTCATAAGATCTGTGCTACATCATTGTAGATGACTCTCTTGTTGTTTGGCAGTCCCAGGCTCAGAGAATAAAAACAAACAAAGAAGCAAACCAGCAATGACTTGAGCTATACTAAAATAACAAGACAGACTCAGCAACCTGAAGGAAATCACAGTATAGCACATAATAGTTCTGTAGTTAGTTTTTGTGTCTTCAGCTTGCTCACATAATTAAAGGCAGGTAGCATAAGGTCATGAAAGGAAAGTTTTTTCTCAAAGCACAAAGGAAATACAGATTATTTATACATTTATAAAACCACCTGGTTTAACCACACCTATGAGTTCATGTTACTTAGTACAAATGAAAAACACACGTAAGGAGAGTAAAGATATGTAAATTTGTACACACTGTGTGATCATACAGCAAATAAAGGGATTTGTGGTTCAACATAATTGCCAAACATTTTTTTAAAATAAATGTAGATCATTCTACTAACATATTCTACAAATTTAGAAATAATTGCAGTTTTCCCACCATATATCCCTTTCCAGGTAAACAGTTTGCTAACTAGAATAATGTCAGCTTAAAAAGGCAAATTAATATTAAAAAGCCCTTTATTTCGTTGTTGTAAATTAAAAGAAATTTTTTTATATTTTTTTTTTCCATCAGGTTTTGGCAGTATTTATTTATCCTAAGTTTTCTCCTTCTACAGGGTCAGGGTAGGTACAGTGTATTAGAGTCCTCAGCATTTGTGCTTCCAACTAAATTCATAGATGCTGGCAAGCTTTGCTCATTTGTCAGAAGGCTCTTTGCTCTGCTTGGTTTCACAGTAGCTGTGAAACTGGGCTCCAAAGCTTATGCACACCATGGATATTTATGCATATAAAGGGAAGGAAGCAAGAGAAAGCTTTCAAAGAGGGGGCTGGCTGTTCCCATCTGGAGCTCTAAATGAGGAGCTTTAGCCTCCCTCTGCCCCACAGGGGACATGCACACCAGTGCAATAAGGTTTCCCATACATCTTGTTAAGCCAGCATTAGATTGAAAAATGCCAGTTTTCATCCACACGCCACCATCTCCTGAGCCCTCAAGCTTGTCCTCAGGTCTCATAAAATACTTGCTTCCACCTGTTTCCACCAGTATCCCCCAGAGTTTACCATGAATTTAATTGCTTGCCAGTTTTTACGTCTGCTTAAACTACAGGACCTTTAAATAATTTATGTCCTAATTACTGTTCATCATTTTTTAACTAGGAGGCTTTATTCCATTCACACAAAACAAAATTCATGGGATTCATTCTGAGGAAATACTTTGAAGGAGCCACATAAAAATAGCAAGTGTAATCACAGTTTTGAAAAATGAACTTAAATTTACTGTAATAAAATGTCACAAAAATATTAATCATTCCCTCCTGGTATGGATCATAGTCATTTTAGCACTGCTTCTATTAAATAAGTTCACAGTTCATGTGAAATGTAATACCTCAGATTTCTGGGAGAGCTTATTTATTGATCATCTCATCCAGGGCTACTATTCTGCTTGAAATTTACATTCCTTTCTCCCAAGCAGCAGGATTATACCCAACTGATATTTCAATCAATCTCAGCTAACACAACCTCAGGCTATCAAATCCATCTACAATAATTTGGAGCAGAAGCTTGCAATGCCCCTGGGCCACAGTTCAGAATTAAGCTTCTATTTTTTGAAAGGGAGAGTGATTTTTTTATATTTTTTTTTCAGATCTGAAGCATTTTCAGGTACAAGCAAGTAATGCTTAAAGTTGCTTCATGATTTGTGGCAGGGCATCTTAGGGAGAGGGAAATTGTTCTAATGGAGTGTTATAAGTTTCTTGAGTTCAACAAGTTAATAGAAGACACATGTCTGGAATGATTTTGCTGTTAGCATTTTGTCTGAGAAAAATACACAAAGGAAAAACAGAAAATGAAATTATATGACACAGGTAGACTAAAGGCTTTTGAAGTTTTACTGTCGCTACCAGGAATAGCTGTAACTCTTTTACAGGTTTATGGTATTTCTGTTAAGTATATCCTGGCCAATACTTTAAAAATCTGATTGTGTATTCATGCATGATTGCTTCTCTGCCTTTGCCCAACTGGGCCTATTTAATGAAGTAGCGTCCAAAAATTCCAACAGTCTATTCATCCAGAAGCTCCAAAAGTGAATTCATTATGAATTTGAAATCACTTGATTCTGTAGATTGAATCAGAGTTGCAGGAGATATTACTATTAAAATGTTTAGTTGGTAAAATAAAACTGCTGGATGTTGAGCACTGTAAAAGTAACAAGAACAAAACCAGAAGTCATTCAATGCCTGCTCTCCAATTCTTTTGTCTCAGGAAGCCCTTCAGGCACAATCTATCATACAATCTCTGGCCTTCAGGGTCCTGAAGTGGCACATCACTGATGAGCACAAGTGCTTAGCATCATTGAATGAGAATGTTGTCACACATGTATCCATGCAACCAGTGCTGTGTTTGTTGTTTGACTCTGTGTACCTGCATTGTGTGCTGTGTGCATTTGGTCACAGAACAGATACCTTTGTAGTCAGTCGTGTAACGGGGGGAAGGAGAATATATGGCTCTGCATTAGCTACAGAACAGACTACTGAAATTTCCCTTTTCTCCAATGATTAGGGTAGAACTTGAACAATAGGGGAAAAAAAAATATAAAAAAAAATCTTCAGATGAATTCACTAAGTTTTGACCATAACTTACATGGGAAATAAAAAGTTTTTCATCTATTTTTCTGTACATGTTTTGGAGTAAAGGTGCTACACAAATTAAAAAAACAACCAACAAAAAAAAACCCACAAAAACCCAGAACAAAACAAGCCCCAAAGCCCAGTACATTCAATGATTGCACATTCAGATTTCAGAAGTCACTTTTCAGCTGCTCACATTTCTCTTGCTTTACACAAATACCTCACCACATCTGAGCTTTGGCTCAGGAAGTGTGATTACATTTCTCATCTGAAACTGAAAAAGGTGGCAAAGACTTCTAAGCTGATTCTCTTCCCCAGCTTTCTCCAAAGGCCTAGCAGATACTCGGCTTTTTCCCTTCAGGAATGGCAACATATGGAAATAATACAGGGCAGATTACACTCCGAGTCACTTTTAGCTCTTTGAAACCGGACTGTTGAGGCAGTAAAAGTATTTCTTGACACAACTGCTTTCAGCTACTACATTCTTGTTAAAACAGTCAGTTGTTTTCAGCCCAGACAGAATAAACATAGTGACCCACATACTCTTGGGTCTGAGAGATCTCTCCCTGTATCCCCAGTCTAGGGCTATCATTCCTGTCTGCTACCATTCCATTGTCTGTCAAGAAAGCAGCATCCAGCCACCAACTGCAACTCATTACCGTGCAAATCCTCAGCACTGGATGCCACTGAAGTCTTTTAAAGACAACTTAATATTTTCCACTTGTTTCCAGAGAAATATACATGTGCCAAAGGTAAAATCAGAATCTCACTTTCATGTCTTCTGCCCAATCTTATAAGTATCTTGCCTGCAGAATGTTTTGCATGATTTCCAACACACAGTGGGATTACTGAGGCACTCCTTAAAGCTGAATAAAGAACTGCACACTTAAGTATACTCATCTGATCTTATATAATTAAAATTAAAAGGAAATATTTTTACAGTCAAATTGTATCCAATACAAGACTTTTGCTCCCACCATATCTCTGGTTTAAATTTATAGTTACATTCATTACTGGAGGTGTTGATGTGAATTCATAAGGTGACTATACGCAGTCTGTTAAGCAATGCTAATAATCCTTTGCTAAATGTTTCATCCCGGTAATTTTTTACCAATAAGGGGAGTTCAGAGGATGTTGCTGCAATAAATCATTTTTCCTGAGAGGGATTAGTCCTGTGATGGTGCCCCATGTGTTGTAATAACCCTGGGCTACAACTGTGCTGTGGTACCCTTTGTTGATTTATTACTTAGCGAACAGTCTTCAGAGGGCAGAATTGCTAATAATTTTAATTCACTCCACATACAGTTCAACACGGATGACATTTTGTGTCCCATCACATTATGAACTTCTAACAGCCCAAAAGACTGATGGAGCAGCAGGCCTCATTCACAAGGAATGAATCACTGTGTAACGGTAGGGATCCTGTCCACACAAAGGGACACTAACTAGGATACATGACTTGTGTCTTTTAAAGAGAAAGAGACTTTAAAAATAATTTAGTAGATTTTACAGGACCTAGGATCACACACCATTTCTCACACAGCAACAACAAAAAGCTAACTAACTAGTTAAAAAGGCAGAACTCTCTGTTGCTTGTAACTTAAAAAAAGATATGACATATGATGCAAAAAATCAGCTACTTACTTTGAGGTTCACACTGAATCTTTTTTTTTCCAACTGCTCCTGGAACATGAGCTGCAGAATCTCACTTTCTGTGAATACCAAAAACAAAACACCAACAAAATAAGTATGTGTTTACTGTTTACATTTAAAATATTGTTGTGTCTTGAAAAAAAATCAGTTAATGTGTGCAACACCTCCATGGAACATGTAAGAGGTTTTCAGTTTTCCTTAGGTGAATCATGTTCAATCACTGACTGAAAATTAAACCATTCACTAGGAAAAGAGCTCCACACATTTTGTAAGAGCCAATTTGTCATTCAGTTTTGGAGGTAGAACTCTATTGTAAAGTTTTCAGTGCCAGAATTAAGAATACTGATAAGAAGCTCATATGAATTCTCGTTGTTGACACCACTGGTCTGCTTCTACCTGGAAATTCCCCCCTCTCAAAGACTGCTTTCTTTGATGAGAGACTCATTGTCTCTAATGAGTCCACTAACAAGCATGAAATTTGTGCATTTGTCCACTTGGTGTAGATGGTAAAGAAACAGATGCCTTAAAGGAACAGAGCCAAAAGAGTTTCATAACTTCTATCTTGTTAAAAACCTTTTTTTAAATTTTTTTTCTTTTTTTTTAGTTTATGTTTTTTGTGGGGTTCTAACATAAATTGTTTGCAAAGGTAAAGGAACAGAATCCAGAACTAGTATCGATAGCTAGTTAGAATACAATCATAGAAACACAGAATCATTAAGGTTGGGAAAGGCCTTTAAGATCATCAAGCCCAACCATTAACCTGCCAAGTCCACCTCTAAATCTTGTCCCTAAGATCCACACCTCTACGCCTTTTTAAATCTCAATTGGCCTCTGCCCATCAATCCAGCCTGTCCAGATCCCTCTGTAGAACCTTCCTACCCTCACGTAGATCAACACCTTTGCCCAACCTGCATGCAGGATGCCCTCAATGCCCTTGTCCAGATCACTGGCAAAGATATTAAAGAGAACTGGCCCCAACATTGAACCCTGGGGAACACCACTTGTGACTGACCACCAACTGGATTTAACTCAAATCGTCACAACTCATTGGGCCCAGCCATACAACCAGATTTTAACCAGCAAAGATTATGCCCCTGCAATAATCAGGACAGCCAGTTTCTCCAGGAGAATGCTGTGGGAAACAGTGTCAAAGGCTTCACTAAAGAAGAGGTAGACCACATCCACAGCCTTTCCCTCATCCACTAAGCAGGTCTCTCTGTCATAGAAGGAGATCAGGTTAGCCAAGCCGGACCTGCCTCTTAGTTTGGTAGTGTGAAACAGCAGTGGAGCCTTTCCATTGATCCATGAAGTTTCAAATGTACAAGAGATCAGAATGGAACTAGCCCCTAGTCAATAGCACCAGCTCTGCAAATAACTGGCAGTGTGTTGGAAACAACTTCTTGATGTGTTTCTATTTGTGTTCTCAAAATTGCACAATGCTTGTTTATTGCAAAGTACTGGAAATCCCAAACTCTTCATCATGTGTCTTTTACTTAATTGTTCCAATTTGAAGAAAAAATCTACTTTCAAAACCATGTTAAAATTTCACCTAGAATGTCACAGGCACCTCACTGGCCCTTTAACCCTTCACATTTTTCAGCTGAATGCCAAAGAAGAACTTATTTTCTGACAGGGTTTTCAAGCTTTCATAAATGGATGCAGTGTGATCAAAAAGTAACAAAGCATGAAACAATGAAATTCAGTTATCTTTTATGTATACAACAGCAGAGCTCAGTATGGCACAGATCCCAGTAGCTTCCTCTGGGTGTATCCAAGGTGTATCTGGGTGTGCCCTAAATGTGAAGGTATCTGTTCAAGTATTTGGCAAGTTTAGATTTGTGATTTTATTTTTAAAGCCAGTCTTTCACTACTCAGGGAGAAACTCTTAGAAGTGATCAACATGTCATGGACCCAACTGTTACAAGAAATCACCATTGATCATAATGTTGTCATGTAGAAGAGGGGAAAATATATATACTTGTAATGACATAATATTAAGTTTCAGGTTATCAGAAATTTAATTTTGGTGATATGCCTGAATCTGTCTATAGTTAGGGCAGAAAATCCATTGTCTTCAATGGGCAACCAAAACCAATGAGCACTGATTGAAACAAAATGAGCTCAATAAATACACTGGATTATATTGTAAACTTCAAAATTAAATTCTACATTTTATCTAGCCCCTGGGATTATAAAAAAAATATTGAAACCCTAAACCAAGTGTGAGTTGGCAGGGGGCACAATCACTATGAGTAACTCATATGAACAATCTTATTTAAATTGCTGACTGTTATTAGATACTGGGTGACTGAACACTTAAATATCTATTTATCAACAACTTTACTGAAGGAAAAGCAGCATCATACCATTAAAGTGCTCTAATATCCTTTGCAGGATAAATCACTTTGGAACTATATTGAGGTCGATGAGATACACATCTTTATTCCCACTCATTCCAAATAGAGGGTACGGAAGAGCAAAATGACTGCTGGGATTTCTAAGCATGATACTAATGGTGTTAGGATGGCATATTTTTTCTCTCCCTAGTCACACAACCATTGCTGCCTATGGCATACATAAAAGTTCCTTGTGATTTAGTCTAAGAGAGACTGGACAAATGCCGAGAGAAAGAGAGAATACATCTGAAACATAGAGATCAGATTCTGACCCTTTTCTGCTAGAGATTAGATTTTTTTTTTTTTTTTTTTTTTACAAAAAATCAGTGAGAAAATAATTATTTAGTTTGCAGGTCTTTCTCTACTGTAAAAGCAGGCACAGACCCAAAGACTAGCCACATATCCAGACTCCAAAATACCCATCTTATCAGCATTTCTAATTGCTTTTCCTTGTCACTCAAACAGCTCTAGTTAATTTACAGACTCGTTTTAGTCATTGATACAGAAAGAATATTTTCCCTTTACACAGATGTAACCACGTGAAGTAAAGGACAAAAACTGGAACATTTTATTACTTGAAAGGTATTTCATAATTGTCTGAAGCATTTCGATTTAATCAGACCTGCCTAATGTTACTGGTAGCTCCATCCAGTGTTGATTTAATCAAACTGATACACAGCAATTGAAATCAGGGCCTGGTTCAAGTAGCTTCCTCAACTATAATTTATTTTTGTTGAAGCTGCACATATCAATTTCATGCACTTTGACATTTCTGATGATGAAAACATCAATAGCTTGGAACATGTGAATGAACATCTGGATAAAAGCCACAGGATCAGCCTTTTTGTCAGCTTCACATACCTGTGAAGACTGGGCCATTTCTGAGTGGGACAAAGGAATCTGATGCCAACACAAAGTTACACAGCTGGGATAGAATCACCCTATGTGACTCAGGCTGGGCAGCACTGGCTAGAAAAGACCTTTGTACAGTGAGAGATGGAGGTCCTGGTGGACAAACAGATCCAGCAAAACAGGCCAAGGACACTGGCCTGTGTTAGCAAGAGTGTAGCCAGAAAGCTGAAGGAAGGGACGGGCAGGGACACTTCCCACTTGAGGTTGCTCAGAGCGCCATCTAACATGGTCTTGAACATTTCCAGGGATGGGGCTTCCACAGTTTCTCTAGGCAAACTGTTCCAGCATCTCACCATGATCATAGTGAAGAATTTCTTTCTTATGTCTATTCTAAATCTCCCCTCTTCCAGTTTAAAACCATTACTCCTTATCCTCTCCCTGCATGGCCTTACAAAAAATTCCCTCTCCATCTTTCCTGTAGCCCTTCAGGTACTGGAAGGCCACTGTAACATCTCCCTGGAGCCTTCTTTTCTCCAGGCTGAACAACCCCAGTTTTCTCAGCCTGTCCTCATAGCAGAGGTGCTCCAGCCCCCTGAGCGTCTTCATGGCCTCCTCTGGACTCCCTCCAACAGCTCCATATGCTTCTTGTGCTGGAGGCCCTGGAATTGCACACAGTACTCCAGGTGACGTCTCACAAGAGCAGAGTAGAAGAGGAGAATTACCTCCCTTGACATGTTTGCCATGCTTCTTTTGATGCAGTCCAGGACACAGTTGTCTTTCTGGGCTGCAAACACACATTGCCAGCTCATGTTGAGCTTCTCTTCAGTCAACAACCCCAAGTCCTTGGTCTCAGGGCTGTTTTCAATCCATTCCCTACCCAGTCTGTAATTGTGCTTTGGATTGCTCTGACTCAGGTGCAGGACCTTGTATTCGGCCTTGAACTTCATGATGTTGGCATGGGCACACCTCTCAAGCCTGCCAAGGTCCCTTTGGATGGCATCCCTTGCAACCAGCATGTCAACCACACCACACAGCTTGGTGTCTTCAATAAACATGCTGAGGGTGCACTCAGTCCCAATGTTTATGTTACCAACAAGGATCTTAAACAGCCTGGTTCCAGTACCAACCCTTGAGGAACCCTCTCATCAATGGTGTCTGTTTGGATATCAAGCTGTTGATCACAAATCTTTGAAAGTGACCGTCCAGCCAATTCCTTATCCACCAAGTGATCCATCCATCAAATCCAAGTCTTTCCAATTTAGAGACCGGGATGTCATTTGGGATAGTGTCAAATGCTTTGCACAAGTCCAGGCAGATGACATCAGTCTGTCCTCCCTTATCCACCACCACTGTAGATAACATCAGATAACATTCTCTGTGCCAGAGAAAGGATCTTTGCCTGTTTTGCTTGCCTTGACAAAGCTGAAAGGAGGAGGGCTTCCTGATGTATGAGCTCTCCAAAGTCAATTATTTATTTATTTTCCTGAGATCTTCTCATCTGCCAAATAATGCTCCAACACAGTCATTTCAGTATAAATGAAAACAATAGTTTTGTGTGCCTTTACTAATGAAGTAAAATGTTAATTTTACGAGTGAGTTATAAATTAGCAATGCTCTAAAATTTCCAAGTGAAATATTAATCAGAATTCAACATTATGAACACTAATATTGACTACTCAGAATTGAACAGTAATTGCGTGTCACAGTCTGATGAACGTTATTCTTTATTTACTTAATTATATGTATATAATATGCTGCATTACTCCTGTTCTTTAATAAAGAGCCTGATTTTCTGGGGTAACACATTTATAGCTCAACAGTATGAAAAAGAAATAAATTGATTATTTTAAAATCACAGCAGAATTTTCCCTGAGACTAATTGTGTATTCTGATGTTATTCCACTCCTACATCCCTCTGCAGAGCTCCCATGAATCTTTAATCCCCTTCTAACTCAGTGATGCCAGAATCACTTTCCATCATCATATCCCCTCAGCTGAATTCCAATGATCTCCACCAAACAGAGCACCAAAATATATTTCTGAGATTGATTGTTTCACAAGTGATGAGCTATAATAAAAGAATATTAAGTTTCATTATCCCCCACACTCTTCCTAAAGGTTTTTTTAAATAATATTTCCTTTGATTGTTTCAAGGGCTTGGAAGTATAGCAAGGTGGGAAAATAAAAGGCCCTTCATTATCAAAACAGATCCTTTGGAAAATTTCTTACCATAAACTGGTATTTTTTCAGAAGTTCTTTTATTGTAGAAGTATTTCACTAAAACTGCAAGGGTGTCTATACATGGGATGATTTTTTTTTCCTCTTTGATCACTGTTGTCTTTTGCCATCATAACCTTACTTTTATTATTTAGTTATGTTGTTTTTTCTTCTTAATTTTTGGTTGAATTTTTAGAACTGTTATGTTTCTATCTTCTGTTAATGCATCATGTCCATAAATCTTTTCTATTTTCAGATAAACATCATTGTTTTTTCTTCACTGTTGCATTGCGTGTTCGTTCTTATCAGAATTTCTTATCAGCTCTTGGTACTATTTTTGGAAACGGCAAAGCTGAGAAAAAGCAGCATAACTCTTTACTGAGAGATATGATACAGTTGGTGGGACACTGATTCTGAGGGATGGCAGGAAAAAAAAACTGAGAGGAGAATATCAAAGGGAAACCAGCCCATCAGCCAACTGGTAACTTCATTCAGGCTGGGACACAACTTCACTGAATCCAAGGAAATTTACTGGTAATTTCATTACTTCCCTTTATGGTAAAGAGAAGCCACCTGCTACCCATCTCCTGGTGGCAAGTAGCGTATTCACAGAATCACACATTCACAGAATCACAGAACTGTCATGATTGGAAAAGACCTCTAAGATCACTGAGTCCAACCATCTGCCCAGGGAGAAAAGAAAAAAAAGGAAAAACCACAACCACATCCTATATAACCAACACCACACAACTGCAAAAACCCCGCCATGTCCACTATAGCATGCTCTGAAGGGTCACATCTACATGTTTCTTGGATACCTCCAGGGGTGGTTACTCCACCACCTCCCAGGGCAGCCAGTTCCAGTGCCTGACTACTCAGTCAGTAAATAAATTCTTCCTAACATCCAACACAACTTCAGAACATTCTCTCTAGTCCTATCATTATTTACTTGGGAGAAAAGGCCAATGCCTGACCAACTACAACCTCCTTTCAGGTAGTTGTAGCGAGCAATGAGGTCTCCCCTCAGCCTCCTCTTCTCCAAACTAATAAAACCCTGTTCCCTCAGCCTCTCCTCATAGAACTGGTTCTCTAGGCACTTCACCTGCTTGGTTGCTCTTCTCTGGACATGCTCCAGCAACTCGATATCCTTCTTGTAGTGAGGGGCGCACAACTGAACACAGTACCTCCCATGCTGGCTCATCACAGTTGACCAGCATGGGATATGGGAGCAGTTGGTCCCAGTTCCTCCTCTCTGTGCTGCAAACTAGACCGTGTATTCGTCAAAATCTGTATGTAATATAATCAATAGGAAGGAATTGTAGTACACTGAATATTTACATTGCAAGGTAGCCTACTCTCATAAATAGATGAAAAGTCCCCTTCCTCCTCTTTTTTCTTCCCCCTTAGCTCTTTTTTTCCTGACTGTGTACAGAAATGACCAGTTAAAGGTGTTTTCTCTGTCTGTATCAAGAACACCCCAAAGTAACACACTACTATCTAGTGAATTATGCCATACATGAGATTAAAACCAGAAACAAATCCCAGCATTTCTTCAACATTTTCTGAGACATTTTTATTAGAGCTACAGCTAATAAATTTTTGGATATGGGGCAGTGGACCCTGAAAGCATGGTCTGACCAGATGGGTACAAGCATACAGACAAATAAATAATTCAAGATAAATGAGGCTTCACGGCCCCTGCAGGAAATGAATGACAGATCTCATGCTCAGAGCATTAACATGACATGAATTCAAAAGGCTTGAAATTTATGTGGACCGTTAACACTGCACACATGTGCACAAACACATGCAATTTCTTAATCAGTCCTGGCTCTGTTTTCATGTACCAGCCCCAGGTCAGAAAGGGTGAATGCTTCCAATCAATATCCAGTTGTTAGAGTAACAGCCATGTCCGTTCTGGATGGCTGAGTGGGTGAAAACATGTTTGTTCTACTTAATGTGACACAGTCCTGTCAAATTAACAACCACGACGGCAGAAGCAGCCTTGCTTAATGGGCTGAACTCAGTTCCACAGAGAATTTATTATCAACACTCAACCAATAGATTTTAAGTCTCATTACTAAAGGTTTATTTGCAGATAATAACTAAAGTTACACTTTATGTACATAGACGTCTGATTTTAAAGATACAGCATGTTACATTACTTAGTAAACAGATTCTCTTTAAATTGACGTAATCCCAAGATAACATCTGGGTGTTATGTGACTAGTAGAGTTATTTAGTCATGTCCCTGTCTGGTTAAAGTACAATAGGTACTGACACTGCAAATGCAAAGAACTTCTTTTTGCTACTGTGTGTCAACGGTAGCTGCACAAGATATGCAAGAAAGCTGACCCCCACATGCAAGCCCCCAGCAAAGTCTGAACCCTTGAGCATTGCCAGGACAGAGTAGCTGTCAGTGGTTAAAAGTTGGCTTCAGTCTGAGCCAGCTCTTTGCCACAGACATGCAGAACTCCTTGCTATTCAGTGGTAATATTCTGGTAATCAGATTGCTAGATTATCTTCCCTTTTTCCATTGCTGTGAGAATGATGTTGAGTAGTAACAGCAGAGTCAATCACATTCAGAAAAACTCCTTTAACCAGATATAGATGGATTTTGTCTCACTTGATAGTACTTAATGCTCATCTGTGCTCATCTTTATTTAGTTTTTCAATTAATCTGCTTGTACATAGGAAAGGCATTTTCTTTACCTGACTCCTAAGCAGTAGAGAGAAAGTTTTGGATAGGAATTTCTTACCGTGACATTACTCTATATTACAGAGTCTATATTTTATTAACATTTTTACCAGCAGTTGGCATAAGATTAATAGTTTACAGCTTCCCAAAATAAGTCCTCTTTTTCATAGGGAAAGCAGTGTGCTGTTGAAGTGGTGATGTGGCAGATGAAAGCCCAGCTGGGTTGGTAACAGGACCTTGCAGTGCTCAAGGAGCCCATACCCATGATGCCAGCACAATCACAGCCCAGGCTGTGCAATGTCAGCAGGACTGAATTCTGCTGCCATAAGGACACGGGGATGCAGCCCAGGTACTTCTGCTATGCAAAAGAGAGAGGAAAAAGAAGAAAGGCAGAGGTGCAGAGCTGGATTTACCTTTCCTATGAGAATGGAACAGTGAAGATGGCAACTGATGGGGACCCTTTTCTTCCCAAAGGGGTACCACAGCTCTCTGCTGCCACGGCCAAATGGTTACTTTGCCTTCACGAAGAAGTAGCCCTGAGCATTCCCTTGTGCACGTGACAATTTTACATAGTTCATAGCCTTGACCATTCCTGGTTGATTTCCACTGGGAAATCAAAATTCAGCAGATTGCAAGATTAATTCCCTGCCATATTTCAAAAAACATACCATTAACTACAGAAAGGCTTAGAAATTCATATGGGAAATCTTGATATTAGTGTATTTCCACCTGATATTTCTCTCAGTAGTTCTCATTTCCGCTTCTAAGAATTGTAGATTAAATTAGTAATCCAACATTAAAAAAATATCCAAAATGAACGTTTAATGGAATGAGAAGTTTATGAGAAGATCTAATAAATAAAAATGTTAACTCATATATTAAATTCTTCTGTAAGTAGGTCTGAAGGGTGTGTTTAATCAAAATTATTCAACAGAAAAACATCCAAATTGTTCCATATACAATAGTATTTTCAGTAATTTTTATTGATATTATTCTACCAAAAAGGTCTGCCTTCTACAGAGAGCTCAGAATTTCAACTGAAAAAAACCTTAGGTGCTTGAAAATATAAATATTTTGCCCTAGCTGAACATCCTTTAACTAGGAGCTGTTGCAAGCTGAGAATGATTTGGAGGGCTGGTGCTTGTCTTGTGTGATAGTGAGGAGGATGAGACAGAAAGACACAGATCAGAGTCACTCAGTGGTCTCTGGACCTAAGCTGGGAAGAGCAGAGATATGACCAAAGGGCTTGTAAGATGTTTATGGTTATTCTAATTTCTCTATATATTGGTACAATACTGCTAAAATATTGCAGATCTGCAATATATGCTAAAACAGGTGTATTTTTTAAGTCTTACAAAATTTAGTGACTGAAAACTGAGGTTTGGGGAGGTTTAACCCACCTGTGTCTCCCTAATATGGTTTGGTTTTCCATCATATAATTTGCTTAAAATACAATTTTCTATAATAAAACTAATTAATTTAATCAATGAAGCAAATTAATCAATCAAAACCTTGGAAGGATCTTGAATTTACCCCTAACAATAGTCAACAAAGTAAAGTAAATAAAGCTTTATTGAAGAAATAAAGATAATCATTCTAACATTTGGCAGAACTCTGATGATTTTTCCTTTAGATTTATGCTGTTAAAAGTTTGCACACCTCCTAAATCCCAGTTTAATTGTCACTCTGCTTGCCAGACCCTGGAAGATGTATTTGAGTCTGTTTTATTCAATTTATATTTGCCTTTGAGTTTTTCAGCAACATGCCCCCACTATCTGTTTGCTGGGGAGCTATCAATGCTGCCCTTTGCATTCAAAGAAAAGTCAAACAAGAAAAAATAAGTAAGAAAAAAATCCCCCTAATCTCTCTGATTTGGGACTTACTGCATGAACATATGGAGGTGGGCACAGTTCATGTCTGCATTTTAGAGTTAGTTTTCATCACTGAGGTATACTCCACATCCAACAGTTTGCAGTTTTCCATGTCTCAAGCTAAATTTCCAATTCATCAGAAACTCTCTTAAGGGAATTTAAGATTTAAGGAAGCAAATGTGGAGAAATGTAACAAACTTGGGGCAAAATCCTGCTCTCATGAACTCAGACTGTGTTACTGACTTAGGCTGAAAGAGAATCTCATCCATCTGGTCTGCCATTTTCCCCTGTGATCTCAGCTGCATCCCCTGTCAGGCATCATGGCAACAACTGCCTGTGATCAGAAACCATTGACTTGAATGAAGAGCTTCAAGTAGCTCAGGCAATAGGTAAAAAAATAACACCTTGGGATTTCATCACCAAAAAGAATGATGAAGAGCAAAGCGTTATGAAACGGCCAGGAGACTGACTATTTTGGAGGCAAGGGAGCAAAAAAGCTTGCTGTTCTGTGACATGTGTCAGTCAAAAAGCAGGACTTTTTTAAAGAGCTGACAGATACTTGGATACCTCAGCCTGGTAATAAGATCCTCTAAATCTATCAGCGCCAACAATTCAGCTAGAGACAAGATGGAATTTTATCACCTTCTCCTTAAAAAGAAGCCATAGAGAAGACTATAAGAAAAGTATTTCTAGGGTAAAAGAACAGAATAAAATTCATGTGTGTGAATAGTCAGTAATTTTACATTATTTCCCTTTTGATCTTTGTAAAATATTTTCTTATGTTACATCTAAATGGATGTATTCATTCTAAGAGTGTTTCCAACAGGTCAAAGGAGGTGAATCTTGCCCTCTGCTCAGCAGTGATAAGACACAACTGGAGTGCTGGGTTCAGTTCTGGGCTCTGCAGTACAAGAGAGACAACTGGAGGAAGTCCAGTGAGGGGCCACAAACATGACTGATGGTTCTATGGAAGCATCTGTCACACAAGGAAAGCTGAGAGACCTGGGGCAATCTAGGCTGGGGAAAGCTCTTGGAGGGTCTTATAAAGATGTGTAAGTGCTGAGTAGTAGAGAGGGGAGAAAGAAGATTGAACCAGATGCTTCTCACTAACGCCCAGTGACAAGAAGTGATGGAAATAAATAAAACCACAGGAAATGCTATTTAAGCTTAAGAAAAATATGTGTTTACTGTGAGGAAGGTCAAACACTGGAACAGGTTGCTCTAGAAGGTTATGGAGCCTCAACCACTGAAGATATCAAAAATCCAATGGAGCAAGTTCCTGCTTGGGAGTCTTCCTAGAAGACCTAGGAAGCACATTCAACCAATTAATCTTTATTTTAATACAGAAAAGAACTGCCACTGATTCTTATTTACAATGTATCATGTTATAATTGTTTACTTATTTCTTCTTGCATATATCTTTCTAAAGACTGGCTTCCCCTCTTGGCTGCTTCATATTAAAACAAGGTCACAAAAGTCACAGCTGTCTCTTAAGTGCAGAGAGCACAGGTGTGTATTGGTTTCAGCAGTCACATAGGAGAATTTCTGGCCTATAATATGTGGATTCATGGAATGTTGGCAGGAGAAATGAAGAATGTTGAAAGGAGAAATGGAGGCTGTACATATATAAAAGAGGGTATGTGGGACAGACATTTGTTATCCTTACATAGATGTATAGCATCAGAGAAAAGCACGACAATGAGATGTATCTTAGGACATCCGTGCTTAAAAGAAGATGCTCTTAAGAACCTCATCTTAAACTCTGAATGTAAATTGTTTCTTCAAAAAAAACCCACAGACCGCTTTTTGCCCTCCTTACCATCAAAACTTATACCTTGGAGAGGTGAAAAGCAAGAGTTGTAGCCAAGCAACAACAAATAATCTTTAAGGCTACTTCTCTCTTCAAAGCAATACAGACCCTCAACATACACCACCCCGTCCTCTCTTCATCTAGCCAGGCAACACACAGCACAGCCTGTAGCAAACAAACAAAAAGCCTTTGTGTTTCTTTGTTTCTCAAAACCTGGACCTGTACAAAGAACTGAGTTGCTGGTTTACTGGAAAGAAAGAAGTTTCAATACGAATGAAAAAAATAGGATATCAAAATATAAAAACGTCCTCCCACAGGGAACATTTGAATTTTAGATTTAAAGTCAATTAACTAACTGGAAAAGCAAGACAAGATGGTTAGTCTTTGGAAAAATCAGGTTCTTTCTCCCCTTACCTTTTCTCTCCCTCTTTGGCTGAAACAGCTCAACAAAACTACATGCAAAGGCACAAAGCATTTCCAAATGTCTATTTGTCATTAAAAGAGATTAAATATGCTCTAGTGCAGTTGTACTCTTGCCTATCCATGCAGGGATGCTTTGTTTTCCTAGCAGGCTCTAGTGCTGGCACTGTTTTAAAAAAAAAACCTCTCACAGAAACAGTTTCAGGGAGGTTGTGGAGCATTATCTGTTAAGTCTTGACGTAACAAACAGAACCACAAGCTATTGTCCATTTAACTGTCTGCCCTAAGACATTAGTTCTGCTGGCAAGACACATTCCTCCCTCATCCCCTTCACTCCCTTCTGATTAGAGGACCTTAATAACACAGCTACTGTTAATCCTTCAGAAGATGGTCAGTAGGAAAAGGTGGTTTTGCAGCAGATGTTTGAGGACAGGAGGCGTGTTGTCAACCTTCTCTTGCCTCAGCTTCCTTGCTTGGAACTTGGAGGCCAATAGAGATCTGATTGCAAATAGTATTGAGAATGTTGATGACAAAGGACCTATATATAAAAAAACGTGTCTTTAACACTAGGTGCCAACAGGACTGAAGAGAGTGTACTTTACAGTTAAATGTCCCAGTCTTCCTTCCCTGTATGAAAAGGAGAATACTGCACACAAAGAAACTAGTCCAGACACTTGTTGGTAGCAGTACCTAAGTCTATTTTGCCATTATAAAGGCTCTATGCAAAAAAATAAAAAAGAAGTCAAAACTCTCATTTTTTAAATATATTTTTCCCATATGCAAAAAGCTGCAATTTACTTTCCAAATCTTTAAGTGGAGGAAAGGCAGGAGGAAAAAAAGGGCAGAAAGATTCACTGACTATTGATTTGCATGATAACTAGCTTTGTTTATAACGTGCTGACTCTCAAATGGGTTCAAAATAGCAACTGCTTCATATAAATAAATAACTTAATGGTGCTAAAAGGGAAAAAAAAGGAAAAAAGAAGAAGGAAGTGTAGCCATTAGGTAGCTCACACAATATAAACATTTTTTTTTTCCACTTCAGCTGCTGGAACACTTAAATTGCTTGACTACCATTCACTGCCATATAATACAGTAAGAAAGGATGTAATTCTGTTAATTGATGATCAATAAAACCTGCATTGTATTTGACTCAACAGTTTGCCATAATGACTTCATCAATTACTAAGTGGCATTTTCCTTCTCCTAAAAATTACTTGTAACACTGTATGTCACAACATATTCAATGAGCAATTATAACAGGAACATCAGGAAAAAAAAAATTTAATGTGTTATTCTCGGGGTTTCAGTACAGCCAAATGAATGTTCTAAGGAGAAACACAACACAAAAAGCATTTTTTCTTACTTAAATTCTGTCTCAGAGGACTGACATTACTTTTCACTGGAAGTGAGTAGAACTGATGTGATGGATGAATGACAGGCCAACAATTTAATTTAACTAGAGATGTAAATTTGTTACTGTCAGACATGCAGCTTTACTGAAGTCACATCCAACCCACACATTATCTTAGATAATCACTTGTAAGATGTCTCAGGTGAAATATCTCTCAACCTTCAGAGACAAGAGAAAATTACAACTGAAGTAAACTGCTGTAGATTTTTGCAGTGCAGATTCCACTGCACGTCACCTGTTTGTATTATGTTTCAATCAATTTAAATTGATTTTATGAAAGCTGCATGGCAAGCTGTTGGTTCATGGTAGTTCTCTTTGATTAGATACACTCTAGCCTAGTATAGCATCTTTTTCTTTTGGACTTGGCTTTTTGCAACATTTTGCAACTAGGAATTAATTCATGGTGAGTAATTTCTGTGACAAAATTAGGCAATACTGACAGAACCTAGACAAGGGCCCAAAAGTCTGTCTTTTGGGAGCAAACAGGAGAACTGGGGCATAAATGTATCTTTTTGCAGCAAATGTGTTCACAGACCTGTGTGCTCATTATTTTAAGGTACAGACTGTTTGATGCAGTTTCCTAAGATCATCTAATGTACAACATTGAAAAAAGCAAATTTCTGAGACTGTTAGGGGTTTGTACATCTATTCATCAAACAAAATCATGCCTGTCCCTCAAGGAGATGTGTATAATATCAGAACCCAGCCAGGATTTTAAAAACCTATGTAGTTTTACACAGATAAATGCTAATGTCAAGTGGATGCTTAAGGATTTTGCAGACAGACTTTGAACTAGCTCTCTAAGCACACAGGGCACTGGGGTTGAGGAAGTGCTGAACACAATCTAGATGGCAGCTCTATGCACATATGTGATTAGCCCAAGTTCATCTGTGTGGGGAGCAGGATCTTGCTACCAGTACTCTAACCAGAACATTTGAAATTGTTGCCTGTGAGTGTGTCCTTAGAACTAATCAGAGGAAGAATGCAGAAGAAATAGGGTAGAGAACATGAGAAACTTTTCACAGTCCTGAAAGAGAGTTGTTTTTTTTAAATACAGTTTAGATGAGAAAAAGGCAGTTTTATCAGATTGCTGTGGTTCCCTCTGCCTTCACTGCCTTAGACAGTATCTGTGGGAGCTGACATTGACTCATTCTTCAGGCTTCAGTGAGAAGAAGAATTATTTAAAGTTCTTTTGCATGACTAATGTAGCAGAAAATAGGCCATTAGTGCAATTAAAGTCCATTGATACCATTTTCCTTACAGGAAGCTCCATAAAAGAATTACAAACCAATATCAGAGGAGATCTTTGGCCCACAGTGTTATCTTTAGCTATGTATCTGCATAAACTCTAGAGTCTCCACTTGGTAACTGCAGCAGAAGCTTTTAAACCAGATTTTGTATTCAGAAGGTATTACCTGATTGAATGTAAGCACTGGGGGATGAGTGACTTTACATTTTAGTTTGCAAGTTTGCCAGCCAAATCCACATCCACCTACATTATTTTTCCTATAAGCAAGAACCCTATGCAGTGACTGCAGTCTAATTAAGCTTATAGACTATTAAATAGTGACCTCATGTTATTTCTTTTCACTAAGAAGGGCAGGTCAGTTTGAAAAGTTGTTATGTCAGTACTTAGCCACCAAAATAGAAATAAGTATTCTAAAGATAGATAGCACTGGTTCCCTACTTCTTCCAAGCATGGAGAAAAATGTATCTGTGTAGAGGAGCTGATGGGGAGAGGACCAGAAGAGGAGAACTGATCTTGGAATAAAAGAGAAAATCATCCTCGTCTTGTTAATATTCTATACCATCTTTTTTGCTTTGCTTATGGAGTTCATTTTGAAGGTGTGAAGATGACTAATACATAACCTTTTAAAGTGTAACAGATGGTACAGACTTTCAGTAAGGTGTCTTAAAAAGATGATACAGTGATACTGAAAATAAGATGACTAAATGTTTTGAGACTCAAGTGAAAAAATATGAAAATGCAGAAGTGATACGTGCATTTTGTCACCAGATACTTACTCTCACACAAGATTTTATGCTGTTTTAAGGCACTATAGATATGAAAAATAACAGAATTCTTGAGGTCGCACTTGGTTCTAGTGAAGAAGAAGCTACATACAGAGAAATGCAATATATCAGGAGATGCCTGTCCCTGATACACAGTATCTAGAGGGTACTGAAAGACTCTTGCCTTCCTGTGTCCAATCCCAGAACCCCCAACTTAAGAAGAACGTGGAGCTCATGGAGAAAGTCCAGAGAAGGGCCACAAAGATGATCTGAGGACTGGAGCACCTCTCCTATGAGGACAGGCAGAGAGATTTGGGGCTGTTCAGCCTGCAGAAGGCTCCAGGGAGACCTTATCATGGTCTTCCAGTGCCTGAAGGGGCTACAGGAAAGCTGGGGAGGGACTTTTTACAAGGACTTGTAGTGAGAGGACAAGGGGTAATGGATCAAGACTGGAAGAGGGGAGATTTAGGATAGACATTAGGAAGTAATTCTTTAGTGTGAGGGTGGTGAGACACTGTCACAGGTTGTCCAGGCAAGCTGTGGAAGCCCCATCCCTGAAAGTGTTTAAGACCAGGCTGGGTGGGTCTCTGAGCAACCTGGTCTAGTGGGAGGTGTCCCTGCCCATGCAGGGGGGGTTGGAACTAGATCATCTTTAATGTCCCTTCCCATCCAAACCATTCTATGATTCTATGATTCTAAGAAGGCTTAACCACAGCACTCATTGAATGTGGCTCCTCCCTGCATTTCTCAGAACTTTCCAATAACACTAGGAAGAAAAGTCAATAGGAAAAAGTCAGTGAGTCAGTGCTAGCTCAACCCATCCCACTGCAAACTGGAGTGATCAGCTCAGCTTAGACTTGCAGCCACGTGAAGACAACAGGGTGGTGACTAAGGCATTTTCCCAGTTTGAAATATACATGACAACTGAAACGAGAACCAAGCTCTCTGGCAGAATTGGTGATGAGCATTTTTCTACCCCAGTATTTCAGTCTCCCATTTTCATGTAGAGGTAATAAACACGTCAATCTACTCTATCATTTCCATCTATGTTCTCAACAACTGTCTAAATAAAAATGCTCAATTACTATCTAAATAAAAACGGGAATATCCACATGACTACAGTCATAATTCACCAAGAAAAATAATTGTCCAGACTTAGAGCAGAAAAATGCCTAGAAATACTGAGTGCCTCAATGCTCCAATGCCTCTGGAAGCAAAGTTGCTTTAGAAAAGTGTCTACTTACCTCCAGTCCTCACTGCTCATTTCTGCTACCCAAAACAAGATAGCAAGACTGAGTTCCAAACTAGTCAGTGATATGATCCAGGTTTAAAGAGAGAACAATAAGAGAGGGAGAATATATGGAGTAATATGATTTTCTGAGTAGGACAATGACATAGGACTCAAATATCTATTCTTTTTGTTGTGCCAGTGGCTTATCTTCTGATTTTAGATTATTTACTTTCTCTTGCTCTCTGTTTTCTGACTGCACAATACCATAATTATTTTCTCTCTTTTTGTAAAATACTTCAAAATCTATACATGGAGAATGTTTTCTAAAATCCAAGGTATCATTTTGATGAATTTATATTATACCCAGTGTTCCGTCTAAACTGTTTCAGGGGACATACTAAAATGTGAGCTAATGTCAATGTTTAATTATTTATTTTAGTTGTTATAATTTCTCAAATGTATTTCTTTTATCTTTCCATAGTAAAAAAGGTCAGGTGCACAGCAAACAAAAAGTTCTAGTATTTCTCATTTTCAGGATAAGGAAACTAGCCAATCTTTAACTAACTGATAATTTTATTTAGATTGAAAACCATATCTTTTTCTGTCTAACAGAAGGCTAACTAGAGCCATGTTCTCAACTGGGAGCTTTGTCTACTTTATTAAATATTAATTACATGCATAAGAGCTAATTTAATATTCTACTTGGCTATCAGTGACAGAACATCTTATTTTTAATTAGCTATTTTGTGAAGTCTTGAGGTAGATATCACTGTTCTTTTCTATGAGATTTTAGCATGAGTATGAGGTTGTGTTGAGAAGAAAATATATTTTTAATTCCCTTGAATTATAATTCACTAATTCTTGACCAATATATTCTGATAGGATAAACCAATGCAGGGAAAAAAGTGCAAAGAAAATGGGATATGAAATCAGTTAAGTCAAAACAAATTATTGTGTTTAAGCTAACTACAAACCTTACACAGCAGAGTTATGAAAAGACCCCAATCTTGTAAACTCTGGTTCATGTGTAAAACTTTGAGTAGTTTAATTCATTTAAGACCCCAGAAACAACAGTGAAGATACCTCTGAGTGAAATCCTGCCTCTACCCTGACCACTCTGTGTATTGCCAGGCTGAAAACCTGCATTAGGACAAAGAGCAGAGGCAATGCTTGCAAAACTGGTGCTTTCATTTGTTTGGCTTGTGGATTTACCATGGAAACTACAAAATCATTAAGTTCTCAGTGTTAAACAAGGTAAGAGACACCTGAACTTGTAAGTATGGCATGGAACTGTTCGAAGAACTCTAAAAATGAGATGTATTTTCACATTGAACAAGCAGAGATAGAAAAGGGAAATAATTTTTGACATAGCTACTTGAATTTTGTCTTATGTGAAATGACTGCTCTGCTGCTGAAAACATCTACCAAATGCTGCAAACAATGAAAACCTCATTACTAAATCCCCATTCTGAATCTCACTAGGTAAGTTGGTTTTGTTTGTTTGCTTGTTTTTCTGGCAGATTCTGATCCAATATTCATAATCACTTGGAACCGATGGGCTGGCTAATCAAGAGCCAGTTTGTGAATCATGGAAGTTAACTATAATTTCAGTATTCTAATTTTAACTCACTCATTCGCTCACAAAAAAAAAAAAAAAAAAAAAAAAAGAAAAAAAAAGAAAAAGACACTCATTATTTGGCATTGTCTCTTATTTTTCCACTTTTGAAGAAGACAGTAATTTGAGGGAAGAGAAAAAAAGTCTTAAAATACCACTTCTGTTTCACTAATATAGGGGTCAAAGACCAGATTCTTACATGCTGTAAATCAAAATTATTCCATGTATACAATAATTGTCAGTATGTGCATAATGAGAATCGTTTACAAGCAATAAATTAAACACCTCTTGAAGGTAATATCTGTATGTGATGACTACCAGCAGGAAAGAGTGCACAGAAGTTGAAGTCAGTTCACAAAAAATGTATTTAAAAAAATGGACAGGCTAAGATGACAGGAGGTATCATTCCCAATTAAAAAATCAAACAGATCTACTTGAAACTAACATTCAGAACAAAAAGCCTTACCAAGTGCTGCACTAGATTGCCTTAAATGTTCTGTCTTAGGACAAAACCTGCTGTCAGTGATGGTTCGCTGAAGAAATTTAAGGAACAATAGAAGAACAGAATGTACAGAGAAAATCCATTCAGGAACTTTTCAAAGAATACTAAGGAACCCTGAGTGCTACGATGATATATTCTTATTTACACAAGTTTAGGATTTAGCCTAGCCTGAAGCAATCAGCTGTCAGAAGTGGAGAAATGCAGCAGTGTTCTGCTGTTCATATTCTTCCCCCAAATTGCATCATTTTTTTTCAATTTAAAAAAAGCCAAACAAAACTAAACCAAACACTGCTTCCCCAAGGTACAAGGAGCTAATGAAGTTTTGAAAGTTCTTGTTGTGCTTTGACAAAGAATGGAAAAATTATTTTCTCTTCTTATTTTAAGCATACTTCTACAGAGAAGTTGCTAATCAAAATGGCATGTCTATGGTGCTCTTGGGCCCTTTATGAACTTTAAAACAAAGGGAGAGAATGTGTACTCCTTGGTTCTTGTCACCAGCCTTCCTGATATTGGACCAACAGGAACTATCATGTTCGAAAGAACAATTTTGTGCAGACTGAGAATAGGATTTTGAAAGGCAAACGTTCCTACCAACTCCCTTTTAAAACCCTGTGGAAGAGAACAAAAAACTTGGAGAAACAGCTGCCCAGCCTGGAGCAATTGCCCACAGAAGGAGGAGATGCCACGTTGGGTGGTGCACAGAGACAGGAGCAGAGAGCAGAGCAGCCACGGCCGCTCTGCGGGCAGCGAGCCTGGTTGTGCACGGAGTCTGTTATTTGCCTCATCTGCCAAGAGAATGAACAACCTTTAAGGCCAACACCATTAAACCATTCCTTGGAAGGCGTTGCTGTGGTTTGCTGTAGTAAGCCAAGTTTAGACTATATCTGTGCTGTGTTTGTGAGCACATGTGTTGTAGTAATATTTCAGGGTAATGCATTGGCGGCAGCGGGAGACATTTTATTTTTACAGTTGCTGGTGCAGTAGAAGCATATTTGTCTGCACTTAAATACACTTTATGGTTATTCACATTAGGGGCAAATTTTCAAAGAGCTGCTAAGGTTTTTGGCCAGGTATGCCACTGCTTTTATTGGGAACTGCATGTGTTAAACTGAGCTATGTGCTTTGAAAAACATACATACACTTTCTTCCTCTGAACATTCAGGAATGTCTGATTTTTTCCCCCTAAATTGTTAAGACAGTAAGTATGACTGACTGACTGAAAGATGTTGCTGGGAGAACTTTGATTCTGTGGTACAACCAAGAAAGGCTCCATGCCACCTGCGGATCCTCTCCAGCCTGGGGAATCCTCCCATGGTGCAGTTGGGAGGCCACTTGGCACCTCTGAAGCACTGCAAAGCAGTCTGAAGCGTCCAAGAGCCAAGTCCATTTTTAACAGAGAGAAGTTCTTCAAGACTTACACAGCATCCTTTCCCCTTCCCTCTCTCCAACTACACTGTCTTCCCTCAAAATAGTCACAACTTTGTTTCAGAGTATTTTCCTTTCTATTTTGTATGCTTGACAAGAGGTCTAAGCTGATAATAAAATGTCTCTTTACAGGCTGGATGGGCCACCCCCACCAAATCAAAGAGTATGTGTTCCATGCAGGCCCTTTGGTGCTCATGTTGGCTTCAGTCCTGCAGAAACCACATCAACTCCAATATCCTGTCAGTTCACAAAGGGAGAGCCAGGCAGAGCAGCAGAAGGGTTGGGGCAGGGACTGTGATCACTTCCACTACATACGGCAAAACAGCAGCCATTGCAAGTTTAGAATCCTTACTGTGCTGCCCAGCATCCACAGATTTCCCTGATTATGGGCATACTTTGTGTAAAAGTAATATCAGATCTTGTGACTGTTCTTCCTATAACACTGATTGGAATTTTTTTTAATGCACAGCAATCATAAGAGCAGTAAAAGTGTAATAAATGTTATTATTTCAGTACATAATTAAATGCACATTTTGCAATTTGGAATTCAAATTAGCCTCCTTGAGATGTAAAAGTCTACTTAAGATATAAAAAGTGCTTGCTAGAATATGCTTAAAATATCTTTTTATACTTTTTGAAAGAAATTGCTCATTACTTGAAATATTAAGACAACAGTTGCATTTGCCAAAAAAGGAAGGCAGTCACTATACACCATCTGAGGTGCTAACTCAACGTGTTAATTATTATTTAATGTGGATACAGATGATGCTCTAGGCAATTTTCACCCAGCATTTAAAGGAAAAGTTCTGTTTTAATCATAATCAATTGAGCCATTATGTGAAACTGCTCTACAGCAACTGTGCTCTTCAGTCTATATACATGTCAGTGCTGTTTTAAACATAGATTAGGACACATGTAAGAATCTACTAGGTTTAGAGAATTACTTTTCTTACCAAAACCTAATATAGCAGCAGATGGTGAACTGGCTCTAAAGAAGCTGCAGAAAACTCAGTAACCTTTTTTCCAGCCTTGCCTTTTGCTATGAATCAAGATTTTATCCAGATAAGAGAAGGGTAGAGCAAAGACTACTCTCTCAAAAAGCACTTGGATTAATGGAAAGACAGAAGAAATTAATGATATTTTAATTCAGTTCAGAAAATATGCCAACCTGAGGAGATGCTGAAAGCTCTCTAGGAAAGCAGAATTAATTGTTTTTTCTTCTCTGAAAAGAAAGGGAAAACTGAAAGCTTCTGGGGCAGTCACCTGCAAAGGTCACTAGTTAAATATTGAAAGACAAAAGTAGTTCAATTTACTGATCCATCAGCTACTTCAAAGAATTTTTTTTTTCTGTTAAGGCAGTGATTCCTGAAGATTTTGGAAGTCTGTGTTTGCAATATAGCCATATGATGCTAACATTTTGAATATTTTCACTCTGCCTGTAAAAACAGCATCAACATCACTGTTAAACCATATGATACAAAGTACCCATATGTACTCATCTGAAGGATCAGACAATTTGTTTTCTTTTAATTTAGCACTTAACCATTAAGAACTAAAAATAATGCAAGGTGAGATTTGTAAGCTTATAATGATGCTGAGGGTGTGATTTTGACAAAACCTTCTGCTATTATCCAGGTAAAAGTCTCAAAAAAAAAAAAAAAGGTAGCACTTTTCTCAAGCTAAAGAATGCAAATTCCATAATGTTGTAAAGCAGGTTTGCTGCTGGAAAGCCAGATGAAGGGGCTGAAAATATCAATAAGTGTGAATTCCATATTGCTGTACTATTAGAAAAAATAGACATAATTCTATTACAAAAATACATTGCTGTAAAAAAATACCACAGATTTCAAAAGACCATGAATCTGTATTCAAGGCAAAAAGGCACCACCTTTCTCAAAAAGCAGAAGTTTGCTGATACTAGATGTGTCTGTGATCTAGTCTTGAGATAGCAGCAGCCACACAAAACAAATGGTCACAATCTGGAAGAAACTGTTCTTCCTCCTCTCCTCCTGGTGTCTCTCTCTTGAGGTAACAGCAGAAAATTGTCAGCAACCATCATCAGTACTTGGGCTTTACACATGTCTTTCCTAACTACACAGCTCATTATATAGAACAATAAAACTTGCACCATGCCATATACGTTTCTGAGCAACCTAAACCACTACCTTCTCACAAAACTTATTTTGGCAGGTTAAGTTCAATTAGGAACCTTATTTATAGATCACTTCAGGTCTCTGGAGATAGAATGATGTGTTGTGGTAAAACCATTTCAGCTGAAACTTTGAAGGAGGCTGGAAAGGTGACTGCTGGAGTTGAATGCCTTCAAGGAATTTTGAAAATCCCAGTCTACTTAAGGAATTACATTATGTAAAGAATTCAATTTTTCTGAGATGTATATCAGAATCTGGCAATATAAGAGATCCACAGACATGGTCTTCGTGTTCCTAGGACTTATTTCAAGGTATATTTTTGCCCCTGGACTGTTCTTTTTTTATGTGTATTTTTTGTATGCCCATTGGTTTGTTTATCCTCTCAAATTTAACTGGAGCTCTGTCTTGATCATTTCTACACAGCATAGCACGACTTGTTAATTCCAGCTCTGTTTCTGTGCTGCTTTTACTCATTTTGAATCACTTATTCATGTAGGCAGTCCTTCCTCTGAGCTGAGTGGTAGTGTCCCATCACTTCCCTGTGCCATCTGTTTCTGTTCCCTACCTCTACCCAGCAACAAAAGGTGGTGCCTATTTCTTCACCTTGATCTCCTGTACAGAGAGCTGCAGTGCTGGAGGGGCTGGAGCAGTAAAGAAACAAAGCCTGGCTTCTCCCAGGAAGAGACTATTGTTGAGATGAAGAGGTAAACATATTCCAGTACCTTTCATTTGCTGCTGAGGTATTGTTGCTTACTTCAAAACACAGAAGGGCTTTTCTAAGCAGCTGTGGTTAGAGTGTACTGGCCAGGATGATGAATATTGAAATTGTCTGCCAAGATATAGAATACCAGAACTGGCTGAGTGTGTGACTAAGAGAAAAACACTTTTTTTTTTTCTTATATATATTTTTTTAAGGATTTTTTTTGTGAGTATAAAAATATATGATGTATAAAGGAAACCAGCTCTTTGCTAAGGTAATTTATTTTTTCACATACCATTTCCCAATAGCTCCAGCATTTTAGTTTAAACTTCCAGATATGCTCTGCACCCAAACAGTGACTCAAGTAGCCTATAGTTATGACATGTCTGCAATAATGAAGCAACTGGATGTAAATAAATAAAATGGAGACTGTAAACACAGCTTCAGTCTGAATGGTCTTGTCATGTTTCATCTCATTTTAATTCAATGCTAAGCAAAGCATGGAAATGTTTACCTTTGTCTGATCTTTAATTCCCTATATTTACGTGGAATCATGCACAGATGCTCTGGAAACCAGCCTGGAAAAGCCTGGCATTTTAATTGATCCCAGAGCCTCTCTGCTCACAGCCCCTGCTGCTACGAAGTCTGCTACTTGCTCCAAAGGGGCTGTGTGGTTGCCTAGTCACGGCGAGCGGCCAGGCAAGGTGGAGAAATCCAGGGGAGGAAGTAACCAATCAATTTTTTAATTTCCCTGTGTAAACAGCAGCAAATCAGGATGGATTTTGAAATCTCATTAGTGGAAAGTGAGACGCGTTGTGCGCATTTTAACATATGTATTAACTGTACGCAGTGGCTTGCAGCCAGAAATTATAAACCACTGGGTATGTTTCACAAAGCTTATTTCAGAAAATAATCTGAATATGTCATTTAAAACTCTCAAGGTTTCTGGGGGAGAGGGGAAATAATTTTTACTTCTCTACCCCTACCATCTTATTGACTGTAATATTTTCTTACACTGTTAGTCATTGTGTTATGAGAAATATATGATAAACTATAAAATACAAGAAATGTTGTCATAAGAAAAATACTTTATACCTGAAAGGCTAAACACTGGCAGGGTTAGAAGGCTGATATGCAGAACCAAATCCCAGTGTCAGGAAGATTTAGTACACAAGGAATTATGTGCCTGTCCTTAAAGATTTTCAATTAGCGTTGTCTTGGCATATGAGTGAAAATGAGTGCAAATTTATCAGTGTCGTATTTGCAAGTCAGTGAGTTGTGTGACCCCTCTGCACCTTTCTGCATAACAGGATGGGTTTGGATTCTTTATGGGTGTTTGATACAGGTTGCCTGGGAGGCTTGCCCTTCTGTGTTATCATGGGTAAGAGACTTTTCAAGGTATTCCATGGTTCCTGCTGTATCACAAAAGTAACTTCCATGGAGAAGGGATTAATGGTCATTTCAAAACACCATCTCATTGCTAATTTCTCTAAAAAAATACATTCTACTGTGTCACTATTAATATGTCACTTCTGCCTTCGAGATGCCTACTGCCTTAATGAAGCTCAAATTTTTAATCGAGGTAGCGAAGAGTCCAGCATAGGCTACACAAAGTATCTGACTGATAATACAAGAAGTATTTGTAGTGTTATATATGGAATTTGAAAATGATTATGCATACCACACACTATTTACTCCATTAAATTTAGTTAAAACAAATAATATATATACATGCATACTGACCTTGTAGGAAAATTGCTTTTGAACTTTTAATAGGAAAATATAAATTTGCTTCACTAGTTCCCAAGAGAAACCCTTTTGACACAGTGAAAGTATTAAACATGGAGACAGTTCAGAGATCAATTCATTTTCTTCAGTAATCTTGAGAACAGAAAGAAATCTTTGCCAGATTCAGATCCACTCAAGCTCTGCCACTGACTTCAAGTCAACATTTCTTCCAAGGGATATAGCAAAGAAACGTATAAGCCCTTGAAAAAGTGGCCAGGCTGGCTGATTACTGAAGGTGTGCATGATTGGGAGAAAAGAGAAGAGTGGCAAGAAACTGAAGGACCCTGAGAAAGGGACTACAGAAAAACATTCACAAAAATAAATTCTTACTCTATCTGTTTTTGTAAGGCAAATGTAACCTATATAATGCAGACCTGGCAGTGCTTCTGGGAGACAATACTTGCAAGATCTAATCCTTACACTGCATAAAACTCAAGATATAATGCTTACACTGCATAAAACCCAAAGTTATTCAGACTGGCAACTAAATAGTTCTGGCCTTCAATACACCTAGTCAGAGTAATGCAGACTGGCATCTCTGAATGCTAAAGCATTTCATATTATTATTTTGGTATTAAGAATAGATATAACGCTCTCCATCTTTGGAATGTTGTGAGTCATATTTGTAAAGTTCTTAATGAATTGTCTTCCTGCAAACATTAGAAGCAGACTGTCTGAAGGCTGGCAATAGGAAATGATGACTGAAGAAAGGGCCAGAGCAAACTTTTCTAAAGCACTAAAAATACCATCCCCCTCTCCTTACCCTCAGTCAAGCTCACATGCTTATTGCAACTTCTCCAACAATTTCACTTCACACTCCATCACAAGCCTGAATGCAGATGGCTCCAGATTAAACAAAAGCACATTACAAAAAAAGACTAGTGAGCCAGCAAGAATTCAAACAATTCCAGGACCTGAGTTCCAGTGCAGAAGTTGAGATGCAAGGCAAATCATCTGGTTTTGCACAGCTAGAAGAAGGTCTGGTTTATTAATATCCAATACCAGCCAAAAGTTTGAGCCTTCCAAGTACTTCAGAAGGAAAAAGAATATACTTGATTTAAAAAAAATAAAATGAATGAAAATTATTTTTTAATGCTGCTCAAAGGGTATGAACTTGAACTGAAGAAAACTTCTTGAAAAGTGATAAACTAAAGGCCTTAAACAGCTAATTCATACATTTGGGGATTGATAAGCTTTTAACTGAAAATGAAATTTGGCCCGGGGCTATTAAGTAGTCAGAAAAGCTTAATCAAGAAGGTAAATTATTTTCATAGGAAGAGCACTGTCTATCCCAGACTTTGTACATTTTCATGGAATGTGACTCATAAACTGCATTAACACACACAGAGTTGTGCACACCTGATTTTTATATCAGACTAGTGAATGAAGTAACTGTCAGAAATCATGTGAACTTCGGAATTAGCAATATGTCTAACACAAACAAGAATTTGAAGGCTCAAATTGGAAAAAAAGTACAGTCACAACTTTGGCAGGATGAATATGGGAAAATGGTGTTTTCCAAGACCTACAATTATCAGGTATTTAGTACTCACATTCCAAACAAACCCACTGTTAATCTGTTATACTCTTCTGGAGGGTGTGTGTCTGCAGAAAAACAATCAACAGCTGAACAACACCCATGCAACTACAGAAAAAGTTCCTGATTCCAACACTGTGAGATCAAGCACCAACACTATGACCCAAATGGAATATCATTAGGGATAAAAATTGGTTCCTTGAATACTTGGGGTTTTTTTGGTCCATTTTGGCAAGTGGAACTAATCCAAGAACACTGTAGAGCTACAAGCCCTGAAAGGTTAGATAAAGCTACTGCTCCATGTCCCTCCTTGGCATTTGTGGACCTACATTCTGTGTCCTGAAAGTCTAAGACCTTTGAGAGAAATTAGGAATTAGGCCAGAATTTATCTGCTCTTTTCTAGACTTCGGCTTACTTAACAGCCAGCCCAGTCCACTTCTCTTTTCCCAACATATGAGACACTGAGAAAACTGAATTTGACAAATTTCAATTACTGAAGTAAAAACAGGAGAAAAATCCTCAATGGATTACAAAGAATTTGCTAATCTTCATGTTGCCCTGTTGAAGCTGACTTGCAAATTCAGAACAGCTTCACAGATATTAAACAGAACCATTTTAAACTGGGCAGCAAAGAATTCCTTCCACAGCCATCCTCAAACAACTTTGCCATCCCTCCATTTTGTCATACAGGGAAACACACACATTTTATTATGAGCTACATTAAAACTGGTTTAAAGACCATGACAAGACTGACATTTAGAGCAGTATTTTGCATTTTAAGTAGTGCTCTGAGTGAACTCAAATTATTATAATAATTTGATCTGTTCTTGATAATGAAATAACTACAGCCAAAAAAGCAAAAAGTACATTATTTGGAGTCTGACTTTACTTTTATTTTCATTAACTTTCACAGAAAAAAAAGTTCAGCCAAATACTAGATTTTGTAGTAAGCAAAAGATGAATAAAGAGGAGTTTTATGGGTTATAGGTTGAAGAGGTGTTTCCTTTTTTTTTTTGGTTTTGTTTAGCAAAAATGCTTTTTTTGTTTGCTTAGGTCTTTATATAAGAAAGTGGATATTACTGACATGTCAGCAGAAAAAAATAAGTGAAAGTACCCTCAGTAAACTTCCCTTGGAAAGAAAAAAAAACCAAACAGTTATTAAGCATCAGCCACAATCAGAAAAAATCCTTTTGTTTACACTATTAACTTTGAAACATCCTACACAGGCACCAATTTGATTATGAGAGTCAAGAAAATCTTTCTTTATCAGACATAATTTAAAAATAATGCTTCTATAAACACAGACACTTTCCTGCTCTTGTATCTCAGTTCTTGCTTGGAGAGAAGAGGGAGAGTGGAGGCAAGGACTCTAAAGGGATGCTTCATCCTCTCCAGGCTATTGTGTCCATGACAGCTTTGTGTTCGCCTCCATTCGAATTGCCAACTTGGAGACAAACGGGTTGCAATTTCTCTTGCAGATGAAAATCCAATAGGGAAAAATAGACTTACTTGTCTATTGTTTAGAAGACCTATGACTTCTAGAGTCTTCAATCACTATCAACTTAAACTAATTTTCAGTTCATAAGCCAGGTGAGAACAGTGCCATGGGAATACTGGGAAAAATTTTTGCTTTTTGTCAAAGAGATTTTCAGAACAACAGAGGTTGCTGTTAATACTAAAATAAAAAAATGTTAGGTTTCAAAGGATTGCAAATAAAAAAGTATCCACACTAGCACTTTTTCATTTGAAAGTATTCCTTTACTTGAATGACAGAGGAAATAAGATTATCTTTGACTCAGAGATCATATGGATGTCACAGGATTTATTTTATCATACTTCAAATAGCATGAAAACTTCTGATATCTCTGATCAGCCCTAAAACTTGCAATCCAACAACTAGTATGAATTTTAGAACAAGTATTTAATTTTAAGAGACTGCTTTTCAGGCACATTCATCTCGTTAGGTCTGAGGTGCTATAATGAGAAGTTAAAAAAAAAAAAAAAGAAAAATATAATTCTTTTAGAAATTAAAACTTGCAGCAGTTTGAGGGACTGCATCTTCGAGATCCTCTCTTTCCTATTACTAGGCCAGCCATCAGATGTTTCTTCTTTCTCCCACAACTCTTCACACCAATTTACCAAATGGATTTTCCACTTCTTTACCTTTTTTCCCTACTTATACATTAATTTTCCTCCCATGTCATTGCGTGCAGCCAGAGAGGTGAAATAATGGTGGATGTTCCCCTTCTTTCATTGTGGTAAATAGGAGGACTATTTTCATGCTGACAACATACTCTCAAAAAGCTGGACTTTACTTGTTTTAGCAGACATTGGCTTTTTACAACTCTCAGAGGGCCTGACCATATGTTCAGCCACATTCATACAGCCTGGTTAATTTAACCCATTAGAGTCTCATAACTGGTTTGAGAAAGTACATTTCATAAGTATACCAGGCTTGTAAATGTAATTCTATAAAACACAAATTAATTTTCAGTGTTAGGACACTCAGTCTAGGTTTTCTGTTTAAAATTCTTTTCATTTTATAGAAATGGCAGAAAGTCTCAGGCCAGAAACAAAAAAGAAATCCATTTAAATCATCTCTGAACCACTGGAGATCTTTTCTGGCTTTGACACGCTGATGGTGGAAAATGGAAACTCAAGCTATTTTTATTAAACTTTTGGTAAATGTTGCCTTTCTCATAATCATCTATTTGATTACTATTTGCAGATGTTCCCAACAGCAGCTTTCTTCTGCCTTCACCATACATTTACTTGCCCTGGAGCAGCTAATCTATCGAGAGACAGCAAAGGAGAGAGTTGATTCCTCCCCAGCACTGTTAGAAGTATTTCTTCAGAGCAGGGGAAACAATGGTACTTATGCTGTCCCTATTCTGATATTGAGTTGAAGTAAGAACTCTGCCAACAAAGCAATATGAAATATTTAGTGATTCCTGAACCTCTCTTTTCTATATGTAAAACACTTTGGGCTCCATTTAGGCAATGGAGAGATGTAGGTACCTGGGCTGGGGATTGGGAGGATAACACAGAGTATCAGATCCAAAGTATATGGAATTAAAGAGTACAATTGCCTAACAGTACAATTGCTTCCTTTTGCATGGCTGTCATCACCCCAAAAGCAGGACTCTCCACTTGTGAGCTTATGTTCAGGAAGGCAGTCTTAATACTATGCTGGATCTGGTCTAATTTACTGAGACCAAGACCTTCCAAAACATGCAGTCCTGGCCTCCGTTTCTTTCTGTACAGTATGTGGAAAAAGAATTAGCTAACACCAAATGTTAGTTTAATTATTCATAAGAATATGACTTTGTTGTGTGAAATTAAAGATAATGGTTGCTTGTCACCAGTTTCAGTAACACCTGCAAATACAGCAGGCTCTCCAAGGCACAGGGAAAGAACCATTCCTTCCTGGAAGGATTAGAGGATAGTGGGCAAGCAGGTGAAGAGAAGATGCAGCATCTCTAACAAGAAAGTGGCTCAGGGAGTAAGAGACTTAATCTTAGTCCTAATAAAAAGCATACTGAAGCCAGTTAAAATCTTGATTTTAGGATTAGGCTCATAATGAATAAATTATAGAGAAATTGAATGAAATACATGAGCATTTTTAATTGAAAATAAAGTTTTAAAAATTAAATACAGTTAAATTAAAGTTTTAAATTAAAATACAGTTCCTATTACTTGTCTCAACTGGGAGGGACAATTAGTGTATGCTGCTGTACTGCATTTTGGACAATAGCTTTGCAGGCTACTTCGTTAGATTATTTTTTTTATAAACATATGAGAAAATAGCAACTAAAAACATTCTGAACCTCCTCAATGTCTCTCTTAAGTGGAAAGAAGAACATCTCCTTCACAGGTATTTCTCCATGCAGAACTTGATCTTAGGCACTAATTTCCAGGGCTAACATTTCATTTTCTCACTAGGCCAGCAGCCAGGTAACAAATCTTAGGTAGAAGCTCAGGTTACATTTTCTCTGCTTCTTGCACATTTTGTATTCACTGACTTAATCCTCAAAGTAGTTCTGCAAGCAGGAAAGCATACTATCTTCCCAACTTATTTTCTCAGTGATAGTAGAAATGCATGACAAGGATCTGATCCTAGCCTCTCATAAGTTCAAATGTTTTAATCACAAGGTTGTTGCCCCAAGGGAAATGAGATGAGACATGACATCTAGGTAGCATTCATACCACCTCATTTTTGAGAACTGACTCCCTCTATTCCTATATATGCAAATACATGCTCATTCTGGAACTGAATCAACTCAGAAGTTCTCATTTCCTCACTGGTAATATGAAAGATCATGAAAGGTGTGGTTCCTAATAGAGACAGCTGCATACACCTTCCTAAAATTCAGTCACAGGAGTATTACCCCAGGTTTTGTTTGAGGGCCAGGAGCTGCCTGGTGCACTTTGCTTGCAGCCATAGGCTGGAAGCACAACACAGAGGGTGCTCAGCAGAAAGGCAAAGCATGGGAAGGCAAAGTGAAAGAAAGTGACCCACCCCTCACAACTTTTCCATATTAATTTCTTAATATGTGAAAATAATGGATTTTAGGTGCTGTGTCTGATTCAGTCAAGACAGTCAATAAAGACAGTGATTTTTTGAGCATTCCTTCAGAATACAGAAGTAATTCCGCTGTTTACATTTTCACTTGTGTCAATATAGCATTATTTTTATATTTGAAAGGAAAAACTGTTACCCTCGACAGTTGGCAACAGGTCCCTACAAGCACCTCAGATGAGCACCATTGTATCTACCACAAAGGGTGGTAAGACTTAGCACGGTAACAGGTTGGATGGCGAGTTCATGCAGCTCTCGCTCCTTGGAGATATTCAAATGCCATCTAGACACAGTCCTGAGCAGCTTGCTCTAGGTGACCCTGCTTGAGCCGGGGTGGTGGACTACATGGCTTCCAGAGATCCCTTCCAACTTCAACCTTCCTGCAATTCTGTGATTGCAGTTAGCAGAACATGAGCAAACCCTGGTAGGGTGTTTCCTTACTGTTGTTCCTGTTACGGTATCATTGCAGCTGGGGCACTGGGGGCAGTCACAGCCCTATTGCCTCTAAGTAGGAACCCCATAACAAACAAATGTCATAAAAACTAATGCCTTCCCAAGCAGCATCAACAACACAACGCTCTCAGCATAGACCAGGCTTGGTCCCTCACTTTAAAATGGAGTTATACTTCACCCTAACAATGAACTACTTTTCAACTAGTGGCAGTAGCTTGTTGGAAGCTCTTTCAATACTCAGCAGATTTTCTGCATTCTTTATGAACAAATCTTGCAAACAAACTGAGCATACAACGTATTAGCTACCTTTTAAATTAAAATAAAAATTGAAATCCTGATACTGTTATATGCTTTAGGGAACCAAGACCCTAGGTATAGGGTTAGTGAACCTGTGCTTTAATTTGCTCCCTTTCCTTTGGGCTTCCTTCTGGCAGTTAACAATGAGATTCTTGCTGAAGGAAAACTCACTCTTTTAGAGTAGTAAAAATTGCATCTGAAATGTAAGTCTGAAATAGAATGAAAATATTCTCATTACAGCTGAACCTTATTTAAGAACCACGTACCCATGGTAGCAATTTTTGCATTTGCCATTGCCTAGCAAAAATCTCAGATAATTTTAAAAGCAAAATTATATTTAATTTATAATGTTCCATGCTTCACACCTGCATACTATTTCTTTCTACAACTCTCCCCACATTTCTTTATCTTCTGCAGCTGACTTAAGATATAAAATTAAATTCTGATCATAAAGTCATGTGTTAGTCTTATTCTGCAAAAATAAAACAGCAACAACAAAGGCTGCTAATGCAGACTGATCTTGACGCACATATTAATACAGACTTTTGGAGGGACAAAATGTACTAGACCAGTGTTTCTGCATGATCGTGTGAATGTCAAACTATGGCATCATTAACATGGTGGAGTGTCCAATAATTCTGTTCTCCCCATGGAAAAGGACTGTGCAGAAATAATTACTTGGCAATCACATACACTTCATCACTTCCAAATTAGATTTTAGTAATCCAGTGCTTTATTTCCAGAGTAATCACATTACTACAATGGAGTTTACTTCCCCCTTTTTTTTTTTTCATTTGATATTTATTGCCACAGATGCAAACTGGGAGTTAAGCACAGTCAAGAGAGAAACATTATTTGAGGAGAAACAGTTGGATAATGTATTTTAAAGCATAAATGAAAATGATCCTTTAAATCTTCTCTATTCCAATGTAAACACATTCAGTCAATCAATGGTATAAAATAGAACTAAAAACTGTATCTAGAGAAAACTCTGAAGGAACTGAGATTTTGAAAAAAAATATAAACCTTCTGATCACATGAGGAGTTCCTTTTTCATTTTTAACAGTATTCTTACTGTGGAATTCTATAAAAACATTCATTTAGTCACCTTGGAAAACTTCAGGTGACTTCACTTGCTGTTGTGACATCATCAGAAAAAAAAATCAAACCAATTTTTTTTTCTGCTAATAAATAATTGGCACATAAGAATTTGATCATTTTCATGACTCTGGATGAGGCAATTGGCTCACGTTTATCAGGCCATGTCTATTCATCACAGTATTTAATCAAGTGCCTAAATTTAAGCACACAAGTCTCCCCCTATTTAATGAGACCAAAGGAGATGCTTCCAGAAAAATGATACTTATCTGCTAAAGCAGATTTATTTGAGTATATTTTACACACTCAAGTGTTCTGGTATTTTTTCTTTATTTTTTGGACTATATGACTGTTTTTAGCTCTGGATCAAACAGTGTTTACAGAGTCCAGAAAAAGAATAAGCAGTGTTCTTACTGATATATTTGCAACTAGACAGAAAAGTAGATAGATCAAAATACTCCTGTTGAAAAGACATTTGGAATATATTGGCACATTGTCTAGAAGAAGAGTTCTGTGTTGCTTGCTGCTGTGATAGTAATGCATTGATATGTGAGGGTGGTGAGACACTGGAACAGGGTGTCCTGAGAAGTTGTGGATGCTCAAGGCCAGGTTGGATGGGACTTGGAGCAACCTGGTCTAGTGGGAGGTGTCCCTGCCCATGCAGGGAGGTTGGAACTAGATGATCTTTAAGGTCCCCTCCAACCCAAATAATTCTATCAGTCTATAATAGCTTTATTTGTGAATGTACAGATAAAAGTACCAAGGTAAAACAAAATTCCAGAAATCAGTATTCATGAGAAACTAATAGCCTAAGTCTTTATTTCTACAATAATAAAAATCTAATGTTTCAAATTAGGAATACAGGCTATTAGTCACTACAACAGATTCCATATATCTCCCTTTTACTACTCTAAAAGATCAGAATATTTCATATGGATTTTTATTTTTTTTTCAGGTAATCAGTGTCCCTGGAGTTTCACAAGTCAGGACTGGGAAAACAACCACATTTCATATTATTCTCTCACATTTTAAATTGGATTTTCAGACTAGTGTCCTCTACTACACAAAGGCATTCCCTGAGATCTGTCGATTTCTAAAGAGGACTTCCAGGCATCCCTAGGGGCAGAGCTGGCTCCGTTAGGAGGTGACAGAATGGAGACAGCAATACTGCAGCCACCAGAGAGTACCAGACACCTATGTGAGAAGGATCTGGAGAACCTCTCTGAATAGTAAAGAAGATGTACTGCCCCTTTTGAAGCATAAGCTCCCTCTCTACAGCATTACCTTTTGTGCTACAGTTTTCTTCTCCCTGACACTGAGTCCTTCCTGGCTTCACTAAAATCAATGTAAGTTTTGCTGTTGCAAAAGAGGGGACACAATTTCATCCTCTCATGTGTTCTCTTGCTTTCAAGCCCAGCTGAGTCAGCACTTCCATTCAAATTTAGCTTGCAATGCTACCACTGCAAAATAAAAGAAGCAAGGAGGGAAGGAAGTCCCTACCTGAAATCTGTCCCAACCCTCATGTCTTTTTAATGAATGTTCCTCATTATTGACAGCAAGAAGTATGATCAGATTTTCATGTCTCAACTCAAATGCAGATACAACCACATTAACTGCAATTCTGACTAGGAAACACTGTCAGAATTGTGTCTTTAATCATCCTTTGTGTTTTCCACTTTACACTTGCTCAGTAAAACCCAACGTTGCAAACTGAAGAGCTCAAATCGTCTGTTGACAGAATTAGCAAGTTAATTTAGCTTTTGTGGAAGAAACTGTGAAAGAACTGGTTTTTAACTATTGAAAGCCTAAACTTTAAGTTATACCATGTGCCTAGAAACAGATACTTTCTCATTAGACACTTATATTAAAACTGGGTTAGAATCATGCAGACATTTTAGCAGAGATTTGTTCAGCATGAAATAACACGATTTTAAGGCGAGGGAAGTTTCTGTTATCAGTCCATTACAACCAAACATTCTGGTGCACTCTAGTGGCAGAACATTGAGATGTACACACAATAGCTTTGCTATTTGCTTTTTAAAATCCTGGAAAAGACAGATTTTATTTTTCATTCTGGGTGTACAGGTAAGGAAAGGTTCCTGTACTGTACTTCATGTTCTCATACAGGGGAGAAGTGAAGTGTTCCCATGTGCCAGTAAGAGACAAAGAAACCTTGATATCTGGTCTCCTGTAAAGCCAAGAGGCTTCAGATTTAAGGCTTCACCCAAACACAAGCAAGGAAACACATCTAAATCACATTGATTTGGACTCCAAATCTCTCTCTCCACACTTGGAGTTTGTGGCCCTTCACTTCCAGGGTTTTATCATCGACTACTACTACACAGTTGATGTAAAAGGCATATCCAGGCACACGAGCACAACTCCATGTACACTTGCATTTACCAATAAACATACACATGGATGGAAAAATATTATACCAGTCAAAGGATCATGAAATAGGAAGGGAAAATAAACCCTGATTGCATATGGATTCACAATTGCCTGAACATTCAGAAATTTAACAAGACAAAAACCTGGGAAAGAAAAAGAGGAAGCCAAAAAAATGGGACTTCGTGTACATTCATTTTATATCTTCTCAAAAATCAATAAATCCAAATGCCAGAATTATGTTCTGAAGATTTCGAATTGAAAAAGCAGTGCCAAAATTGTACTAGAACACTGAACGTGTAAGATTGCCATTGTTGTTAATGGAATATAATGTTTTTTACTAAGAAGGCACTTATTTATATTTAATGGCTGAATATCCAGTTATTAGGAAGAAATCTCAAATATTCTGAGGAGAGGGAAGATTCTACCCCAAAAGGAAGACTCAACAAATTTGCTAGCTAAAAGTGCCTCACACAGATAGCACTAGACAGGTAGAAACTGAGATGGACCAAGATGAAGTGTTTTGCCCACATTCATTTCACTGTCTACTGTCAAAGTTGAATTAGATCTCAGGTCTCTTGGTTACCTCTCCAGCACTTATCTAATAAAGCACCATTCTTATTGAAAGCACATTTCTTATTTTGAAAACATAATGAAAAGGTGCTTGCTTTTGTGGAAGCTAATTACTGGAATCACTCCAGTCCAGGTCATTTTTCTAAATGGTTCTGAGGTGAACTCTTGTTTAGAAATTGCTTTACAGCACAATATAGATTCTGGTGATTGAGAATATTATATAAATGTGTACTAACATAGTTCCCCAGGAGAGAAGTTGCATTAGGACAAAATAAATTATGTTGCTCAACCTGAGCATTCAAGAGTCATTACACAACTTGTCTCTTTTTTTCCAAATACATAGACTCGATGTTCTTTTCACTCCATTTCTAGCCTCTGAACTTCTAGGCCCTTTTTATATCAAGGCATACAGGTTTCTCCCTGAAACTTACTTATAAATAAATAAAAAAATAATCAAGATTCAAGATCTCTCTATACATCCTAGAGCTGAGGCTTTAAATCAAGAAGACTGAACCTTCTGTAGTCTGTGAAAGTTCTGAGAAATGACAGAAAGGTATATAGCTAGAGACTACACATAAATAACCCAGTACACAGGATAAGACCCAAACAAAGATTCTGTGCCTGAAGGACAGCAGCAAAATAAATAGTTGCATGTGCAGAAGCCATAATGTGATAAAAAATTAGTTTTCCAGAAGTAAATACAAGCATTGTCACTTGTAGACCATTGTTTCTACAGTGGTTCTGATTGTGTTCCTATACTACCAAGAACCACTGTTGATATGTGTAGACCAACTTTACACTAGCTAATTTATACAGATAGTAAGAATGACATCAGTTATGCCTGCCTGGGACCTGAGGTCTGTATTTTGTAATGAAAGCCCATGCCACAGCACCTGCAGTGTTACCAGTAACCACATTACACTGTAGAGATCTATACAAGGTGCATTCAAAACTTTGGACTGAAAGGTAGGTATTACCTTTGCCCAATTTCAGGTCCTTTTAGATTTAAAATTAAAATTTCCACTTACCCAGCAGAGGTTAATTTCTGGTACCCCTAAACATCATGAATGAATCCACTGAAGTCAAAGGGATTCCTCAAGAACAAGATACAGGAAGGTTTAATTCTAGGTCAACCAAAGTAATTTCATTTCTTTGCTCAGATAAACAAAAACCCAAGGTAACTTTGTGTCATGATGCTCCTTCACGGCATCATCACCTGACACATCACGATACAAGCTTGAAAAGGGAAAAACCTTCATTGGAGAAGTTACTTATAATTTGTCAGTCATAGAATCGTTTTGGTTGGAAAAGACCTTTAAGATCATCAAGTCCAATCGTTAACCCAGCACTGCCAAGTCCACCACTAAACCATGTCCCTAAGCACCACATCCACACATCTTTAAATACCTCCAGGGAGTCAGATAAAAGTTCATACTCTTGTGTTATTCTACTAAATTGCAGTTGTTTGCATTTGCTTGCCTGTGCCAAGTTCTCAGAACGTACGAAGAGATAAAATGTTCAAGACTGTTTGAAGAGAAAAATGTTTCAAGACTGTTTACTTCAGACGATTCCCGAATACTTAAAAAAAAAGAGAAAAGGCTGCAATCAGTAACTTAAAACCTTCTAAATTGCAATTGCTGTTCGTACAATTCCTGACCAAGAAATCTTTTGTCCTCTTTTTTTTTCTGCATAAATAGACCAAAAAGAAGCAGTCTTCACCCAGGACTCTCACTTTGACCTACACTAACATGCTGTCCCCCATCTTCCATATAATTTTTAACTGGGGAGCAGAACGAGCTGTTTGTGGAACTTGCTTCACATACCAATTCAAAAAAGATTATTTTCATGCCATCTGGACGTTGCCTACAGGTTGGTAGCTATCCAGACTGGTGGGAGGAAGTCAAGTGCTGGTGTTGTACTAGTGGTGGTATGAGACAAGCAGTAAGCTCTTTCTGCACAGAGATTATCTATTATGCCTGAAATCTGCTGCTTTTAGAGAAAAGGTTTCCCAAGCTGTATTGCAGGCTCTTAGAGCACTAATATGCCAATGATCTGCCAGTCAAAAGGACATAGAAATATGTCCTGCTCACAAGGGACATTTGTCTTCACCCTAGGGTATTTAAAAGCAATTAGTTCACAGAATGTTCCAGGACAGTTTGTAACAGCACAGAACAAAGAGGCTTTGCATTTGTACCTGAGGAAATGAAGAATTTTACTTTACTTACTCAACAGAGTATTTTTGTTCATGGTAATAGCTGTTTCAAACTTTATTTAAGCACATTTGGTCCTGTTTTGAGATTAAGTAGAAGAAAGGAGTTAAAGCAGTCAGCCCAAGGTCTGTTACCATAATTGGGTTTAGCATAATTTCAGGCTGGGGAATGCCCACAGGATGTTAATCTGCAAGAGATGCCAGAGAGGGCCAGTACTTCTGCTCTGCAAGGGAAGTTTTTTATTGCTTGATGATTGAACAGCACTGAAGAGAAATTGTAAACTGCATGGACAACCTTTGGATGTGTGCCCTACCCAAAAGTCTCAATGATTGCCTTGAGTTTCTCCCGTATGGAAAATGTCTCACCACCCAGACATGACAGCAGATGCAAGTCAAAACTAAAAAAAAAAAAAAAAAAAGGATTCCTCTGCTCCTGTAAGACTTTGAGATATGAGAGGGAAAATCTGCAGACCACTGATTGAATTTTTACTCTCTTAAGTGATTTTTAAAAGGAAATAGATGCCAAAAGTCAGCATACTTAATACACTGATGAATGAACAAAGTATTTTTTTTTCCTCTGCTAAGCACAGAAATGTAAAATATATTTTGAATATGAGGGTCAGGCCTTGGTGACAGATTCAGTGCATCAGATGGATACATATTGATTAAATCCACTACCAAAAGTGAATATATAATTTTGGAAAAACAGAGATTCAAACTTACAATGAACAATCACATCCCTAAAGAAAATGTGCCAGATGGTTACCTTTGTATTAGAATACTTAAGTAGAATAAAAAAAACCAACAAAACATATATAGGGTTTTGTTGGGGGTTTTTTTTGGTGACAAGAGCTAAAATAAACTTTTAAAGACACCACCTACACTCCCCCCCCCCCCCCCCCCAATCAAATTAAATGAATGTATATTCTGGGAATACTCACTATATTACTTGCCATTTTATCACAAGTTGGAGCATGCCTATGACACAATCATGCTGGGAAAGGTTTGTCTTCCCTTCTTAGGTTTGAGTTCAGTGGAGGTGTGAACTGTGTCCAGCTAAGGTAACATATCTTAATATGATTCCTGGCTTAATAACCACTGCTTCATTTCACTCCTGGAAATTTGTCAGAGTGCATTATTTTCCATTTAATAAAGCTGCAGTACTATCTTTAACTGGTCACTCTTTCATTCCCAAATTGCTTTGCTTTTGGTTTCTAATCACAAGTTGATAAACTTGCTCATTTGCTCTTGCAGGTGCTAGTAATAGAAAACTACAGACTCTGTACAGCGTAATTGAATTGTGATGGACAGATTACCCAGGAGTGGCTGCTTTCCCTCTGGAGAAGAGAGAGACTCCATTCTTGCGATAAGGATGTCTCAGGAAGCTGACCTGCAGAGCTACAGGAGGGAGCTGCCATCTCCTGCTGGCAGTACCAGGAGGGTGAAGGATCAGATAAACTGAGCTTTTTTGAGGTTTCCTGCTTGTGGTTATCTCACTATCTCCCAGAACAGGGAACAAAACATCAGAAAGAATGTAGAACAATTTATTGGCAAATGTGGAGTAATTTTAACTAAAGACAACAGAAATATATTAGATGGAAAAGGAGTAAATTTCAGTAAGGATCCAGTCCAATTAATTTAACTACAAAGACACTTAGGGATGCATTGTATCCCCCTAACAGCATGGTAAGAGAGGTAGAATCTAGAAATACCCAGGCAAAAAGAGATAGTAACAAGAACCACAAAACCTAAGAAGAATACTAAAGTGCAAAACCAAGCCCCCAAGGGTTGGGGTAGCCAGAGCTTAATGCTAACCATAGAATTACTGCTTCATTCTTCTTCCCATCTCCCTTCTCCCACTCCACTCAGGAAAAGCAGGTTTTTTGCTGGAACTTTTCAAAAATGTTCATCTTTGGGCAGATATCCAGCAGAAACAGTTAAAAATCATTCAAGTTCAAAACATTCAAGATATTTTATTTTATTTTTTTTTAATGGGAAGTGTAAGTGCTAGCTACAAAGAGCAATAGAGAGACTGATTGTAAACTCACACACCCTGGATAAAATAATGCAATTATGAGTCTGGCACAAAAATCAGTACACATTGTTCAGACAGGTATTGATTTGACAAAATATTCCATGTAATTACAAAATAAGGGAGCATGGTCTGGGACTATGGTGAGAAAGAAAGGCTGAAGGGATTTAGACATGAAATTTTGATTCAGACTTGGACTTTTACACTGGGAATTCTCTCATTTTTATGAAAGGCTTTGAGAACCACTATGAAAGGTATTAATATCAAAAGTCCCATAAGATCCTGCCAAATCTTCCCCATAGCCATGGTGGGATTTCATATATTCAGCCAAGACAGCTACGACAGCAGACTTTCATGTTGTTGCTTTCCTAGCTTAACTATAGATTCTGGCACTTACACCCAGTTGGGTTGGTGTTTTCCTCCTCTACTGACTTTAATACGTCCACCAAGGAGCCCTGCTCTGCTTCAGCCAGTGGAGGTGTAAGGAAAGCTTCACCAGGTAAACAGAGAGGGCAGCAAGTTGTGTGAACTTTGTCCTTCAAAGCTCTTCACCAGAACACTCTGTTCTGACTCACAGATATAAAACCTATGGGGAATACTCTGAACACATTTATCTCCAGTGCCCTTTTGGTCTACTCCCCTCTTCCCCCTCACTCTTGTCTCCCATCTCAGTTTCTCAACTTCCATGCTAGTATCTTTATCTCTTCTCTCTCTGATTTATGCCTGTTATAAATTCCATTAATTAATTTATGTTGTGCTTATCATTGGAATTTCATGTGACAGATCCCATTTGTTTATTTCCCTGTTTATAGTTCATTAAACTTCCCTGCCTTGGTGTTCTTGGTTTTCCACAGTCCTGTTTCTCAGATCTTTGTCCCTGCCTTATGAATCCTGTTCAGCAATACAGTACTTCTGTCATTATCAGGCTCTGAAAATATTTTTGACTACTTTATTAAAAATATTAGACTTTTTCACCAATTGAAATACAGCTTGTTCCCTATGTTTTTCTTTCCCTTTGAGAATGATTCATTATAGTCTTCATTTTAACAACTGTGTCTTGTGGGAAACTAGTAGTTGAATCTTCTAACATGTATTTTATACAATGAGCTCATCATTAAGGATTCCTGTTGAGAATTGTTTCATATATTCAGCAAAAAAATTATGTGCTAAAATTTAAGTCAGTTGATCCAGAAGTCACATTTATTTTCAATTACATGATGATCATGTTCCTAAAACAAGTTCCCTGCAATTTTATATTCAAAATCCAAATCCGATACCCTGCAATATTCTCTTAAGGTTTCCTGTGCTAGTGAACAGTTAGGTCATTGCATTTGTTTCCTACAACAATCAGAGAAAATGAGAACAGAAGGTAAGTCTAATAAGGTAAGTTTATTTTGACAGCTGAAATATATATTCAAGGGTTTTGTTGCTTGCATTTTGTCTAAGTAAAAGCATTTCTGCCATTAGTGATGAATAATGCTAGTGTCCTTAGCAAAATATATTTTTAAAAAAGCAATGTGCATTAGAAATATGACATAGTAACTTATTTGTATGTGACATTATGCATGATGTTGCATGGTAAGCGTGGCTTGGACATGTTAGGAAAAAACAAACAGTGAGCAGAGTTCAAGATGTCACCAAAAGTTCCCTTTGACACCAACACAGAACTCTATTAAAGTTATTCTAAAAATTGTCTAAAAACACGGCCTTAATCACAAGCTAAAATATAACTAGTAACTAATTTAATAAAGGGAAGTTGTAATAAAGTCTAAATGATCTTCCAAATTCAAAATCCTAGAGGATAAACTTGGTTTTGTCCTACCGAAATGCACACCATGTTTTCACAATGTTCTAAATAGTTTTATTTGCAAATGTTTGCAAATACTGGTGAAGATCCACCCTATAAACAGTCATTATCTTTGTCAATTATACCATCACAACAACCAAACAGCATATATGTGTTTGTCACTGCAAGCTAAATTGAAAATCAGTGCAACTAAAAGATTTGAAATGTATAATTAAAAGGTCTAAACTCATAGATTTTACAACAGTTCCTCTTTTGTACCAAAGTGCTTTCTTCATATTTTATCAACATCATGAAGTGATTACCATCGATATTACAGCACCAGGATGAGAAAATATTCTGGAAGTACCACATATATGTGTGTGCTACAGCCAATTTTCAAACTGAAACATCTTAGCAGTTTCAAGGCTTTAAAGGCTATCTTCTGAGAGGGGTGGTGCTTTCAAAAATCTAAGGCTTCTTTAATAGGCAAGTAGAGTTTGGCAGAAAAGTTGCACAGGACTCTCTTTAAATTACCTTTCCATGCTACTCAGTAACTAGAACATAACTTAAGATATTAAAACCATTCAGGGCTTTAAAAATGCCTTCATGCTGCAAAGCTGACTAGTAAAGTTTTAACTTCATACAATCTGAAGCAGCTGGAACAAGAAACTCACAAAATCAGGTTTCATGAGATAAGCATCTCAGTTCCCATTATGAGAGGCATTTCTAGAGAAACAATTGTTTTTCAAGGTGTCAGTTGTCTGATCACATAAATTATTTTGTTGAAAATCCTAGACAGTCTTTGAAAGTCTTGAACTTGTGCACACAGACACACATCCCAGCTCTGATGATCCTAAACAAAAGCCCTTGCTTAACATTTTCAATGAAAACATTGCTCCCAGGTCTGTCAGTCACATAGAACAGTCCCTCAATGCTTTCTAATGTCTCCGGAGTAAGCTTGAGGCTTGGGAAAAATAGTTTTTTCCACTCTCCAGCAGGACAAGATGCACCAGTTGTCTCGAGGGCAGTGGAAGGGTGTCATCCGGAAAAGAAAGTTCACTATTTTACACTAGTACTAAGTTATACTGCACTTCCACTGTTCTGAATGACCAGGAAACTGTAAAACTGTCAAGAAATGTTATGATGCCCTTCAGTCCCAAGGAGCTGCTCTGTGGTGGGTGGGGAGCTGGGAACAAGCCCACATCAGCTCTGAGCACAGAGGCTGCTCAGTGTCAGAGAGAGACACTTCTCTCTGCTAGGAAGCAGCTGTTGTGAAGCAGAACAAAGTTCTGCTGCCCATTGATTTGCATCCAAGAGATTTCCACAAGGAGAGTAATGTTTTTGTTAGTCAACAAGCAGTCACAGAAGTCATCGGAAAACAGCAGCGAGTGGAGAAACCACACTCACAGCAGCTCCTGTGCCAATGACTCCCAGTGTAGGGAGCCCACAACTACTGCCTTTGCCTTTTATTTCACCCTATGACAGTGCTTAGCAAAGCAGCAGTGCTGTGCTCAGCAGTTGCACTTGACCTTCCTGCCTATCTGCCACTACACACCAGAAAACAGACTGAGTGAAATTCAAAAGGCCCTAAGGTGGACATGGTCCCGCTACATTATAATATATTGTGATAAAAGAACTGTGCCAAGACAGCACAAACATAACATCACCTACAAGCCCAAGCTCAGAAGTCTTACAACTACGACTTCACATCCCCACCTTGTAGAGATTCAAAATCCTTCCAAAAAGTAGTAGCTAAAGTGCAATTAGCAGAAGACAAGTTTATTTCTGAAATGGTACCAATAAACTAGTGAACTGGCTCAAGTCACAATGCTGAATCGTTAGTGAGCCTAAAACAGATGGTATCTCATTTTTAGCTATAGGCAAAATGCCAAATGACATGACTAAATAGAGAAAAATCCCCACAGTATTGCATTTTTGTGCCTATTGAGCATGGAGACTGAAAGGCAGGAACATTTTTAATAACCTTTCTTTGACAAGCTTAAAGCCATTTAATGCTGAAGCCTGTCCTCGACATAAAGCCAAGAGAATAGGCCTCTAGAGAAAGCTCACTGCTGCACAGCTTCACCTCCCAGCAAAACACATTATGCAGCAAAGCCACATAATACTTACTTTCCATTAAAAAAAAAACAACAGACCCTCTCCAGCTATCACAGTAGTGACCTTTCAATCCAGGCTTCTATAGCATTTATTGGCTGAAAAGTTGCTTCTATGAATAGCAATTGTTTGGTTTAAAAACTGAAAATCTCTTTTCTGTTTCAGGGACCCAGCATTTGTAAAGAAAATGGAGTTCACTGCAAAAGCAAAGGTACCTGAAAGGTACCTAAACGTAACCAAATGCCACGCACCAAGTGGCTTCTGCAAACAAGTATTCCTACTTGCAGTGGTTTTGCTGATACAGCGATTTTCACTGGAGGACCTAAAAGTAATTCCAAACACAAAGGCCCTCCGCATGAAAGCATTCCAGATGTGAAGGCTTCACAACACCATTGAGAAATATATGACAGATGGGTAAATTAATTAAATCAGGGGCCAGGCTCTGGACTTCATTCTGGTCCATTTTTTGCTCCTTTGACAGCAGGAAGAGGCCAAAAAAGCAGCTCGATCTTTCCATCTCAGGATTCACCTGGCACTGAGAAGTCTCCAGCTGGCCTAACTGGCACCTACTTAAAGCTCACCTGGGGCAGGATGCTGAGAGCTGTGGGAACACTGGAGCAATACTACCTTACAGCAGCAATTTCCCTGCTGGCAGCTCTCCCATTCCAGGCTGGAAGAAGTAGGGCTGGATGAGAACATCACCAAGACTGTAATGATTTATGCCAGTACTCTGACCAAGATACAACTTGCTCCAGAACTTGAGACACCCCATTTTTGTGACTTTTTGCTCTTACAAGATCAGTCCAGCAGATATTGGGAACAATTTAGAGATTTAGACTAAAAAGACAATGTTTTGTTTAGGCGATATGCAGTGATTCTTTGGGAGGGCTAAAATGCTCAGCACGTGACAGTCCTATAAAAAGATCTGGCTCCTAGAAATGAATGTAAAAAAATATAGAAGAGAACCAACTGTATTTGGGTGATACAGAGCTAAGAATACTATGAAGGTAATTTTATGGACCAAAGGTCAGAATAAAATTTTGTTTAGCCTGTTAGGTTTTTTTTCCCCAGTGTCATTTAAAGAAGGGGCACTTGATTCTGGACTAACTGCATCCCCACCCATTTCACTGAAAATCAATGTTGCCAGGTCCTAAGTCTTGAATTGGTGATTTGTTATTAATTTGTTTGTTTTCTAAAAAAATAGAAGCTCATATAGTCACTACATTAAATGAGAATTCTTTTTTTTTTTTTTTTTAGGGGATATCAACCCTCTGGGTGTAGGATAAAAAATGAAGTTCAAAGAACAGAAGTCTTAAGGCTCTAGTACAGAAAGGAAGTTGAAAAATGGAAAGGTATCAGTTTAAAATACTTAGATGTTTAAGCTGAACTTAGGATTTGGGGGCCCGATTATGACTATGAGACAGCACATCTGCAAGTATTGAACACTGTAATAAATATAAAATGGAACAGGATTTTGTTCATGCTGCGCCTTTTATGCAGTTTATGTATTATTATTAATTTTACAAACATGGAAAAGGGATTTCCAAAAATACCCTGCTAAAAGTGTTTCCCAGTATGGAGCCTAGTGTCACTCAGGACTAAATTAGTATTTTAGCAACCTCTTTGCTCCTTTGATCTTCAGTTATTGGCAGTTATTTTACCAATAGGTTGTATTTGATTTTCAAAGGTTCTAGTAAGAAAATCCATTTGTATATGCATTGGGCATTTCCCCCTTGCATTAAGGGTTTCAACTTGTCTCAGCTGTTTCATTTTCATTTCATCAGCCCACAGTGTCCCTGCTATAAAAGAGATGAGCTCCCAGTTCTTTCTTCTCCTTTTCGCAAGGACAGGAGGGCACTGAGGCTACTTCCATTCAGAGCTTACTCATCTCAGTGAGTGCTTCATTTAACCCTTACTGTGTAAGTTAATAGGAAACCCAAACATTCCCCTCCATCCACCCCTAAGAAAGTAAAATCCTGTGGAAAAGTTATTCATTTATTTTGCAGTGTTGTTTCAGCCATACACAATAAGCCCTCTTGGTTCTGCCACACTGGATCAGAAAGGGCATTACATTTTACTTTCCAAGAGGAATGAAAGGGATTTAAAGTACCATTAGACATAAACAGAGGCAGCAGGGTCTGATGTAGCCCCATTAGTGTGAGCATGTGTACAAAAAAGTATGTTGTAATCAGATTGTTTCTCCACTTCAGTACATGTTATTGATTATTTTTTAAATTATTTTTTTAAACTATTTTTTTATCTGCTATGGTGGAAAAGGTATTAGAATATTATTAGATTCAAATGACTGTGCTTTGTTCTATTGCTACTAATTTGCCTTTAGATTCATTAAATTAAATATGCATACTGCATTGCACGGGGTCATTTTCAAGCTCTTTCAAGAGAAAATCTCTGTCACCAAAAGCATCTTATAAAACAAGACTTAATAATAAGCAATAGTTTTTTTCCAAAAATATGTATTATGTCATGGATGCTTATGATGTATTTAAATTTCTTAATATTATTCAGTACTGCATTAATGGCTACAATGTCTTATGTTTGAGATATTGCTGAATCAACAGAATCATAAAGCTGGAAGGGAACTTTGAAGACCTGCTCTGGGCAGGGACATCTTTCAATAGGTCAGGTTGCTCAATAAACATAATAAAACTGGGAATCAATGACAAAACATACCCTCCTTCGCCTAATTTTGGATAAGGTAGACTTACTCTTACTCGAGTTGTGGAACATCAGAAGTCATGGCAGTATGTCTGAAAGTTCAACAAACAATACCCACATTGCTGCATACGCTGTTCCACAGTACAGAAGACAGGTTGTCAGAGGTGTCTCGCAGCAGACCAGTTGTCCCGCCTACCCCAGGTCATGCTCTGCCTCAAATAATGTTCATTTTAAGCTAGGTATGGTGCTCCAGAAAGCCAGGCCTTTTTTTAACATTCTTTTTGGAGACAGCAGTTCAAACAGTCCTTATTTAAATACAAAAAGAGGTTTTATTACTGGACACCTTGCAACAGGTGTCTCAGTAGGCGTACAAGTTATCTGCCTGCTTTAAAATTATAAACAAGTTATTGCTCCCCAGTGTTACCAGTCTCTGAAACCCTCTGAAATGCAGTTGTAGCATATTCCTCATCATATTAGGAAAAATCAAGAAATGTATCTAGAAGCTTTAAGGAAAAAAAACCAACCAAACAAACAACAAACCAACAAAAATTCATGTATCCAGTAAAACTGGCAAGACATAAAGGGGAATGTAACTGTTGCCAGTGGCCTAATGAACAGGGATACAGTCCTGCCTCTAATAACATTAAAATCACAACAACAAAGAGATTAGCCTTGCACTTTATCTATTTTTTTATGCATTTTGGGCATTCAGAGATTTTTCATATTTTCATATATTAAAGTTATTGTAATTATCTATTTATTCTTGTGTAATATTATAGCCGATTTCTTTTGTTCCCTGTTATTTATCTCCACTCTGACCTATTGAACTTCTAAAGTTACAAATAAAGTTTTGGAAGTTGTTTGCTTTTTTTTTTCCCTTTCCTCTTCAAAATATAAAGGATTGTCCAATTCCTTTGCTCGTTTAGGGTATTTTTTTCCAAATATAAAAATCTATTGGTGCTGTATCACAGATAATGCTACAGCACTGGAAAAGGCAGGCAAATAAAGGTTTTTAAGAAGGTGCTTCACCTGCCCTGTTATTTTGGAGGCTGGAAAAATTCCCAGTGAAGAATTTAACAATATTGAAGTGTCTTCTGGAATAGAAATAGGAATTATTCTAGAATAGGAATACTTTGTACTGCTGAGTGATGATAAACCTTTTCTATCTGCTGGATATCTGCGTTACTTGCTGTCTTTCAAAAACAGAGGCAGCATCAGTGTATGGTTCTCAGATAATTCTCAGTGGAAAAGAGCCAAAATGACATGAGTTCTGCTCTCTACCTCCTGGAATATAAATCTGCATTAAAAATTCATTTAGCCTGTTCTCTTAAAGTATAAGGTATATGACAAAGTATTCAGGAATCTATCTGGTAATTGTATTAAATAGCTTATATTGCCTCAAAATGGCCTATTTACTGGAGTAGCTGGTTATGAATCTTAGAGTGATAAAACACAGCTAGTTTCAAACCAAGTCTGAATATCATATTTATTCATCATGTTTGATAGTATGTTACACTAAAAAATTTAAAAGCCTAAGAGTTTGGAGCCAAAATTTTAACTTTAGTCTTTCTTTACCAAAAAAGTACATGAAATAGTTAAGACATACCCAAACTTTTTCCAGATTAAGATGTTTCTTCCTTGAAGAAACCGATGGTTCCATTCTTAATATAAACTTGCTATTCTCTCCTCTGAAAAAAAAAAATAATTATTTAATTTCTAGTTAGCTGTGCATTTTTCTATGGTAAAAGTGTCAATTGTGCTTTTAAACAACACTCAAGACAAATCAGAATATAATACTGAAGATGATAATTTTTTATGCAAAGCAGATTTTAACTGGTAAGTTCAAAAAATATAAATACAAATCCTAGATTAGGTTCTAAATGCATTTTTGTGCATTACTCTGTATGTATAGTGAACCTGACAAGATATACTAAAAAAAAAATAAATACTGTTTTTCCCAGTATTTCAGCTAAAAGGATTGCTTCATTCATTAATTGCATTTTTGTAACATTTAGGGATTCCAAAACATTTTGCAAAAAATGAATTCAAATTCACAGCTCTCTAGGGAACAAGGAACATGTTATCAACACTTTAAGGGTTAAAAAACTAAAAATCCAACAAACATTAACTGGCGCATGATCTCACAGAAATCCTGCAACAGCAGAAAAAAATGAACACTCTTCATCTGTATTTAAGACTCAATTACCAGAATATAGTTTCAACACTCTCAGAAACAGGCTAGTGGCTACCAGGCACACTCAGGTAACTTTTGGCTAAGCAGCTCTGCTGGCCACTGAGCAGGCTCACCACGCAAAGTTATTTTTTTGCCATGAATCCTTACACACTTATGGAAGAACAAGGTCTCACACCAAGAAAGAGCTGCTTGTATGAAAGGTCCCTGAACAATCACAGTTAATAAATCGCCCCAAAACCAGGAGGGCACAGCATGAACAAAAAACTTACAGGTGTGGAACAGATTCTAGCACAGGGGGCGAATCAAACAAGTGGTGAGTGGAATTTTCTCTACATTTGGCAGAATGTTTATAGAGAAAACACCGCAGAAAGTGAGAAAAATTCAGAATACTGAATGTATTTTCCAAGTGGCTGTGCCAAGAGTAGTAAAAATTTTGATTATTTACTGCATAAATGCTTGTCATATGTAGAGGACTGATGGAAGGCCTAATGTGATCGTGTTCGTTTTAAGGATTATTATGCTGCAAATATGAACTATTATTCTTTCCTGCTTGCTTCAATCTAATACATAGATCATCTTATAAATACAATAAACAGATTAAATTAAACTTACTATCAAATCAATACATCTTTAATGAACCTATAAATTAATGACATTAATGAATGCATCAGTAACTTGCTGCATTCATTTACAAATTAAGGATATATACACAAATCAACTCAAATTAATTCATTTAATAAATAAACATTCAACTTTTTAAACCTAAAACTGAAAAGAGAAACTATGAATTATTTTTTTAGGGTTTATACCCTTAATTTTGTTTCCAAAATCAAAAGTAAAACCAAATTATGAGAACTGCCTATTTGCATTGTCAATAGGTACCATATGAAGAAGAAGAGAGACATGCCTGGTGATGAAGCCAGAAGAGAACAATAACTGTTTGAAAAAAGGCTGGATAACTATTAGTCAAAAGTGATGTTAGTCTATCCTTAGGTTTCCACTGGAAAATGAGACCAAGACGTTACAAACTAAATCAAATTCTGCCTGAGTCAGAAGACTCACTGGCTGATAGAAGAAGGCTTTTCATATCTTTATTGCCTACAATTCATTTCTGTTAATTCTGGGGATCAGCATATTATCAATACCAAGAGTTATGAAGTAGTGCTAAACCTAGAGAACAACATTATGTGAAAGAATGCTATTTGAGGGAGACAGGGGAGCATAGTTTGCTAGCAGATATCTTGAGTCTCCCAGATGTCTGAAAAGAAAGAATACATCATCAGTCAAAACAAAAGCTGGTTCATGAACTGCTAAACCAGAAACTGAACGCTCTTGACTTCATGCCAGAGAGGATGCAGTTCATCACAGTTCCACATACTTAATCTCTATCATTGTGCTCAATACTGTGAAACTTTAGAACAACTCTTCTACCCCAAGGAGTTGATCATTAAAATTAACAAAAAGCAAGTCGTGTAGACAATGCTGTTCAAAAATAACACACCATATTTTACAATACAGATGCACCAGAAAAAAATGCATTGTAATTTGATATTCAAACTAAGCACTAAATTATAAGGGACCTTAAATCTGCAAAAGATGAAGAAATCTGCAAAAGATGAAGGTGCTAAATATTCTCTGATGCAGAAACATGCCAGCAGGCAACTCCAAGGGAGTGACAACATGCAACTGGTATTGATTTCAGCTATTCAAGGATAGCTCACAGCTATGTTCGAGGTATCCGTTACGCAGTTTCGCTCTGCCAAGTGTATAAGAAGTAATGATTTAGCATGCAAAGACCCTCTAGAAACAAGATTCTGTATTCCTCAGTTAGTGTGTCACCACTGGAAAGTCCACTAGGCTATCAGAAGGAACAGAAACATTTATGATGGCATATTCTGGAACAGGCAGCTACCCTAAAAACTTCAGTGAACAAAACCTGAAAAGTACTCTGTGCTATATTCTAGCCTACAACTAGCATTTCCTTCTTCCTTCATCACTTCTTGCTATAAACCACCAGCAAGAATATGCATTTTACATACTCCCTCTGTACAAAGCAGAGTATGACACCAGATTGTTTCACAGATCTCAGATCGCCACCTATGAAAGGACAAATATCTAGCAATGGTGAGAAAAAAAATAGATTTGCATACCCTGCTTCCCTAACATTAGACTATGTCAACAAATCAAAAGTTCTGATGCTAGTCACATATTCCCCTTGAGTATAAACCATTCGTAACTGTGCATTCACCCAGCTGCATGCCAGTGAGCTCATAATTTTAAGATGTTTGTACAAGCACAGTACAGCTGGGAATCTTAAAGTATTTAAAATGCAGCTGAGAAACTAGAAGTTTTGAACAGTTATTTGTAAAGCTGCAGCCTGTCCAGAGAGGTGCCAGGCAAACATCCCTTGGTGGCTGTGTCCTAGCCTACCAGCAAAAGGAGTGAGTGCAATGTGGGTTTTCTGGAAGATGTAAGAGATTATGGATCTCTTTCAAAATTACTCAGACTTGATAAATGCTGTACAGTGATACCGAATAGCTTTACAATACTTAAAACAGTTTTGTTCTTTATTTCTTTATTGTTTTCTTCAAAAAGAAACCACAAAAAGTTGTCTGAAATGTTCCTCCTTTTTGTTTTTTTTAGGACTTCATAGTTATAAAAGTTCATAACTCATATTAGGTTTGAGTTTGGTCCTCAGGCTTTGGAGGATTAGTACAACAAACATGACTGATAAGCTCCATCAGAGGAAAACATTCCCTAAACTCTTAAATGGATCCATGAAAAGAACTTCCCAATATGCATTGCCATGCTGGTTTATAGTATAATAGCATAGCTAGAAATTGAATTGTGAAGGGAAACACATTTATAGTGGGCAGATACTGACCAGATACATACTGAATGTCTGATACTTCAGTAAACAATTTCATGTTACAAGTTATTAAGAAAGAGCATTAAAATCTGGATTACGCTGAAATCTATCTACAGTGCATCTTAATACTTATTTCTAACAACCTACTTGTGTGATACCTAATTTCTTACATAAATTACTGCAAGCTTTTTTTTTCATTCTTTAACAAATGGCATAAAAGGCTGAGCTAGAAAGATATATAATGATTTCCTGGAAAGGGAGAAATCCACAGCAGGTAAAAATGCAAGATTATCTGACTTGACAGGGACTGCGTCACAATACGATGTGCTCCAGTAACCCCCAAGTGGTGATTTAGCTCAGCAAGACCCTTCATTTTTCACTTCCAAATGTCAAACTACTACTGAATAACTACTACAGAGATTTTCAATCTGGCAAGTTTTGTGAAAACAGGGAAAGACTTAATGTAAAGCACCTACAGGCCAAAATTTTACAATAAAATCTCTGAGTATCCATTGCCATGAAACCAGACTCACAGATTTCATTTTACACCCTTTTTAAAAACTGAGGCACTCCAAACACATCAGTTACTCTCAAAAGTAACTAGGAGTTTATCTGCATAGGGATACCTGAGATTTGCTGGATAAGAACATGAATATACAGCATTTTATTATCCCACAATTATCAGCTGTTGATACTTAATAATGACTTTACCAAAGAGGTTAGTGATGTGTCTGGCTGGCCTGAAAATAGTTAGAATTGAAAGAGGAATCCTACTGCTAGAAGTAATGCATATTGGTGTTGCCATAAAGGGGATTTTTAGAGCTGCACTTGTATTGAAGTATAGCTAAACTATTAAGATTGTATCAGTAGAAGTGAGTAGCTTTGTATTATTTAAAATACTTTTTCAAAGATTCAACAAGAATTCAGAGAAAATAGGACAAGTAGTTAACAGAAAAAAACCAGAAGTGTCTTTTTAAAAAGACTGTACATACCTTTAATTAGGCTGATATAACTATGGAACTGAAAATTCACATCCTGCCTTATATTGGTAGCATAGACAGAATCCCAAAATCCCAACTAAGGCTCTAGGATGCAAGATGTGCCCATAAGATATTCCAAGGTAGTTGTCAATGTGTCCTTTCACCCTACAATAAATATCACATGGTTTATGCCTTCGTGAGCTAGTCTACCTTGCATCTGAGAGGGACCAGGCCAGCAAACAAGCAGGTGCCACAGGATACCTGCCATACTCCAGCCACAGCAACTTGCTCAAGTGCCTGTATCCCAGCATCTGTCTACTGATGAGCCCTTAGATTCTGACTGAACAGGTAGCATGACCTCTGAACGTACAATTACGATAGCTAATAATGAATAGCCTTTGGGATGAAGATGATCCCTTTTCTCAGTAGGAGTGTTCATATTGTAATAGATACTCTGCAAAAAAGGTTCTTTCAATCTGCCGCAGCTAGTAGTGTCAGCTGAAGATGTTATAATAAATATATTTCATCATCATCTTCTATGTAAAGTAAGATTCGTTCTTATGATCAGTGTTCACTATGGAAACAGGATGTCAAAATGCCCATAATTTCTCTTGCATTTCAGTAAGAGACCATGATGCCATGAACTTCAGTTGTACTCGTTCATTCAGTGAGTAGAGAATATCACACAATTGGTTCACCATCACCAAAACCAACTCAGACAAGAGTATTTTTTTGCTGCTCAACAGAAAAGAAAGATACTGCCTTAGACCTTTGCTGGGCCAGATCACTAGGTACAACAGCTGTAGCCTTGCCATGTTTGGGCTGTTTTTCTACAGGTGAAGACTTCTTCCTATGTCAGTAATATATGAATTGTCCATACTGGATTTGTGGAGCAGACATAAGTTCCTGCTAAGCCAAATTCGTCTGAACTGAAGTAAACTACATCTGCACAGCACAGCTCTTTGTGACAATGTGCATTCTATTATCAATATTGAAAGCACATAAAGTTCAATGTTCATTAGGTCTTTGTTTATAACATTCTTATGGACACATCTCTACTCCATATTAGCTTGGAAGGTCTCCAGTCATCTCACACTGGTTTGCGTCCCAGCAGGACAGAGCCTTCTGAAGCCCTCCAAAATTCTGATCTCAATCCTATTTAAAACAGCTGCAAACTGCCAGAGCCTTCTCATCAAGGCTGCCCATAAACTGAACAGAGAAAACACTCTAGGAGTACCCAAAAGGCTTATTACATTATGGCACCCGGATACAAAGGAAGCAATGTGGAAAGAAAGTGAAAAGATTAAACCAAAAACCTTGCAGTCTGCCAATATCAGGAGAAAGTTGAAAAGCTGCAATCAGATTTGAGGAGAAATGATTTATTTCAATATTGTAGACTTGAAATGATTTACCATTAATACTATCCACAACTTCCACAACTCAATGGACACAGTCCATCAGAACAGAATCCATAATGATCCAGCACTTAACAAACCTGCGAGGAATTCCAGAAAAACCCCAACAAAATGTGCATTTAGAGATCTCTTAGAACATGAAAAGCAAACACAGATGGCTCAAAAATGCAGAGGATTCCTCTGGTCTGAGTAAGAGGAATTAGCCACTCTGAACTGGTTCTCACTTTGCTCAGGAATTGGCTCGAAGAACAACACTATAAAATTATGACAAAGTACAGAGACAATGTCTGAAGATCACCAACAGGCATGCTGGCTTCCTCAAAAACAGCACAGCTACGCTCGTCCAGCACAGCAAAACAGCTTCCCTGAAGCACCCCCCGGACCTCAGCATTGAAGGCACTAAATTTCAGAGCAAGCTGATGCTTTCCTCCCCCTCCCCAGCAAAACTCAGCCCCTAGCAGTAGTATCAGCTGCTCTGGCACTCCCCTTCCAACATCAAAACTCAGTGGCATTCCAGCCCACAATTTACCTGTGACAGCTGCCTAGCAACTACAAAAGGCTTAATGAGTTTCAACTTGTACATGAAGAAACTGTTTGGTCCTAAATTTTTTTAAACTTTATTTCAAAATGGTTCATTATATTTGCACTTCCAATAGTTAAATATCTTTCAGTTTTAGATTTAAAAATATTTTTCAAGTAGTGAATACTTGATAAAAATTTAATATTAAAAATATATATGTTTCACTCTACGTTAATATGTGCAAAAATATTCTCTGGGATGTTATTGAATGAAAAAGGAAAATATTATGAGTTTAATAAAAAGTGCATTTAAAATTGCATAGCTGTATGCCTGCAGGGAAGTGGGAATACCAGGCACTGACTGCATGGTCCCTCCATTCTGCTCGAGGGATTCTCATGTTACGCACAGCATTCCAAAAGCGTTGGCTCTTCTGCTTCTCAAGCACTGCTCAATACCTCTTTGCTTTCCAGAGCCAGGGGATGGAGTTTCTTTTTAGAGAAATTAAACTCTGAATAAGGGGATGCATCTTCATGAGTTCAAAGAACCATAAGAATTTCCACTTCACTATTTTAAAAAGAAACATTAAATTATAGATTTGAAAAATTTACAAGACAAATTTTTCATGCATCCACACAGGGACAGTTTCGCAAAGATCTCCTGTATTCCTGTGGGCATCCCAGCAAAGCAGGTGGGAGCAGCGCTACTGCTCTACAGCTCTTCTGCAGAGCACCCCACTATTGCCCAGAGCTTCACCCTTCTTCATCTGTTACTCATGACAGCAAAGCCTGGAAACAGAATTTTTTTCTCTGCATTCCTTTCTTCTTACACTGCAGAGTGGCCATTTAGCACAAAGCCTTTATTTTTCAATCCACATCTCACTATGATACAAATATAGTATGGTACCTTAGGAACAAGACCTTGCCACTGAAACAATTTCAGAGAATGTCCTTATAAAAGCTATAACTTAGCAAAGCTGAACCATCAATCTTCCAAAATGTACTCAGGCAAAAGGTAATCATCTCTGTGCGTCATGTTAAAATAAGCAGAGAAGGAAACATTTTAATTAATGGACTTGAATATTTGAATTCATCATGGGGCTTACAGAAAGGAAAAAAAAATAAAGAGAAATTACTGTTCTTGGTAAAGACCCCAAGGAAATAAAACAAACAACATTTAGCAGAGCTCAATTTTCATTTGTCACTGAAATAATGAATACTAAAATAATAATTAAATGCCCTAAAGATTTCTGTGGTAGCTGGTAAAAACCATATCATGAACCACCTAGTAAATTTTTGCTTTAATATTCCTTAGCTGTAGGTATGTTGGTTTAGTGGCCTGAAATAACTATGGTACAACCCCTCAATTATTTTCCTGCTTCTATATCCACTGTACACGGCTGCCTGGGGGGCTGGTGAGTGGGCCAGCAGTTCTGACTCAAGGGTCTACTGCAGCTCTGCTACTGCAATAGCCTTTGACATCACCTTAAGCTGCACAGCTTTCCTCCACTTTGCAGGTCAGGCCAAGTGACCTGAGATACCTCTGCAATTAGCCTGGTACCCAGACATCAACAGAAAGATTAAAATATGAAGGAGGGAAAAAATGGAAAAAAATAAACAAACTATTTTTCCAGCACCACGCTTCTGGCTTTATGGGAGTGACAAAATGTTTGCTTACGATAGCTACTGGGTTTCCCCATCACTAATGAGGATGCAATTATTCTGCTATGATATTTACTTTTGTAAAAGTCACTCATTATTTATGCTATGTAAACATGATGCTCTTAAATGTAAGAATAGAAATTCTGCTTTCATGTTCTGATAAGCATAACTCAAAAAATTTCATACAAAATTGACTTGAGAGAAGCTTATTCTGATTAATTGGATATTTTCTTCTTTTTTTTTTGTCTGTTGCTGTGAAAAACTTGTTGCTTAATCATAATGTACAAACTTTGTATAGAAAAGTTTCATTAAAAGCAATGAATATGCTTTACTTATTGCTATACATACTTTGTGCATATTAAATACACTTGCATATATTCTTAACAAATACCACGTCCACTACTGCTTTCTCCTTATAGAGCAGAATAACAAGAAAGTGAAAAAATTTGAAGAGGGATTTATATGTCAATTTACGCTTCATTTAAATAGACAAAAATCCACCCTCAGAAGAAACAAAAAGGCAAATAAAGAAAATAGAGATAGTATTAACTATAGTAACTTAAGGAAAGATAAAAAGTCAGTATAACAAAACAGAAGAAAGCTCAGCTACAATTTTAGAATATGATAGATTTAAATATATGAAATAAACTAAGTAATCTAAGTGTGAAATGCTAAGAACATATACAATGAAGTCTACGCATTTGTTAAATAATTAAGCCTTTCTTAAAAGGCCAGTTCAATACTAAGTTGTCACGTAAGATCTTACTTTAATTATAATTTAAATGTTTAAAGTGAGAATAAAGTGTGAATAGCCCTTATGTTGCCTTTTGCACAAGATTAATTTCAGCCTTACAGCAAAACATAGAGAGAAACTGGCATTCTTTGAAATGTCATCCCGCTAGAGCCTGCCACCAGCTTCTGGTACAAAAAATAAATCTACATCCAACCTTTGTAGGTTTTTATTCATGGAAGGAAAGTGTAAATCAGTAGAATAATTAAATGGGTTAGAAAGAGAGAAAGTATAAGGAGAATAACAGAAGATAACCTGGAATTAAAGAAGGGGCTGTGCCCACTGCCCATCAGCACCCAAGGCTCCTGTGCTCCTACCAGCACCAGCCTCTCACCCACAACCAGGATGTCTTTCAGGTTCACCTCCCTTTTTTTTCCTTCCTTCCAATAAAGACCCCTGTTGCATTCATCCAAGTAGATGCTGAGTTCATCTGTCTTGGAAATCCTTCTTTCTGCAGCCTGTGGTGTGGCAGGTCACCTGCTTTCAGCTGGCTTAACCTTGTGTACCCTTGGGTTTCCCAGTTTGCCAGCAGACTGGATTCCCTTTGTTAACCTTCTGTCCAGCAGCAGGGGAAAAATTGACCCAAGGAAGGAGGGGTCATTCATCACATAAAGTTTCTGCCACAGGCAAAGAGCATGTATTTGAAATGCAGTGAACTCTAATTCCGATAAAAACTCTGCATCTAAAAACAAGTGTTCTCATCAACTCACTACATGTACCAGAACAGTTACCAATTAACTTTCATCAGGGGAACTGCAGAATTAGTAATCTAATGTTTCGGATCATAAAAAGCTCCCTGGATTGTACCATAAGAAATCTTTTATTTACTCTCTCCTGGAATCCTTTTGTACTTGTGCCTATGCATTCAGAGAGAACACTGCAAGTTTGGTCAATATATTTCAGACTAGAATTTGAGGCAGAATTACAACTTGGCTCCAAATAATATGGTTTCACCAAGATATTCTGACCTTCCTTATTTCATGTGGCAGAAAGAGCATGGTACTATACAAAAGACAGAGCCTGGGAAATGAAACAACCCTGCAAAAGAACTCATCTTTAGATGGCCACCTGGGTAGTCTTGTAGTGCTCTGTGAAGACTGTACCTTCCTTTATGCCAAAAGAACACGGATGAGGATATTTTGAGCCTTTCTAAATCAATAGATACATTACTGTGACTCAACAGTCAGGATTTCACTTGTAATTTAGGTCTACATATTACTGTTTCCTGACATACAGTAACAAAATACAGGAAACCTAATGAAAGCAGTTGCTTTCTGTTGCTAGGGCAAGAGGGAAGATTTTGGGCTATTAGGTTCTTTCCATCCCGGTCTACACCAGTGACAGCAGAAGAAACAGCATTCGTGCTTAGTACTTGTTTTTATTGAAGTATCAGTCATTTTATAATTTACAATTTTAGAACCCATATTATTAGATATTTCCTATAAATAAAGATCTTCAACACAAGAGGAACGGATGACCATACCTGCTGATTTACAGAGCACTCAGGGACACAAGCAGGCAGCAGTAAACCAATGAAAAACCTGAGGCTGTTTCTGTGAAGGAAGACTCAAGAAATCAAGGCACAGAAACCAATGAAAACACCACTAGGTTCCCATGGGGATTTTCATGTATATCAGTGAAATGGCATTAAATTCCTACAGCTTTATTCTCCTTACAGCTCTATCACCAAAAATTCTTTGTAATAAGAATGCTGATGATAGGACATCAAAACATGTGCCTGTACCATTAAATATGTTAGCAAAGTAAATTACCTAACAAGTACATAAATCAATTTTCAAATGTTTCAGATAATCAGGTATGATGGTAAATGGTAATCAGCATCATTTTAGCATGTCCTAGATATCTGATGTCATAAAAAAGATCAAACCTGCCTTTTTCCCATTTCATATGTGTAGAATTGAATGGTTTTCTCAGGTATTTTTTTTCCAGACTGATAGTTATTGCAGAAAAATTTAAAACAAATATGCTGCTGCTGACAGCAACCACCTACTGATTTTACAGCATGGAAAACTTTCAGACTACAGTTACTCAAGAACTCTGTGTGTGGGTATGTTTGTTTAGGTGCGAGAGAAAGCTTAATCAGCTGAAAGTTTACCAGCAAACACACCTATTAAATTCTGCTACTAATTTAAAATGGTAGAAGAGGCAAGATGACTTCACTTTCATCAGGCGTCAGTTTGTTATAGTACAAAAATAGTCAGAAATTCAATTTTAAAATGTAACTGCAAAACATGAATTTTATCAATAGTCACTTCTGGAAGTCTTTAAGAGATATTAGATCAATGCCTTGAATCCCAAGTGTTTCCACTGCTCAGAAGGTGGGAAAGCAGATCTAGTCTCCTCTTTTATTTATTAGACTTATATCCTTCTCAAGTAATCTTACACAGTAAGCAGTATTTCCTCTAAATGGAAAATAAACAATGCTGTTTTCAAATTATGAAGTAGAATTTGAAATAGAGAAATGGACATAACTGAAGTGAGTGTAATCATGCACTTTTTAGTATAAATCTAAGCTGATTTAGCCAAATATACTAAAAGTTACCGTCTTTCAGCCTATCACATCTGAAATGACTACATGAATAATTCTTGAAGACAGCCCAGCTTGTGTAACTTTGCAATGGAGTAATATAAAAGAAGAAACTCCATTCCTTTCCAGTGCTTTTCACCTAATCATAGAATGACTTGGGTTGGAAGGAACCTTAAAGATCTCATTCCAAGTCCCTGCATGGGCAGGGACACCTCCCAGTAGACCAGATTGCTTAACAGGACCGGTCTCATTACTGACCCCTGAGTAACGCTGCTCATCACTGATCCCTCACTCATAATGTCCACCAACTTCCTGAACTGTTGGTTAGGAACAACAAAAATACACACTGAAGGGAGTACTAGAAGAAGGCATGAAACACTAATGCTGCTAGAAGAAACTGCTCCACATATCCCCTACCGCAGTCACCTGTTCCCACATATGTATCTTCCACCATTGCTCTAGAACACACACACACTCTTGAGCTACAAGGTGAATGAGAAAAAAATTCAAGTGAAACCTGAGGTGTGCCAGATTAGCAGGGCAGCTCACCCATGTAACAACACACTTGGCCTCTCCCTAAGAGAGGGCAGGAGAACCAGGTCACCTCCTTCAGCAGCGGCAAGGCTTGTAGGTCTGTGGACATGAAGCATTACCAGGCTGGAAGCAGAGCCAACAGCAAGCACCATCCCTTGGGGCAGAAGAGGAGCTGAGCTGTGCCTCACTAGGACACAGGGGACTGCACGGAAAACTTAACCAAAGCTGCCACTGAGCCAGCACAGCTTAGTGCTCAGCACTAGTTCCCTGGTGAACGAACAAGCTGTGCACCACTGGCTCCCTCACTCATGCAGCTTGGCTCCAGCCCTCTAGTCAATCAAGCCTCTTGTCCTTTCCTAGACCCTTGGGTAGATTTACTGGTCTTGGTAAACTACTTCCAAGAAGTCCAATAGTGACAGTGGTTTTGTACCAGCAAGATACTCTCAAAAAAAAAAAAAAAAAAGCTATACCCCCCCCAAAAAACCAAACCAACCAACAAAAACAACAAAGAAATAAAGCCCTCAGAAAGTATAACTTCTTCTGTCTCTCAAGAAGCCCAATTTTAAGCAAGTGTAACTTGCAATAGCTCCACAGCAATTCTGTATTAGCTGAAAGGTTGCTCCTTGAATCCTAGAAATTCACATCGGAGGAGAAAATAGAATTCCACATATGCCTGAGAACACCAGCACTTTGACTAGTAACCAAGCTGGTTCCTAATGCTGCATTTCATTAGTGAAGATAAAGGAAAAATAATAAAAAGCAATGACTGTCCCATGAAAAATTAGGAGAGATGTATTTTATAAACCTTTGTTAGTTTAGCTGTTATGAGGCTATTGCATAAGTACCCTATACTAATTTTATTGGCTCACAGCAAATGCAGTTTGAAAGTATTACGTTACCTGCAGAAACCACACATATGGTCCAGAATGTCAGTGTAATCTGTCTGTGGGAATGGTAATGCATGGCTCTGGAATAGAGATGGCATACATAAATTATGCAAGGTATTTTCTAATCCTCACAATATTTCAAGGAATGGGACAGCCATTATGTAAGAAGAAATGTCTCCTACACCTTTCTGACAGATGGGACATGAACATTATTGCTTTTCCCTGTTCCTTCAGGGCAGGTCATTCTCTCAGCTCACTACAGTAATGTATCATTAATTCTAAAGACTTCATCATTCATTCAGATTTCAGCATTTCATTGTGGTGAAAAAGCTACCATTTTCCCTTTGCTTCATATGAACTTAATTACTTTTTACTATAGGAGTGCCAAAGGAATAAGAAAGTCGCCTAGATGATGTCTACAACACTGCATGTGATGGTGTTCATAATATCACATGGCTGTTTGCTTTATCTTAAAAATTGCCTTAGAACTGTTGTGAAACATTCAAAATGTCTTAGTCTGATAATTAAACAAGGACAGATCTGTGATGACAGCCAGGAATATGAATAGGTGCACCAAGTGGTCAGCTGCCACAGACTTCCCATAGCCCTGTGCACAAGTCATTTGATTTCTCTGTTCTTCAAGTTCTCCCTTTATCTGACAGACTCACAGTGCCATTCTTTACTTTCTTTAGAAGCTAATTCAATTAAAAGATATAACTCTCAGCTGTTAACTTCTAAAGTGAGTGTATTTTATTTTTAAATAAAGAATTTCATAATACAGAAATGTGTCTTGGCAGTGAAAATGCTGTTTCACTGTTATTTTTCCTTAAAAAAAAAGAAAAAGGTATATCTGCAAGTACAAGTAAGCCTACAGATTGAGGTTTTATAAAAATGCATTAAAAATACTTATATCAAACAGCACAGCAATTCATGTAAGAATATGAAAATTCTATTTTTACCATTACATTTCAGTAACTTTCTTCTGAAACCAGTTGTTTTAGTTGGACCAAACCATTTCAGTTATGCTGTACTACTCCATATGACAGGCTCAAAGGGGAGACTAAAAGAACCAACATTTCCAACCTTTGCAGTGACAGTCCACACTGCAAAATATGAAGCTAAACACAAAGAGAAACGAAAACCAAAGGTCTCTTCTAATCTTGTTGGTAAAAAGTTCCTTCCAAACTTTAATCAGCAGCTGAACTTTTTACCTCAAGTACATGTGCAATGTTCACCCGTCACTGAAGTCATGATCTTTAGGATAGAGAGGAAAATGCCACTGTGCCTGAAGCTTTTGTAGTGACAAGGATTCATCAGGTGTGTTACGACTGTGTCATGGCTGCCAAGATGATGAAAAACCTTTGCATTTTAAGAGTGTCTGTAATTTAGGTTTATTTGGATATGCCTTCATGAAGGCTGAAGAAGAAAAATCTTAATCCAACATATGGGTTCTTTTTCTGTAACTGAAAGACAGCAAAAAATCTCTTACCTTTTATGGCTTTTATCTGTTATTTTTAATTGTCATTGGAAGAAAATGAAAATATTAACATAAGGACATCATCCCCACCAACACACACGAATTCTAATTAGCTTCAGAGTAGCAGAATACTTTTAAAGCTGCCTCTTTTGCTAATTTGTACATTGTTTTAAAATAACATTTCTGGTTCAGTTAACCCATTTCTTGGCACAACTGCAGGGAATATAGTTGCTGGTTGGCTTTTTTTTTTCCCCATCTCAGTTTCCTTCTAAAGGGAGTAATGATTTGTTGACTTGTGTTCATCATCCTCAGTGATAAAAAGATAATACTCATGCTGTCATTTCTTCCCATTTATAATGCAAAAGTCAAAATATGCATTCTATAGATCATTGTTTTGATTTGCCAAAGCTTATAATTTGTTGAGTCTTCTCAATCTCTGTGAACTAGCAATAACCATGGTAATGCAGTTATGCCACGTATTTCTGGTTTTATACGTTTGCAAAGCAAATGCAAAAAGGACTGAACAAAGCACATGGCAAAAGGCAATCAGATTCCATGAGCCCAAAGAGTTTGGAAGATCATAATTCTGTTAAATCGTGGTAGAACAAAACCACATGCAAGGGTTTAAAGACTGAGCTGTAATGCAATGCACACATACACAGAGATGAGGTCCAGTTCACTGAAGCATTACAAATCAAAATGCAATCACTTTCTTGTGCTTAAAGTGCACTATGAGGATCTGAAAGGTTAATGAGCAAGGTGGCTTTAATTGCTTTTTTTCTAAATACCTGGCCCATAAACTAAACACAACTGCCTTTAAAAGCTCCATATTCCAAAATTTCTATAGTAGACGTTCTTCTGTTGGAATTTTCTATTCGTGGAACTGGACTATAAATAGGGATATAATATCTTTAATAGGTTGCAGACACCATACTCTTTTCAAATATCCTGGCTTTGCTAGAGGCTATAATGACAACAGTGAAATAGCTTAGATACCACTGGGAGCAATTTGTCAGTGCAGTGCACAGGGTCCAGTGTTTTCCTGTTGTAATTAGGAGCTAGTGCATGCTCACTATTACCTGAAGTTACTGCAGTAATTCCAGATTCAGCCATATGTCCACCCACTGGTGGAGCGTGCATGTGCCTATGTTTGGATAATACACCTCTGTAAAGTGTTCCTGTTAGTCCTTTGCAATTTATTTCATATTTCCAGCAACAGTCTTGAACTGGCAGTGTCAGCAACACGTGTTTTTGACATTACTAGAACACAGACGAGAATGATTAATGCCATTTTTCCCCTTCTCAGATTGAACAGGTATAAAAATTGTCATATGTAGAAAGGACAAAGAGAAAGTTTTAGAAAACTTGACTTAGATGAAAGCTGCAAAGATGAGAGTTTTATGTTACCAGAGTTAACACCTTAAGAATCATTCTTCAGTTACTAAAAAAACAATTATTTTTTCACATTATAAGTTGCTTAGATAGAAAACCCTGTCCTACCTTTTTGCACAGACTTTCAAAGATAATTGCAGCATTTCTTCCTGCCTTGGTGGCAATATTGCCTGTTACATTCCACACCAAAATTCGTGCTCAATTACAGTCAGTGACAAAAATCCAATTACATTAGAAAGGAAGCAGTATTAAGCCTGATCCAGATAAAGCTTTTCTCACTTTTACTGGACAGACTCCAGAAGTCTTAAACAATGATTGCTTCAAAAATGTTACAACTGCAACTCTTGTCATAAGCCTTGTGCTCTATGCTACACTCACCATGTACACAAGATCAGGCCCACAAGGTGTGACAAACAGCAAGATGCAGAATTTCAGAGTGGCAAGGGGCAAACACCCACAGAGCACCCGACCAATGCTTGAGTGAGATGTTCTGCTGTACTGATAAACCAGGCTTTTTGTCAAATCAGAAAGAGCAAAAGTATAACAAGGTGGAAGGAGATAAGATGACAGCAGCTCACTGTCACTGAGGCAGCACTGTGGACTCAACACAAAACTCACACAGTGACTTCATGCTTCACAAACCAGCACCCAACCTCCAACCTGTGCTGTGTGAGCACACGCTTCAACACTTCAGTTAACTCTGAAAACAAAGAACAATATATTGGCTCTAGTAACAGTGGCAGAAGTCTTCTGGCAATATAAACCATTTCTCTGGCCATATGTGTCTCCTTGGGCCTTGAACTATAGCAATGCAATTATGGTAAAAAATATTTGCAAGATGAATGATGACATGCCTGGTTTAAATCTGCCCGTTTTGACAACTCTGGAAGTAGCAGAGTCTCACAGGCCTGCTACTGGTAACAGAGCCAGGCTCTTTGCCTCACACAGCAAGAACATGTACTTAAAACCAAAAACCAACCAAACCCCACCACAATGCTGTAGGTACCAACAGCAGCATCATATTCCTGCGTGTCTCGTAGGTCTGTGCTACGTCACAGTCCTGAGATGCATCCAGTGTGTTCATCACCTGGGAACAAGTGGCCTTGAAAACAGCCACATATCTTTGCAAATCTCACATCAAGAAGACCCAGAGTACCCAGATTCACACCAGCAACCAATGTCATAAATGCTTCTTTGCTTAATTTTAATATTTATTATTAAATTTTTTTTAATCCTCACTTTTTCCCCTAACACTTGCTTGGTTCTACACTTTTAGCCAAGAAACTTTTGCTTGAAATAAAAAAGTACATTCTAGGAAAACACTGAGTCTTTACAAAGCAAAAATGTTGATAAATTATTCCATTAAGTTGATAATTTTAACATTTCAGAAAACTGAATCTTTCTTTTAACTGTTCAAGGGTTTTCTTCCTGCTGCTGGATTTTATCTGTGCTTTATAGATTAAATGACTATTTGGTACAAAGTTTTTGCCATCTTGTTGAAGTTTGGATCATACAGTAATTAACTTGTTATAAAATTAATTTTAAAAATAGAGGTATTAACTTACTAGTCCAACAGAAGTAAGAAAGTCTCATTTCACATTATAGAAATTTTTTTCTGCACTATAGTCAACCTGAACAGGTTTTTGTGCACACTTATAAGAAATAACTTTGGCAAATAGGAGGTGAATTCAGTCCTCAAGCTAACTTGGAGCAAAGAAATTATATTTCAGATTATGTAATGGGTAGAATCCAGCAAAAAGCATTCTCTAACTTACAAGTGAGTAAAAAAATCTAGGCACAAATTATTACATTTTCTTTCTTATCACTTTCAATGCAAAAAAACCCTTGCGTAGCTGTAAAGACCCTTAGTTTCAGGTAGAAAGTGTTCCTCCAAGATGACAAAAATTTCCAGCTCAGCAGAATGCTAAGCACATCCTCACCTTCTAGGATACAAACACAGGTGCTTTCCTAGGACACAAACACTGGTGCAATTTTCTGTAGGTGGGAAGAAGACTCACTGTGCTTTCTCAAAAGCTTTGGCCAGACCAAGCAGCTGACCACTAATATAATTAATTTTAGCTCTCTTTGCACCTTTTATTTTTACTAGGTAAAAGAAATTTAAGCTTGAAAAGAGATATCATTACAAGGCAAATTATAAAACGCCTGAACTCAGCAACTTCCACCTCAACATTAAGAATGATGAGGCTGCAAGAGGCAACATCAGAGAGTTTTCTGTCAATGGCATAACGATTTTAAAGTTTTTCCCCAGGGCATGGCATCTTTTCCTAGCTGAAAGGGCAAGCTTAGGCTATTGCAACATTAAGGAGCTGATGAATGACCTTGTTGCCACACTTGTTTTAGGGATTGATCATGTCCAATTAATTCCTAGAAGAAATCAATTGTTCCTACCTAGCTCATTTACATTAATAAAAAAAATATTAATGACTTCACCACCTATAAGTATAGGAAATAGATTACATTTACATTTCAGTCTGCTGGTATTTCAAGAGGATTCATTATCTCCTCCTATGAGAGCAAAGCAAATAAACCCACACAAGTTTCCCCAGTTATTCAGCATTAAGTATTACTCTATGCATTTAACTGACAATTGGATCATATAACAATTAGTGTTGTACTTCTGGCTTAGTTTTATGGCTGTAATTTTAATCATACATAATAGAAAGCACATAATTTTCTTCCATTGCTAACTTTATGTTGAGAGAAACACTGTGTACAGAAATTCAAGACCACAATTATGATTTCCTGTTCAGATAGTCACAAAGTCTAACATGCCAGAAGAGGAAGAGGGATATAAATGAGCAGGTAAAAGCAGTTCATATCATTTCATTCCTGGAAACGATCCTTAGGAAAACATTCAAACTGAATCTTTGTGGTGGGATTTTACTGCCAAAAACTTAAATAACGCTTTATCAGATGCTGGGATCAGCCTCTTTGTGAGCTACACACTATGAATAGCCCATGTCTAAGCATTCATCCTGGACTTTCTTCCCAAAGGGAGAAACACAATAAGAAGGTGCACTTCAAGACAAAATTCAGAATTTGATTGCTAAATTCTCTGTTCAGTGCATGCTGCTATCATTTCTGGGAAAATGTCCTAGTTAAGGGTTACAGTAAATTGATCACATAATGCTACAAGAATTTATCATGTAATAGAAAAGGAATTTAAGAGCTGAATACCTAATATTATTAATAAAACAGGTCTGTGCACAGAGACAGTTAGGGGATACAGTTTATATTATTACCTGATCCTACATTAAATTAAAGAGTGGGTAAAATCAGAATTGCCAGACAAAACAGAATCTCAATGGGATTCTTCAACTGGAACCTTCTGCGTGGGTGCACAACAGTGGGTGTTTGCTCCCTGTATCTCTTCTGCCTCTAGACACAGCCCACCAGCTCGGCTTCTCCCTTTGGATCAGAAGCTCAAGCCCATCTGTGCAGACTCTGCTGCCACCCTCTGTGGTATCTGAGATGATTCAAAATGTGAAATGTAAGTAAAATGCCAACCATTCTAATTAAAGATTTAGGAACAAAGATCTCTAGTTGTGAAAAAAACCTGACACAATGAAAAACTATTAGGATATAATTAAATATGGAAAGTAATATCAGTAACTCTAAGGTATTGGCAGAGCAATAATTAAAGCAGTGTTGATACATGAATGACTTCAAGACTGAAGTAACAGTAGCTATGTTAATCAGCTTAATGCCTTTTGAGGCTATATTTGAAATATTATAAAAGAGAATAGATCTTGACTATGTGTTTATCTCTAGTCTAGTTCATTGCTACAGACATCTAATTTTCCTGAGGTGTTTAAAAAAGTATATGTAGGTAAGGGAATAAAAACATGCAATTGTATCCAGGTTGTCTATCATCTCTTAATCCAAAATTCAGTACAGGCACATAACTGAATAATAAAGATGCGTTTGATCAAAATAGCATTTAATCCCTCATGAGACAGATACAATACTGAGAGCAAACCGCTTGTGAGAAGCATTTTTTAAATTATTAACTGATAAAAACCCATTTTTCTGATCTTGTGATTATTCAGGTCTATTTTATACCAAGGTAGATAGGATATTGTTGTTTTGCTCTCACCTCTGCCAGAGCAACCCCTATTAAAGTAAACAGTTTCCTACCCTGCACACAGTACTACATTTCTCATTCACTACCTTAATATTCTTGCCTGCTAAACCATTGATCCAACGGTCAGTAGGGAATGCAGAGGCTGAGTGTTTTAGCAGAGCAGCCAACATCAAATCTACTGTTTTTTGATTTTTTTTTATTTTAATTATGACATTCACAGACCAAATGCTGTTCCCAGCACTAGCAAAACCACTCAGTTCTGGTGAAGGGGAAATGTACCCTTTCTCCAGGGCCTTCAAAAGTGAGCAGTTTTCTCTTTTCTCCTCCCCATCTCCACTTGCATTTTATTTGTATTTCTGTAATTGTGCCCAATCTAAACAAACTTCTCAAGCAGATGACTGCCATGCGAGTGCTCTTTGCTGTATTCTGCATGGCAATGGTCTGGGACCTTCATTGGCACTCTGCAACAGGTCCTTCATCCAGACTGTTCACAAGGGATAAAATTTAGCTATAAGTCTTCCATTTTTCCAAAAGAGCAGAACTGAAACTACCCATAGAGCTTTAACTTACCTTTCTAGTTAAACAGTACCTGAAAATACTTATTGCCATGATCAAAATATTTATTTGCCTCCACAACCTAAAAGATATTATCTTACACACAAGAAAAAAACAAAACAAAAACACTTGTCATTGTCACTGAAGAGCCTTATTCACCTAGTTGGGGGGGGGTGAGGGAAAGAAACCTTGCATGAAAACAATTTATTTTAATGCATTGTTGGACTTAACATTTCAACTGGAAATTCTGAATTTAACATATTCTTCCAGTCACAACTGGGCTTGTATATTCATCTGAATAGTACCAATCTACTTATGTTTTTTCCTAAATGAACACTATTCTGCACCATTTATCCATAGTCTACTATCTAGATACAAACAGCAAATTGCTAGAAAAACACAATTTATTTTCTTCTACGTTTTCCTTAGCAGAATCATTAAAAAGACACTTGTTGCAGCCGGTTCTCCACAACACTTCACAAGAGAAATTAGAAAAAATGCAATTCAGTATCCAGACACCTCCTAGTATTGCCTTGAGGAGAGTTACAGTATGCTCCACAAAAGTTAAAATGTTTTCCTTTTGCTACTTAAAAAAAAAAAAAAAAAAAATCAGTGGCAGCAAAATGTCTATGTCTTAGCTATTTACTGGGCAAGTGAGAACCTCCTGATTCACTATGTAAAATATGGCTCAATACATACCAATCTTCTGAAACAAGAATATAAGTTTTTTCAATCATCAATTTAACAGAGAAAATAGCAGAGATCTGCTTCTCTTTTTATTAATAAAAAGGGGAAGAAGGTGGTATGGGAAGAGACTGTAGTCTGTCATTTCTAATATATTATTTCCCATTACATGTGAGATTTTTTAGGTCAAGAGTTTGCAAAATTTGGGACTGCAAATACCTAGATGGAAGAGGTTACAGACAGCACAGATTTTCCTTTCCTGATTATACTTTTATTAAAAATGGAGTTCCAAAATATTTTAAGTGTCATTTGCACACCTACCTGGCAAACCTGTTGAGTATGTTGAGGGAACAACAGATGTGGATTGGTGCATTTATTTCAATAAATGCCATAGGGGTTTTGGAATTCAGTAATCATGGATCTGGCACCTCTTTATAATGTATTTGGGACAGATTGGAACATTTTTGGAAAACTGCTATAAACAGGTGCTTCTGCCTCACTGAGGCTAAACTATATTTTACTATTCAGGTTTCCTACAAGGAAGACAGAATTAGAAATCAAATACGTATAGTATGGTCTGCACTGGTCCATCTCTTGCTTTCCCTTCCCTGATTATTTCTTTACTTCCCTAATAAAGTCGCAGTGAAGGGCCTGTTACTTCTGAGCTACTGCAGTATAAGATTCTGTAGTTACATGTACCTACTAAAAGGTGTAACGCTAAATTACTTGGAAAGATGACTCTGTTTTCTTTAACTGAATTTTATAACAAAAAGTTTATCAAAAAGCAAAGCTTGAAATAGTCCAAGGAGAAATTCTGCACAAGCATCAGATTTATCCTAGAAATAGTTAAAAGCTGTTAAGAGACTTAACTCACAGTCAACATGCTGAGTACATTAGGGAACATACCTACCTTGACATGCAAAAACAAGACTTAACTCTCACTGAAATTTGTCAGTGGCTCAGGTACCTGGGAACAGTTAGTTTTTAAATAGTTGAGGTCAATTATCCTTGACTAAAAAAGGAAATGCCAGTTGCTTATACCCAACTTTCCCATTAGATCTCCATGCAGAAGGAGAACTAACAAGGATTAGTGTGGGGTTTTTTTTTGTTACTACAACATTTGTAACATTACTGCAACATTTGATATTCACCCTTAACATATATCTGTGGAGAAAGGATTGACTTTGTCTAGGATCTTTGGGTATATAATTCATCAGGAACCTCTGATAGCAGAAAGCATTCCAACAGACAAAAAACCTTGTGCCTGTTAAAAGCGTTAAGAGCAAGCTCAAGTGAACTTTCCATACCAAATGCCAAAACTACATAATGCAGGGAACTGTGGCTAGACAACATAAGTTCAAACTTCATGCTTTATACTTCTTTGCAGTTTTAAACACTAAAAGACAGTGTTCATAACCCTTTCAATACCACAGAAATACTGACTCAGTCCTAAAGTCCACTGACATTGTGCTCCCTTAAGACTAACCACCACCACAAGGTCCAGGAGGGACAAGCCCATTTAGGAAAGAGCAAAGTGACTGCCACAGCTGTAGCTTTTAGAACACGTTCATCTGCAGATCTCCATAATTTTCATGCCTCACTGACACAATGTAGCAAGGAATACAAAGAAAAGTTATATTTTTGATAGGAGATTAGCAGTGTGTCCCTCTATTTTAAACGTGCTGCCCTTGAGTAGCTCTTCTATTTTAGAAGAGAGGGAAGAATAAGAACTTATGTATGTCTTTAATTATTTCCATACAAGTTAGAAGAGGTATTATTTCTCTCTTCAGTTAAACAACACTCAACCCCTTGTGTACTGTTTCCATTTCAAGACCATTAGATCCCTCCCATTCTGGTTTTGTATCTGAAAGTAACTGCAGAAGTATCTGCTATACATGTATACACAATTTTATGCTGCAATACATACTGCTGCTCTAATTAGCTTCAACCCCCTTCATGCTTTTTAGTATCGTTTGCTTTTTTAAGCTTATAAGCAGAAACAAAGCACCTTCTAATTGTTCTCTGAAGGGACTTCAGCAACAGGAGAGAGTTGGTTCAATTCATCTTGAACCTGTAAGAATATGGGCTACAGGAAGTCTTTGACAAGTACTCCACACAAAAGATTAATGGAGACCTCATTTTGCAGCATTCACATACATTTCCCCCTTCTTCCTTGACTATTATATCTTTTCTCACACTGCTTGCTTTGGCAATACCAGCTTACAGACCTAAATATATATGGACAAGTTCCCTGTGCACCACAATACTCATTTTAAATGACATTGATAAGGTAAGATAGAAACTAATCAGATCAAGTTTTGGTCATGGAAACTGATGAACATAAAAGAAGAAAAAAAATCTTATTTTTTATTAAAGTACAAAACCCTCATATGGCAGACTGAAAAAAAGAAGAAAGCCACACAGGAAACCCTACATTTTACTGCCATTTTCTTAGAAAATACCTGCATATTATCATACAATACAGCATCAAATACAATGTAACTTTAGAACTTTTCAATAAGCTTTCCAGTTGGCTTTCTCTCATATTCACTTAGACCCAGGGGCTAAGTCACATGCAAGAGTTGTAGCAGCATGTGACTGTAGCAACATTAAAGTGGCCACCAGAGCAGACAGCTGCTAAATTAAGCCCTAATTTGGGGTTTTCACATTTGAAACTGAAGCTTCCCTTTGAGCTTGTGGTCAGCCTCAACCAGAAACAAGACTAACATGACCATATCCAAACACTAATATTTTCTAAACAGAAAACTATTTATTCTACATTTGAAAATGCTTTTTTTTCATTTTATTAGGTGAGCAACAAGTACTGGAAAGGAAAACATTTCCTACAGTGAATTAACAGTGCAATTACAAGAAAGTACCAGGCCTTTGTGAAAAGCTTCACATGCAGTCAGAAACAGCACAGCTAGCCGTCACACCAATACTTGGTTTTCAACCCAAAGTGAGGCATGGTTTTCTTGCCTTTCATATCAAATTGTGTTAAGCAGATTTGCTGGCTTTCAGAAGTTTTCATGCCGCTTTTGTGTTCACACATCAACGCCCTGCTTCTTTCCTCAGATCTTTCTCTAATTCCATCAGTAAGTCAGTCCACACACTTAGGCCACAGACCTTAAAGTCTCCATCCTGTGCTTTCAGGAGTTTCAGAGCAGCTTGGGTCTGTCCCCTGAGTAGCGAAGATCCCTGACAGAGGCAGCTGAAGCGCTCCCTCAGCTCCTCCCAAGACAATTCAGCTTTGTCAAGGCGACTTTTAACCCACCGTCCCTGCAAGGGGTCATAGAGCAAGTGGCTTCCCCACTCGGTTAACAGGTCCAGATAAGGTCTGCTTAACTGGGAATAGCGACCAGCAAGGGAGGCAAGAAGGAAACCTGGGAGCCCAAGGCAGAAGGCAGAAAATCGCTCCAGATCCCCCAGCAGCCAAGAAAGCAGGTGCTCAGCAACACGTTCGTCTCCTGATTCACTCGCCTGGCTTCCGTCTAGGCTGTTCCCACACCAAACCCAGCCTCCGGCATGCTCAACGCCGCTCCCCGGCGTCACCAACAGCAACGCCGCCGCCACCACCTCGAAGGCCCGGGGCTGGGGGAGCTGCTCCAGCACACCGGGCAGCCAGCGCAGCCGCCCCGCGCCTTCCCCCGCCGGCCCGGCCTCCTGTCCCTCTTCCCGCAGCCGGCTCAGCAGCAGCTGCGCCTCCGCTTGCACCCGCGGCCCCAGCCCCTCCGGGGGCCGCGGCGGGCCGGGGGGCAGCGCCAGCAGACGGGACGCGGCCTTCCGGCGGGCGAGAAGGGTCAGGCTGAGGGGCTGGGAGCCGGTCTCCGAGCCGGGAGGCTGCAGCAGGCCGTGGATCAGGCGGCGGCAGGCAGCGGGCGGCAAAGCGCGGTTCTCCAGCAGCGCCAGGCCCAGCAGCTGCGGGCAGCGTCCCAGGTGGGAGAAGCCGAGCAGAGGGCTGGACTGACCCCGCCGCAGCCGCAGCCCCAGGGCCTGACGGAGCCGAGGCCGGTGGCGGAAGCGGTCGTGGAGGTGCTGAAAATACCGAGCCCACTCTAGAGCCCTGTCGAGCGTCAGGGAGTCCCAGTCCCGCACGAGCGGGGAGCGGGAGACAGCCAGGAGCGCGGGCAGCTGCTCCACCTGCCCCAGCAGAGCCTCCATGGCGGCCGGGCTGGCCTTGGCGCCAACGGTTTGAGCTGAAGTCCCACCTCCCACCGGGACGACGGCCAATCCGAGCCGGGGAGGGAGGAGATTTGTGATCCTATGGGCTGGATCTGACATCAATCCGATGCGGACGGGTCTGCCCTTAAAGGAGACTTCACGCGGTCTCCAGTGTCGGGCATTTGTGTCTGATTTCCCCCAGCGAAGGGCGAGCGGGGGAATTTGTACCAAGTTAAAGTGTTAAAAAAACGGGTGGGATTAACAAGTTAAAAAAAAATTAAAAAAAATCCAGAAAACCGAACAGCTAAGAGGCTTAGATTAAACCTTAGAATGATACACTTTCAATGCCCCTTAAAAAGTAAAAGCCTTCAAGAGAAAACACCCCTGCCCCACGTTTGGGGGTATTTGCTGATTGCTGGGGTAGACCAATCCCTCGGGGGCAACCACGGCCAAGCTCGATGTGGCTCCCCGAGTGCTGCCTGCAGCCCGGCAGCCCGGCCGGGCCCAGTCCTGCTCAGCTCACAGCTGGGCTGGCCCTGCTTACCTACCAACTAATGGCTCATTAGCGGTTTCACAAGGTACCTCCTGTCACAGAACCACAAAATCACAGAACCGTTCAGGTTGGAAAAGACCCTTGGGATCACTTGAGTCGGGCAGACAGAAGCCTGGCACTTCTGGTAGAAGGAATGGCGTTAACACACCTGCCCTTGCCTTCTGGGTGCTGAGGCAGCCGGGGCTTCCCACATGGATGCCCCCCCAGACAGAATGGTGGAAATGTGCTAAAACCACTTATTTCTGTAGCGAGGAGAGGCAACCCCTTCTTCCTTCCCCACCTCCAGCAGCTGAAAGGCAATTTAACATGGCAGATGAGAGGCACTAGGCACAGCTTGCATAGACGCGGCCTACCTGCAGGAGCAACCGTTCGGTGTTTTCTTCACGTCTGCGATCTCAAGAGCTTCTGCTCAGCTGGGAGAGGGGTCCTTTCTCTTCCTCCTTGTCCCCACGACAGACCTTCCATGCTCAGCGTTCCCTCGCAGGGTGGAAGGGAGCAGGCTGGCCCAGCTTCCAGCAGCTGCCGCAGGCGTGCCTTGCGCCCCTGCTCCTGAGGGAGCGAAGCGGCGGCGGGAAAATGGCGAGGCGCTGGAGCTGGTAGGATTGAGAGCTGCTGGGTGCTCCTCAGGGAGTTCACGAGCCCTGCGGCGTAACTCCGGGCACTGAGCAGGTGCAGAGGCAGCAGGGAGGCCTGGTGAGCCCCTGGTGCTGTTGGCTGGGTGTGGAGCTGTGCCCAGGGCTGGAGGAGGGAGCTCACCAGGACTGGGCCTGGGAGGGTCGTTTCTGCCTCAGCTGCGGGGCTGCGCAGGACATGGCCCTGCGCCCTGCTCCTGGGGTGACAGCAGTGAGGGACAACACAAATCCTGCTGCCAGCTCCCCGCAGCAACTCCTGTGGTAAGGGCTTTCTGAAAGGCGAGAGCCACACCTGGCAGAGTAGATGAGGTTTGACTGGAATTGATTGCAGGAGCCACCAACAGAAACCTAACTATAAGGCTGCGAGCTGCAATACTATAGAGCAAAACATAATACTCTTCTTTTTATGCAGAACTCATGTTTTCTTCAATATGTCTTGGTGTTGGAAATGTTTTCCTCTGGGTTTGTTATCTAAATGAATTGCATTTTAGGGAGATGGAGTAAGTGTGCATAGGCTCTCAATAGCAAATAGTCTTTAGCTCACGTAGTAAAGGACACAACTCTTCTAGCTTCTGAGATACACTAGACTTTGAACTAACAAGGGTGAAAGACAAAAAAGAGGCCCACAACTTTCTTCCACTGATTTCTTTTCCACTAGGGAAAACAGAAGTTGGTGAACTGAACCCCTAAGAGTCCCATGCCTCTCTAGGAATGTGCTCAGACCTCATCCCTTGGCCACAGACCCCTGCCCTAAAGGTAACTGTTAGCTGTTGGTGACTGCTTCTCTAATTCATATAGCACTTTGGAAATAAAGCAAAAGATAAAATAAGGAAATTTTAAGTGAGTGTTTAGATACTAGTCTCCTCTCTTCAAGCCCTCTCCTGGGCTGCCCTAGATGGTTGCTTAGGAAAGTTCTTTCTCAAGTACTCTCAAGAAAATAGAGCTCTGACTTCAGCTCTTATCCTGTGTTTTTATTTCAGTCATCTATTTAAAAAATGTGGGGTTATAGACTTGATGATCTAGATCACCTGTAGGTTAAGTGCCTAATACAGGAATTAGAGTGAAATACTATGGTTGAAGGAGCTCATAACTATCCTTCAATGTCTGTAAATATAATGTATTTTAATGTACTTTAATGTACATGTTTTTCTCCTGAAAAGTATCTTTTAAGCTTTATGTTAACTATTTCTGGAGTTAAAAACATAAAATCAGCTACAGGTGGCTAAAGTTTTGTTGCATTGTTAACAATCTAATTGCTTTGTTATTAGTAAATTAATAATTACCTATCATCTGTCTTGCCCATAGCATATTATAAACTAATATACATTAGAGAGAAGATGGAACATGCAGATTTTCTAGTTACATAAATTTGAGAGGAGCACATCAGGGCGTTCTACTTAAGGCCTTATTTGAATGGAAAAGTGATAGAATCAGAAGTTTTTGGAATATGATTACAAATTATGTACTTTGGCCTCTTGATTAGATTTAATACTGCATCTCTTGAATTAAATGCTGTGGCATACAGTGAATTTTAGACTCCCATTCTATTTTAGTGAGGGATGTTTCTGGAGGTGCATATGCTCCGTGTCATAAAGAAAAGAATAAACATTTCCCTTTACGTCAGAAAACTTTTCCCAGGAAGACTTTCACATTACTGTTCACTTTCTCTGTTGGATAAAGTATATGGGTTTATAATCCGTGAATGACTTTGTATGTTTCAGCTGAAAGAAACAAAATAATCACATTTGCAGCACTGGGAAACTAACAAAAACAGGTTGTGAAAATCTAACCAGACTGGAAAAAAACACTGAAAAACATAGAATCTGGAATAGGCCTGCATGTGAGGGGAGATGGCCTGCATGCTCTAATGAGTCTCAGTAGAGCTGACTGAAAAATGGAATTTCCGTTCTACAAAAAACTCTGGTTATTTCAGCACTTGGTTTTGTCTCAAATGAGGATGAAAAGTCTAAATATCACCATTTGTCATCAAGGGGATACAGTTTGACATCTCTGTAATAAAATGGTTCATGCAAGAAGACAGTTCTGTATTTCTAGGTATTGCAGCTGCATTTGGAGCCTCTGGTCATGATGGGGCACAGCTGATGCTTATAAGAAAAAAAAAAAAAAGAGCCTGATCTGAAGAACTAGGAGAGTTCTATATGAAAGTACATTAGGAGAGGAATTCAATGAACAAGCAAAAGAAACAAGGTGGCACTGAGACAGTTATGATTCATGTAATAAAAGGTTACACTACAATAGCCCTTAAAATAGCAATTATTTTTCCCCGCTCACTATTGAAGGAGCTCCCTTTCAACTCCAAGTTATGTGTGATTACTTGAGGGCCTGGCCATTCAGAATCTGTTGTGGGATCTTCCACGGTAAGACTGGAACCTATTTATCTGTTGATTGATCTGCTGATGCTGGTGCCATGTAGTAATCAAATTAAATTGAACAATTGTGGTTTCTTTCTCATGGGGGAATTATTTTCCTGTGATTTTTGAGTGCTAGTACTCTCTCTTCTGTGTTCAGTTTTAGTTCTAGGTAAGTGATAGTAGCTCTAGGGTTTTCCCTATCAACAGCAAGATTTCTAAGTATCAAAGGTTGCATTTTGTAGTTACTGCCTATGAACTTATGCTAAGTTTTTTGCTACCTAATAGCATTTCTGAGCTGTGAAGGCATAGTTTAAAAAGGTACGTACAGTGTTGTGTTGGTTTTCCACCTGAGGAATGCCATAGGGATAGTGGAGAGATCCTTAACAGGTAAGAACTGCAAGACTGAGGAGTTAGAGAAATGGTTTTGGAAAAGGGAATGGAAAGGGCTGAGTCAGGGGATATAGTAAGAGCACAGAAATGAGGGAGATAGAATGGTGAATGGATTTTTGGGTAGCTCTATGTGTTTGTATGTGTGTGCTTTCCTGCTCAGCTTGATTACTTTTTAAGAAAAAAAGTTAGAGCTTCATTTCTGGGTCTCACTCAGGCCTTTGGTTGTTTAAGATCAGCCTGCTTCCACATCAATGGTTCTTGTGGCAGTCTCTCATACTGTTTTAGGCTGTGGATTTCAAGTCATATAAACTATACAGTCTCTTTTATTTCTTTTTTTTTTTCTTTCTCTTCTTTTTTTTCCCTTTTTTTTTCTTTTTTTTTTCTTCCTAGCTAGAAATGGAAGCCACAAAGATACTTTAAAGAAAATTGTACAGACTAGGTGTATGAGTGCATGAGGCTTCCTTCTATGGAGGCTGAGGAAATATGTTGAAGTAGCATTTTTCAACTATTTTGAAGAATTACCATTTCGTTACACACTCTGAAAAGTAACGTCTCTGTTTTTTTCTGACTTTAAAGCAGAGAAGAATATGGAGAGAAGAGAAAGCAGGTCATATTCTGTAAAATAGGCTAGAGTGCAGATTTACTATAGCAATATACTGGGTTGTTCAAGCTCTCTGCTAGATGCTTCTTGAAAGTAGCTAGGATAGTGTGAATGAGGGTTAACCAGTGTTTCTTCTGTTGTGGGTTTTGGTTGTGCTTTTTTTTTATTATTATTTTTTCTCCAGTGAAGTCTGTCTCTTATTATAATCTCTGAAATAAGTGTTAAAATAGGAAGAGAGTCTTTGAGAGTATTCCTCTAATGTTGTGTTAAGCTGTAGTAAAATTTTCTCCATTACACCTTTTGATTGATAAGATACAAGGCAAAGAAAGTTGTTGAGCAAGTAGGAAAAGTGTCTTTTAATTACACAATCTATGAAGCCATTTCCACAGCTCACTGAAAACCAACCCACTTGTCAGTGAAGCAAAGCAAAACATTTCACAAACCCTGCATTTTGTATGAATTACTGTAATGCTTTATCTAAGCTGAGAAGTGAAGTAAAAGATTCATAGGAAGTTTTATGGAACTAGTGAGTTTCTTCACTCTGGTTATGGAGCCAGTAAAATTCACTCTGGCAGGGAATATCAGTTTTGAAGCAAAATTGGTCAAACTAGCCAGAAGTCTGGATTCCATTGTTGTATTTTCCTTCCTCTCAGAAGTCATATTGGCTGCAACACTGTTACACTATTTCTCCTGCAAATAAATTTAGTACTCTGTTTACTCAGTATACCTAACATTGTAAAACTCCAAAATGCCCTTTCCTTAAGTATGAGGTGTTATTTCAAATTACATTGAGATGTATGTTCGTCTATATTTCTGGCACTCATACTTTTTAACTGTAAAGAGGTTTTTTGGCCGCCTTAAATTGCATGCTAGGCATAAAGTTGCCACACATTATATACAGACTTAGATAGAAGATTTTGAACTCGTGGACCATTCTTGTAGAACTGCTTCTTATTTCTGCAACAAGCTTTGTGGAAAGCAGGTTATTAGTCAAGCCAGTACCTGGCAGACTTTGTCACCCCTTCCATAACTTCTGGTGAAGTCCTCAGACTTTCTTATGTCTTGCCTCAAAAAACTAGCAAGTGTATAGTGGGCTTTTGAAATAAAAAAAGCACAAGTACATGGTCAAATTACATAATGAAAGTATTGAACCTACTCATTTTTACATCAGCTTGAGTCTCAGACTGTACAAAAGGCTCGTCTATCAGCAGGGCGTTTCCCCTGAAACCTCTTGGTGTTCTGCTCCAGGTAGGATAGTGGGGTAAATCCTGCATATTCTGACTGTACTGTATCCCTGCATCAATAGCAATGCCCATTTCGGAGGAACTGGACCTGTGATTTCAGTAATTTATGTTAATGACCAAGCAGCAGTTGTATGAGACATCAGAGTGACAACTGCAAAAATCCATGTGTTGAAAGAGTGCTATGTGTAACAGGTCATTTCTGAGATAAACTAAAAACACTCTTGATTCAGAGTTTTGCTTATGTTTGGCTATACCAAAACTGAATATTTATATATAAACAGGAAGACTTTGCTGTCTAGCCCTATTTCTAATTTTGATACTATGGCTCAAGCATGTACTAGCAAAGCTACTAAGCTATAGCCCTTTATTATTATAAACATGAAAATAAGTAAAGTTGAGTGGCAGCTTCTTCTGACTGAGAGCAGGTGATTAGAATTGGTGACTTTCAAAGGTCCCTCTCACAAGATGAGCCACACTAAACGATGGTATGCATACTCCAAAAACAGTTTGCAGTTGTTAAGTGTGTTTTAGCTACAACTGCTTTTGCTCTCAGGTTGTTTGAGCTAATGGATTTTAGTTTACATCTGCTATGGAGTAAGAGCCTGCATGCAGTCAGGTAATGTTGCTCAGCTGATGAATGGTGAGGTATGAAGCTGAGTGCTTTTGTCACTTGCCATTGGTTGTGATACCTTTTAGAGAGGCTTCATTGGCTGTCTGTTGTGGCAGTGGGTTTGAATAGATCACAGCAGGTACTAACTAGAGTATTTGTTCACATGACTTTTCCTGGTCTTATATTTATGTTAAGTACTTTATTATAGGATCAGGTGCACAAACTCAGCCTTCTGAGGCAGTCTGAATCCATTTTTCTGGGTACCTGTTAAGAAGTATCATAAAGGGCTGTCTGTTTCAGAGACTAGCGGAATCGTCTGAAAACAATATTGCATAAAGCTTGAGTCAGAAAACATCTATGGATAAAGGTTTGTGATTTTGTTATATAATGCTGTGGTACTCATTAAATCAAGCATACTCAGACCAAGATTAGTCTAGCATCACAGGTTTAGTATTTAACAGTGAAGTGTCTTTAATAGTATTTGGGGGAAAAAAAGTCTGTGCGTTTAAGAATAGTGTCTAAAAATTCTTTCCTATGCACAGATTCTGTGCATTTCAATGACACCTAAATTGCTGTCATTCACAAGAGTACAGGGAGACCTTATAAACACACTTTCATGTTGGAATTGGTTATATTTTTCATTTACATTAAAAGATATATAAAACTGAATGCAAGACAACCATGTGTAGAGCTATTTATACATATGTCTGGGTTCTAATAACATAAGTCACTTGTTTTTTTCACTTTCATGGCCTCAATATCCTGAGAACATCTTAAATTATAAGATGCACTAATATTGCTCTCTCATAGCTCTGTACAGTGTCTTTATGAATAATACATGTCTGTGTATACAGAGATAGCTACATTAACACACACAAGCACATGTTGGAGAGATATTTCTTTTTTTGAGCAATAAGGCTTTTAAGTATCTGTTGTTTCCATTTTCATGTCTCCAAAGCTTTTATGTGAATTCTTCCAGCATATTTCTCATTATTCTCTCAACCTTTCCTCTGCTGGATGGCTGGGGTTTCCAGACGTATAACCTGAAATGTCCTGGGAGAATTTACATAAAAACAATAAAGCCAAGGAAATGGAAACCACAGAATATACACATAAATTTTTTTCAGTCTTTGCTGAGAAGCTCATTGGTTAATATTTACAAAGGAATTCAATTTTCCATATTAACATCCTTTTTACTGCAAAGAAAATATGGAAGAGTGGGATGGTAAGAACCATTACTTAAGTGAATGGGGGGTTATATGTTAATCTCATTAGTGATTAAAAAGATTTTGCTTTTCCTCATCCTAGAATATCAAGAATATCCCATGAAAAAAGAAATCATAAATGACTGAATCAAGCAAAGGTTAATGCAAAAATTTGAAGGGATTTTTTCTTCCTGTTTAGGAAAAGTTTAAAGTTTTTTTTTGTTGCTTATGTATCTAAGCATGTATAAAGGAATACTGATTTGTTATCTATACTCATAGCATCCTCTGAAAACAAATAAAACTGATAGAGCTGCTTATGGGATCAAGAGTACAGTAAAACAATTTAGGTTTCTTTTGAGGGCTGCTTGTTAATAATGAGCTGTGTACCTGTCTCTGGGAAATGCCTCTGGCAGGTTTTGTGAGGGCCCTCCTGACAGTAAGTTTGTCATATCCCAGGAATCACTACCATAATTATCATCTTGTCATGGTACAGATATTTTCTGCAGAAAGGGCACACCAAATAAATACAGCATTAATTTAATTTTTTTTTTGTTTTCCCCAGCTCCAGAATTTTTAGCTTAATGGTGTTTTATAAGAAAATGTTTTACCCACATTTTACAGAATATGTAATTTGTAAAACCCAAATATTTTGATCTGGTGTTATGGTTTTCCACAGCAGTTAGGGTTTGTATATTTCATATAAATTCCCTTAATTATTTTGGCTGTCTGACTTGGTTCCTGGTCCAGTACTGAGCCAAACTAAAGCATTTATGTCATGGTGCAAGTTGCGGCCTTTGTATAAATCCAAAAAGCATCACAATGCAACTAATATATGTATTAGAATATGCTAGTTTATATCTGAACCTGAGAAGTTGCCATTAACTTTCCCAATAAGACAGGAAAGTAGTAGTGCTAAAACAAGGAATTGTACTTGGAGAAATTGGTAACTATGAGTGGTTAAGGTTTTTTATTTTAAAAAGGCAGCAGAGATGGCATTCTACCCTGCAGAATATTTGCATAAAATTAAGAGCCTGCAGAAAAAAAATAATTGCTGTGTAGTTCATACCTGTGGATGAGAAGAACATGATGGGTGGAGACGAATTCCTAGAATTAAGGAAAAAGTCCGAGAGGTCTGCTTTAATAAAGGTCCCTTTATTTGCTAAGAAAAAGGGAACAAATATCCAGTATTAAACCTGGAAGTAATCAAACTCATATTAATTCAGTTTGTTCTAATGCGAACAGCAAACCCACTACTTTTAGTTGAAACCACTGCTGGAAATGTCCTCTCATTCTTTATATTACAATAGCCTCCCTCAGTTTGAGAGCAATACTTTTGTAACTGCATCAAGCAATAATTACTCTCTAATGAATGTATTGGAATTTTAAACTCTGCATGGAGAAAATAAGTCATGAAACAATGAAAAGTTATTGTTGGTCTCTGTTTTTCTTTCTGTGAAATGCTGATGCTCATCAAGTGTTTAGAAAGTATGAAATTCTGTTAACTGGTGACTCTTGAGGGCTGGAATTGGTTCCCTCGCTTTTTGTAGGAAGAGGTGAATCTAATAGTTCTATAAGAAGGGACAATATGGATCAAGTCCCTCAGACAAAACTTGCTGATGATTGACTGTTCAAAACCACTTAAGGGAGTTAGGCACCTTGCTGCAATAGCGAGTCAAAGGGAATCAGATGTCTGAGGATCTTAAAAGCTCTTGAAAATTTGTGTATTAACAGAGATGCTTGTGTCCCAGTTAAGGACGCTCACTCCTCCGGTGAAAGCATCTTGTGCCACTGGCAATAAACATGACTGAAGACATGACATGAGAAATTTAACAGCTTATCATCTGGGTGTAACTCCCCTAAATACTGCAGACCTAGTGGACAGATGCTCTGAACTATACTACAGAAATTATTTGTCCAAGAGAATTGTCCAGAGCATTTCTATGGGAGTAGCTTTTTAACCTCAGAATTAAATTTGCTTTTGTTTTCCCTGGTAGTCTTTGCTATCCAAGAGTGATTTCACTATGAAAGGGGGTTTCAAATTTTTTACTGAATGAAGTTATCAAATAAAGTGACTTGGGATAAATCAATACAAAAGACAATTTTATTCCATCGGATTTGGTCGTGCATTTCCCATTAAATTTGTCCCCAAAGAGATTCAGCATTCCAGTTCCTAACAGCTCACTGAATGTACCCAGTCAGTTGTAACTGGTCGGTGTACAAATTACTGCCATGGTCAGCAAAATCCATAGAATTGTTCCCAGTCCCTGGGGGGAGTTTTGTTGAACTTGACAAAACTGGGAGTCTTGTTGGATTTGATTTTTCGGTGTCTTTTCAAGGAGAGATATTTCAGACTCTTTTTTTCCCTAACATTTACACGGCATTCTTTGTACTTGTTCCCCTTTCACAGTAGTGTAAGTCTCTTAGCTTCATTAGTATTTATCTTAATTTCTCTCTTTTATGGTATTTAATGAAGAAGCAGACAGTGAACTCAGATTAATCGTAGGATATGAATTGTGATTATCTATTGTACTTAGGCTACCACGTTTGTTACTAGTTTCACAATCTAGTTTTTAATATTAGAGTAATAAAAAATAAAGTTACCCAAATAAAGTTAGAATTTTTATCTATGTCCAGTAAGTCTTAGTTTATATTACAGCAGAAGATGTGGGTCACCAGTCGTGCCTTGGTAGATCACTGTATATTTTTGTTTACTTAAAAAAAAAAAATTATATATACACACACAGATCAAAATTTCACATGCATAATTACTGGGATGGAAATAAAGAGGCCCTTATGATGGATTTAAACCTTAGCACCTACATATACTATGACTAAAGTAAGTCAAATGTCTGTCTTTCCCATCTTGTTTTTGTTGAGTGAAGCCTGAAGACCAGAGATACACAGTTCAGTATTTGGTAGCTAATTCCATATGGAATTACTAGCGTCCCAGTATATATTCTATATCTTATCATCCAGGTAGTTGATCTGAATATTCAGTCTAAGTTGTTTGGTCTACTTTGTTGCTAATTATTCTCAGCTACCAGGCCTAGGATATATTGCACAACTGTTTTTTCACATTTGTTGAATTATTTCCTGATTGAAATATTTTGTGGGCTGTTTGCCTGGACATGTGATAGATGAAGAAAAAGCAACTTCCTAAATTAAAAGTTCACATAGAAGGACTTCTAATACTGGAATTCTGACCCTGGTCCTATTTGTAAGTATGGCTATAATGCTCACAAGGTAAAAACCCTGGTTTTCTATCTATAGCTTTCTCTCCTCATTATTGGTTTTGGGCATCTGGTTTCAAGGTTGGTCTGAAATTTGATCTTACTGAAATTCTCTCATTGCATTTCAGCAACATGTGTCATTAATGAAGGGAACTGAGTAACTAGTCTCACCATTGTTTGTCATTCAGCCTATGACAGGCAGCAGGAAAGCAGAACAGTTTCAGCCAGCCCCACTTAGGAAAACATGCCCAAGGCATAAGCTATAGCATAAAAAGGGATATGTCAGGCTCCTCCCTCAAAGTAAACTGGAAGTGTACACTTGGCAATGATGCTTTGCTTTTGTTCTGAAGAAGAAACCTGTTGAACAAAACAAGCTCCTTATTTTGACATTGGTATGGTTAACTGCAATGATAAAGGATCATTGCCAATGAAGAGAAGGATAACCTGGAAAAGGGTGATCTGTGGATTGCAGGTGCTGAAGTAACATTTATGCAAAATAATAACCTCCTAAATTAAAAATGTGAAGAATTACAAAAGCATATTTTTGTCTTGAAAAACTACAAAAAATATAAAGACTAGTCTTTTGTCAGCAACTAGATATTCTCTTATCATATTTCAGACTGTAATGCTGGAAACTGAGGAGATTCTTCTGAAGGAAACTGCCATTCCACAACATGCCCTTACACGAAGAATAATGTTGCAGAGGTGGTTCTGGAGTTGAGCAACTTCTTCACAGCCAGAACAATGCTTGCAAAAGAGGTAATGCATCAAAAAAAAGTAATATTTATCATTTCTGTTGAATCCTCAGTCTGTGACATCAAAATGTTTAATAGATGTCTCTTTCCTCACAACCCTCATGAGATATACTTAATAATCATCTTATAGATTGGAAGTCTGAAGCATCCGCATGATTAAGCAACTTTCCCAAGACAACACACACATTTCTTGTTTTGTTATGACAGCAAGGGATTAACAGAGCCAAGATTATTCCCAAACTGCTTTACTTCCCTTCTCTAATAGCATATTACCAGATACGTGAGTTGCAGGAAAAGGAAGAAGGAAAGACAGAATGGAAATATGCACAAGACTCTTCTATAAATTGAGTTAATAAATTAAGCCAGTCTTTACATAATTCTTACAGTCCACTAATGTCAGACTATTTTATATGAGGAAAAATTTGTGAATAATTCTATTTTACAGATGGGAAAGCTGAAATAAAAAATGAATTTATGAAACTCATACAACAGATAGATTTGCAGGGCTGGGAAAAGCAACCCAGTCTCCCAACCCCCACAAGACAGGAATAACTTATTAAATGAGCTGGCATTCACCCTGTTTCATTTGGCTATGTAATACAGTGCAGAGGGAATGATGTTCTTTCCATTAGGAATGTTTCGATGATGCCACTTTAATAGAAGAATGAAAAGGAATGTTGGACTTGAAGCATTCCCTGAGGTGTAAGGTTGACAGTTTGAACTGAGCAGTTGGAGGAAAATCCTGGAAAAGAATAGCAATAGAAATAGTATCTCAACAAGAGCTTCTGAGGAAAATTAATTTGCATTGTTGATGTGGAAGGGGTAGAGATGAGGAATAAATGCTGAAAAGCAGTGTCAGAAACACCAAGACAAAGGCTGGGAGAACTATGAATACAACATGGAAAGAAAATCAAACTCACAAAAGACTAAGTGAGCACCACATTTTTGATAAAAGGACCAGCCTGTCTCTTCCTTTACATTGCTGGCCAGGCAATAAAGCACCTGAATTTTATTTTTATGAAGGCAGGTTTATTAAAAGTTTTGTGAGTGTGCATCAGTTCAAATGAGGTAGAATTAGTTATTTGCCATTTTTTACTTCATAAAGAGAGCAATGTGAGAAGATTAGAACTGAACTTGTGAGATCATCAAAGAATCTGCTGCTTTAAGGGGGTTCTTTTATGGAAATAGGATCCTAAATTGGATTGCAGAAGTTGTTCCACTGACTAGGCTGGAGTAGCTCTAGGAAACTGCTGTATTTTCACTAGGTAACCAGTAGGGAATTAAAATGTGTTGTGGTTTTTTTGGTTGGTTGGTTGGTTTTTTGTTTGTTTGTTTTTGTTTGTTTGTTTTTGTTTGTTTGTTTTTGTTTGTTTGTTTTTGTTTGTTTGTTTTTGTTTGTTTTTGTTTGTTTGTTTTTGTTTGTTTGTTTTTGTTTGTTTGTTTTGTTTTGTTTTTTCTCACCTAGAGCTGTATAGAGATACCTCTGTATGCCACATATTTGCTTCTGGGTTGAGCATTTTCCCTTGGAGGTATGAGATCAGTAGGTAGCCTGCTGAAATACGTTCTTCCCCCAGTCAGTAACACATTGTGATGATGTCTCTGGGAAGTATGGACTGGAGTGATATGGGAAAGTATCTATGTGGATGTGATGAAGTTATATGAAGACTTTGGGATCAGTCCAGAGTAGTGTAAGAAGAGATTTAAAGCTGTATCTGTAGTTATCTGCTGTTTCCTCAATTTGGAATAACTGCTGATATTTAGTTCTTATAAACTTGAGTGGGGCAAAAAAAAATAAAAAAGCCTAATCTGATTTCATTGATGTTAAAGAGTTTTACTGTGGGTGACATTAGGGACAGAATTAGGCCTTGGTTTTCTATATATAGAAACTCAACAAAATAATTTTGTACTAAGTCAAATAAACATAGGAAATAAGTTACTGGGAAGGGATGTGAGGCAAAGAATATTAATGATTTTAAGAGAAACCTAGGTGTTTGTCAGCAGAAGGAAGACTTTGAGAAAAAGAGGGAGGGCAGGACTTTGATCAACCAAGGGAGGAGCAGTTGTTTAGACAGTCTGTTATAATATTTTCTGTTTGAAAACATTTTTGATGTATTGAATAATGAGTTGTTCTTCTGCTATTCTTGGTCTGAAAAAACCACACGTTACTTTCAAGAAACTCTGAGCTGTTCTTCTGGACTTCTTGTAAGTTGCCTCCCAAAGTCCAACATTTCTCTGTTAATTCCTATGAAAATTAGTTTGTGTATTTTGCCAGCTCCTATACAAGAAGAAGCCGATGAAATCATTCCAGAACGCTTCTGATGTGGTAGCTGCTGGCTTTCTTACGTCCTCTTTTTCTCACTGCTGTTCTTGTGCTGTTGGTAGGTAAATTCTGATGCTTTTAGGTGACCTTAGGTAGCACCTTATTTTAATGACTTTTTCATCTCAAGTAGAAACCCACCACAAAACATGGGGCTCTTGTAAAGTATTAGGAACAGGTACAGAGATCAAATACGCATTTTCCTGTTACTTTATTTACATTTGAACTAGTTGTGACATGTATTTTAGTTAGTTTTGGTTGCTATATTATCTCCTGGGTCACTTTCAATTGCTACATTGTCTCATGGAGAACTCAGTACAGTGTGAGATATAGTTAGAAAGACTTTTGAGTTCTGTATGTGGGTACCATTGATTTCACTTCAAGAAAAATCGAAGGTGTAAGGAGGTCTGTCCAATCTCTCTAGGCATTTAAATGATCTTTATCAATGTGGTGTCTGAGATCCTCACAATAAAAAAAAATAAGTCTGCCTTGTTAATATTTAAGGCACTGGTTTGTTTAAAGTCAGATCATTACACTTTAATTGTCAAACAGAACATAGACTTTGGCCTGCTAATCATTGTGTCAACACCAGTATTTTTAGTGGCATATCAACGGCATGCTCTATGTCCATGAATAAACTATTCTAACAGTCAAAAAATAGCTTTCTGTATAAATCAGAATTGTGAGCACTCCATGCCAGTGGTGCATGTTCCATACTGTATCTTCCAGTGATGCACATACTATACACCTGGAGCTTCTGGGAAGTCTAGATATGCTGGTGTATTTAATTTGAAGTATGCGTACTCCATGATAACAGAAAACTGTCTGTTATTGGGTCAAGTTTCATCCAGTTTTTTTCCCTGACAGGGATGAAGATTACTCCAAAAGTTTAGAAGTAGGTATGTTTTCGTAAATATAATGCAAAGGAGACAATTAACTTCTATTTAGGCTTACAATTATGAAAACTTATTTTTCTCAGACTGCAGCACTCAGTTTCACATTTAAGATTAAAACCAAAATAGTTTCATGAACATTTGATTATTTTAAGTCACAAATATGAATGAAAAGTAAATTTCTTACACAGCGAGTTTACAAAGTGGAAGGACAAAACATGCTACTTTTATGGGGAAGGAATTGGTTGCAGTTTATTCATAGAGCTTTATAATGGCTATCCCTCTGCAGGCTCAATAAAAATGTAATTGATTACAAAGTCATGGTGTGCATCAAAACGAATCATCAGAGGAAAAAATAAACTTACAGCACTTTATTTTCATGTTAATTAAAATGGAAAACCATGCATAACTGAATTAATTCTGAGTTTCACCCATTCAGATTTTTTCGACATGCAGTTCAAATTGCCAAACACAGGACACATTTTTTACTAGGATTTATACATTATATTCCAACAATTTTAGAAGGAAAAAAAAAAAAGTAAGCTTAGGATGTATCTGGCATCAGTTAGGGTGATATATTTCAGTGAGTTCCACAAGGATATATTTATTCATCATGGGCCTGCAGGGCTACTGACTACTCTGCCCTTTATAAAAGTCAAGGAAGACTTGGAAATATTTTTGGCAAAGTATTGTAAGATTGGAACAATGAGAGGTCACTTATGAAACCTAATCTTCCCTCATTGTGGCTGCTTCATAGAGCTCGTATTCTAGTAAGCTGATCTGAGTCAAGATTCAGACATTTTTATTCACCTCTGTCTCCACATCTTTTGAGTTTTAACTTCTGTGGCATATAGCAAAAGAAAGAAGAGAACAGAGTAAATATATTTCTGCATTCTGAACTTGCTTAATTTTCGGTTAAATTGTTTAATTGTATAGTCTCTTAAGTGGCAAAAAGCAAGGAAATTGACAGGTGTGACATTCTCTACTCAATATACACTTTCTACTGCTCTCCTCAGATCTTCCTCCTCTCTCCCATCTCTGCTCTCTTAGCTGACCAAGGTATGTCCAGTTTAATGGCTCTATGTGTTTTAAGAATTGATACAGAATTGGGATGCCAGACATACATTACATTGTATCCACTGTATTTGACTGATACTACACTGGTCAGTTGTACCACTAATTACATACTGAGGAAGGAGTATTCGGGGAAAATTTGAAAATCACAAGGAAAGTGTCATCCAGAGATATGCCAAAACAGATGCCTGTGTCTCTTCTCAGCCTATTGAGAAGTTCAACTTCCTTTCTAAATTCTCCCTCTCTTTCTTCCTCTCATTCATAGACTGCTGCTTCAGCTCCCTATGTATTGATAACCATTTGATCTAAGTAATTTTCTCTCCCAATTTGTAAGTGACCTGCAAGGTACCTTCTTAAGAAAATCCTGATAATGCCACAGAATGATACAGCATCTGCAGGTTACCAGAGGTGGTGATTGTAAGACAGTTTTAGAAAGGATGAGGAATTTCACAGATTTGAATGGGCTGCTGTGACCATCCTTGCTGACCTTATGCTCCAGAATGTCACCCCTAATTATCTATGCATCAAGATTTATAATGTGCAACCAAGTTAGAGGAAATGTTTCAGACTCTTTAATCCTGAATATTTGTCCCAAGTCATAGAAAGTTTGACATCTTTAGACAGAATTTGCTGTATTTCAGTCAACTACACACATTTTCTGTCTCTTTTGCATTCGTCAATATTCCCTTCCTGTTGTTAAAATTATCTAAATGACAATGTGTAGAACCATTTTGTCCTAGTCATGGTAATAAATTTGCTTAGGCTGCCTACATGCACATATGACTTCCAAAGAAGCTGCATCTTCTTCAATCACTCTAAGTCCTCCCTTACTTTCTCTCTTCTCCTTCTGATGTCTGTCTTCAAACCACTGTTTATTCATACACCCACTCATCCTCTTACCTGTTTGGAAGTAGGCTGTGTCAGAAATATAATCAGAATATATGGAGTCTGGACATTTAAAGTGTGAGGATCTAAGATTTTGTATGTGGAGGAATAGTGAACAAAATAATAACATTCCACAAGGGAACTTTTGTGTGTGTCCTCTACGAAGGTTAGCAAGGATGTTATTGAAATAACCTTACGTAGAAAACATAACCTTACGTAGAAAACATATTTGTCCTGTGGCTTCAAAGCCACTGTGTCAGTTTGAAAGCCAAATTCTAATGCTTAATTGTAAAATGGGAAAGCTGTAGTCCTGCTTGAAGTGTGAATCTCGCTGCATTAATAAATGTGGTGTCACTACTGAACCTTCCATAGTATTTCTATAATGTACATTTCAGATGCATACTTGGCACTGTGTTTCCCTCAGCTTGCTTGTATAAGATTTAATCTAACCTTCAATTTTTTTGTTGTTCTTAACCATTGTACTGGGTGTTGCATATTGCTTGTCTATTGTCAGTTCTTTATGAGGTGATGGTAAGAAACTAATGCCTGAAACAACAGCAGGTAGGACATGTTTCATATAGCTGGTGTATCTCTGAATGCATGCTCTTTGACTGTCACCTGTTAGAGATCATCCTTTGGAACAAACTGACCATATCAAGGAGTGCACAACCAATTTTAGCTTCCAAATCTTGCGACTGCTTTTTCAGCCCTTCCCACTAGTACATATGGAAATGCACATACAAGATTTACTGCAGGACATCTAGAAAAGCCCCAGCTTAACACTCCATGCAGAATTGCTTGTAGACTTAGTAGAAATCTTGTAGGCTTCAAGAGTACACATGAGCCTCAAGAAGCTTTTACTTGAGAAGTAACTGCTGCTTAGGGGAATGTTTTCCAACTTCTCTATAAAGTGGCAGGACTTTTAACTATAGAAGGCACCTTAACAGAATTCATCTTCTAATCTCAAACTGACTTTGATATTGAGGTGACACAAATTGAATTAAAATTGCAGCTCATTGTTAAGAAAAAAATAAATCCTTCTCAACTTCAGTTAAAACCTCTACAAGATAATTAAGTGCATATAGGAATCTGCTCATCAGCTCCCCATCCACTGCACTCTAGTGCATATTGTAGAGTATTTTGTTGTTGTTGTTTTTGTTTTTTGTTTTCCTTTTTCTGACCAAGAAATTGGATGAACCAAAGAAAACCATCATTTCATGCCCAGGGGCATCCAGATTGTGCTAACCAGAATAAACCTAAGAGTTCATTTAAATCTGTGCAGTTACTTGCATAGGACATGGCTAGAGCTCATCATAGTTAAATACATCAACATGCTGATGAAATGCTCTCATTTAAGTAGCACTCATCACAGCAGTTAATAGTCCATCAGAACAGCAGAACATGAGTATAGGAATATAATAAATAACAAAAGACGTGTGTGATCTGATTGGCTAGAAATGAACATCTGCTGCTCAGAGAGCAGGAATTTGCTTACAGTGCAATTATTGAGAAATAGCCCAGCATTAATTGTGCAAATCAACTTTTCCCAGCAGATCAGAGTACAAAGAAATGAATGTAAATAAAAAATATGGGTCAGCTTGATGTGCTTTTCAGTGATCAGGTTAAAACCATTATTTCAGTGTAATTATACATAATGAGCTTGGGCTAGAACAATTTAATTAAGTGGATATACATTGTGAAATAAAATAAATAAGTGTGCTGTTTGACTGGATCACTCTTATGGAAAGTGATAACATGATACCATTAGGAAACTCAACAAGACAATCTACATCCATGCATTAAGAGCAGCAGAAGTCTGAACATCTGTTTCCCCCTATTGAATTCACAAAAGGGGCTTCTCTGTTCAGGGAATAAGTGAATAAACAACAGTTGGAGGTTATCTGTGACATTTAACAAAACACTGAAAAGTCACAAAAATGACATAAGGTGAGAATGAAATTACTGAAATAATGGTGTGCTAAGGGTAGCTTGGCAAACCAAGTGCAGACACAGAAGAACAAATAAAACCTCTACCCATCACTCTTATAAAAGTGTGATAATCATAAGAATGATTAATTTATCAACTGCATATGGTTTTTGTTCAAAATACGCTACAAGGTGGCATGAAATTGTTTTGGAGAAAGGCACAGTAAGGCAGAGTTCCCCAAGAGGTTCCTTTAGCCAGCAAGATAAAATAATAGTGACAATTGAAAGAGGTGCTATGAAGTGTTAAAAATTCGACACAAGTAGTCAAATTAGAGAAAAAGAGAAGTTTTATCTTGGATGTGAAGTTTTCCTTTTTTAATATATATTTTTTTTTTCCTTCCATAGTCAAGAACCTTGGAAAGGGAGTAATAATAATAATAAAAGAGAAATGGACCCAAGCACCAACTTGCTGCCAAGGGCTGTAATACAATATCTCAGCATTTCAAGGGTAAATCAGTGTGAACTGCGTTTGCCGTCCCTCTGAAAAAAAGTAAGTCTTTAACTTCCGCTCAGCCCGTGTGGACTGCTGAGATAGAGGAAATCGGGTTGGGAGAGGAGGGGGGAAAAAAAGGGACAAGGAAAAAAAAAAAAAAAAAAAAAAAAGAGGGTTTCCCAAAGCGAGCACCGAGCGGAGCGGACAGAAGTATGAAGAGCGGCAGCGCGGCTGCTGCTGGTCTGCTCAGCTCAGCTCAGCTCGGCTCAGCTCGGCGGCTGCCGGAGGCGGGAGGCTCAGAGCGCGGCGGGCGGCCAGTGAGTGCGGCCCCGGGGGGTGCGGGGGGAGCCCTGCCTGCCTGCCCGGGCTGCGGGGGGAGCCCCTGCCTGCTCCCCGGGTTCGCTGCCGGCCCCACGCTGGAGCCCGCAGCCCGAGCTCCTTTAAATTAAGAGCGTTTCGTGTGTCTCTCCGGCTGCCTTCAAGGTTAAAGAGAAAGGGGCCGGGGAGCGAAGCGGGAAGGTGAGCTTCGCCCGGCGGCTGGGCGCTGAGGAAGGAGTAGGTGCTTTTGTTTCCTGGTCCCCGTGTCCCGGGGCGGCCGTGGGGGACCCGGCGGGACAGCGGCAGGGCTCGGCGGCCGGCATCGTGCTGCGGGCTGGGGGCAGCTGCCTGCGCGCTGGGCAGCGGGGGGGTCGTTTCTTTCTGGTTGTGGGGTTTAGTGGTTTGTTGTTGTTGTTGTTTTGGTTTTGGTTTTTTTCTCCCGCTCTCTGGCCGTCCGGAGTTTGAAAGCATCGCGGAGGCGGCATGAGAGCGTGCGTGGGTGTGCGGTGGGATCCAGCAGCGGTGTGACCGCAGCTCGCCGCGGCCAGCCCGGGGGTTGCTGGCGGCGGGTTTGCTTGGTCCTGCCCCCGAGGGGCAGACCTGGGAGCAGCGCTTCTAGCACTCATGGCAAAGCCATTAGCTCAGCCTTACCGTGGAGGGGCCCCGAGGAGGACAAACGCATCCCGGCGCAGCGCGGAGCCGGGCTCCGCGGCCGGTGAGCGCGGGAGGGGGGGCTGGCGGGCGCTCGGAGAGGTGCGGGAAGAACGCGGGGGGGAATAGGGGGCTTCCCCTTGCGCGGCGGCGTAAGCATTTCCAGCCCCTCTTTCGGGTGGCTGCAGCTCGCTGTGTAGTCCCTCCCTCTGCCTCCGGCTTATCTTTCGCGCGGCTCCTGGGTTACGGGTGGCTGAAGGAGAGGAGGACGGGTCGGTACGTTTGCAGCGCTCGTGGGAAATGTGAGCGGAGGCTGCGGCAAGTGTTGGGTGGGAGGCGTTCGGGTCCTGCTGCGGTGCCGGTGCCTGCGCCGGGGGCTCCCGGCCTGCCCCCCAGAGCTGCCCTAAAGGGCAGGCGGGATGAGACCCCTCTCATGCCAATATCCTTCTTTCCAGGTTCTTGCTTTCCTCTTTAGGTTCTAGATTCAAATCTTAGGAGAGCAGCGGCTGACTTTAAGAGGAGCTCTATTTTTTTTTTTTTTTTTTTCATTACTGTTCCTGTAAGAAACGAAGGTTACCCTCTTGCTTATCTAAGATTGCTGTCAGCATCCTGCTCCAGTGGTGTGTGTCAGCTGAGCCAGTGGCTCTACTGGCTTTGCTTGCTCCTTGGGGAGAAGGACTTTTGGGGCACCAGGGAGGATGTGTTGCAGGCTTCTCAGAGCAGTTCCAGCACACTTCTGATACTACATTGAAATTAAAAATGAACAAAAAAAGTATTCTTTGGTTTCCATGTACATTAAATCATGAACGGTTTCTTCACTGCGGAGTAGATGCTGTGCCAAATGTAATGGGTTTTATGATGGTTTTGTGATGTGGATTGTGATTTAATGGGAAATTAGCTGACATTCCTAAATTAATATCATATGGTACCAAGGACCATCTGATCAGCATTATACCATGGTACCCTGGTTGGAGCAGCAACAAACCTAAACCTAGTTGCTGGTGGTGAGGTGAGGAAGAGTTGGTACTACCCTCAAGTTTCTAGCTCTTTCTGACTTTAGGCTACTAATTTATTTGGTTTATTTATTTTGCCCACAGTCTTATTTAAATTGGCACACTTGCTATCTGAAGTACTGTTTTGACTCCACTTTACACCTTAAGCTTCACACTAATTTCAGGACAGGATTTGGAAATGAAACTTTATAATTAAAAGCAAAGCTTGTGATTAGGAGTGAGCTTGAAATACTGTCTGCATGCAGCCACTGACACGCTTATGCTCCTTGTAAGATACGATATGTCAGTTTAAATATGAACTTCCTTTTCTAGTTGGTGGAGTTTGAAACTTCTTTGAAACTTCTTTTGTACTAATTTTTAATAGTTATTTTGCTTAGACAAGCAGAAAATCTTACAGCAAGAGCCAGGCAAAGAGAATCAACTTGAAAGTTTTTGGACTGTGTTAGGAATCAGACTCAGTTTCCAGAAGTTATAATTTTATGAGCAAGTAGATGCTGAACATTTCTAAAGTTTTGTTTCAGTCAAGGTGAGATGGACTTTTTGCTTTCCTTTGGGTAGAGGAGACATCATCAAGGCAACAAAATTGTTTCTACTAGGCACAGTCCTGAGAATGTCTAGGCTTCCAATGATTAGCTCAGATTTTCAAGTGTGGTTAACTTAGTTTCTGGTCTGGCCTCAGACCAAGGGTCTTACAGGTCTAAAGTATCAGTAAGCTGTTGTGCCAGGTTCTCTGTCCTCCTCTCCAAGTCCTGCACACATTTGTAACACGTATATTCATAACATAAAGGACAAAGGCTTCTTGTGATTAAAGTTTACTTTATCAGTGTAGATCACATTTTGATGTAAGCCCTTAAAAATTCTAATTGATTAATGAGTTTCAGATGGTGGTTTCCCTCCAGTGCCCCTCCCCCTTCTCCTAACATGTACAGTATGCTCCAAGTTAATCTGGGAAAGCTCCAGAAACCTTGGGCTAAATTGGTTGTGGTATAGTTTATAAGGATAATAAAATAACTAGAAAAATTGAATTTCCTTACAAAAATATGCTTATATGCTTGTTGCATTTGTGAGTTTGTGTTTTATCTGCTTGTTTGTGGTAGTGAGAAGAGTAAAATTACAGATATATGTATTTAAGATGATGCACACAAGGATGACCTATTGTTTCTTACAGAAAGGAAAGCTCTGTAATAGCTCTTGAAGAGGTGGTATGTGATATTTTAGCAAAATCGTTTTGAAATGATTGTGTTTGTTTTTACTTGTGTAAAAGGGCAAAATGAGAGTGATTACTGTTCTGTAGTAAACTGGAAAGTGCAGGTGGTGAAGACTGACTAACAGGTATCTGTTTTTTCCTACTGCTTCTTTTTGTCCATTTTAAGGATTTAAAATAAGGGAGATTTCACCTGGGGAGATAATCACTGCCTAGCAGATCTCACCATAGGGAACAATCTATTGATATTAAAAGTGTCAGCCACAGTTGTTACCTCTGTGGCTTTTCCTTTCTGCATGTATGTGTGTGTATACAAATATGTATTTATACGGGTAATGGGATGGAAAAAGCAAGAGCAGCCTTTAGTCAGATACTCTATAAATCTGGAAAATATGCCAACACTGAGGCAGGAAAACTGAAATCACTTTTCAAATGGAAATGTATTTATGCTTGTGTGTAAAACTGGCACTTGTCTTATGTGAAAGTGGTGATTGCCAGTATGGGTCCCAAATTATGGGCAGCCTCATTTCTGCTTGCACAAATATGCATTTTGTTGCTGCAACTTAATCTGTTTATGAACACTGAGTCTTTTATTTAAGCCTCTTTTGCATCCAGCTTGCAGTTACAGTAAGTGAATGCTTCACACAGCCCACTTAAACTTCAGTAAAGTTTTGAAAGTTCTGTTCTTTTCCATCTGCTCGAGGTGATTAGAACTAGCAGGGAGATCCAGCAGAGACCCTTGCCAGATACTCATGAGCTCTGTTCTGGCTTTTGATCCTCTGTCTCCTCTCTTTCCAGGATGGCTGCTTTCCAATAGCATTACCTTCTCTCTAAGACAGCAGGAGATTGTCTGCAGTTATAACCGATACCCCTCTGTCAAAGCCAATGTGCAGTCTAGTGCTCAAGTTCCAGTTCCTTCAGAGAAAACTAGTGCTCCTCTTGTCTAAGTTGCTGTCTGCTCTCTCTGCCACTGACAGTAAAGCTATTGAACAGTTGTGTGCATGATGTTTTGTTTCTTGTACAACTAGTATCTAATATGTGTAGTAGTATTTACAAGAACCTGGTTTCACAATCTTAAAGCCTGCATATTTAATTCTATGAAGATTATATGAACTAGAGTCTTTGAACCCAGTGTCCCAAGGAAGAGTTATGCCGTCTCTGTTCCAGTTGTTCCAGCTTTGTAGAGCAACTAGGACACTGACTTGGCATGTGCAAATCTTCTTTCCTGGATGACTCTGGTTTGGCTGCCAACTGAACAGTCAGTCAATTATCTTGTCTGCTCAGTGATAGGACCTTGGTGGGCCAAACCAGATGTCTGTTGCTTAGTGTCACAGTTGAGCTGTTATGGTATAAAGGGACATCATATAGGACCCTTACCTCAGAGACTGAGTTATTTCAACGCTGTTCTGTATTTGGTTTATAATCTTTTTCCCCTCCATAGACACTTCTAACATTTTTATTATTTTCTAACTGAATAAAAATACAAAGAAAAATGCTTGTTTCAATGGACACTTAATTTCTGTGCAAATTCTTCAGCTAAGTCATAAAGAGCAGGTGACTGGGCAAGACTTTTTCATCCCTGACCTGGAAGGATTGTATCCAGGAAGAAGTTAAAAGGAGTGCTTCAGGCCTCCCTTTGTTTGAAAACTAATGCAGGAGTTGTAATTAGGAATAAGGCTGAAGCAACAGTGAAACTCATGTAATTCCGAGAGGACTGCACAGCCAGCAGCTACTCTATATAAGCCATTATGTGTATATGCTGGAACTGGATGGGAGATTTGGAGTCAAAATTTACTGGTTTGTACAATTAATTCACAGGGTGGAGCATGTGTATTTTCTGTGTATGTATATCTATGCACACACTCTTTTATATATGCATTTTTACTGTAAATAATGTTTTTCTCCTCCTGATTATACTTGATTTTGGTGGAAGAGTACTATTATTGCAACTTTATGAATAAGGAAGGTGGTTGGAATAGGAATGGAATTGAATCCAGGATCTGCAACTGTAAGTGCCTAATTGTGCAGCCAGTTCTACTTTCTGGATTGAGCAGTCTTTCCTTCCTGTGTGTTTTGAGTACAGAGCATATCACTTTTGAATCCTTTTGTTCTACCAGTTAACCCCAACAAAAGCCAGTGGAATTACAGAAGATTACTTGTTTGATTCTTATTGCTTTCACCTGATGATCACTGACAACAATCAGCAGATAGTGTAAGTTACACTGCTGGCAAAATACAAGCAGTGAGCTACAATACACAGAAAAATAAAAGTACTACTGTAAAGCAAAATAGAAACTTCACTGTTTGGTAGAATCAAGAAAAGTGAAATATAACCTTTTAGTGTGTTGAATCTGTTGCATGTCACTGGGTGTACTGTAAACTATCCCACACTGAATTCTTCAGCTAGACAATAAGTCTGAGAATTTGAAATGCTGTCCTCTTATTGAGAGAGGTAGAAAAAAAGGCTGTGCTGCATAAATATGACTTCTAACAAAACAGAATGAAAAGCAGTGAAAGACCTTTCCTTGTCTGCCTTCACAATAGTAGGGGGGAAAAGTTGCTTTCTGAGGAATAAAACATTTAGAGGTAAGTTTTGAAAAATGCTTATGCATCTATCACGTCAGCCTCTGGAGTTTATAGAGAAGTGTAACATTCTATAAAATACTCAACATGTTTATGTTGGCTAGTGTTAGAGTTGCACATGATGATTTGATGTTGCTGTTAGAAAGTAGTGAGATTAGGAAAACCAGTATTTTTTGGCTACTTTGTTCATACCTTATGTCTGCCAAAAGGAAAGGATGAAATAGTTGTTGGAGCAAGAGACTTGCCTCAGCTGTGGTGATGTATCCCTGAATGCTACTGTCTACCTCTGTGGCAAGTTAGTCTGTTTTGCTGACCAAACTCCTCACTGCTAAATTGTCAAGAAACTTTTCTCCAGCTCACCAGAAAAGAAATATGGTAAGACATTTTAAGGAGGTGAGTTGGTGGTATCTGAGCAAAGAAGCAAGAAACTGGCCTTGACTACTGGTAGAATCCTCAAAGGGGTCTTGAAAGAGCTCAGGACCCAACATCTGCCGCCTTCACCACCTAACTCACTCAATTCAGCTTCTTCACAGATCCCACCAAGTAGGTTTTAAAAGTTTCAATAGTTAATGTGTGAGTTATTACAATTGATGAACTAGGTGAACATTGTAATAAAGCTGAGGTACCTTAGCAGTGAAGTGTTGTGGAGACTAAAGTTAAACTTAGAAGTTCAGTAGTTCTCAGTGTTTGCATAAAGAATGATTATGAGTTTGATAGCTTCTGATCTTGGAGTTTGATAACTAACCCACATATCACTCAGATGGGAGCTACAGGTAAAAAATTGTGTTCTGCTAATTGAAGGCTGATTTTTATTTTTTTTTTTAAATCCAATATGGGAATTGTTTTTTGTTTTAATCCTATCAAGGAAATATTTTACTGAAGTGTAGGACAGGTTTTCAGAGAAATAGAGAAGAAGGGGAAAATTCCTTCCTTATAGAAATTAAAGCTTATAAAGAGGTAAGGTTGGATTGTATGTGAATTACAGATTATTCTTTAGTGTTGTTTTTGTGGATTTTCAAAATCAGTAATACATTTATCATTCTGCAGACCTCACTTTGCATACCTGCTTTACAAATTAACCCAAACATTATTCTTAATTCAGAGCTACTATTTCAAGCTGACCTAGTCCCAGTATAGTGATGCCTGAATAATTTTCAGCTTTTAGAGATTCTGTTCCATGTCTTTCTCCCTTTTTTCATCTTCTGTAGCTTTCTGTTCCGAGAACCTGTGTTCTATAAAAACTACCTTAAACTCAGACTACCTTTCTTATCTTTAGCACTTCTCTTTTCTTATTACCACATTTGCTTCCAAACTCATGCACCTATGCATCCTTTGAAGTCAGAGCACTTTATTCTCCCATTTTTCTTCCTGCAGTGACTCTCAAAAGTTCCTTGAGACCTTTATACAGCCTGGTTGTTGAGTTTTATGAAACAGGAGGTGGGTCAGTATGAAATATCTTTAAAGATAGCCCTGTGATTTAGAGCCAAACTGAATTAATATCTCAAATTCCTGAATTCTCTGCTCTGTGTGTTCACAGAGATCAGCTTGAGCCATAAACAGACTGCAGTGCTTGTTTCACAGACTGATGGGGAAGCCCAAACTGCCACCATGTAGCTATTCCAGTTTTCCCTCTTTATTTCTCTAGTCTTAGAGAAATGCAAGTTTCAGACCTTAGGATTATTTCAGCCCCACCAGTGGCAGCAGCCTGCATCGTATCTGGCTGGCTGTGAGGCATATTGTGATGTTGTTGGTTATTAATTAGCTCTGAGTGTCATAGGGCACTTCATGTATGTGGTCTTGGAAGTGATATGGCAGATGGAACTTCCTGAAATGAAAGAAAAGGATGTTGTCTCTGTAGTCTTCCTGTTAAAACAACCCAGCTCTCTGTGAGTGCCTTGTGTTATATTCCTAACAGAGCAGCCCCTGCTTCCAGGATGAATATTGTTGTGTGCATCCTTAACATATACAATTTCAGAATAACTCCAGTTGGAAGGGACCTCCAAGTGTCATTCAGTCTAACCCCCTCCTCAAACTGTGTATGAACTGGGAATTTTTTTTCCAGTGAGGAGGTGCAGTGCCTAACTGGTTCCTTTAGTACAATTGGGCTGCTTTTTTTCAGGTGTATTTTTCCAATCCATATGCCAAAATGCCTGGATGCAGCCCTGTGTAACGTACTCTAGGCTATCTTGCCTTAGTGGGGCAGTTAGACTAAATGATCTCTAGAGGTCCCTTCCAACCCTGATGATTCTATGAAAATGAGTAGAATGCAGGATTTTGCTTCCTAAACATTTAAGTGTGTTAATAAACTGAAAAATGTAGGGGGGGAAGAAGGCATTTTTACTTTGCTTATTTGTATACTAAGTGAACTTTCAAGAATGAGAATTTTTAAATTATTATTTTTTACAGATATCATTTCAGATGTGATTTAAGATAAAAAAACTACTGTCAGTTCTGTTTCTCCCCATATCAATGGAGTTTATAGTCTCCAGAAATAAGTAAAAAAAAATATTTTAAGGTGTTTTGTTTGTTTGTTGTTTGTTTTTTTTCTTCTGGAAAGTATAAGACCGAAGTATTTACACTTGATTTTTCCCATAAAATCTTGATAGACGAGGTGGTGTCAGTTACCCATCTTGCTTCTGTTTCCATCCAAAATGAAAGCACTTGAGATTGAAGCACTAAATTGTGTGGTTCTGAGTGACTTAAAGCAACTTCAAATATACTGTTATTATAATTCCTTGGCTGTTAGTATCACCTAGTCCAAAGGAATCTATTTTGAGAGTGACATTCCAGATTGATTTTTGCTAAGCTAACAGCCTAATTCTTCATCCTCCACTTCCTCACACCTTGCGAGTGAACAGGTATGATTTGGATTTAATCAGCCAGGAAACCATAAATCCAAGCTGAAATTTTTAAAGAGTCAATTTTCAGAACTGAGCTCTGCTTAAATTACCTACTTTAGTCTGCATTAAACTCCCCTGCTTTCAAAGGAACTTTGATGCATAAGATGTTTGTTTGTTTGTTTTTGTTTTGTTTTTGTTAGAGAAATGTAAAATCTTCTGCTAATCAGAAATAGGTATTTATACAAGGGAATAAAATCTTTTTCCTGTTTTCCCCTCTCCCAAACTGAAAAAAAAAGTGTCTAATTTCAGTAAGAATTATATTTGTAGTGAAAACTACCTATGTCAAGGGCAAGTCAACCTTCAGGTTTTGGGGATGAGGTACTCTCAACAAAAGCTTGAGCAGATATTTTTGTGAACAAGGAGTATAGTTATACAAAATATGGCCACAAAATGCTTGGGTTATTTAATGTAAGCATTAAAATAACCCAAATAACATTTAATGTATTTGGATATATTGATTGCAGCAGAATTTTATGGAAAGGCAATTGCTTTTTACATTCAGTAAGCATTTTCCTTTTTTTTTTGACAAAGCAGTTCTTTTCAGTGTTCTTGTTATTCCAGGCCACAATGGAATAGTGTAACAACTTATTATTTTTATTTGTTTTTAAAGTCACTATTAGCTTTTACCTGACTTTAAAGGTTTGGAGAGGCCAGAAAGAAACAGTGTTCGGAGTGTATCATAAGCTGGAGCCAGCTGACACATGTAACCAGAGTTGTGTGGATCAGCCCATTGACAACAGGCAAAAAGAACTATTCCTTAGGGACCTCACACCCCCACTTAATGTCTGTCTAGTGCCACCTACTTAAGACTTTGTGGCTGCTTGTTGGTGTGACTGGGCTTTCAGCAGGCTACAGCCTGTTGAGCAAGTATCTCAGCTCATTGCTACAAGCATTAGGGTCCAGGCCTGAGTTTCTTTTCAGAGAAAAAAAAATAACCTTTCCTTAGCACGTGTCTGCCACAGATGGGGGAATTAGTCCTTCAGGAGCAGAGATACAGGTCCAGTGGGCCTAATGTCTCTGGCTGCTGAAAGATTCGAACACTTAACTAATATTTAACACATGATATATTGTCTTACCTGAAATTGAAGTTTCAGTAAAGTGTCACTGCAGCAAGGGAGTATTTGTGTAAAAGGTGCAAGTGGGAAGTGTGGGTGACCAGCACTAGCTGTTGTGCTGCTTTCTGAAGAAATAATGCTATTCAGTTAACACATTTGGGGTGGGTTTTTTTCTTTAATTATTATAATTATATTAATGATGATGATAATAATTATTAATTATTCTACAGTATTAGAATAGATGGATTCCATTTGGTGAATGCATTTGTTCATTGGTGCTAAGTTTGCTGTAGTAGCGTAACTCAGTTGTTCCCGTGTTTTCCTTGGGCCTGATCCAAAAATCTCTGAAGCTTTCAATTTATTCTGAATGGATTTTGGATCAGGCACTGTAGTGAGTTATTAGCTTTGTGTGAAATGTTTATTTTGTTTTGATTCTAATCATTCCTTGAAGAATATTTGATTATGTGTAGCCAACATGTGTGTAGCTTGGTGAGCACAAATGAAGTTATCTGTGTGATTTAATCCCTTCCAATGTGATCCATTAACAAAACAAAACTTAAATCATGAATGTTGTATCTGTGTTAGGTCCCCATCTGCTTGTCTGACATCCGATTTCTTAGAATCATAGTTACTCTTGTTATCTTCTATAGTTTTTAAAAGAGAACCTGCAGAATGTTATTTGATATAACACAGTAATTATATTTTTTTCTTGTTTTTATTTCTATATAATTAAACAGGTGCAAGAAGAGGATAAGCAATGTGCACTGCTCTGAGCCCAAAGGCACGTGGGCCTGGCCTCTCTGACATGCACCAATACAGTCAGTGGCTTGCCAGTAGGCATGAGGCCAACTTGTTGCCAATGAAAGAGGATTTGGCCCTCTGGCTCACAAACCTACTGGGTAAGATACAGTGAGATGAAATGCAGATACTGGACAGTAAGAGAACTCAATGCACTGTTAGCCAGAAAATCAGTCCTTCAGACTGTGTTTCAATAATAAAGGTAGTTATGATAAGGTAGCTACTTCCATATGCTAGGTTTACTGACCTTGCTAACAGTTGCAGTAAGTAATTTACCTCCACAGTGTTTCTCTGAGTAGCATAATTGAACTTACTAATTTAATGTTTGTTTTTCCTCAAATTTTCTTTTAAATGTTCTTTTCCATGTGTTTTCTGTATTAATACCAACAAGCTGAATGGTGCTCATTACTGCCATCAAGCACACCTTCCACATTTATTGGGAGGCCTCCTGAAGAGTGTGGGTGTGCTGACTGTCTCGAATGGAAGGAGCTATTAAATAATTCTTTGCTGACCAAGCAGTCTAGTGACTGATGGTTGTCACCACAGGCAATGCATGCAAAGATCTGTGGAAGCTTGTGCATGGAGGGCTTTGGCTTCGTGGCTGCAGCTGGGACCTGGGATGTACTGGTTGCAGCTGTAGGTCTTGGTGTGTGAAGCTGAAATATGTTGTTAATGAAAGAGGATGCATATGAAAAGCTATGAAAAAACAGACACACATGGAGAGGAGCAAAGGAGAGTATGTCCCTGGCAGGAAGGAAAGAGACAGTTCTTTGGAATATGTGACTTACTCAAGGAGAGCAGTATTTATAAACTATGAGCCAGGAAACACTACATTGTTTGCTGAGACCAGGCAGGGGAAAATGGCTTTTGTGAGATCTCTGTCAGTCAAAAGTATCCTACCAAAGAGATATGACTTATACAATGCCTCATTCGAAAGGAAACATGCCTGTAGTTAAAGAGGAGAAAATACTTTAGAGGAGGTGATGTTTACGTGCAACTTTTGCTCATGTTATTTTGGAGGAAAATTTGAATGACCATTTTTAGATTTGTGTTGTGTGGGTTTTGGTTGGGTTTATTTTTTTTTATACTTTATTTATTTATTTATTTCTGGAAGTCTCTTCTGGTGAGACAGAGGCAGTGTCTTGTCTTGTCAAAAGCTGAAATTGAACCTTCTCAGAGATACCATACAATGAGAGAGTATATCTAGTGCCTTTCATCAGCACATCCTACAATGCTCTGTTTCCTCCTTTTTTAAGAGGAAGGCAAGTATCACTTTATGAGAGGTGTAGTCAATACATAGTGTCACTAGAATGCAAGAAGACTGTATTTTGCAGGTAGGTGATACCCATTTTAGAGCTGGAATAGTTATGAATCTACAACTGCAAAAATTGGCACTTGGTTTAAATTACATCTTTGTGTGGTACTTCCATTTAAACTAATGAGATTTGAATATAAAATTGTCTAGACAATGCCAGAACCAAATCCAGAAATCCTGACTTTTCATTCCAATTACCACAAGACAGCAATCCAAAGACTGTTTTTTGAATCAGAAGCAGCACATTCCACTAAGGATTTCATATATTGTTTAAATGTTTGAAACAATGAAGCTTTAGTGAGCCACTTTAAAACAAATACAAGCTTGTTTGTAGTTCATAGCAGAGTTCTCACAGTGACAAGTTTAGGAATTAGGTCACTTTTTTAGCAAGAAAGTAACAACCAGCAGGAGGTTCTGAAATGCCAACTATAATTAAAAATCTGATTTTTCATATAGACACCAATTTCTGCACTGCAGGACTAAATGGGCACAACCTTCTCTTAATTAAGCTGCATGCACAGTTCATTTGCTTAATGCATTCCCCTACACCTTCTCACACCAAGCTCTTCCTTTCTCAGTTTGTCTTGAAGAACTGAAATTAGTGACTTGTTAAAGTTCTTTGAATTCCTGTGTAGACATTGTTATTCAAATTCATAATTCAATTAAGTTTAAATTCACATTCAAAATAAATTAAGTGTAACTGAATTAAAGCAATTAATATTCATATAAATATATTAACTCAGAATTCATATTCAGTTCAATTACTGTATAATTTAGGTTAACTTTAATGAGAGGGGAGACGTGAGCATGATGCTCTAAGACAAAATAGGTATGAATTTATAGAATGCCATTGCTGTGTAAAAACCTTTTTTTTACTCTCTCACTTTTCAGCATCTAAATGGACAAAAGGATATGCAAAAATTTTGTTTTGTTGTGGGTTTTTTTCCTCCATGGGAGAAATAATGTACTTTGCATTAATGGTCAGCAGGTTTTCAAGCGCATGGACATGCAGATAACATAGAGCAGATAATCTGTATATCCACACTGTACTATGCTCTGTGCTGTAACTTGTGTGGCCTCATTGTAGGTGTCTTTCTGGCATTTTTAATACAATTGGATTTCCCACTTCATAAAGAAAATTAATATGCATTTCAACTAATTTTTGCTGTCTTAGCTCATGTTTTGTTTCATCTATACTTTGTTCATTCATTTTACTGTGACTCAACAAGGACACATAGTCTGCATTTATTAAAAATATTTTTTAAAAACTAAAGTATTTTGGACAAGAATAGGGCTCAGCCTCTCTGAGGTAGTTTGGTCAACTGATGCTGTTTTCAGAAATTATTATGAGAGGGAAGTATGTCCTACACAGTGTCACTGGAAGTTAAAATGGTTGCAGTTTTGCAGCAGCAAAGCCTGGTGTCAGTTCAGAAGTACAAACTGGAAAATATTAGAAGGATATTGCACTTTATAATGTGACTGAAAGGTTTTTATATTAGATGGAAATTAGATGTAGCTAGAATTTGACCTTACCCAAGTGACAAGTTGGAATAAGGTGCAGCTGAAAAGTAATGCCGTGACATTTTAGCCCTGAGACTTTGTACGTTTAATCTTAATTTAGTATGGATATTGTCATGGGTTTTTTGCAAGCAACAGCACTTCTGTAGGCATTTTGCTAATTATTTTTGGAACTATGTCAGAGAAACTCAGAGCTTCTGAGAGGTTGGTTTGTCATTACAGATCCATTGCTGGACAGATTTTAGCTCTGGGTATTCTGGGGGCTGGAAAAAGGACATTGCAGATGAAATCGATGTGTCAGATGGGACTGAGTCATATGGTATTGTACGTTACAGCCTTCTCAAAGTGGGACATGTTGGCATTGCAGAGGTGGGGCTTTGCGTGCTGGAGAGGAAGACTGGAGCTGTGTATGCTGTATCTCAGACTCACTTCCCTCTGCTGAGCTCTAGTGGATCAGTCAAGAGATCCTTGCAGTGGCAAAGTTAAGGAAATGTTTTGTCCCAACTGTCATGCAAATCTTGATAATATCTCCACCTTGTTTCTTTTATGTATAGAGCCAGTGAAGCCCTTGGCAGTGCTCACACTGCTGGCACACTCCAGATTTGGTAGATTATGTATATTCTTATTTGGGTAGAATGCTCTTGAAGATAATGAAAACTTCTGTTTCCTCTTGAGCAGACTTCGCAGTTGGGCACAGAATTAGCACTGCTGGGCCATAGTAATCTTCTAGCAGAGGCAAAATGGCAGTTTGGAAACAAATGGGGTTTGCTTGTCTGCTGTACTCTCCAGTACTGTCTTGTGTGTTGGCAGAGGAGAAAGGGCTGACACAGGAGTGGGCCTCCTCACCAGTCTGTTGTTTAGGACAAGTAAAGAGGGATGGTTTCTCTGTTTCCCCTTGGCTGTTGTGCAGAGCACTGATCTTTTTTCCCACTCCCAAAGTCTATTTACTAGCTCCAGGTGGTTATGATATTGTAGATTATTCCATCCAGCTTCAGGTAGCACATGGGACCACCAAATAGACATGTAGGATGTGCCCTGGGAACATGCCTGGGCTCACAGGTTTCAACGCTGGGGCTTCTTCCTGACAAAGGTTTCTGAGCTCCAGAAGCTCATAGGTGAGGAGCTGGAGAGTGCAAGATGCTGAGGAATTGGCCACGTAAACTTTGAGTGTTGCATGAGGCACGTGAAAATTGCTTGGATGCAGAAGTGAAGTAGGTTTGGAGAAAAGGAACAGAATTGCAGATGTTTGGAAAGGTATTGAGATGAAGACCAGGTGTGAAATTTAAAGGTGCAATGAAGGAGGTGTAAAGTTTGGGGGATAAAGTGTGGGAAGTCTTCTGCAAGAAAACTCTTAGCAAAATCTGCTTCAGCTTGGTCATCTTGCTCACCTTGCTGCGTATGAGGATTCTGAAGCAGTATCTTTATTTCCAACATCAGCCTGTTCAGTTCAAGCCAGTGGGAAATGCAGGTTTTAGATATCTTAATATCCATGATACTGACACTTCTAGTGATTCTGCTGGCACTGATGCAGTTTCTGACTTAGTTGAGAGGCTTTAAAATTTCCTTTACTTTCAGCATGCCTTTGGGATTGTTTATATGTCCCCTTACAAGTAAGTGATAATGTCTTGATGCCACCAAAACTCTCTTGCTGTCAGCTATTCTAGGATACATGGTAGCCTTGTTGGAAAAGAACCAGTTTTGCATGTGCATAAAATCATAGGCCTTTGTTTTATTTATTTCTATTCTTTGTTGTTTGGGGTTTTTTGTTTGTTTGCTTTTTTAAAAATCATCTTGGGTTTAAATGCAACAGAATTCGAGAGGGTCAGAAGGAGTAGTTCTACTGGTGCCTCATTGTTGTAGCAGCTCATCCTTCAAACAGTGTGTTTCAGAGATTTACCTTTCTGAAATGTTTTTATTTATAAACTAGCAGTTTCATGTTACCACTGAAATGTACCATTAAAATACCAGATCAGCAAGTTGTGAGGTTGGAGTCAGTGTCTTGCATTGTAGATATTAAACTAAGTGTGGAGGAACTCAGTGCAATAATTGAGTTACCAACTATATTTTGGTACTTTGTTTTAGTCTTTAGCCTCTTCTGAAGGCTCTGGTTGTCTGAGATGGCCCACAGGGAATGCTTTACCTTCAGCTTCTTGGGCACACAACTTGTTCATAGCCTTTTTTCAGTTATTCTTCCCTAGACCTCCCAGTCTGGTTGCATTTGGACCCCCAGGATTGGGTGACCTTATAGATACTTGTCCACAGTACCCAAGTGGTGGGTGTTCAGGTAGGACAGTTTGTCTTTTTAAAGGGCATCTAGTGATTGTGATAAAAAAGAGTGTGAGCAATGCTTGTGAGATTTGAGAAACCCTTCATATTCCTGTTTTTTTTCATACTTTCAATGTTGTTTTTTATTATACTTAATGTTATTACCATTCTATAAAAACATTGCAACTACTTTCTTGTAATTACAGGGGGAGTTATACATTTTTAATGGAGTTTAATGTTTTTTCCATACAAATATACAAGGCCATTTTTTTCCTCAGGCTATGAACATTACTCTCATTTGAATCAATACATTTCAACTGTTAAGTATGTCAGTGTGTCTGTTTTAGCAAAGAAATGCCACCTTTTGGAACCATAAAATACAGTGAATTGAAAGCTGACACCTAATATATTTTTCATTGGATACAGATGTTCAATGCAAAACTCATTCTTTCAGCTTTCATAAAAAGGAACAGAACTAAAATACTTTGGCTTAGCCTACAATATGCAGTGACCAAAATGCAGTTCAGCATTTTAAATGATATCAACGTTTTGTTAAATGGCAGAAGATAGAAGGATTTTTCAGTGTCTCTGTGAAAATACATCTGAATAGGTTTTAGGTTTTTTAATGCTTGACAAGTGAAATAATAAATCTATATATCATAGGAAAGAATAGAGATATAGAATGTGAATTTTTCTTTCACTTGTGTAAAAAAAATACGCTTTCCAGATAAAAACAAAAATGTTGTGTAGGTTAAAAGTGTTTGAAATACATTTTTAGAAGAAAATGTGTCTATTGTAAAATGCAATACTTTATTAAAAATAAAGCATTTCCTATAACATACTCATTTTTCAGATTTAGCTTTCTAATGGACTTACACATTTTGCCAAAAATGCTGGTGGGACAAATGGGAAAATATGTGGCTAGAACAGTGATGAAGGCTTTTGAGGTGCTGAGATGTTCACTTTTTGTATCTATGGGCTATTATGGTTTCAATTCTGGCTTCATCTGAGCTAGAGGCACTGCTGAAATATTGTCAGTTATGCAGAAGCTGCCACTGAATGTCTGCTGTGCTGCTACTGCTCCTTTGCCTGGAGAAGTCATTTAGGTGTACAGGAGTATGAAGTGGGTTATATATGGCAGAGAATATTAAGGCAGAATAAAAAGGGAGAAAAGCCTTCCCCTTAAACAAATATTTCTAGCTTCAACCAAAATTAGAAGTCTAGTGTTATATCTGAAGATTATTTGCTGCAAATGTCTTTGTCTTAATCTTTGTTTTTAAGTGACCAAACTGAAAAGACTCTGTTTTTTGCCCAAAGGAAGCTGAAGTATCGAACAGTTTTCAGGCAAGGGCCCAGAGAAATCAACTTGTCTTTAGCATTTTTGTAGTCATATTGCTTTGTAATACTGTGTTATAAGTGACATTAACTGTCAGATTACAATGTATCAGCAATATACTGCAGAAGTAGAAAATAATTTTTTACTATCTACTTCATTTTTTGTTGCTTTTGAAGGTTATTTTCCCCCTCTCTTCTGCCTTAAAAGGTACTGAATAGCTTTACTTACTTTTTTCTAAATCTACTTATCCTAGGGTTTTTTGACCAAAAAAAAATAAAAATGCTGTGAACCTAATCTAAGCAGGTTAATATTTTCAGTTCCCAGACATCTCATGAAAAATAAATAAATACAAAATAAATAAGAAAGGAAACCTGGCTTTGTCAGGCAGCAGCTTTTTGGTCTAAAATCTGTGGCAAAAAGCCCTGACCAGTAGTGAGCAGACCTCTACCTGTTGCCATTCTTGCAGACAAACTGGTTTTGAGCAGCAGGAGTGGATGTGGATGGAATGGAAAATCACTCTCACTTCATGGTTTTCTTGTGAGGTGCTTTGGGTTTTTTGTTTGTTTGGGTTGTTTTGGTTTTTTTTGGCAGGCTAAACTGCTGTTACTGATGATTGCTATGCAAGAGCCTGTAAAAAATGAATTGATAATGTTGTTCCTGTTCCCACATGACATATGTAAATATGACCAAAATATATAAATGCTGTCTTAATGGAAAGAGCTAGAATTAGTCCTTGATGCTCTCCTGGCATTGGTAAAAGTTAAGAGGGCTTAAAATACAGTTGGTGCTCAAAAATTTGTCCAGAGAGAAGAAAATTTGTCAGTAGAACTGTTAAAATGGAAAACATTCAATAAGAAAAAAGATAATTTTTACCTGGAAATGATGCTAAGATGCTGGAAGTTTAGTATTAAATTATTCCCTTCTCATCTAGCCTGCCCAGCCTGGTCAGAATGCACATCTCATTGTGGGACTTTGTGATCTCCTCTACCTGGATGATGCATTTATGGTGTAATAGAAAGTCTTCCTGATCTGCCATAGCCAGGGAGGGTGAGCTGTGGCAGCTGAAGTACAGCATCATCTAACATGATAATAATATATATATTTTGAAAGCAGAGTATTTTTGGCTTTGTTCTTTGGGTAAAAATTTTAATGAGTGGCAAATAGATACATAACATGAAATTTCACTCTTTCCTATTTTTTTGTTTAAATGTACCTAGCTCTACTGCTGAAAAAGCTGCTTCCGAAGAGCATTGCAGTGACTCTGCTCTTTTGTCAACTTCTTGTGTGATCAAGTCTTACAGTATATTTAAAAAAAATCTTGTTCTGTCCTTCTTGAAGTGTTTTTCTACTTTTACAAAATAAACTGTGGTGATGTTAACAACTCTTACTCTATAGCTACCAGTGCACACTGGTGTAAACCATTTGCCTGCTGTCTGTTAAAATACTGTGTTAAACCCACTGGAATTTCATAAGTAAAGCAAGATATGGGGAGTCTGGTATGCTAGAATTATTTTTCAAATACCACATGCCTTCCCAAAGAAAGCATGGTATTCTAAAATTATTTGTTATAAATATACCAGTAAAGTAGTAGTGAGGTTATTCACTATTAAGTCAAAGTAATGCAAATTATTCAGTTGAAGCATATTCCAAATTGTTGTCAAGATTTCTATTGGTTTCTCTTTTTACACAAATGCAGTCTATACTACTGCACACTTTCTGTCCTGTTAACTTTCTGTTTGCTGTTCAGGTAGAGAAATAACAGCAGAAACCTTTATGGAGAAATTGGATAATGGTGCCTTGCTTTGTCGGTTAGCTGAGACCCTGCAGGAGAAATTTAAAGAAAACAGCTTTGATGCAAACAAGCCTGGCAAAGTAAGTGCTGGTGAATGTTCTAGCATGTATTATCAGTATCTGAGATGTCTGAATGTTTTTGGTACTGAACTTGAACAGTTAAGAGATTTCATTGGTGGAGGCTCTGCCAAAGGGAAGGAGAAGAATGACAATAGAAAATTGGGGGAATTAATACTTCTTGGGTAATTATTAAAGTAATTATGACAGGAAGTTACTCAAAAAATTGCTTGTGACACGGGAAGGATAAGACATGGAACAAGATCTAGCAGTGTTATGTGGTAGCTGGAGAAAATGTGATCCCTGTATTTATTTGCAAGGGGTGTAGTAAGTAGCTGTGGGAGGTGCCTTTTGCTTCATAAACAGCTCTAGGAAGGCAAATAATAGGATTCTATAGTTAGTTTTGGTGCCTTGAGTTAAAAGATCCTGTTGGTGCTCTTGAAGACATTCAGTAAATAGTTGCAGGGACGATGTAGAAAATGTGAATCTTCAGAAAATAGTGGGGAGCTTTGCAAAGATGAGGTTAAGATCTTGCTAGACCCCAGCTTCCCTCTAATTTAAATTATTTTCTTGTAACAGTCTGATTGGGAGAAATTAAAGAGTGTTGCTTTGGGAGAAGTTAAATTAAATGGTTAACATATGCATTCATGCATTTATTGTGAAACTGTTCTTATTTTTCTTATGAATTCAGAGGCATCTGAATTCATCCTTGAAAGCTAAAACCCAAGACAAATACCCAACAGGTAAAAAAGAGCTCAAAAGCAGAAATCTCAAAAGGTATCTTCTATTCTTGGTGTTCTTATTAGTGCTATGTAGCAGAACTTAGGGCACAGCATACATTTTATCAGCAGTTCTGAGAACTGACAGCCTTGTAGGAGCTGCACAGGTTGGTTTTCTCTGTTCCAAATTCATAATTGTATTTGCAGAAAAAAAATGTCTGGACTAAGCCTTTTATTTAATTTTGACCTTCTGTGGCTTGGGGTGGGTGCAGACAGGCATTGTTTTCTTTGGGTTGTGCTTTGTTTGTTGTTTTGTTTGTGATTTTTGTTTGTTTGTTTGTTTATTGAAGAACAAGGAAGAGATAGCTGAGAAGAAAGATAAGAAATAGAGAAGGCAAGAAGCCTTTCCCTCCACAGAGGAGGAAAAGACATCTGGAACTCATATTTCGAATTGTAATCAGAGTTGGGATAGTAGAAGTACTGGATGACTTCTGAGTTCCTCTTTATAATGTGGTCCAGCTTGTCTTTGTCTAAGTGATGGCCTGTTAGTGTTGTGGTAGATCCCAAGTTGAGAAAACATTGTGGCAACCTTGTCAGCTGAGCCTTGGAACTAGCTAGGCAGAAAGAAAGGCTACTTAGTTTTTTGGTTTTGTTTCCCTTAACAGACAAACAAACAAAATTATTAGTAAAAACTACTAAAAGCTTCAGTGAATACCTCAGAGGTAAACTTGGCTACAGTATTCTCAGGCCTGTCCTTTTCATATCTTGCCCAGCTGGTGTACTAGAAAGTCTAATAGATCATAAATGATTTTTTTACAGACTAACATCTCAGAAAGCCATGTCCGTTTAATATAAAATTCTCAGGAAAACAATAGCCACAAATTCATCTGCAACTACAAAGTTCTAGTGATTATTCAGAAATTCAAACAATGGGATTGTTTTAGATGTCTAGCTAGTGCTTTTTTGGAGTTTTGAGACTGTGTTTTATCATCAGACTTTTGGCTGGTGGTGGCTTATTTGGAGGGAGCTACCACTTGGAAAGGTAACCCAGAAGTGTACCAATGTTTGGTACTTCTGTTTTTGCCACAGAAAAGAGACAGACCTCTTTTCTTATATTAACTTCCTCAGCTGAGAATATGGCTTTCTTTACTTCAGTTACTTGATCCCCTTTTTTTGAACCTAAGTCACTTTAGAAAGCCATTAGACATTTGTAATCCCAAATGGTGTAATTACTTAGATTTGTTGGTCTTTTATTTGTCAGACTAGTATAACAAGCAATGTAATTAAAGGGAAAAAAATTCTGTTCCACTGCTATTTTCTCAATGTATATTATTTCATACTTAGTATAGTAAGAATTCAAAGAAATGGCAGAGTAATAGATTTGTGTCATTATAGTCTATTAGGGAGCTATTTATCCTTACAGATTTAATTCCCTGTGTAGCAGTCCTAGGCAATAGGACTAGTCTACACATTGGAAAAACTGACTTGTGGTGCCAAGGAAATGTATAAAACTGTACTGTATGAAATTTAGCATAGTAAGAATTCCACAGTCCTCCCCTGAATCATTATTATATATTCTGTTAATAACGCATGTGGAACTTTGCAGCCATTTGGCCATTTCTCTGTGCACAGTAAACCAGAAACATGGTCTTTCACCCAGGTGACCTGTTGACTTAACTGGCAGCTGGAAGAAGCTGCTGACTTCTGTAGAGTCCAGCCTCTGTCAAAATAGATAAGACACTTTCTTATCCATATATGTAATTTTATTCATTTTTTTTTTAAATAGAAGCAGACTGATAGAAAATGAGCGGCTGCCAGAAGGATCAGCTTGCAGGCAGCACCAGGTTGCAGCTGAGTAAGGGAGAAAGGATAAGGCTACAGATAATGGGGACAGGCAAGGGAGTCTTACTCCTAAGCTGAAGATTTGGTCTGTTTTCATAAGTGAAGTTTTCCCTTGTATGTGAGCTACTTCCTAGATTGTAAAGCTCCATAAAATACTTTGCGTTTACTTTTGTCTTAGAGGAGGATGATGCATCTTGTTCTAATTGATATCTAACGTGGATCATGACTTCTCTTGCACAGCTCTTTGGGGCTGCCTGGGCAATTTAGCAGCTATAGTAACACATGTAAAAAGACATTGAAAACTAATGCTACATGTGCTGATTGATCAGCTGTTTGCCATAATTCCTTAAGTTCATATTGTGATCCTTTACAGAATATCAGAAGTTAAATTCTGTTGCTTCTGCTTGTTCAAGAAGTTTTCTAGTCACTGTCAGTGTTGCTGTTTCTTTCTATAATTCACTTTCTTGTTGGGGAGGACTGACTTTCTTCAGCTTTCAGGTGCTCCCTAGGTCAGTATCAGCCTTTTTGAGTGTGGAATAAACCAGGAAAGCATAAATAAAAATACTGTGCCTCCCCAGGTATCAAATTTGTCAAATCGGGAAGGTAAATGGTGGTATTGATATAAACCTTTCTGTGTTGGGTCTTTCTTTTAGATATGGAGACACTTGTGGATACTGGGAACATTTGCAAAAGTTAGGAAACTACGGGTACCGAAGCATTTAGCAATTCATTTCAAAGGCTGCTAGGTGCTAGATTCTGTTGCAAATCCCAGGACACAACGTTCTTCCTTGTTAAGCAGCTAAACCATGCTTAAATACATGATGATTCTGGAAATGTTGATGTTGTATCTGGTCCTTTGCTTCAGACAGAAAAAACGTTGAGTTTTAGATGACTGTGGAAATTTTAAATAGGGAGGGCTGTATTAGGCTGGTGTGACTGTATGCTAGGTTTTCAAAGAAGTAATTTTTTCCCCTTGTTGGAGATTTTACAGTCATAATCATGTACATTTATAAACTGACAAGGAGATGACTGATATCAATCTTAATAAATGCTCAAGATTTGTGTGGTAGTAAGTTGTTGGAACTACCTGTGCTGCTGCTGCTAATGATCTACTGTCTAGAAAGTACAGACTTATTATTATAGCAGGAGTTATTCCATAAAAGTGATTCATGTCACAGGATGCCATTTTGTAATTTTCTTCCATTGGCTTGGATTTCATCTCTGTGCTCTCCTGGCAGTATTTTACTTTTCTTGACAGATAGTTAATTTGAGAATTTTGCAGCTGTACAAACAAATTCAAAGCATCAAGGCATGTACAGTATTCATAGACCCCACATTTGCTTGGGCTTAGTTTAGGAAGCCTATTAATTAAGATTTTTAAAGTAAATATAAATATATTGTGTTAATAGTTATCACCATTTTAATAGGCAGGCCATAATTGTCTGCCCACCATCCTTGAAGCTGCCTATATAATGATGAACATTCCAGTGAAAACAATGTTTTAATGGCAAATGAATGAAAACAAGTTGAAATCTAATCATCCTTTTTCTCTGAGTTCTCAGAGGTTAATCATATAAATCTCAACCCCAATCTTAGATTTTTTTTTTAACAACGAATCAGAATCTAAAATTCAACTCATTTTCAGGAAGTCACCATCTAGATTTGATTTGGCCTATAAAAGAAGTAGATGCAAGTACAAAATAAATCCAGGTGCAAATATTTAAGGCCTAGAATGCTTAATTCAAATATGCATTTATTTTATTCCGGAGCTGATTTAATAAGATTAAACTAAATGAGCACTGAAATCAACCTGTTGCATAGAAAACAGCAAGGAAATTTTGTCCCTGGATGTGCATATGCACTTCTGTTTAAACTATGAAAATTTATGCACATGCACATTCATGTATTTCTTAACATTAAGAGATTCTGCCCATATCTTACCTATAGGCTTAGTATCTGAAGTGTATTTTGCAGTTGTTCCATATCCAGAGCTTTCTTTTACTGCTGGGAAATGTACTTAGCAAATCTGATACTTGGTGGGTGTAGATCACTGTGACAGCATTGGCTCCTCAGAGTCATCCAGGTGTGTGTAGGGTGAGATTTTGGCCTGGTGAGATCACTTCAAGAGTCACATCATGTATTTTGAGACTTACAGTTCAGAAATCTAAAGCAAGATTTGGGATGGAGGCTTTTTCCCCTTAATTAAGTTCTGATATTGAAGTTGGATCTCAGAGGTGAAACAAGTCAGCAGTTTCACAATGGAAAGCTCACAGTTTGTTTTAAATTTCAAGCTGTGTGTGTTTCTAAAGAGAATAGTGTGTATCTGTGGAAGGAGAGGCAGAATCCTGTAAACTAAAAGACTTGAAAAGCCAGGGAATTGACTTGAATTCTGTCAATATTGAAAGAAGAGGCTGATGGCAAAGAACAAGATTATAAAGTGGAGGCCAAGTTGATGATCTCATCTGTGACCTTATTGTTTGCTTTTGGGAGACTACCCCTCTGTGCATTTGTTTTCCACACCTGTAACCTGGGAATACTGTTCACTGTACAATGGGGGTTCAATTTGTGAATATTTTGAGTTACTTTGAGCTCTTCTTGTGCCAAACAGTACTGCTACCCTATTTGGAGAGCTGTGATTAGTATTAGGTAGATCCTATTATGAAAACACATGTATATTTGACTCTGTTCATTTACAAGAAACCATTGCAACCCATGGATCTCTAAATGTTAGTCAGAGACAGGCCTTTCCTTGAGGATCTACTGCTTCAAAGAGCTTTCTGTCTGCTCTGCAATGGGGCCACAAGGCAATAAAGTAAAACTAATTACGACAGAATCACAGAATGGTTAAGGTTGGAAGGGACCTTAAAGATCAGCAGGTTCCAACCCCCCTGCTATGAGCAGGGACACCTCCCACTAGACCAGGCTGCACAAGCCTCATCCAACCTGGCCTTGAACACCTCCAGGGAGGGGGCTTTCACAACCTCTCTGGGTAACCTATTCCAGTGCCTTACTACCCTCATGGTGAAGAATTTATTCCTGTTGTCTAACCTAAATCTCCCCTCTTTCAGTTTAAAACCATTACTCTTTGTCCTGTCACTGCCCTCTCTGGTGAAAAAAATCCTCCCCAGCTTTTCTGTAGCCTCTTCAGGTACTGGAAGGTGCTATAAGGTCTCCTTGGAGCCTCCTCTTCTCCAGGCTGAATAGCCCAAAATCTCTCAGCCTGTGATCATAGCAGAGGTGCTCCAGCCCCTGAATCATCTTTGTGGTCCTTCTTTGGACCTTCTCCAACAGCTCCATGTCTTTTCTGTGTAAAAAGGAACTAAGGGTTCATTTAGTCCTTCTAAAGTAGAGAATCTGGACCAACAATTTAGGATTTGACTCACCTCCCAAAGCAGTGAGAGCTGAGATTACTCTGACAATTTATAAGAATGAAAGGTGTGGTTTTGCTTGTTCTACCTTTTCAGTCATTCTTTTGTAGAAAGGGAATTAGGTGCATGGAGAAATTATCAGAATCCTGGAGGTTCATGAGAACTAACAAATGCCTCTGAGTCTCCAAGGCATGCATCACAGAAAACAGTGTCTGGCAGCAGTTTAGAAATGAGGAATTTCGTATTTAGAAAATCTCATGTATCTTCATATGGATATATTATCACATAGGTTAAATGACAAATGAATATGCTACTGTAACCTTCATATGTAAGTAATGCAGGAAGATCAGTTCAAGTCTTGAACAAGGTGAGACACTTGTACAGATACCATAAGGTTAATTTTATTATTTATTTATAGAAGACCATACAAATCTGATAAATTGTAGAAGGTATAATAGGTCATGTTAGTGTATATTCACCTAAACTGATGAAATATCAAACCTGGAAGAAAATGAGGGAAACTTTTAATAATTTCCCAAGGCAGCTAGCTTGTCTGGTGGACAGGAGGCAGACTGTGCTTGGCATAATTCAAAGATGTAGTAGTTGGTTTAAGATCTGACTGAACCTGAAAAAAAGCAGTAAAGACCACAGTATTTTGGAAGAGCTCTTAGAAATGAAGAGGCTAGGAAAAAATTATTTGGGGTAGATATTATAGTTTATAAAATCTCCCTTACAGAAGATGTCAAAAATTGATTGTGTGTTAAAATTATTTAAGACATTAAAATGCAAAAAATATTCCCAAACAGGTAGCTTTTCTTTCTTCAATTAGAAAAGGTCATGCCCTAAGGAAATCTTCTTGACAAACAATTGAGGAGCTATACAATGAAAATTAGTACATCGATGATTTCCTTTCATTTGGTATTTCTGAAATATAACAATACTTTTTGAACTTAATGCATCAAATTATTTTCAATTAAGAGTAAGATTAACAGATTCCTAAACAGAATCAGATGTGTGGGATTTTCAGAACATCCATAGATACACTAGAGAGAATTGTTTCTATGCGGGGTTTTTTTTGGTGATTTTTTTATTTTTTTTTTCTCCCCCTCCCCCCCCCCCCAGTTTGGAAAGGGCATAAAGTTTCGTGCCTGGAGATGTATTTCAAGTTCCAATGGAAAGGACTAAGAAGAAATTTTCTCTTTGTAATGTCTCTTCTATAATTGTTTGCTTTGAAGTATCTTCCTTTGAAGCATGTGGATCTTACTCTTCTTGGCTCCTAGATGGCCAAGCTGAAAATCCGATCTAATCAATGTGATGGTTTTATTTTTTACTGTAAGCTTCAGTTTCTCAAGATGATCTGCATCCTCTAGGCGGGATGGATTCCCAGCAGATAAGCTGTTCTGTAAGCTTGGTGCTTTGGGTCTGTCTGCCCAGTGAGAGTCCACAGCTATAGCAGAGCCATGTGGAGGTGCTCTCTAAGTTACAAATCAGGCTTTCTAGCTGAGAATTGCCTGAATGTGGTCAGGCTGTGAACAGATCGTTTGTGGTCTGGGGCAGCAATTTGCCTGTCTGCACACTTGTACTTTCTGGAGACTTTTGTTTTGCAGTAAAAGCTCGTGGAGCCAATTTCTAATCATATACAGTATAGATATGGCCCTCAGTTACTTGGGAGAAATAAAAAAAATTGAGCATTGTCTTTTTGTATATTAATCTTTATAGTGGCAGACTGATGTGGATATGAGAGGAAAAGAATAATCTTGTGAAATGACTCACAAATGCTAATCCATCTGGAAGGAATCATTTCCACAAGACTGTAAAGCTGTTTGTTAAAGAATTCCTTGTACCTTTCTCAGACATGTCAATAGCTTGCTGAGCTCATGTTCAGCTGGATTGCTACCAGCTTTCTTGCAAATAGAGTAAGATTTGCCTGCAACAGGTCATGTGGTCAAACCCTGTATGCCTTAGCAAATAATTCTTACAAGAAATTCTTACAAGGAGGATTGTATGGTAAGATAGAGTTCTGTTTCTCACCGGATCATAAAAGATTACTAAAAAAAGTCCTAGGATATTCTGTAGCTTTCTGCTTGGCACCTTTCAGGTGAATATACTGAAAAACTTAGAAGCTTTTAGGTGCACTTGAAGCCATGCACTGTGGGGGCAGAGCTACACAGTCCTGGAAAGAGCACTTGAGGTATCCTGTCTCCAGTTCTTTATTCTCCCTGATACTTCTTGTCCTTGGGTAAGCATAGTTTGTTCTATCCTTTGCCCGGAGCACATTTTGTCTCGGTGTGAACTGGCCTTGCTCCTGTCAGTAAACCTGAGATAGGGTTCCTACATACCCCTCCCTCTGCTCCCATATGACATTGCAGAAAAAATCAGAATTTGCATCTCAAGACAGTTGTGATGGAAAAAGCAGTGCAGATTTAAGCACTTAACTGCCTCTTAGATCCTGCTTTGGAAAGTATCCTAACGGTTCAGACTGCAAATCAAGTCAAGAGAAGAACCAAACTTTCATTTCTAATAATATAATTTACTAGAAGACATCTCAAGTTTATTTAATTCCCATTTTTTTTTGTATGGAATACTGAGGCACTTTGTAAAATTTGTATTAAAATTGGAAGTTTTCATAATATTTTTGCCATTACTTCAGTCCAGGTATTGCAAATAGGGATGGGATAGTTTCTGAGAGAGATATATATATATAAACAGCCATTTTTAGATTTTCTGGATTTTGTCTTTCATGTGAAATGCATTGTAACATTTCTATTATTTGTTTTGTTAGGTCTTTACAGCAAACTGTAAAAATATTTGTAACAGATCTTTCTGTGGGGCTTTTTATTTTGACTATTAGGAACAGTCTGGAACAGAAATGTAAGATTAGAAACTTGAAAGGAAATCCACATGTATTTTTAAAGCTTGGAGAAAATATAATTTAGACCAACTATTTTCAGCTTAATTGAGCAATTCTTAGCTCAAACCTTGTATTAGTAGCTTTTTAGGGAATAACGAATAAGCAAGAACTACAGAATTTGGTCCATTTAAAAATAGCAATTCTTGAAGTCACAATAATGAGCCAAAATTTCTGGAACACTGGGAATAGTGACTACACAGCCATAAGTGATGACTGCAGTGCAGAAGGAGAAAACAGAAGTCACTTTCAGGCATAGGCACCAATTTATAGATATCATAATTATGTCTAATTTATTTATATAAATAATCATATATTCCCATTTGGGCTTGTATCTGTAAATTGGCCCCAAATGCTTCAAGTATACAGTAAAGCTTTGTTCACAACTTTAGAGGTTGATTTAAGGCTGGTTTGTAAATTTGGCTGTATAGATTAACATTCCAACATGTTTTTCAAATCATGGATATATTTAAATTCTACGCCAGCTAAGAATTCCCAGGGCTCTTGCAGTTTCCTTGTGGTTTCTAATTGGAAGACTCACAGAAAATCAGATTCTTTATCATAGAGGCAAAGATGTAATTTTTCTTAAAAATGAACGTCGAGGGCTTTGGAGATTCAGACTTACCTGCAGTGAGCTACATGTGGAATTCTTTCTGAATGTTTCCATTACCTGCATAAAAATTTTATCTTCATTAAACATCTGGAAATCCAAAAAGCAAACAGATAAAGCATCTGAAAAAACTGTCTTCCTTTAGACTGCATAAATCTTTATCACAGTCTGCTTTGACACTCAGCTCATGTTAGGTGATGCACCATTTGGAACTAATCTTACAGAAAGGGCTGGGAACCCCCCACCCTGCTTCACACTTCAAAAGGTCACCAAGTGTGAGATTGATTGTTGAGAGAAAAACAGGAGGAAAAGGAAGAAGAAACATGACTGTAGTATAGCTGTATGCCCAGTTTTAAAATTATGACATACAGGAATTTGAATGGCTTCTTACATTTGTTATTCAGACTGCCAGGGAAAGGTTATCTACTATAATACCATAGATGAAAGAAACATCGTGGTTATTTGAACTGTATTATGCCACACTGTGAGTGAAATTGTGGAAACATCTCTCAATATGAAATTTTAGAACCTATAATGTGTTTTGATGGACTTCAGCTATTCCAACTGAAATTTTCTAAGCAGTGTCCTAAGCTTGGGTTCTTCTGGAATGATTAAGGGGAAAAAGTGATTTTGAACTTTCTGAGGCTAAAATGAGTTGTTTTTGCCAAAATTTAATATTTTTCGTATTTAACTTTATTTTGAGAGCATCATATCCTCTCCAAGAATGTGATGCTTGATAAGACATGATTGTGAGTTAATAAGATGCCTTTTGAAATGTGTCCTGTGTAAATCTGCTCAGCTTTGACCAGTTTTTTATCTCCTGGAAAAGTTGCTGCTTATGTATGTAGTTGCCATGTTCATTCACAGGTCCTGCTGGGTGAAACTGAAATAGCCACAAACAACTTAATCAAATGCAATCCTCCTGTTTTTCTCATTACATTACAATATAAATGAGGGATATTCAGAAACCAGGATTCTTCAGTTTTTTTCAACTAACTCTACATTAATCCAGCTCTGGCTTCTGTGGTTGTGATGAAGTATAAAGATCATGTATTAAAGATTAGGTGCAATTGCCCTCTGAAGGAGCAACTGTTAGTATTACCCAGTTCTGTTCTAATCGGGTATTACCCACTAAACCTATTACAAAATGCCAATTTTTAAAATCTCCATCTAAATGTAAATTCTGAAAAACAGAAGGGTAAGGACAAAGAACAGAGCATTTATTTGAATGGGAATGAATTATGGAATCCCAGGCTTTGTCCCTTGTATTTGTGTCCTGGTTTGGAGCCAGGAACACAGCATGGAGTCTTTTCCATGACTTAACTTTGTTTCTCTGTTTACAAAATTTTTTCTTTTTCTTTTTCTTTTTTTTAATTGTAGTCTCTTTAATGATATTTAGTGGGAGTCTGTCTCTTTAACTATATTATGACATTAGGAAAAACAAAACCAACTGCCTTTTTTTTTGCATTTGGACTGCATTTTCAGATTGTAGGTAAGTAGAAGTAATGGCTTCTATTTTGTGGTGCTTACATGCCTGGAGTTTCTAAATTACTTCTACAAAATCTTTGAAAGAGTATTTTTAAAAGTGAACTTGTCAGTAGGAAGAGCTATGTTATACAGTTAGATGTCTGGAGATTTTGAAAGTCAATCTGTAGGCCTTTACAAGACTTTGGACTAGAGTGAGTCAATCCCATCCTCAGTTACACAAATTGAGTGGGCAGGAACAGGGTCTGACATCTGTTTAAATGGGCTCTTTGTTGTCAGTTTCCATTAGTTGTGCCTCACCTGCTCTCCAATGGAAGATTCCTGGTTGTAGGTCTCTCTGTGTTATCCAGCTGCCCAATAGCCAGGCTCTTGTTGGTGGCCTTCTGATTCTGGCAGACATGGTGGCTTTGCTTCCAGACACTGAAATGGACATGTTTCTTGACTATATTTAAAGAAGTTATTAGTCAAATAATCAAATGTGCTTCAGCTGGTGAATGAAGCCTCTGCTTTGCCAATTTTTTAAGTAATTTACTTCTGGGTATCCCAGTTGTCTGGTGCATTGTATGCCAATTGAATAATCTCTTGTATGCCTTGACATTCTAGCACACTGCTACATGTAAGCATTGCAGTGTTTCCCTTACATTCATTTTTCATAATGGTACTTTAACCTCATCTTTTTTTGCAGGATAACCTCTTTTGCTGTGTAACCAGTAAGCAATGTCTTGGACAGAGCACTTTGAACAATAAAGCCATGAACACAACCTTAACTTCTAAAATTATATTATTGTTAAATTAAGCTTATTCTCCACTAATACTTACTCTTCAGAAGTTAAAACTAATGCTTTGTGGAAGAAATGGGAGAATGTATTCTAATTTGACATTAATAGTATGGCTAAACCATTCACTTAGGTCTGTATTTATTTTAACATTGTCATTCTGTTAAAATAATGTCTTGATGACAATTATTTTTATTGGCGTATCATGGAACTGTTTGGTATTCCAAAGTGATCACAAATGCTTTCTTAGAATCTAGAAAGTTGATAATGAGTGATTTTTTTATATTTTTTTTTTACTTTTGGTGACCTCTGCAGTGATTTCATAGGGTAAAAATCTGGTCACCACATGATCTTTACACTTGAAATCCAACCTGCTATTCCATTAAAATGACATCTCTCTACAGTACTTAATATGACAGAGCAAAGGCTCTATTTCACTGAAGGACAATGTTTCACCAATTGTTAAGTGAATTAAATAGGGATTATTTCTCTGCTATAAGTTGAAAAGCTTGGCAGTTTTCATTCATGTCTCCTGAATCTTTTTTAAAAAATTTCCTGGATTGTGACTTCTATTGGAGCTTTGGGGTTGCTGGGGGAGTGGAGGGGGGGTTATTATATTTTTTTTCTTAGGTTGTTGTTTTGATTTGTTGTTTTGTTTTGTTTTTGTTTGTTTGTGGGGTTTTGTTTTGTTTTCTTCAGTAGGAAATGCTTAATTTGTAATTCCATGTATGTATTTCTGTATTCAGAGTTTAGTCTAGCCATTCTGCGTTTGCGTTTAGCACTTTCTTTACGTTGTTGGTTGAGTTGTTATGTTTGGAAAATGTTTTCATGCACAGTAAATGTGGTAGGGGGAAAACAAAACTGGGCCCTCCTTGAAAAGGAGTAGTTGTTTTACCTTGTAGGTATTGCAGTTTAATTCATTTAACGTCTAGTTCATAGCTGTCTGTAAGTTATGGGATCTGCTAAACCTGTATTTTGGCACTTCAAAGCACTCTAAGGCAAACTTAATTTTCCTCTGCTGAAATGAGTGTCTGGAACACTACTTCTATAATTTATAAATGGGATCTGAAACATTTTAGGTTTGAATTCCTGAAGAATTAAGAGTAGCAATTGAATAAATGACTGTTGGGTAGGGGTATTGTCACGATGTGCTGAGGTGAATTGTAACAGCTCAAAAAGAGTAAGTTCTTGTAGCAGTGAGCTTCAGTTCACTGAAGCTTAACAAATTAATAAAAGACAGGAAGAAAAATTGTATTTACAGAGAAAATTGTGCCAGAACTACTCTTTTTTTATTCCCTATCCTAAAAAGCTAATTCAGATTTTATAAGGGTAATGAGGACTTTTCTAAGAATACCTGAGCAAAATGAGAGAAGTTGAGAAGGAAAAGAGCTCTGTGACTAGTAGCCAATTTAAAAGCAAAATTGTAAAAAAGCTCTGAAATAGATGCATGTTCTCTCTAGCTTATATAATCAAATTTCAATAGCTACATGAGAGACACCACTGCAGTCAGATATACTGCAGTCTCCATAGTGTAATTTTCCCCCCTTTTTGGTTAATGTAGGTCATTAGGTGATAAAAGCAAATTTTCCCTGGGAGTGCCTTGTTAACTGTAACCCTCTTCCATAACAAACAAAGCTCCTCATCTTTTTCCTTTTATTCAAGTGTAAGTGACAATTCAAAAAAGTAGTGAAATCGTCTATCCAAAGAACAGGGCATGATTAGGAATCTTCAGAATATGGCTCAGATCTGGTATGAAAAAAACCCACATGTTTTTAACACATGTATGGACCCTCATTTTGGAAAAACAGTACCAAAAAAAAATTACATTTTTCCATGTGATTTCAGAGCATCGGTGTAAGAGGGTCCCTTTTGGGTTTAGAAGTGAACCTGACAGCATTTTTCCAGGATTACATCATCTGTTTCACTCACACTTTCACATCCTGCATTAAACCACATGCATGCACATCAACAAGACAAGATTGTAAAAGGAGTGTAACTGGGGAACTGTTTTCATGATACTTGATAGGAGTAATTGCGGCCACTGCTGTTTCAAAGCGACTGTGGTTATACTATACTATGTCAACAAAAGTCACTTTTGCCATATGGAAACCTAATTACTTCAGAATGATCTGTTAAAAAGCACTTTTGAGATAGTCAGGCCATTTATACAAATCAGTAAAAAATATTTGCACATGAAACCTTTCTTAAATAGGAGCTTTCATGTGTTATAGGCTGAACATTACAGAGATAGTTTTGGAAAGATTAAAAAAGTAGACTTCTCTTTAAAAGGTGGTGGGGAAATTTATGAGGTGATGAGAAAATACATGTATTTTTTTATGATTTCTGGGATAAACCTGATTGTGCTATTGTTGAATGGAGAGGAGTGGGTTTTGTGCTGTGCAGCAAGACCCTTACACTATGGGAACTGGGAAGAAATATAGAATGCTACATTTTAGTGAGATCATGTGATGCCAGGGATTATTTATCTCTGTAGTATTTGTTCCATAAAGTGACTTATGTAAGTTTTTTCACTTCTGTAGTCCAGGACACACCTTGTTTTTTGCATTTAGATGTTTGTCACTTCTGAGTTGTTTAGGGTACCCATCAATCAGACGTTTCTCTGTCACTATGAAACTAGACAGTGTCACAAATTTGGTGAAGTGTGATAGTTCTGTACCCAGGCTCTTGTTATTTGCTGTCAGTAGCTGTTACTGCAAAATGTACTTTCAAAAGACCCTGTAATCTTTATAATTGTAAAATAAATGTGAGGTCCATGAATGTCTAAGTTTCACAGTGAAGCTAAGTTGACTCAGGTGTTTTAGGGCCTGTCTTACTTGTCAAGGCACAGAAGTGTTATTTATGGATAGTCTGTTATGTACGCGAAGTCTTAGATGGTTTATTTGCTGACTCTTAACTACGTAAATTTCTGACACATAAATCATCTGTTCTGACTTGCTTTTCTTGAAAACATTTCTATATTCAGTCTTTATCATCTACCAAAATCAGAAGACACAAAATATTTAGAACCAGATTTATTCATGTGTTGTTAGCACTGGGGAGCAGCAGTGACCCAGGGGAAAGCTAGGGTTGTCTGTGTGCCTGCCAGGCATTGCAGGGCCTTCCCAGCAGCCCCTTGTAAGAAAGGCACTGTGGGATCTCCTGGCTGTCTCTTGGCTTCTAGCTGTTTTTGTACTGCAGAGGGCAGTTGTGCCAAGGAGCAGCTCCTGCTCTCCAGGACCTGTGCTGCAGACTTGCTCATGCCCTCTGGGCTCAGGGCCCAGCAGAGCAGATTGGTTGTGCCCGCACTGGGCTCAAGTCTCCTCTGATTGCCAGATGGCAGCCACCAGCCATGTAGCACAGTATTAGTAGTTATAAGGCACAGAACTGGCTGGGCTGGACTCAGAGAACTGAGTGGACGGAAGCAAACCTGGGATGATTTCACCCTGTAATGCCTTTCTGAGCTGTTCTGAGGTTATAAACAGTTTTTTTTTTTTCTCGGAGGAGACTCCAAGTTTTCTGCAAGGGAGAGCTAGAGAACAAAGTAACATTAGGCACTGTGGAAAGTTCAGAGATGAGAACTGAAGGGTGTACTGGGAGGTGACATGCTTCAATGCTGCAGATCTGCTTTCAGACAAAAAGTAATTATGGCTTTATCTCCTTCCCATGCTCTCTAAAGTAGCTTATGCTACTAGTCTGCAAGTGCCAGGAATACTGGAGCTGTCTTCTTGTCATCTTGTTCCTGTCACAGTGCTGCTAATCCATTATTAGGTCATCCAGGATTTGTTCTTTAAATTGGATATAGTCATTCAATAGTTCCAAAGAGTATAGTTTTGTCAGATATGATGTGTTAGGTTTCCTTACGTTGACCTGTTAGCTCAGTTGGCTCAGCATCCACAAATCACTTCAGATACTCTGGTCCAAATACTGAAAACCACAGAATAGTTGCTGTCAAGACCTGAGAGAACCAACAGTCCATAAAAGTCATGACCAGTCCCTGGGACTCCAACCTTCCCTCTCTGCCCATGGCCCAGGAGCTCCCTTAGCCCCACTTCTTGCTTAAGCCACGTTGTGGGCAAACCATCACCAGCCTTGCTTCCTGCTGGCTGGGCTTCATGGCTGGAGCCTCAGCTTCTGCTGGAGCCTTGCTTCCAGCCTTGTCTCCTGCTGGTTTTGCCTTGTCTTCCTGGAAAGACTCCAGACCTGAATTGTCACCTCGTGTTGTCACAGGACAGCTGGCTAAAGCCGTTATGTGATGGTCGCTGCCCTCCTCAGGTGCTGTGGGATGGCACCATCGCCTGTGAGGGCTGTCACCACCTGTGCTGGGGTCACTGCTAGCTCCTGGCTTGTCATCCCCCAGGGAGCAAACCAACTCTTGCTGCTCCTTGCTTGTTTCCCATCTTGCTTAGTGCTGCTGTTACCCAGAGGAACATCCCTGCCCACAATGCTGTTCCTCTTCTGCTCTGGAGGAAGTAATATCAGGTTAGGCCTTTGCTGTGGAAATTTTTTGAAGGAATTTCTGTAAGTTTTTTTTGCAATATTTTATGTAAGATTTTAGTAGAAAATGTTGAAACAACAGGCTTGTTTTGACAGCTTTTCTCCAAATGAAGACTGGACTAGTTGACTTTCCTCCAGAAAGCAACCAGAGAATTTTGTGTGACTTTATCAGAAGCTTGTACTCTTGAAAGGCTATTAGAGTTGTCCAATTAATATTTCCTGAGAAAGGAAGGGGGAGACTTGTGCAAATGTTGAGTTACTTCTTCCTAAAGGCTGTAAGTCACAAGGGCAAATTTAACATGTGATGTAGTCTGTACAGGGTAATGAGAATTTGCCTCAGGGTACAGTTATTGCTTCTTAGAAAAAATTGGTGTGATATGAAAAGGGTGCTAGCCTAGAAATGTGTCTAGCATGAAGAGCTTTTTTTTTAAAAAAAAAAAAAAAAGAAAAAAAGAAAAAAAAGAAAGCCCTGGTCTGTAAGGAATTGAACACTTCCCCACCCCACACTCCAGAAGAATGGAAAGAGTTTTCAAAGAATTGTTAACAACTTCCTTGTGCTTTCATCTGTAGGATTGTTCCATATCTAGAGGTCCATGAAAGAATTCAAGTTTTTTATTTATACATTCTGAATTTTAAACTGTCTTTACTTCTCTACTTTCTTCTTTCCTCTCCTTTTAAAAGTATGCTAAAAAAAGCTTGCTTTGGTATCACTATGTTGGGTTCAGATATTGATATGCATTATCAATAGCATCTCCTCTAATACCAAAACCCTGTAAACAGGACTGCTCTGGTGTACTTTGTGTGTTAGACCTTAATCTTGTACCTACTAGATTTTGTTTCTGTGGTGTGGTTAGGGGGCTTCTTTGTGTTGTTAAATGAGAGGCAGTGATGCTTCTGAAGTGTTTATGGTCTTTAGTCCACAAGACCTTATGCTTTAAACTGTGGTTCTCTCCTGACATAGATCTGAAATTAATTCACCTTTAATTCTGAAAAATTCAGTCCTAGTTTAAAGTCTCTCTTCATATTTTTTTTTCTTCTCTTTCAATTCAGTGAACTGAACCAAACACTAAGTCCCAAAATTGTTGTTGCTAATACTGTAACATGTTGCTAATACTGTAAAATGTTGCTAATACTGATTCAGCTCAGTACTTCACATCACGCAGGCAATCATGATGCTTTTGAAAAGATTGTTGTTGACAAGTTCGTGTCATTAAATTCGCTGCTCAATTCTTGTTTGCTTGGAATTCTTTAATGGACAAGGAGATACGTTGGTAGCTCTGTAGTCATTCATCCATGCAAAAATTGTGTTTTCATTTCAGAATATTCAGGTACTATGCTCACAGGTGTTTTTTATCTAAATAGAGAACTTCTGTTTTCCAGACCTTACCAGTACGGAAGATTCCATGCAAAGCCAATGCTCCTTCTGGGTCTTTTTTTGCACGAGACAACACAGCAAATTTCTTATCCTGGTGCAGAGATGTAGGGGTAGATGATACCTGCCTGTTTGAGTCAGAAGGTTTGGGTATGTATTTGATTATACAGTAGCTGGTAATTTTAAATAACTTTTCTTTTGTCTTTTGCTTTGAAAGACAGAATGGCTCTTAATAGACTCCAAATCTGACTGTGTTGATTCCACCCCTCACCTGAAGCATGAACAAATAAAGTACACATCAAGTAAAATTCATTTAAGTCAATTTTAAGAGGAGTTTACATGAAACAAATCTCTTGCAATGATTTCTTGATGCAGCTGATTTTTCACCATACACGTACTTTTTTGTTCATGGAATGCTGTTCCTTACTCTGATGTGTAAAATAGTTCTTTTCTGTTTCAGGAGGGTAGGATACAAGTGCATGCTCAGTTTTGCCTGGAGATATTCAGCTATTTATGCAAATTCATTGTGTTGCTCAGGAAGCAAGAAAATGGGAGAGTTTTCTCTGCATCCTATACTGACCTTTTTTCCAGCTGATTCACTAGTGCTTCAGCATGTTCCTTCAAAATAGTTTGACTGCTTACTAACCCACTGTTCTAATAGTATTTATTCCTCATTATTTTAACTCTTCTAAAGGAAAATTTATGAATCAAATGTTTGTTTGCCATGTGAATTCAGATAAAAGTGTAAAGTAGTTGTGATCATAGAGAGCTCGGTTCCTGTGGAAGACAAGTGAACACACTGTACGGAATCAAAAGGCTTCTCAGTTCTAGTGTTCAAAAGGTCGTTTACTGCCCAGTTGAAGTTCTTACCTGTGTTGCAACTAATCTAATCCCCTTCTTTTACAGTCTTGCTCTTCTAGCATAACTCTCTGGAGCAATTTTTTTCATTTATCTGTTCTTTTATCCTGTGAGGGTTTTCTTAACTACATTCTTTTCTATTCTTAGGAAAAAATGCTTGACAGAGAAGGAAATTAGTATCCGAAAGGTGACATATAGTAAGGATATATGAATGAACAATTTGTTAATTAAATCCTCAACATGAATTTTTATTGGATATGGTAATTCATGTGGAAGATAAGCAATAATAGTATTTCCAAGAACTTGAAATTTTGAAGTTAGACATTGCCTAGGATAAAGAAACTTGCAAACGCAAGGAGCAAGGAGACAGACCTCCAGTGTCTGAGATAAGGAGAAGAACCTGTGATCAATCCAACACTTACATGAATTTAGATTTTGTACTGCTATGGTAAACTCGGCCATTTACCCTTGTCCCAATAATAGGTTACCTGTGCAATTGAAAGTGTGTTTATAAGGAATTTTCTTGTACATTGTTAAGAAATGGTCTTGTTTGAAGATGGAATTGACATAGCTGAAATACCAACATTCCCTGGATAAGTTAATTTTTACACATACATGCTGCTTTGCCTGTCACAGTACAACACTGAGTGCAAACACACCTGGAAAGCTGATGTTCAAGATGACTTCCTCTTTCAGATAAATGAAACATGCTCAGATACACAATGCACAAATCAGATTTGGCTGAATTAGATTTGTTTGATAAGTGACTCATTTTACTTCACTGATTGAAATCGAGGTTGTTTTCCTTCTCTTAGTGTTGCTGTTTGCAGAACACACAAATTGAAGAGACTTAAATAAGATTGGGACTTGATAATATTTTGACCTATTTTTCTCAACTTGAGAGAGAGACAGTGATGGTGCCATTTCTAAAAAAAAAAGATAAAAATAGAAGCTACAATTCTCCCCTGCTTTGAGCTAGAACTGTTATAAGTTTTGATTTCATTTGAGGTTTTTCTAATGCATTAGAAATAATGATAAATCGTGACAGTTGCTGATCTTAAGCTTTTATGTTCCTCTCTCCCACAAATCACTTCTCCACTGCATAAGAACTAAAATTGCAACAAAGGTAAGTAATATCAAAGGTTCTGTCCAAAGTGGTGAGAAACGTGTGAATGCCATCTAAGTTCATACTGCTTTGTGGAAGTCTGCTGTAATTTTGAAAGGAAATAATTGTGATAAAATGTTGGTTACAGAGGTAACCGGGTTTATGTTTCCTGTGGTTTTTCCCCATGGCCAATAAACTGTATTGATGTGTAAATTACTAGGGATAAAAGCAACTATTTTCTCTCTATACTGGGGAACTTTACCATGTTAATATTCTTAGTTGATTTGATTTTTATCTTCCTTTTTTACTGTATTATGCCTGCCTTGTATGTAAATACTGTATTATTCAGTTAAATCAACATAGTGATATTTTCTTCATGCCACTGTATGACATAAAACACTATTAAGGCTTTTTTTCTGGTAAATTTCCATTTTAACATTATTAGAGTAATTTTAAAGATATATTGACAAAGATTTATTACTGTTGAATTGACTTATTATTTAAAGTTAGACATGGGTTCAATTGCTTTGTTGGATTTGGGTGGGGAAATCAGGATCAAAGTCTGTCTTCAAAATAAATAGAAGAAAAATGTAAGTGGCATTTGTTATGCTGGTAAATATGATTATGCCTTCCAATCCATAGAGTTTAAAGATCCTTGAAAGAGATCAGAACAGAGCTCAAAAGTGTGAAAACATTGCACTTATACCAGTAAGTTTTAGTTAGTAGTCTATAATATAACATATTTTGTCTTGCTGAATGACACTTGAACATAATTTAAAATACAAACAAATTGTCAATACAGTTTTCTGTAAAGATTTATGTTAGAGCCAGAGCTGATGTATCCCAATCTATACATATTTTTCCCTTTGCACTTAGCTTCATAAAATGACGTGGTAGGGAAGTTAATGCCTCTGCAAAGAAAAGGTGGATGCTGTGCGTTAGCATCTGTAACAAATACAGCAACATGCTATGTAGGGATAATCCTGAATGCTGCAAAATAGAGGGAAAGTCTGTGTGCTCCCTGCACTCATTAGCAAATTTAGCATGCTTTTCTTAATTATTTTTATAGTTAGTATATTTAAAGAAGAAGGAATTAGCTTTGTGGCTATCAAAAACTCTGATTTGAATGTAAACTTTCATCACCTGGGCAAATCTTGAGACATATTGTCTTTGAATGGGGCTCTTAGATATATCAGAGGTCACAATTTGTCCCATATCTTGGACTTGGAACATAATGCACTAGCTCTTTTCAGACTAAGAGAAGTAATACTGTCTGTAACTCCTTTGTTTCCATGATATGTGTATTTAGTAAGTTCCCCTTTGTAGGTTTTAGGGCAGCAGATCCACACAGCTGTGGTAATTCAATTGATAGAAGCATTCTTGATGGAGGTATTTGTAATTATGGTGCTCAAGCCTGAAGAGTGTAATACTTGAAGAAAGCTCTTCTTGGACAGGTAGATTGGTAACATTTTCTGATTGCTGTAGGGAAGTGAACTTACACTTTGACTGATGAACTCTTTGTTAGTAATGTGGTGTTGTTGGATGATTATAGGATTTGGAACCGATGAATATTCTGCATCTCTCCTATGATAAAGACTCCACCTGGCAAGAAAAGGGTTTGCCACCAAATGTGTCAGCATGCTAGTGTGTGTTGTTTGTTTTGGGAGTTGTTGGATGACATTGTTGTGTAAATGTTTTCTGCTTGTATATTTTGTAACTGTGAGTGTGTACACATAATATAGGACCTGGACTTCTTTTGATGCAATTGATTGTAGAGTTTAATAGACATATTCCCTAAGCAAAGGCATCCAGTGTTTTGTTGGAAACAACAGACTTAAACACAAACACCTCTGATCTCTATTCCAATGTGGGGTTTTTTTAGTTATTTTTTTAAAAAACACTCAAATGTTTATTGCTTGAAAATATTTTATGGGGCAAATAATTTTCTTAGTTAATACTCTAGTTGTCTAATTTCATGTTACAAGATGGAAGTACAAGTCTTTCACAGTGACACATTTACAGCTTATAATAGCATGTTAAATTTTGCATATAGTTGCATCAGAATAAGACTTTGTCCTGTCTGTCACAGCATTTTACTAAAGAACTTGTACCATTGTTGATAAGTCTTGTTTTGAGGACTATAGAAGCATCCTGGACACTGCATTATTGCCACTGAATTAGCATCTTAAATTGCTGAATTCCAGTAAATTATTAGTGTTTAGGTGATCTGTGTTCATTCTAGATTAATTCTCTGCTCTCCACAGATCTACTGTTTGAAATGTTGATTGTTTGAGATAAGTGGTAGTGCTCCAAGGGGGGGTAGGGGAGGAAACTACTCATTGATCGAAGTATGTCTTAGTATAACTCTGATGCAGAAGCAAGGTTGTGTTTGGGATGAGCTGAACAGGGTAACCATTGTTAAAGCAACATTAAAAAAATAAAAAAGCCTACTGTAGGATTAGAAGAAAAAATGTTAAAGGGGAAAAAAAAATGCAAGACAATAGGAAGAAGGATCAAAGGATCAACCTTTTGAAAAACCTTCCCTAAATGTGTGAATTCTGATGGTGATTTGAAGCCTGTGAGATAAAATATTCAACCACTTTAGAAAATCACTTCTAGTGATGTAAAAAATGCTTTAGAAGCAGAAACCATATTCTCTTTTTTGATTCAGTTACACCTGAGATCTCTTTTTTTCTTTAAAAAAAAATTTGTTTAGAAGGAAAACTGCCTCTGCTAATAATGTTTTTTTAAAATGTTAGGAGCAGAGACTTGAAACTTGGCAGGGAGGTGTAAGAAGCTTGTTCCTGCATTGTGGCTGGGTATCCTGCCAAGTTGTTGGGGTGTTGTTTTTTTGTGTGTGTGAGTTTTTTGTTTGTTTGGGTTATTATTATTATTATTATTATTATTATTATTATTATTATTATTATTATTATTATTATTATTATTATTATTATTTTAAAGAAAAAGAAAAAAAGAGACAAACCAAAAAAACCCTCACATTTTTTGTTGTGAATGCTCTTGGACCTTGCTCTTCCAACAGCCTGGTATGGTGTGGCTCATGAAATGAAAGAATCTCTTACTGGTATGGCATTTTCTCCTCACGTGCCTCACTCATTGCACAAATCTGAAGCTGTCTGGAGAATGATGCAAGGTACTGAAGGACAGTATTTTGATCTTGCTATGAAATGGTGTCAGCAGAAGTGACTGTGGTTCTATCACAAAACTTTCACACACATCAGGAGGATCCAACCAGACTTTGTAATGGGACCATTAGTTGTGTTGGCTTTGATTTCATGCAGAATGTAGGATTAGGAAACTAAGCAGTACCCTGGAGATCAGGCAGTAAGTATTTTAGAATAGCACCTAGATAAAGTGTGAGTTTTTCGTATCTAACACTTATGCCTTGATTCAGTGTATAAGATGGGGATAATAATACTATTTACCTCATACAAGTGTTAGAGAAATCTTCATTTTTGCTTTTTCTTTGAATTATTCACAGCATACATTAACACTGTTGTGAAAATGAGTAGTTGACTGTAGAATTCGAATGTTGTGCAGCAACTTGTGTACGTGGCCATAGACAGAATGAAGATAGATAGTTTCTCAAAATAATGTTTCCATTTCCAGTACTTACCATGTCTTACTGCATATAAATTGCTACAAAGACAGAAAATGTGTTGCTTAGCAAATGTCTGTTTGCCATACAGGGTATCTGAGATTAAGTAACTGGTCAGGTAAAAAGGCTGAGGTCATGAAAGGCAACTGTTAATTTTAATTATACTAATGAATTATGAAAATGGTGGATGTAGTTCCCACAATTTGAACAAGATACCAAGGGTATGGATCTCATATTTCAGGCTGAACTTGTAACCAATTACTTCAGAATAAATTGACTGTAGTTCTGAAATTATATTAGTTGTATAAATTTATGTATAATTTATAAAAAAGTGTACATGTATGTAGTGAAGTCAGCCATGAACTGCAGTATAGTCAGAATTTAAATGTGAATTTATATTAGAGTACAGTGAGAATTTAAGTGTGAATTACGAGGACTTCTGCAGATTCTCTTTATTTAGTGGCATACTTATTTTAAATAATGAAATAAATTATTTTGACACTGTGTGATGTCTCTGAAATAGTTTTTACTATCTCTTCTAACAGATACATTAAAGTGCTTCCAAAAAGATCAATGAACTCAAACTTGTATAATTAAAACTAAGAAAGGAAGTGTAAGAAAAGTTTCTCTTTCTGTTTTCTAAATGGAAAAAAAGTGTAAAGATATCTTTTCTTTTTTCCAAAAGTCTAGGAGGCAGTCTAAGTGAAAGTGATTGTAAATATAAAGTATCTCAAAAGAAGTACTCAGAAATCACGGCACTCAAAAATGCTAATTATACAAAAAGCAACAGTCTCATTTGCTCACTCAAGGTTGTACTGAGTGTTTGGGGCCAAGATGGGTGTGGAAATGCAGTCTTGTGTCTCCCCAGCATTTGCTGTAACTCCTGACCAGCCTCTTGTGAGGTGGTAGCCCATTAAATAGCTGAGCTTTTGGAGAAAAAAAAAGAAGAGTTGAGTTTGAGAGTCTAAATTATTTCCAGTGGGCATTGCAGTATACAAAGTAACAGTTGTTTGTCCCTAAAGTTCCCGAGTTCATATGCTGGTATAGTCCTCAGGAATGCTAACCTTTTCTTGTTAGAAGTGCTGTGTCACAGTCTTCTTATCAGATGACCAGATGTTTGTTTTTGTGGTTGGTTATTGCCTGCACAGCTCCTCATTCTCTAACAATTATTTCACTGTGTCACATTGTTTGATGTGAAATGCATGAAATGTGTCTAGATTATGTTGAGTCAGATTTGCTTAAGGACTTTGAATTCTGTTTGGGTAGAAGAGTTTTAAGCACTGACAGAAAAACACTTAACTTTTCTTAATCAAATCCTCTTCCAGTTCTATTTATGGATCTTTTTGCAAATAATACAATTTGATCCTCTCTATTTCTCCCCTTTTACAAAGTCATTCAGATATGCTTATGTGCTAATTGCAATTCAGAAATACTGGACTCCCTTTAACTGTTCCAAAATGAATTCATTCCATTTATATTTTGGGGGATGCCTTATTTCTCAAAATCAAGTTTTATTTTGGGGCAGTCACAACTGGTTTAAAACCAAAGCAGCAGACTACATTTCTAGGGTCATGAATGTAACACTTTAAAATAGACTGATTGCTAGTAAAGGGAAATGTTTCATAAACTTCTTGTGTTATGGCAAGGAAGGATATTGAGAATAGCTGAATGCCCAAGTCTGCATCTTTTATATTCTTAATGACAGGTGGCTGAAGGATAAAAATACATTTCCTAGTGCAGTGTCATTTTAGTTTTCCTGCTGTGCAGTTTCACTCCTGGAAATATATTTGGATGAGATTAGAGAGGAAGAATGCACACGTCTCAAAGTGCTACATGTGCACCAGTAAAAAATATTGGGGTGAGCATTAATCTCACACCATTTACTGTACATTTATTCAAGTCAGTGGAGCTGGAAGTTGAAGTTGCAGAAACAGAAGATGTGCCCCAGTTGGTGTTCATTACTGACAGATGTTTAAGTCTGTGGATTCCTATTCTTGGTCTCATGCATAGAATATACAACAAAGCAATGATTTTCAGAGCTTTAACTACACACTGAAATATCTTTTTCAGGTATGGTATTTTTTTCTTCATTCCTTTGAATTAGGTGAGTCTTTAGATAACCAAGATATTTACACAGCAGATGTCTTGACCTTGACTCATTAAAAACAAATTTGGTTGCAATTCCTTTTTTTTTTTTTAATATCTATAAAAGTATTAACACAATTTTTGTGTGTGTGTGTGTCAGTTAAATCTGAAGTATGAGTTGCAAATCTTTTTATTTTTTGGGAAATTTCTAAAACCTAAATTTTATGCACAACATGAGGGCTTTATTCCAACAAGTATTTCTGGAGAGAAGATTACAATACACCCGTAATTATATTTTTTTTGTCTTTTCTTCTCTTCTTTTTATACTTTTGTGGAGTTGATTATGTAAACAATCACAGGCTTTTCCTCCTCTTCAATTTTTGGATTTTGCTTATATGTTTTGATGAACTTATCTACAGAAAGTTATCTGTCTGAACTGTGGATTTTAAAAAATCATTGTCTTGGAGTATGGTGATATTCCTAATGAGAATTTCATGCTGTGTTCCAGCTGTTTCTGAAGCCTAGAAATGACAGGTCTTGTGTGGAATCCAGGCACTGAAACTTGTGTGTGATTGTGTGTGTGTGTATGTATGTATATATATATATATATACACACAGAAGAAAAAAATTTTGTTTCATTGTTGTTTTTTTTTCTAAAGTATTCTGGTTTCTTATTATCTTTAAGAGTAGATGTATGGCAAATTCAGGACCAAATTTATGTATTTTCTAGTGCATTTTTGTTATTTTTGTGATTTAAGTAGACTAAGAAAAATAGTGATCTAAAGGATAGGAATTTTTTTAGTTTATAGAAAGAAGAGTATTGCTTTAATGTTATTCATTTATTTTTGACATTCTATGAATTCTAGTGTTCTGCCAGAGCTCTTGATTATTTTTAAATAGTTGTGGACTGCTTGCCCAAATGACTACTCAGGGATTTAGATTTAGAATTATATTTTCAAAGGATAAATAAATGGGAAGTTCCTAAGTCATCTGCACTCTGAGAACCATTCCTCAAGCCCACCCTTTTTATTTCAGTAAAATTCTACTGCAAGCCAAAGAAAACAAAATTTTATCTGAGTCAAGAGTTACAGATGTTGATTAGGTTCCATTTATCACTAAGATCTTTCAAATACCTTTTATTTATAAAAGTTTTCCATCTTAATTTTACTTTCCCAGTTCTTCACAAGCAGCCAAGAGAGGTGTGCCTTTGTTTGCTGGAGCTGGGAAGGATTGCAGCAAGGTAGGTGAAAATATTTAAAGAATGAAGAAATATTTACATTCTTGACAGCAGTGGAAATTAGAACATTTCAAGGTAACTTCTGTGCTTATTAGGTTCAAGGAGAATATGTGTCTTGATCTCACTCAAGAATATCTTGTGAGCACTTGTTAACAAATACATTAAAATCTCTTTCCCATCCCCTCAATTAAGGTTTTTGTTGGCTACCCATTTGTTGGAAGAGTTGAGAATGTTTTTCTAAATAAAGCTTTGAGCTGTTTCTCCTTCTGTCAAGTCTCTCTATAAACAAATGTGATTTCATTAACTTAAAATAAATCAATCTTCAGATTACCTAAATATGATCTAAGTAACAGTGACTCATTTATTTAAATAAACTTAGCTGAGATTTTCACCAGAAGAAATGAGACAAGAATTGAATTATCAGTCTGTGTTCCCTTTCTGTCAGATTTTTCTAGTCAGGCTGGACCCTCAGTACACTGTACTATTATCTTTGCTATCAAGACAACACTACCTTTTGCTAGACAATCAATTTTACTGTCATTAGAGTGTGGTTTGTTTTTTCCTCCCTTTTTGCAGATGCAGATTTAACAAGTGTAGCTCATAAGATTTGCTACAACATCCATGTGCAGCAGTGCTGCTGCTGCCCAGTCTTGCAAGTAAATTGTAGTTCCATTCACCCACTTGCATCAAACTGGAGTGTCTCGCTATTCAAATAGTTTCATTAGTTTCAGCATAATTCCTTGTGGCTACAATCAATGTGAAGAAGACCCCTCTTTACTCCTAGCTTAAGAACTAGTATTTTAATGTTAAAATCCTATTATGGGTATTTGTATGTTGCAAACAAAACTGGGGAAAACTGCTTAACAAAATCTGTCTCTTGGCCAAGTTTCAGAAAAGCCCTTGTCATCAGTGGAAGTTTGCAGAGGAAGAGTATTGGCCAGAAAAAGACTTCCAGTTTGCAGGAATATTTTGTCTCTCTCTCTAACTTTGCTGCAGCCCAAAATGGAGAGGAGGGGAAGTTAATTTCACTTTCCATGAATAAGAAAGTCTTCTGATTTGTAGGTGCTCAATGAAATTGATTCTCATGAATCTGAATTTACCTGCACAAATAGATTGTCCTTTCAAAATCCTTAGCTTGGAGATAGATCTTCCAGCATCCAAAGACCCTATACCTGCTGCAGGTTGATTACTTGATAGTATCCAGCTTCCTCAGGGATTGCAGGTCAGTGGCTGGCAGTGTTGAAGTCTGCTGAAGTTGGTCAGGTTAGATTCATCTCACTTTGCAATGAGATTTGATTTCTCAACAGACCTACAAGGGAGTTAAGATAGTATCTCACCCTTCATTTTTGTCTTAAACTTCTGTGTCTCAGATATTCATTCTTCCAGGCATGAAAACAAATACTGAACCAGTTAATGAACCACATTTTAATTTCCTGTGCATATCTATCACTTTGTCTTTAAAATATTTTAATCTTTATTTCTAATGCATGTATATTACCATATATCATTAATGCAATTTGTATATTTTATTTATTGTACTGTATTTTATTTTTGTTTATAGCTTAGGTTTCAAATAACATGTCTGTCTACATTTTCTGCTCTAATATCTGTTGGAAAACAAACAAAAACCCATTTACAATTTCCAAGGTACACAAAGACCATTGAAAGGGAACATCAGGTTAAAATAATTGAAAATATATGATGTCAGTTTTGCCTGAGGTGTGCTAAACTAGAACTACATGGAGAGAAATAGGCAGTTGCCTCCTCTAAGGAGCACATAAAATTGATCTTGTTGTGCTGCTTTGAACAGGAGAGAAGTGAGATGTATGGTTCCTTTATAAAGCAAATTAGGTCTGCTGACAGTCTCAAGGGTCTGCTTTTCTGAACAGGAGCCACAAAGACTTTTGGAAAGGTGACTCTATGTTTTTAAAGGATTAAATGGGTAAGAGACACTGAATATCTCCTTACTTTTCCCTTCCTTTTCTGTTTTAGAAGCAGAAAGGTATGTTCAAAGTGGCTTATTCATCACAAGGACCTAGCTTCTGGCACACTTTGCCCGGCTAGTTTTCTGTTAGTCTTCAGGGTCTATAACTCCCACAAGTCAACCTAGGTCTTTCTTTTTAATGAAATTAGTCTTGGGATTGAGGCAGAAATGAGTGGGAATGGGAACTGTTTGAGGCAGAGATAGAACTGAGCGCTGTTCTGCTCAACTTGAACTGGTTCAACAGATACCCTGTGGATAAGGGGAGACAGCTGATATTTTACCTCTGCTTTAGCAATGCTCTTAGCACACTCTCTTGTAGTGTCCTTTTAGCCAATTTAGAGAGAGATGGACTGAAGGATTACACAGTGAGTGGAAAACTGCTGTGAGCACTTGACTCAAAGAGTGACAGTTCAAAACCCAGGTACTAACAAAAATAAAATAAATAGCCTGATAAAATAACCTGGATTTCAGTTGTTTATGAAAACAAAATTTGGAGGTCATCTGTGAAATTTCAGTAGCTAAAATGGGCCACTGTGTGTACCTGCAGATATCATGTGGGTAGAGTGAGAACCTTTAGGAGGGGGAAGTGTCCTATGGGATGGAACTGAGCACTGACAATACATACAGCTATTGCAGGGAGTTGCACAGGTCCAACATTCTCACAAGTATTTTGAAGTCAAATTGAATCATTTAAACTGATGAGAGGACAGAGCTTATCACTGCGTAATCTGTGTAATCTTTATGATCAAGACTTCATAGAAAAATATAACTATTTGCAAATAGATTATACAATGGAAAACAGCTAAATTATCTTTTCTGTAGAAAGAATGAAGTTCTTGGTTAACTATTAAAGTCTGGGGGATTAAACAACCCCCACAGGTCTTTTGGAATTACCGTTGAAGGATTTCAAGATCTTTCTGCTATTGTGTTCAATTTTTCCTTGGTAAAAATGGGAAGTGGTGCTCTAAGAAGTCTATTGGAGATCATGTTACAGTCCAAGTGCTGCTTCATTTGTAGTTATGAGAAGGCAGGCTAAAAAAGAACAGAAAAGGAAATTCTCAGCATACCTTCTGGAACAGAATTTGCACCCCTACCCCTCCCAGAAAAGTATTTTTTAGCATTTCAGCTTTCCAGCAACTTTGCTTTGTTTGGTCATTTGTTTTCTTTTTCAAGGCATCAGCAGATGGATTCAGAATACTGGAAATACAGGGAACTTTAAAAGTCTGTCAGAATGACAAAAATTGGAGGTTATGAGAAGCAGTAGATGCAAAGAAGCAATACTGCTTCGAATGGAAGAGTTTTATTTGATGAGTAAGGCTGCACACAGGTGTAGGCTTGGAGCCCAATGGGAATTGAATGATTTACAGCCTGTCGGCATCTGCAGACAGACAGGAAGTAAATGGATTGTATATGAGTGCTTGCTTCAATGTTGGCTGGCTTTTCATTAGGCAGACTGCAACAGTTAGAAGCCAATACAAGTACAGATTTGGTTCTTGGTTTTCTTAATATCAGTTTGCTAGGCAGTAGTGTGATTGAAGTAAAAGTTATGGTAAAAATATGAAAGACAGTAAATGCGCTTGTGCCCTTTCTCTCTATGCTTTTAACATTGGTATGGTATTTAGCTTAGATTTTCATAATATGTTTGTTACTGCTGAATATTATAATGTTCAGATCTTTACCTAGATAAGTCAGCATGTGGGCTATAGACTTTTCTATTACAGAAGAAAAATATGGTTTCATCTCTGCAGGTAGTTTGCTATGAGAAGCCTACCTGACATGATAACTTTTTCAAGCCCTTCTTATAAAGAGGAAATCTTTATAACTTTTGGGTTTTGTTCACTGTTGGTAAAATAAAATAAAAAAAACTACCCACAACAAAACAGAAAGGAGTTATCAGTAATTAGGAAAATGGGATGGGCTTTGCCTACATCTGTCCAAGCTCTGCTGCTTGCAGTGGGGTACTGACTTAAATCACTCACCATAAAGCTTTCAAAAGTAGACATTGTTTTAGAGAGCCTTGCTCTCCAAGTGATGCTCCATGCCAGTGCCGCATGTATTCTGTTTTAGTTGGAGCTACAAGTGTTTTGCCACTGCAAACAGACATCTGAAGATTGGCTTCCAAAAATTGGTTAGAAAAAGCATTAGCTGCTTCTAAAAAATATTGGCCATGTCTCTATTTATCTATAAATTCAGTGCAGTAGTTGAGACCAGGATAACCTTTAACCCCTTTTCATCTGGTTTTCTTTGAGAAATACTAACAGAATATGGAAGTTGTCAAAAAATTTGAAAGGGTCCTGTTTGGTGTAAGGAGGGAAGACAAGAAAAAGAGTAACATGTACTGAACTTGAATCTGGCCCACATGGTACAGCAATTTTTGAGGCCTAGTACTGTTTTTAAATTAATCATTCACCAAACTGTATGTTATCAGACAGAGAACTTGAAGAAAAACTGTATTTCCTACAAATTTGATCACCTGAGAGATGCCATTTAAGTTAATTATTCATATTAATTTGGAATGATGGTATTAATGATTGATATCTTTCATACTTCTTTATCACTATATGTAGCAGTCTGTTATTGCACAATAGTGTAATACAGATAGTATAAATTCTTTTCACAGGTTTGCTTTAAAATATGAAATACTTTATAAGCAGTAGTAATATATGTTTGCTTGTTTCCAAAAGGTTTGGGGTGGAGCCTCCTGGATTAATTAAGCTGGAAAAAGAGATTGAACAAGAGGAAACACTTTCAGCTCCGCTTCCATCTCCTTCACCATCACCAACAAAGTCTCCTGGGAAAAAGAGCACAGGGAAACTGTTGGATGATGCTGTAAGTTCTGGGAGGAAGCTTCTCCATGTATGATCCATTCTGATATGCACTTACTTTCAAGGGACACAAAAGCCTGAGTTTAACGACTGACTGTATGTTAGAAATTTGCAGACTGGTAGAGTTAATTTAACTTTGACCACAATTCTTTGTGCCTAGAATTTGGAAAAAATGTCACACTGTGTAGGAGACTTGCAGTTTAGCCCAGCTTTGTGCTGAGGGCCAAGTTCCCTTCCTTTTATTCTGTTTTATTTTTCTGTTCACTTCTTACTCACCAACTCCCACTTCGTGTTTTGTCTGAGTCAGGACTAGGAGATTTGGCCCATAGTGACCTGTACAGAATGATCACAAACACTTCTAAGTTTTCTCAGCCTAATTTTTATGCTGCTGTTCTGTATGTTTCTCACGTGCTAAAAATCCAAACATTTCTTTCCTCATTATTAGAAAGAAAGTGTCGTGCTTTGAGTTTCATTAATCTTTCAGCACTGTACTGTAGTGTTCATTTCTCTGCTGCACACCCTAGAGGGGTTCATTTGAAACAGCTGGAATCAGATGAAAAGGACACATTTTGAGACCATGAAGAGGTTAAAACTGAAAAGTACAAATATATTCTATAAAAAGCAGCAGTTACTATAGTAACTGCTGTATTACCAGGTAGATCTGTCACCTGGGAGTTACAAAGCACTTCTTGAAAAATCCATGTGCCATTTCTTTGTTACAAAGAGCAGATGGAATATCATGTTTGTTCATTTTATTGAAATACTTTGTACTATATGATGCAAATAAATACATTTAACATTTTTTATGTTTTGTATTTCCCCCTTAGCTTTGCAAAAGCACTTACTTATGTTTCAACAGAATTGAGAAATAACAGTTACGTGTAGAAGGGGGGTGGTGGCTGCGTATCTTGCAGGAACAGAAGAGAGAGTATGAAGGTTGTCTCAAACCACCTCCTTTAATTTAGAAAGCAGTTAGGGATAGAAACAGCATGGAATTCATCCAGCAAGATTCCTGACCTGCACTGCCCCAGACATTCACACCATAAAATAGCAGCAGTGCTCATACAGTCCAGACACAAAATAAAATAGGATATAATTCTTCCTACTGCTTCCTTATTGGATTTCCAAATTCCACTCAATAATACTTCTGTGTCCTTTGGGATAGGAAGGTAATGGAAGCCTCAATAGCAGGATCAGCAGTGAGGATCTTGTTATCTTGTGTTGCACACCAGTATAAATCTGTTGGCTTCCATTCTCCACAGGCCAAAGATGGCTCTATTTTGCTTACAGGGTTCAAAACAACCTTGAACCTGATAGATCTGGTGGCTACTCTGGCTTTTTCCTTGCTTACATAAACTCCTGTAGACACAATTATTAAGGCATAGTTCACGCTATCCATTTTCAGCTTCAAATTTCAAGAATGTCCCTAGAGGTGATAAATTAACTAGGATATTATGTCAGAAGTCAGTGCTTATCAGGCAGCTCTCAGAGGCCCATTGCCAAATAGTCCTCTAAGCACAATCCCAATCTTGGTACCACATTCCAAGAGATACAGGAATGCATCTTTTTCATCCTCAGCAACCTGCACTTGGATATAAGTCATCAGCCAACAACTTCTATTGTACACTGACTATCTGAAATGATTTTGTTCTTTGGAAATGGAGGCTTACACCCACACTGATAAAAATCCCTGATATAGTTAATCTTAAAATAATTCAGTGATTGTATGTTCAAAATGAGGATAAATCATCTGATACTCGAGGAACACTTTTTGTGTGTATAATACATGTAGAGCTTTTCTACTAAGTGTTATTTTAAAAGGAAAATTTTCACAAAAATGTTATGCCCTGATTTTAAAAGGAAAAAAAACAACACCCTAGTAACAACAACAACAACAATAATAATAAAATATTCCACAAAGCAATAAAGTTATTCAGATAACAACAATGAACAATTTCATGAAATAATTGGAAAGCCTTTAAGGTGGTGTACAGGGCTAGTTTCAAAAGAATTTTTATTCCCTATTCTAGTATAGAAACAATAACTGGTTAACTTTTCATTTCTTTCCTGTTTATTTAACATACAGTAACTTTATTCTAAAAGCAGATCTGAAAACATTTGTACTATTTCAGAAGTCTTTCCTGTTCATTATTCAAGCTTTGCCCTCATTTTTTTATTTTTATTTTTCTGAAACAGTTTAAGACTTCCATTTGTTAGCTATTCTGAAAATATTCTTACCCAGACCTCAGATTATTTTTGCAATCCTTGATTTACAAGCTGGATTTGAAATGGTCTTTGGAATATTATGTTAAGTGGACAAGACCTCTAGGATGTTCCTCTGGCATGTTGTATTGTTAGACACTGACATACTAGGTCAGCTCTCATCGAAGAAAACTGCAGTAAATGAAAATGTCACACTTGTTGTTCCTGTGCAGTAGTGTGATTTGAGTGTCAAATAGGTGTTTCTCAACCAGATCTGATTTTTTAGCATCAGTAGCTGTACTAGCAGATCACTTATGAATACAAAAGATACTTCTACTGAGCATTAATGCCTTTGGTATCACATGCAAGGCCAAGTTTTTACAAGAGGCTGAAGTCAAGCTAATGCAGCTGATAAAAAAACAGGAAAGTAGTTTTAATCTGTATTTTGTGAGATGATTTTCTCTTACTGTTGGCAATGATAGAGTATTCTTGAGGCTCAACTCATGCCGTCAGGTGGCGATAACCAAAGTGTAGTTAGCACTACTGGGGAGCATCTTGGCATGGATTTGTGATTACCTTACACTATTGTATTCTCTGTATACTTTTTTAAGGTGTTAGTGCACTATTTGAAAGTGCCAAGTGAAGGTATTAGGCAGGGCTTTTACTTGATAAGGTGCTTCCGTACTTACTATGTTTATTTAGAAGGGAAATACATTGTCATGACTTCTTCATTTTGCCTGTCAAAAGTTGAGCTGATACACCCTAAAATATTTAGAACACTTCTGTGAAAATTTGAAGCTGAACTCAAATTAACAAACTATGTCTTCTTGAATGTTCTGCTGCATGTACTACTTTAAAAAGTTTATATTAATAACTTCTGTGTTTTTCAGGTTAAACACATTTCTGAAGACCCACCTTGTAAATGCCCAAACAAGTTCTGTGTGGAGCGTCTTTCCCAAGGAAGATACAGAGTTGGAGAAAAGATCCTCTTTATTAGGGTAAAGGTTTTATTTTTTTATTTTTTAGTAAATTGGTAGTATTTGCTACCTTCCACTTGCAAATATTGTCACTGTTTAACAGGATAAAATGTTTTCTTCTTAACCAGCACTGACTCATTTTTATGATTCTGTTGGGGAATAAATAAGCTATCGTGGGTTAATTGATCCAAGGGATTATTAACATGTGGTAGATCCTTCTAACTTCAGGTAATTGAATTTACTCTGTCTTTGATTGATGGCAACCAAAAGTCTTCACAAATTAAGATGATGACTTCCTCTAAGTTTGGTATGAAAGAACATCCATTAAAACAGCCTTTCTCCCACTTTGTTTTGACTGATACTATTTAACAGGTCAGGAACTAGATCAAAGACTTTATGATCATTGAATTGCCAAGTCATGACTAAGTCATATATCTAAAGTAGGGTGAGCAAAACATTAAGGTCCATAGCCCTGCATTTGATTAACAGATATTTCCAAACCCAGTGTTGCATTTCAGAATTTGTGTATAGTGTGTTAACTCCCATACCACAAAGTTAATCATTAATGTTAATACTTGCTAACGTTAGCATCTGGCTGAATTGAGCACAAATGTACTATCCAAACCTAATTTTGATCCTCTTGATCTTCTCTAGATATGCTTATGGTAATAATAATTAAAATATTATAATCATGTTATTCTGTATCAGTAGGTTAAGAATCTTGAGTTATGCCAGGTTTCTTTCCTTTTTCCTCTCCATAACTACTGTCCTTGAGCAATGACTTGACAAAAGGAGAGCTCTTCCTCTCAAATAAAGGCACACAACTGTGACCTTAGCACTTGTGTGAACGAAAGAAGGCAGAGGGGCTCCTTCCCAGCTGTACAAGTTCCTAGTTCAACAAAACACCAGAGTGCTTGCTCTGTCATAAATTTATGCTTAACTTACAATTAAGTCAAATTTAGATCAAGATTTAGGCTTTCTCATGTGTGTGAAGTTGAGGATATGTTTAAGTATTGTGCTGAAGAGAGATTGAGAACTCCCAATTAATTCAGTAATAGCTCAGAAAGAAGAAATACAGGATTTGTCACAGATAGTTTGAGATTTAACATGCTAGTATAAAGGATTAATAGCTTTTCTGTTTCATAGCCAGTGAGACTTCTTTTAAATCTGCAGCACTTTTAGTTGCTAGCTTTATTACTAGCTTCAAATGACTTTGAAGAAGGTAATGATCATTAACCCAGGGTCCCAGTCATCTGGCACAGCTTAACATTTATGTTTGCTTCCTTTTGATTTTAATGTCGAAAAACAATATCAAAGTATCTTTAATCATCTGGTTTTGAGAAACTGAAGTTTTCCTGCCAGAATGGTGAGTGTCAAATTCCCTTTTGCTGGCTTCCTTATTGTGCAATCTAGTCCAAGTCCGATTTCATTCCAAGTTTGCAAACAAAACAGTCTTTTCATATCACGCTACCGCATTCCAAGTTGAATTGTGCCAAAAACTGACAGTAATATAGGTTAGACATTAAACTGCAGTATTAGAGATCATTCCTACAATACTGGTATCAATGGACACTTGCCATGAACTTCAGTGGGAGCAAGCCCCTATTCCTAGGTTTTGAAAGTCAATAATCTTTTGGTTTTGGTTAGTTTGAACCTCATTTTGGAGAGCTTTACTGGATCACAGTAAGTTTTTATTCTTTATTCTACATGTTCTTATTGTGTACATAAGTAGATTTATTAGCCTTTCTTTGGAAAGCTTTGGAGACTTGTGAGAAAACACATTTGAGATGCATAGCTGACTTGTAATTTTGTTGATACTTGGCACCTTATTTGATGCTGCTGAGGTAGTTCCTCCTCCATTATATATTCATTACACAGCATGACACAGCCAGATACATACCATTTGTTTATAACCCATTGTGTTCCAGTTGACTTGAGAATGAGAGTTTGTTTGGAGTTGGTTTAGCATACTTTTTACTGTCCCTAGTAGCTTTCTCCAGTAACCTTAAACCCTATGTAATTTCAACAATGCCACAAGTATGCCATGTGAAAAAACATTACAAGAGCTAAGCTCAAAGTAGAGTTAACACCTATTAATTGATGTTTGGTTTTTTGTGGTTGTTTTTTTGGTGTTTTGTTTTTTTTTTCAGAAAATACTTAATGATATTACATCTGTAACAAATTTGTTTTATTCTAGTTCTCTTAAGAAAAAAAAAAATTAGTCTCTTCAATTTATATCTGTATATGAAACAAGTGAAAAAGTAACAGCAAAGAAAAATAAAACCTGACAGAGCATAGAATTAATGCAAAAAAAAATCACACAGAAATTACATTTGTCAATCTAAAGTAATTTTAAGTAAAAAAAGCTTTGGAATATGTAGCAAAATGTGGGGGACAGTCCTTTGAAATGTGTCTTGTACTATAGTAGCTTCTTAAGCTAATGATCCCATTGAATTTTATTTATTTCTTTTAACATGGGAAAATGTTCAAAGTTGAGATGAAAATAAGCCATGCAAGTCCAGGAAGAAATGCAAATGCTGAAAATCCAAGAAAACATCAAGACACTTCTTAAGTGTGCTGATAAAAAGGCTTGTCACAATAGTACTTCTTGATACATGAAGTAGTTCCATGATGCATAAACTGAATGTGATTACCATAGTGCTGTGGTGGCTTAGATGCTAAACATTTATTTTTAATAAAAATGAATCTGCTCATGAATTCTGTTTTCTTCCTGCCTTATAGGAATTAAATAGTCTAAATTCCACATAAACCAAAATGATGGAAGGCATATTTTACAGTAATGGATTGTGTTAATATCTTGAAGAAAATGAAATTACTAGCTTATTTAAAACTGGAACATTGTTTTTGAATTATTGTGATCTCTTTATGTGTACCATATACAATCAGTTATTTGCTTATTCACTCTTAGATCCTACTGTTATGCCATGAAGTGCTTTAGGGAACAAGCCTTAATCTTTCAAAGTAGAATTGAATTAATAAGCCTGTCTTCAAAAACAAAGCAAAACAAGTCAGGCCTTAGACAAAGGTAATTTTTGTCAATATTAGTTTCATTGCCAAATATTTTTATTTCAAGCTCTTTAGTAATTATCACATTGTATATGCATAAGGATGTACCCTTTCCAAAAACTAGCAGGCTTTTTTCAGAAAGATCTGTCCTGACGGTCAATTACCATAACAATCTTCAAATGTTGGGTCATGGACAATGGAAAAATTATTTCTTTGTGCAACTGAAGTCTGATTAATATGAGTCCTGGCTATAAAGCCCATAGTTTTCCCCATAACTTCTAGGTGTTCTCTGCCTTGCAGACCAGATAAGTACTTTTTGACCTTCTACTTATAATCTCTTAACTCTAGACTGCAAAAGACCCAGGGCAAGGCATGTCTGAAGTCCAGCCCTAATTTATGTCCCAGGTACAGGGTTTTCTTGGAGACCTTCCAGCAGTGGGTGGCTGGACACTTTTTTACTTTGTGCTAGTTCCTCTCCAACTGCTTTACACTTGCAGGGGAGTTGGCACATTTCAGTCTTACCTGTGCTAGTGAAGGTGGAATTCTTGTCAGCCTTCTCAGGTTTTGGATTTTGTTTTAAAAATCCTTAAAGGGCTGGTAAAATTCAGCCCACAAGACTGAAAAGCTCTTTAACAGACAGTGATGCTGCCCATGTGTCAGTGGGGTGACTGTAGTCCTGTGCTGTCTATAGAACAGGCACTCAGATCTGTTTTCTTCTTTACCCTTCCATTAATGTGTTGAGTGACATTAGGCAGACCCCTGCCCACCCTCAGCTTCCATTACAGCTTGCTTGTTCTCATAGTTACACTTTTTCCTTCTTACTCCCACCCCCCTTTTTTTTTTTCCTTCCTGTCTTGAGTCTTTCTTCTTCAGGCCAGCAGCCTCCATGGAGCAGAATCCCACAGAGAACTAACTCTCTGTTTACACTGTACTTAACGATGCTGTTCTGAACTCAGCAGCTACAGTTCCACTATCTTGTTTGGTGAAGATTTGACATTTCTAATTAAATGGCTGGCAGACTTTCACTGAGGGTTAGCCAAACACAAAGTGCTAGAAATTATAGTTTCTCCCCTCTTGATTTGTTTTCCCCCCCCCTTTTTTTTTTTTTCTTTTTCTTCCCCTCAACATGCTTCTTTTGTGTGGCCATTCAAGTTAATTTTGTGTCTAGAACTTGTGTGTGTTGGGGATGGTTTGGAGTGCAGATGGTGAGCAAAAATGCTTGAAAGGATTCATTGTAAATTTGTGTACAAAAAGCTGCGTAACAAGTTGTTAGCTGCTATCTTAATGGCAAAATGATTGAGTTACTCCTTTTACTTTCACTCAAATGGTATTCTTCTTAGTCTTTTTTTGGAAACATTTTGACAGAATGTATCTCTGATGCAATATTTGGATTCAGTGGAACTGATAGGCTCTGCCATAGCTTAGCAGTTCTCACTAGCTTAGACCTGTTGGCCTTAGTGACCTCCTTCTGTAGACAATTAAATATTCTTTAATTCCTGGTGTCTCCCTCTATGCAATATTGCTCAATGAGAACTCTACTTGGAGGTTGGAAAAATCTTTAGTAAATTACATTGTGTTTTTCTAGGATGTAATGTATCTTCAAGAAGTGTCACATCTTTGTTCTTGAAATGGCCAATACGTCTGCAGTCATTTCTTCCCAAGGTATTTATCATTTAGGTTCCTAGAGTCAAAGTTGTAACAATATAAGATTCCCCGTATTTGGTGGAAAGAGAAATCATCCTCAGGAGGTGACACAGAACAGGGGGCCAGGGTAGGATACTCTGAAGCTATATGTGTAATTTCTTTCAAAGCACCATGCAAATATTTAACTCGCTTCCTCAGCAGTGTGATTCAGGCTTAGGAAGCCTTTGGTGTGCATGTGATGCAGCCCCTGCCTGCAAAAGTTGAAGACAGCAAAATCAGGCCCCACTGGGTGCCAGTTTCCTCTCAGGCAGGGATGTACCAGGGTAAAATCAGTGTTTTCTGTGTGGCAACTAATTATACAAAACAATTCTCAATAATTTAAAGGTAAATAAAGATGAGTAACAAGGCTAGATAAATATGTATTACGATCTCTTTATGTCAGGCTTTATTTTCCCCCTAGAATGCTGAGAATACAAAAATAGACCAAATTATGAAACTCTCCTCCTATTTGTCCCCCCCTACGTTTTTTTTTTTTCCCCTCTGCCCTTTTGACTCCTGTGATGTGAAAGATAATAGATGAACATTGGCATATCTAAGAGCACATACAGACTGCTAATCCACTCCACCCTCAGTATACAGACAAAAATTACTTTGCAAAATAATAAAGCCTTTATAGTTTTATAGGGTGGGTCCCATGAGATTATACTGAAAGTGTTAATAGGGGAAAGTATTTCCTTTTTTGTTCAGTTACTTTCTTGTTGTGATTGTGTTTCATCAATTGATCATTTTGTCAAAATCTACTTTACACTTCCTTGACATTAATGCATTTTTGTGTTAAAAATGAGACAATAGTTAATGCTCACAGTTTGAAACTAGTTAGCCTGATGTATAAGAACAGGAGATGCAGCTTATTTGTGGTGTTTCTCTTTGGGGAGGATAACACCAAGCTTTGCATTTTCTTATTTAGACCTCTTCTTTGGTGACATGAAAGGTCTCATATGACAATAATGTAAATATTTACCATAGCCAAGGTGAGCACATCTATCTCTTAGAGAATGATGTTGCAATATTTTACAGGGTGAGTTAAAGTTTATATTCTTCACTGTAACTTTAGATAATTAGTATACAATGCTAATTAAAAAGAAAAAAAAGCACAACCCTGATTCTTTTTTGTGATGTACTTTGTGTACAATGTACTTTTAGACTATAAATATAACTCATGCTACCAACCACAGAAATGACAATCAATGAGGCTTTTGTGGTGGCATCAGTAAACTGAAGCTTCTGAACTGCTTGTCACAGAATCTCATGGAACTTTTGCAATTCAGGCATTAAATGTATATACTATCTACTGCAGTATTCTTTAGCTTTAGTGTAACATTCTTAAAGAACTTGTAGCTTACAGGGGAATTTCCAACTGTGGTTTATGTCTTCACTTGGGAATGATGGTTCGACATAGAACTGAATTGGCTATGATTTAACAAAAATGGTATGTAAGCTTTTCAAATATTTAATACATTGTGGTTTGGCCTTTCCTTTCCTGAAATAACAGGAAAAAGTTAAAATGCATTTTAAAAAGTGTTTTATTTCTTTGGTATTCTCTTATCAGTGTGAAAGCAATGGGTTTTCCTCCTCTTGCATCCAGTTACACTCTGTATACATTCATGTTGGTCACTAAAAACTATTTATATCTACTGTGTTTTATTTTGGAGTTGAGGTCCATTGTATGTCTGTGGCAACATGCAAGATGCCTGTAAAGTACTTTTTACCATAAATAAAGGCAGGAGGACTTTATCCCATGTGTTTCCTGGTGGAGCACTCATTCCACTGAGTGGAGAAATATTAAATGCTGTTTCCAAATCCTCCTTATCATGTTGAAAGAGAGAACGTTGTGTTTTAATGAGGGCACTTGTGACTTACATGCCAATGAATTTATCAGTCTCTTCCACTAGGATGGGTTTTTTCCCTAGCAGGAGTTGTGGTGCCCACAACTAAGGAGACTAGGAGGAAGTAGAGGTTTTATTTTTAGTTTTGGTTTTCTTGAAAAATAAATATTGTTTCTAGAATCTGTGGTGTGGGTTAATCTTGCAGAGGTTTGATATACAGAGGGTTGTTTTCAGTGGAAAGAACATGTAATTTCTTTCTATTTCTGTTATGTCGATTAACTGGATTGTTAATACATTTACATAATTAAATGGCATATAATATTATTTATCTATTAGATAAAATCAGTAAACTGTCCACTAGACAGATTCTTAGCTTTAATTTAAATTATGGGGATTTTTTTTTACATTGTTTTTTCAAGATTCTACCTTGAGATGTTCTGCTCCAACTTGAAAAGAAAACCAAAATTCAGCTGCATCTGTGTGAGCCAATAGGAATTGATTTCTGTTTCAAAAACAACAAAAAAGTATTTACCAGGATTATTTTTTTTTTCCTGATAGAGAGTAAATAAAACAATGAGACATTTATCTATAACATTTATGGCCTTGAATTATTTATTAACCTGTCTAGCAGCCAAAGACTATGAAATAGTCATAATAATTTACTGTGTCTATCTTATAGATGCAGTAACACAGAAGTAATATTTTTAGGAGATATTGAACAAGTGCATATTTTTAGGTTTTATATAACTACAATGTAATAAATTTTTCCTTTGAAATGTAACTTGCTGTTAGTAATTTATGACAGTATTTATAGTTAATTTTACCTCATGTTTTAAAATTCCTACGCTAATTCAATTATTCAAATCAGTTACTGTCTCTGCTTTTTGAATGCATGACCTCTTTGTATGTCACAAATGGAAATACTTGCAGCAAACGACTCTCCCCCCCATTCACATGGGACCAGAATTATGCTCCCATGCCTCCTCCATCGACAGAAATTGCAAGTGTTCAACCAAGGTTTATTTTTGAGGCTGGCTTTATTTTCTCTGGTTTTGTTTCACTTCTTGTTGGCATTCGAAGTAGCATTGTTTGAGTCCAAGTCTGCTTACATGCTTTGTGCATCAAATAATCCATTTTCACAGAAGATTTCTACACAGTTTGGGTCAACATAGTTTTTGCAATGGAACATGAAAAAGGCTGTAATTACCACTTTTTTGCCTTGATGAAAATCTTATTAATTATCACACGTATGCTACAGAGTAAGTGCCAACCTATATGTAAGTTGGAAGACAAACAATTAAGTCAGTGGTAGCACAAAAAAAAAAAAACACAACAAAGGATAAAACTTCTAGCTTCTCCAAATGTGTAATTTGGAATTAAAACTGGATATGAAGTAAAATATACATACCCAATGCCATTTTTTATCCTTTTCTGAAAACAATATTGTTTTCTTTACCTAAGTCCAGAATTGATTTCTTGTGATTGTTTTCTAATAATGAGATATTTCATTGGGGGATAGCTGTAGATGAAAACATGTTCCCATTTATATTGATTTTAAAATGGCAAAGGCAGAAATTTCTAAAACTTCTTGACACCATTTTTTAACATCAGCTTGTTTTGCAAATATCATTGAGACCCAGTATGTGTAAAACTGATCTAACTTTTTAACTAATGTTGTGCATATTTTAATGGAAGTTTAGGAGCATCTCTTCTACTCTTTTTTTGTCGTTACTTTTTGAAACTCAGAGCAAAACAAGAAAAATCTGTATCTGTAAGGATGTGTTAAATACAGCAAACATTTTCTTTGGCAAAGAGCAGTAAACTCTGGAGATCCCAAACTCAACTATTTAGCTGAATGGTATTTTCCAGAAAACCAGTAAATGCTAAACAGAAGACCAGATATAGATTGTTCCTCAAGTCATAAATCAGCATCAGTTGATTCAGAGTGCTTTTGGTGTGTTGTCATGCTTTGTTTTCATCTTGCTATAAATGGATTTACCTTTAGGTCTAGAAACCCCAGAACCCCCAAAACCCCACCATATCAGATCACTAGAATTATAGTATATTATTAAGTCAGTTTTTCAATCATGGCAACAGATGCTGAAATGCTTTAATTGTTATAAACCCTCTTTTTAGATAAATACATGCTGAAATCAGAACTGATTAGATAATTTTATGTTTTTCAGTAAAATAAAATAGGCCTTTTGTCTACCTAATTAGATGCAATTTGCACTTTTTATAAGTTGAAAGAGAGCCAGAATCTCTGCCCTAAGCATGCTGTTTACTGCTAGCAATTAGGTTGTGGTCGCTTTTGTAAGCAATGCTGAAATAACATAAAGTAGTTTTTTTAATTTGCATGCAGATCTTCTTTTAAAATCTACAACACAGCAGAAGGAAAGGAGCTGCTTCTTCAGCTGGATTTGCTACCTAGAGCCTTTGACAGTCTGGCTTTTCTCATGTCATCTTAGACATGTGACCATCTTAAATACAATAACATTCCTGGGAAGTTAGGAGTAATTATTTATTCATAAGGAGATGTGTTTATAACTGTTTGTCAAGTTATAAATATTAAATTCCTGTCTCATTTGAAGGAAGATGTCACAATGTCAAAGAATTTCTAAATACGAAAGAAGTGGGTCTGTGGTTCAAAGTTTTACATGTGTTAGACTACCTGTGTTTCATGTGAAGGAACTGGTTTCTTCCTCATCTGTGCTCCTCCCCAGCAGCCCCCAGATGGAAACTAGTCTAGAACTCCAGTGGGCTTCAAAATTCTGTGGAAAACCTTCTAGCCAGAGTCACATAAATCAGGTGAAATGACAGCCTGTCATTTTAGTTAAACCAGGTTTTCTGAAATGACTTTGCTGTTTGTGCTAATTTCTTGGTTCACATTACTCAACTACTTCCCTGTGATTTACTGAGGGGCAAGAGGGAGAAGGAGTCATTTGGTGTTTCATAAGGGTACAAAGAAGCCTGTTTCTGTTTCATTCCTTCCTCCTCACCCCAGTCTCTCCAAGTATATACATTAGCAAGCCAAAGAATGATATCATGGCACTTTCGTGCTGAAAGTGCACATTGTTCTCAAGTCTCCCTCCTCTTTACTCTGCTTTGGTAGAGTGGAGGGGATTTTTTTTTGTTTCAATTAAATGTAGTGTTTGCAAAAAAATGCTATAGAATGTCCCACCTAAGACAACTCTGAGCAGAAGCCCTGATTTTGAAAGAATCAAGGAAAGCCTGATCTGCATGCATTGATGATTGTTTCATTATCTTACAGATTCAGACATACTGTAACCAATTTGCTTGGGGTCACTCTCTTACTGGCCTCATTTTTTAAACACATTTTCCAGCTTAAGAAAAGTAACAGAAAAGTGAGGTATTTTGTATATTTGTTTGGGATTTTTTTATCAGATATTTATTAGCCTTGACCTAGCCCTAGGTTGGAAAATCCCATCAGTACAAAAAAGGCTAGAAAGGATAAGTAAGCTGCCAGTGGATTTAGAAGAACCTGAGCATGTGTAGAGCAGTAGGGAAAAGACCTTTTTTGAAATGTGCTGAGTATCCAGATCCCTTTCAGCTACTGAAGAGCTTTGCCAAATATCCTTAACATATTGACTAGGCTTGTGATACTGCTTTTTTAAACTCCTCTGTCTTTACTACCGTACCAGTTTTGCCCAAAAAGCTGGCCTGAGGGTTAAGCCAGATGAGATGCCTTCAAACTTGAAGCTTTATATTGTGTAATATGGTGTCTGTGGTGTGAAATCTCTGCTGTAGGAGATGTGGAGATCGTGTTTAATCCAGGTCTGGCAATGTGTCTGTATCTGTCTAAAAGGTTGGTCAATGAATTATTCTGTAAAGCCAAGAGTCTGGCTGCATTTGGCTCAGAGCCATCAAGTAATTTTTTGCAGATTCTAGGGGATGTTAATAAATTGTCACTCAGGAATTGTTACATAATATCCCCATTTTGCTAACAGTGAAGAACAGAGTCCTACACAAAAACAAGTCTGTAGTGATGATGAGAGTTGATGTTGACGTGAAAACAGAAATCGTTACATTTTTACATTGTCATCTTCACAAGAGGAATTCATTCATGTTTCTTGGCTGTTAAAAATTCATAGTAGCTGATTAGAAGATATTTTGAGCAGAAAATAATAGGTGAAGAATTTCTCACTGCTGGTGCTTAGCCTTAGCAGTGCTAGTCTGAGGGGAAGATCTCTGTAGCTTTGTCTTGGGCTTGGGGTTGTCTATGACCACGTAGGAAGTTAAACCCAACAGTCCTATTCTAACAATTAGTTTCCCCTTTCAAGATTAACCTAATGACAAAAACTGCTTTGAAGGCCAAGCCTTTTTAGATTGAAAGCTAGATAGTTCCTCTTGCCTGAAGAGGCTTTCTTTTACAACACAAGATTCTCTGGCTTTAGTCATAATACAGAAGTGGAAAAGAATGTTATGAAAATATTTTATGAACCAGTTGACCTACCACCCAATACAGATGTTTGCATTTAGGAATTCATCTGCTTTATACAGCAAGTTACCTGGCCACAATGTGATTTGTATATTTTATGTGTGTGTGTGGGGAGTGTGTTTACACACTTACACATGGGTGTGTACAAACACATGCCACACTTTTGTCAATGAAATCATAGTCCTCTAATTAAAATTTGCACAATGTCAGCTCAAAATACATGGAAGAATGGTAGTACCCAGCTGGTAGCTTGACTTTCTGAACAATGACTGCAGTTCAGATAAAAGCATAAGGCTTGTACTGATCTGGAATTGCATGTCATACTGCAGCTTCACTTAGCAAGTGCACACTCCCAGGTGCTTCCAGGGGTAACTCCTGTGTCAGCTGGGTGGTTCTGTGTTTCCAGTCAATGCTGAACTTTGGTGGTAGCAAACAGTAGGGCCAGTTGAGAACTGTGTAAGATAAAAGATGAGAAGATAATTCAGTTCAAATCTAGAAATTCTCTCCTGTCTTTTCTTGGTGCTTGAAATTCACCACTCCTTCTCCAGTGCTTACCATTGATTTCTCCTTCTGAGAAATAGCTCTTGACCTATCCTAAAGGCATGCTTACTGCCCTGGCTGCTCCACAAAATGCCTATGGCTTTAAGCATGTTGAGGCTAGCTGACCTTCTACATATAAGCTGGTCACCTAAATGTGTTGGCAGACCTGAGTGTAGCTCCCTGCTCTTGGTGCTCTCTGGCCCTGCCAGATCCCCACCTTGAAGCCCAGACTCTCCTTCACTGCAATGTGCCTTATTAAATATTGTCCAATATTCAAGGACAGTGACACTCAATCTGTTTTTTGTGCCATTTTGGGTTATATATTTTCTGTGTATTGTTTTTTTTTAGACATGCAGGATGAATTAAAAGGGAGAACTGTGCCCTTTAAATATTGCAAATATAAGAAGGGAATGTTGATTAAATCTCCTCTGGTTCAGCCCTGGATGGGAAATATTGATGTCTGTATGCTACTTCCTAATCTAGTCATGCTGTTTTGCAAAACATACACAATATAGTGAATAGAATTAATTAAAACAGCATTTGGTGAGAGACAGTGTGAAGACAAAGACCAGTGCTCAAGAGTTCAGTAGAAATTAATCTTCCCCAGTGCCACTTGGGAAACTGATTTCTCAAACAGTACCCTTGAAGTAAGACCTGATTTTTTTCATAAAATATGTGCCACCATGATCTGCTTTCAAGCAGACCTGGCCTAGTAACATTATCTAACTTGTAATGCAGGTGTAAGGGATTTCTTTGCAGGACTCTGGGCATGATGATTTTGGCCTTTAGCATCTCATTTGAAAGGATGAACTCATTCACTTTTGCTGGTTAATTGTAATGTGTCACATTTTAGAATCTCAGTATGTGATTTCAATAAGTTAAGAATTGTCATGCTTCATGCTTAGAGGTTTTTTATACATGATTTATTCACTGTGGATGGACTGAGGGATCATAATAAGGGTTTTAAAAGAATTTTAAGGAATTTAACAGAGCTGTAGATTCAACTAAGGTTTTCAGGAACTGCAGCAGCAGTCCCTTCTAATCAGCACTGACTATGTTTAGTTTATGCAGTAGGTGTAATTTTGGACACACAAGGTTTCTCAAAAGCCCAGATTGAGTGTGCAGCTAGAGCTGTTGTGGCTTCTTTGTGGAAACCTGAAAGTTAGAGGAGAGATAAAGCTAAAAAAAACCCCAACAAACTCTTGCTTTCTCATGGATTAAGACATGGCCAGGACACACCATACAGGCATGGAACATGGGAAGTGCTTTCTACCCCACAGTTCAGATGTAGCAGCAATGAAAGAAAGAATATTTGAAAAAGCATTTCAGCTACATTTCCATAGCTTTTGCAGGCTTTACTGGGGCATCACCTGATCGCCTTGAAGTAGAAAAAAAGAAAAAGAAAAAAAGCAACCCTGAACCTCCCCCCCAGGAATACAAAAAAATGTCATTATTGTGCAAGGTTGTCTTGCAAATGTTCATTGAATTCCATACTGGAGCATTATCAAAGGAAAACCTATTATCTGACAGTAAGCAAAAAGCACTTCTCTGAAGGAAGTGAAATCTAAGGATGAAGCAAACTGAGTTTGTCTAAAGGTAGCTCTTCCTTTTGTTAATTTTTTTTAAGGAGTTTTCCATAGTCTCTGCTATTGAAATCATGGTTAAAAACATACATGCAATACAAGTACTGGTTTCTGTCCCTATTGTGTTTACCTGCTCTATCTCCTGCAATGTAGGACTAAATGGTATAAAATTTATTTGTGCTTCTGAGTAAGTGAGAACTGCTTTGTGTACTTGGGGACAACAGTCACATACAGTCTAGCTATACACAGACTAGCACTGAGGCAAACACCTTTGCCAGGGGAGTCAGTTCTAAATCAGAAACAAGTTTACATATTAAAAGGAAAAGGATAGAAACTTCAGGCTACTCTGTTACAGTAATCAGTGCCTTTTTGGCAACGAGCACATTTTCCCATTCCAAGATCTTTGCCAGAACCTAAAAAGATCTTTCTTCTGGTATTTGCGGAAAGATATAAAACTGATGAGTGCAAAGAGATCCAACATACTAGAATATATACAACAGGGGATTTCCATGTGACTAAACCTAAGTGCTGTCAGGTTACAGCTGGCAGCTATCAAAACTAAACTAAATTACTAATACTAACTTTAAATAATTCATTCCTGTGTCAAGAGAGCTATCCGAGTTCTAAAATTATTAAATATCCCAAAGAAAAAGGGCACTATGTGAAAAATCTGTACACTAAGTCTGATTCCTTCTTCCCCTGACCCCATCAGTTCTTTTTCTTAACTTCCATACCAAGGAAGTGGCTTTTTTTGGTAGCTCTCACAGCAGTTCAATGGATTTCAGGGCTTGGCATTTGGTCAGCCACTCACGGGTGTCATGAAAGTACAGTAAACTGTCCTGGAACACATTTCACAGATAAACTTGGAATTCTGTAGAACAAAAGTGATGGTATTACCATGCTTCTTCCTGGATCTATCCCATGGAAAAGTGAGGATTAGGCACAAAGTTAATATCAGATGTACTGTCAAAGTAAGGCCGAGGAGAACAAAACATCAGTATTTTCTCTTAGCAAACTGGTAAATCTTGGCAGTTTCATGTCCATGTACAATGTATTGTCTCGTGTCAAAGCAATTAACAAATCAACATGACACATCAAACTAGATGAGATTGTGACTTCAGCTGAATTTCACTTTGGGCTAAAATTCAGGTGATTCATATGTATACAGTTTAGAACATCAGAAAGATTTGTTTATGCTTCTGAAAACTGAAATCTCTGTAATTCGTATGTTCAGTTGTGTTCAGTATTGATGGAGTCACAGTAGAAGTCTGTATATGGGGTCCTGATAAGGAGGTCCAAAAATGGGTGTAATGACTGTGACAAAGTACTTCAGTGTATGAAATGAAACAGTTAAGTTGAATATGTAAAATTCATACATTTTTTTAAAGTCGAAATGCAGATCCTTTTGTTTCTCTATGGCCCTGAGTAAACCCATTCTGGGTTCAAATGCGTTGGAGATTTGATTCAAGATGACTACAAGGGCTAATCTAATAGCAGAAAGAAAGGAAAAGAGATGAAGAAAAGTTGGTAATAGCAAATATCATGCAGCCATATTATCATATGCTCATTTCTGCTTATGCTAGCCTCATCAGTGCAATTAAATCACCTCTGCTTTGCATTCGGATGGCTGTTTTCAGAAGCTGGGAGGGTGCCAGGTGTGGATTTCCTGCCTTCACATTGAATTGGGGGTAAATTTGGTTCACTTAACATGCTATTTTAAATTCTCCAGTCGTTTGCACTCTTCTCCAGTTGTTGCATCTGGTATATAATTTCCAGTATTCTTTATATTCTGAACTAATTTGGCCCAAAAACTTCCATGCAAGCTGCAGTCACTTGAACTATGGTGGGTTTAGATTTAGGTAATATGCTACAGATTGCACTTGACTGGATTTGGCTCTATTAGTCAAATACCTACGTGTTTGGATCTATAGTCAAGACTGATGATTGCAGTCTCAGATAAATAATTTCTGGTCTGTAATATCTTAATTTTATTCAAAGTTCTTTATTCCACTCAGATTGTTTTCACAATTTTTTAACACGTTAGTGTAGCTTTGGTTCAATACTTACAATGTTGCTTTCATAGATTTGCAGTGACATAATTTCATTCCAACACTGTAACATCATACCCCATAGGCTCACACTGACATAATTTTGAAAACTTTGAGAGGATGCTTTGTACTCTTTAAAGGAAATTAAGCCTAAGTATAAACATTGTTGAAATTATGCTACCTTCATTCCCCCCTCATTACCCCAGTGTAAATCAGAAGACATTTTAATGAAACCCATGGAGTTAAAGAAGTTTATGTCAGGCCTGTTAATTTAAAAGAATACTTTCTAGTCTTAATTCAAGCAAGATCTGATAAAATAATCTGTCTCTAGATACTTTCCAAATGTAATTTTCTTGGTTATTCATGTAGCTCAGTTGATTTAAAAAACAGAGGATGGAGGCAGGAGGCAGTTTCCAAGCATCTTATTTCGGGACATCTGTGACTGTTTTCATAATTTTGGTGTTGCCCTGAACTGTTCATATATAAGACTGTGGAAAGCAAATATTATTGTGTTATTTAATTCCAATTTACATTAAATTAAATATTGTTTGTATTTAGACTGTGCCACATATGAAAAACCAAATTGAACTGGAATTTGACAGCACTGAGAACATAGTGTTGGTAGAAGAGAGAAGGGTCAAATTTTTCTGTGAATTGACATTTGAGTGAGTTCATGGGACAATTTTAGTGCAGAGACTTGCTAACACTCAGGACTGAGATGGAGAGATACTGTGAAAAAAGAGTGAAATAAAATATACAAATGATGCATTTTCAAAGACAACTGCTGCACAAGAAAAAAAAGCCCATATAAACGTGGACTCAGATTAATCAAAATAGCTGTTAGAATGAGTGTACAAATATTCTTATATTCAGTATAATTAAATATTAATTGTTAACTACTATCTGTTCCCCAAATACATGACAAATAATAAAAAATATAAATATAGACATATATCATGGCTTTTAATCTTAAACATTGGTCAGCTCATGTTTTTCACCTTACCATGCTCTGCCTACAGAGTTTATGAATCTAAGAGGAAAAGGACATCTAGTTGAATGGAGCTGTAGAGGTGGAACTGTATAAATATGGGAAAAGTATTATTTTTCTCTTAACTATCCTGTCCATTATTTGTCCTCATGTCCGTGTACCCTTCTTTATGTACATGACACACCCCAGGTGAGGCAGGAGTAGCATTGGGCTGGAGCTGAGACTACCTTACTACTTAGGATGAGTAGTGAAGTTGTAAGGTGCCAAACACAATGTGGTGCTCTCCTGCAACTCATCGAGGGAGCAGGTGGAGTCTGGAGTGGTGGAAACATTCCTACCAGAGAGAGCTTGAGTGGGAAGAGATGGGATTACAGCTCCTCCATGGGGGAAGCAGTCAGAGGCCAAACCTTCACTCCATGATCCAGAACTTTTTGGAAGAGAGTCAGACTGGAAGATTAGTTTCAGTATATTGGGCATTCATTTACATTTCTGTAGAGCTATATTATGCTACTTACATTTTTGGGCAAATTACAGAATCACAGAATCAACCAAGTTACTTTTAGGGTGTGAGTTATCAGCATGTCAGCTACTCCACAAGTGTTCACATGCCATCTTTCACCTGAAGATAAAGGTTAAGCAATAGTCCCTACTGCACTGGTACTAAAATCATATTGTAGCTAATTGAGGAATATTCTGGCTTCAGAAAAACAGAGAGCTAGGAGACTGGGGTGAGAACAGTCCCCCGTTTTCTCCTCTTTGCCATTTTAGAGTACTGGATTGCCATGGGACACCTGAAAGGAGAAGGCTTGCATCCTTCTCCATTCCTGTACTTGTTCCTTTCTCTTTACGTTCTTTGGCATTTTTTAATTTTCTCTCACCTATAATGCAGAAAGCAGAGTTCCCTAAAGCTTGTGGATTGTGGAAAGTGAAGGAAAAAAATCCTGCAGATGAAAGATGGAGGAAAAATGGATGGGTTAAATTACTGAAATGTAATCCACCCTTAAACATCATACATACCTAAGTGGTGTTTACCAATTCCTGTTGCCATTAGAATAGACTTTGTAAGCAATATTCCCGATGTAGCCATATTTTAATGAGACTTTTTCAACAGTGAATAGTATAAAGGAGTCGTTTCCTTCTAGCAGACCACATTATTAAATATATTTAATGATAAGACTAGACAATAACATGTAACCTTTTGAATTAGTCAGACTAAAGACCAAATGAATTTCTTTACATCTCTATTCTAGGATCACTAAGCAACCAAGGACTAATGGCTTTATGTCTGGCTGGTATATTGTATTGCTTTTAAAAGCTTTTTAAAAGAACATTAGTTTTTTGGCAGAGGAATAAATGGATTGTAAGTACATTAAAATTGTTTTGGGTTTTGGCACATGATCTCCCCAGGCCAATGTAGCCACATGGCTGGGGCTTCCCCAGTTTTAGATTTCTCCCTTTAATTAAACTTCATAACTATCATCATTGCAAGGCACTGTGTTGGTGTTGTTTTCTTGTGTGTGTTTGCTTGATTCTTTCTTTATATATATATATATATATATAAAGAAGGTGCAGTCACTGTGAGATGGGGCTTAGTGCACATTGAAGTTCTGCTCTATAATTGCTGCATCTTCAGGCACGTGTAGGCAGCTATGTAATTATAAGGACAGTCCAATTTTGTCTGCAAGTGAGGAGTCATGATAATGCATCTGTTAGTCTTAAAAACTGCTTTTAATTTCAACCATAGCTGCTCTCTGACTGGTTTCCATCAGTTATTGGAAACTATACTTTCTGATAGTGATGTTTTATGTTTATACCGTTCAATAGCTGGCAAGCCACTACACAGAGAAATTGAAAAAATAAGTCTTGTTATGCCCAGCTTAGAGACATACAGAATCATATAGTATAGATTTATAGTATATATATATTTATATAGAAGTATAAAATTACAGTATATTTACTTGCTGAAGGTCATGTGAAAAACATGTCTTACAACTTACAATTAAACCTACATCTCTTTAATAAATTTTAGGATCCTATGGGTTGGATCAGACACCCCAGCACTCTGCTAGTCCAGAAAGTAATGCCATGAAGAAGTAAAAATTCTGAGTGATAAAGACATGATTGAACTTTTCATCAAAATATTCTAGGCAATGTCTTCACCTGAAAATGAGAAGGTTATTCTGAAAATGTCCAGAAAATTTGAAATTTATTTGCATTCTTTTGTTGGGGCCTGCATTGAGGAGTGCTCTGTAGGGTTTTTGTTTCAGTGCTCTTGTTGCTTTCCTGGAAAAAGATGTACTTAAATAACTTCATATGAAAATTCCAAAGGCAGTATCATCTCCATCTAGCACAGATTGAAGCACGGAGACGCTGCTAGATGCAGCAGTGGACATGATGGTTGAGAGATCTTCCCTTGGTACAGCAGCTAGCTTGTCATGGTGGATATCTAAGCCCAGACAAACAGCAAGAGCTGTTGCCATCAGCTTCAGGTTCAGTGTAACAGTTTTCCCATGGTGGTTATTACTTGTGACATAATTCAGCTTGTGGAAATAAATTTGTGGATACAGGAAGAGAGAAATAATATTTTTCTAAAATCCCTTCAAACTAAAGGCGAGTCTGAATGAAAATTGAAAACAAGGACATGGCTGCCCCTTCATGTATCCATGCTCAAAACAGCAGCTCTGTGTTCTGGCTTAAACTGAGAGACAAGATTTTCTTCTGTTTCCAGTGATCAAACAGAAATGATATAGAATCCTAGAATGGTTAAGGTTGGAAAAGACCTTAAAGATCAGCAGGTTCCAACCTTCCTGCTATGAGCAGAGACACCTCCCACTAGACCAGGCTGCACAAGCCTCATCCAACCTGGCCTTGAACACCTCCAGGGATGGGGCATCACCAGCCTTCCTGGGCAACCTATTCCATCACTGTCTACTCTCATGGTGAAGAATTTATTCCTGATGTCTAACCTAAATCTCTCCTTCTTGTTTAAAAGCATTACCCCTTGTCCTATCACTGCCCTCTCTGGTGAAAAGTCCCTCCCCAGCTTTCCTGTAGCCCCTTCAGGTACTGGAAGGTGCTCTGAGGTCTCCCTGGAGCCTTCTCTTTTCCAGGCTGAACAGCCCCAACTCTCTCAGCCTGTCTTTTTATCTTCTGTTCCATCCTAGGAGCACCCAGTCTTTGTGGTCTCTTCCTCACAGCTAAGGTATATGGCATTTTGCACTGTGCAGGCCTCCTTTCTCCAGTCTATGACACCCAAGCTATTGTTTTCCCTTTTGCTTACTTGATAGCATCAAACCAAATGAGGAAGGTTCTAATACCAAATGAGCTCATAGACCTCTGTAAATTATCTAAGGCCAAGGCAGTGTTTATGCTGATCAGTGCAGAAGGCCTCGATGGTGTCAAATATTTTTTAGATCTTCACAAAGGTCAAACTGCAAACATAAAATAATGGCATTCAGTTGCTTGTAATCTGTTGAGGTGCCTGGAAATTTTTAATTTCTGTTAGTTTTCATTACACAGGCATGTGAAAAAGTTCCAGGTATCCTTTGTGAGATCTTCATTTGTCCTGGATATCCATTTTTGTTCGTTTTCTCATACGTTTCAGTGATTGTGGTGTTTGTCTGCCTCCTTGTGATTTGCTTTATAATTGCAACCCTGATGCATTGGTTTGGTTTGATTGGGGTTTTTGTGCATTGGCCGTGCACAAACAGCACAACTGAACTGTTCTCTGGTGACTCTAGCCTTGCCATTTTTATTTATCTCTCAGAAACACATAAGAGTGATACCCTTGAAAGACTCATTAATGAACAGATGAGCATGATCCCACACTTTGTCATTGTGTTTTCTTCTTGTAAGTGATAGCTGGTGCTCTCATATCTTCCCATTGCTGACTCACTAAGATATTACGTTGTCTTAGAAGTGACTTCATCTTGTGCATGGCTTTTTGCTACTCCAGGCAACAGCCTTTTCTATTTTAAGCAATGTTATATCTGTAGCATGGGATGCACAGCTATGAAAAGTAGCAGTTTCACTTAAAAAAAGGATGAAAGTAAAATGGCTAGAACTAGACCCAACTGTAAATTACTGAAATTTGGGAATTCTTAATAAATTATTCTGGTTTATGTCTGTTCAAAGGTTTAATGGAGTCATGATATTTTTGTAAATCTTTGGTTTGCAGTATAAGGAGATTGGATAGTTCTGTTTATAACTATACTAATGTCATATGTTCTGGTTTTATTCTGCAGTGTTGTCTGCAGGATCTAAACAAGATCAGGTCTCTCATGTTAGATGTAAGAACAAATACTGAAGGCTGGTGCTGTTTAGTTTTTCAGGTAATCTGAGAGACAAAGTAAGTGGAAGGGTAGTGAAAGAAAGAAGTGTTTTCATGGAATTAATTTCTCAAGGTCATAGAGAAGGTCAGTCATACAAACTGGAAAAATGTCCAATCATGCACCTAGTTCTTGATCCATCCTGTCTCACAGTCCTGCTTGGACCTGAGGTCTGTAGAAGCTCAGAGTGTCAGCTAAGGAAAGATGTTTAAAAGCACCAGTTGCTGGGGTTATGCTTTAATGTGGGAGTTTCCTTGTGGGGTTTTTTCTTAGAAGTATTACAACTTTGGACTTAACACATTAAAATTAAATACTAACAGGCATCTTGAGGATGTTGCCATACTATGTAAACTGAAATTAATTTTTAATGGTGGATGAAATAAAATACCTTTAGCATAATTTAAAAAATTGGGGGTCATGATTTTTACCATTAAGGGAACTGGTAGCATCTTAATTTCAATAGGAGGCAAAAGATGGGCATATTATTTTTCAACACGACATGGTTTCAACTAGAAGAAAATCCAGATGTGCAAGCAAAAGAGAAATGAGAGGAACAGAATTATGGGGAGCCATGGGAACTGCCTTGAGATGCTGGTGGTTTAAAACAGCCACCAATGAGACAAAGTCTATGTGAAATGCAGTTCCAGATCACATTGTTTGAGGAAGGGTAAGAGATTTCACCTTCTGGCTCTGAGCAATTTGTGCTCATGAACACTTTATATCAGTGTCTCTGTATGATAGGAAAAATAGAACTACAGACACTGAAAGCTCTATTTCAGCAAAAGTATTTTCAGCTACTTTGCTCAAATGTTTTTCTGCTCAAGGACTTTTTCCAGTCTCCACAACACGCATGATTGTCATATGCTTTAAGTGGAATGAATGACTTCTAATAATGAAATTTCCCTTCTTTTTCCTCTGCTCTTGTGAGAAAAGACCAGCTTGCTTGCTTTTTTGTACCTAGAGTATGGTACAGTCACTTTGTGACAAGTACTGCAGAGATCACAACTGCAGGAAAGTTACTGCTGGTTCTGCTGTGCTGGCATCCCTAAGGATATGGATGCATGATGAAGAAAGCACATTAAGCATTTTAAGTCCAGCTTCTGCATTACTCTTGCATAACCTTGCAAGTAACTGTTTAAAGCAATTTGGAATGTGAAAAAGAAAAAATCCAGGCAGAGTTAGGAAAACATACAGGTTGCTGCAGCTGGATGAATATGGTAAGTCAGATCAATCTCTGCTAAAGTGACAACATGTCTGTGTCACTTATTACATGCACATCACTTCCACAGGCAGGCAGTGAGAAGAATTCTGTAGATGAAGGTGGTTTGTTTTTTGTTGTTGTTTGGTTGTGGGTTTTTTTCATTTAATTGCTGGTAATCTTTAATTTCCCTGTTTTGAGGCTGTTATTCAGGAAATTAGGAGAGAGAGAATAAGTCTTAAGAAAATAGCTAGAAAACAGATGGCACTTCAGGGTTCAAAAGAACATTTTCATGTACCTCTGCAATGCTGTAACACGAACATATTCACATGCAACCCACACACATTTGCATGGTGAAATCCTAGATTCTCTGAATTCAGTGGCAAAATCTAAATGGATGATCACTCTGTGCATGAATACACTCTGTAAATTACTTAATATTCTTAAAGAAATGTAAATTAGGAGAACTTTGATAGTCTGAGTAAAAAAAAATTCCTTTTATACTTACGTTTCTGTTTTAAATTTGTGCAGTGTTTATAAGTGGAACTCATGTCATTTCTCATTAGGTTTTGCTTCTCTAACTCATTCTGAGTAGTACCTTGCTGCTTGAATATATTATTTCAGTGGTATTCCTTGATGAGTGAAAACTTATTTTAGAAAGTGAGACAGAATTGTCCCTTTAGCTTTTTTTTTTTTTTTTGAGAGACAGAGACTTCCCAAGGCTCAAAATGCTAATAGAAATATTAACTATCTACAATTAGGATAAAAGGGGTTTTATTTATTTTATTCAAAGGTAAGAGTAAAGCCTTTTTCTTCTTTTTAAGCACTCAAATTTATTTTGGCAACCTTATGTTTTTGAAATGTTTCTTTCTGAAAGACAGTGTTCCCTCCCTCTATTATTTGATCGTAGTACATCTGGTTTTCCATGTCTCCATCCAGAGACATAATTTGCCAGTTTATGCTTTCCCTTTCACTTAACCTCATAAACTCTCCCTGATTTCTTTTTCTGTATTTAATCTGTTTACCATATCATCTCTTCTGCTGAGCATTGCATAAAATATTTCTTATGAGTCAGTGCTGTAGCTAGAAGCAACTAGATTTCCCTTAAATATCCCACATTTCAGCTGATAGGGAATAGCTCTGCTTTGTGGCTGCCCCCTACATAAATATCTGGAGGGGAAGCAACAAGAAACTGTCACTCTCATTGCCCTCTTAGTGAGCCAGGTACAAGGTCTCACCCCAAATGCTTGGAAATGCACAGTCCCTTTATCTACAAATACCATTCTGAACATGACTACTACATCTTAATTAATTTTCCTTGACAATATTCTTCCTTGTCCAAAAAACAAAAGCCTCCACTTGTCAGAAATTCTCTTGTCTCTTAATGAATAAACAAGTGTGTTTACTTCTGTCTGCATCTGAGTCATTTCTCACACACAAAGTACTTGCCTACTCAGGATGGTTTTTGCAAACAGCAACCAAGGCCTAGTGTTAATTAGACACCAGTCATGTCATATTCCCAAATTCCATAAAATTGTGTCAGACAGAAACTAAAAGTAAGGTTTGAGGGAAAGTTTAATCAAGAGTGAGAATCCCAAATGTCCAAACTCTCGCGTTATTTATACCAGTACACATCCCAAGATGTATCCTGATTTCAGTTAGGCAGGAATACTTTGAGTATTTATTTCAATCAGTCTGCTAGATTCTGAAAGTAAAAATAAAGAGTACAGTTTCATTAAGTGCAACATTTGTGCTACAGACAATACTTTAATTTCACATCTCCCAGTGCTGTCCAGTTGTAAAAATGTTTTATGCAACTTTGCCTTTCCCAGACCCTCCAGAGATCAATAGGATGTTCACCTTAAGGTGTCTCTGCCATGCTGGATTTTTATGGCTGTGGTTTCACCCTTGAAGCCAAGTCCTTGCTTCTTCAGGTATATGAAAAGTGGCTAAACTCCTGTATATCAGTGTTTTATGCCTTTATATGAAGCACAAGCATATTCACTTCATCTCTTGCCAAGAGTAAATAGAGGGAGGAGGCTGTGTTTTCACAAGGTAATAGGGGAAATATTCCAGTTTCCTTGCTTGATTATTTTTTTTGCAGAAGGCAAGATGTTATCTCATGGGTTCTGAGTATCTTTAGTGGCAGAATGGCTGCAGAAATGCTGCTCCTCAAGTTGGGACCTCTTCACTAATCAACTGATGGTTCCTCAGGCTTAATGAGACCTTCCCATTCACTTCACTGTGCAAATAGACCCTTCTTCTTTCCTGCCTCATCCTTATAAAATTCTCAGTTCCCCTGACACTACCTTTCCTATGTGTCTATGTATGTGTCTCAGGTTCTGATGTCAGGTATCCTGTGCAATTCTATTGGTCATTCCTTCACAGTTTCAATCTCCACTGTCACTTCAGATGATTGTGAGTGTCAGCTAAAAATCATCTCTATGCTAGGTCCCATAATTAACGGGATAATATTGGTTAGTCACACTTCCAGTTTGTCCTTTGAGTCTATAATTTCTTTCAGTAGTTTTAATAATTACTGTTGGTTACTCTGAAATCTCTCTCTCCATCTTTCAATATTCCATGTCTCACACCAATTCAGAGTTTCAGTGTACTGCTTGATTCCTGCTCACTGTTAGAGGCCTGCTAAAAAGAAGCTTGCTTTCCCCTGGGTTCAAAGGACTGCTGTCTCTAATGTTTCAGTGGTGTTTCTGGGTCATCCATGTGTTACCATCTCCCTCACCACCACATCCTGGGACACCCTGATTTCTACTCCCCCATTCTGTCAGCACCCTGCTGTTGCTGTACTTCTGATAAATCCACAGTTGCTGAGCTTCATTGCTACCAGTGTGTGCTGTTAGATTGGGTTTACAGGAGCATTGTTTTCAGCAGTTGCTCCTGCCCATTTTGGAAGGCCATGTGCTGTTCTGGTAGGATCTTCTGCTGAAATATCAACTGGGAAAATCTGGCACATCCTGCCTGGTGCCAACATAAACATACCTGTTCTCATACTGGTTTAAGTGGAGGTCACTGTCCTAGTTATCCTCTGTTATTTCCCTTGGGTTGTGTGAGGCTTTAATCATCTAGCATCCTATTAATTCTGTCTTCTTAGACACCCTGTGTCTTCATGTTCAAATATATGTTTTCTGGCTTCTTTCGGGCCTTTATAAACTGCCCACTTTGAGCAGCTGTTTGTTATAAACCAGGATGTAACTAAGAAGCCATCTCAACTTTCCTGCAGAGGTACCTCACCTAGGGGGAAGCTCTAGGAACAGTTTGTAGACTTCTTCCCCTTTCTATTGGGTTGTTAACCTGAGTCCATGCTAGTCTGCTGAGCTGTGACTAAATCTAATCATATTGCTGTGATGATTGGTGAGAAATATTTGCCTTCCACATGAAAAATAACAGAGGAGCAGGATTTAACTCTGTGTAAGAGTGAAAGGCAGAGACTTGATATACTTGTCTGCCCTGTTACCAGATTTTTAAAGGTTTATACAATTTCCATTTGTTTTCCTGTTAGGGGCAATATAAAATAGTGTATGAGTTATATGTCACTTAAGCAGTGTTACAGCATTTTAACTTTCTTCAGCAGGTCACGAAGTATTATAGGTCATACTGACAAGGTATGTTCATATTTGAAGCCTTTTTTTGGAGCTACAGCTGTCTGATTTCAGTGGAAACACTAGACACACAGTTTTTGTGCCTCTCTATCTTCAAGCAGGATTTAGATGTCTTCAGTTCCCACTTGCATCAACAGCCTGTGCTGAAAATGTGACATCTTCTAATAGTGTTTCATAAGGACTATAAAGAAAGAATTTTGACTGATAAAGTAGTTTAACAACTTGGGTAAGTATTAGAAAAATGAATTGAAAAGTTGTGAGGTGGAAATCTCAAATGAGGTTCAAAGATCCTCCAGTGGGAACTCGCAAATGGAATACAGGAAGGCTTGAAAAGAAACTGAGCCTCAAGAGACAAGGGTGTTCTCATTTCAAATCAGCTCTACCTGCCCTCCTTTTGCTAAGGTTTTTCACAGCATTTTTGCACTTGAAGGCAGTTGCCAAGTGGACAGCTGATGAAGTGACAGTAATGTCAGAGTAGAAAAAGCAGCAATCAAGATGCAAGCAAAAGGACTGGTCAGGCTGAGTTGGGTGAAGGCCATTCACTTCATATTCTAAAATGAGAGAGCTCTCTGGTGTGTGATTTAGTCAAGTTAAGAAGTTGATGTTGTCCTGCATCTTTTCATAGAAATATCTGGGAGGAGTTAAGGAGAGTGAGAGGGCTGCTTAGTAAGCACTGGATTTAATTAACATGGTGGGTACAGTTTAAAAGCTCTTCTTCTTGGGGCTTTTTCAGAAAAGAAAAAAAAAAACCAAACAAACACACCACCATATTTTAGCAAAAGGGTCAGGTTCAGATTTCAGAAGAAAAATATGACCCGAAGTACATTTTGAAGAGCTGGATAAATTCCCATTGACTTCAGTAGGAGCTGGATCAGTCACTTAATGAAAATCTTGTGTAACTGGTCTCATTCACTTTTATTAGATTTTATTATGTTACCTCTGAGACCTTTTGGTGCATATGTTAATCTGCTGGGAGACCAGGAGTTAATGTATGTACCTCACATGGATCATTTTAATGTCAATGTTTAGGTATTTTGAAGCTTGCAAGCATTATACTGTAAGTATTGTTAGTGAGCCTTCTGGTTTTGTGGCAAAGTAAGGATGCTTCACCTTGTTTCAAACACTTTGCAACTTAAAAGCTTGTCATTTTCATGTTGATGCAAAACACCCTTAGGAAGTCAACTCCTATTACCACAGAAAACCCTGTGAGCAAGGGAGGATATATAAATAACACAAGCAAACAACTTAATACCTGTAATAGCCACATTTACTACACAGTTTTGAAGAACATAAATCAGATGCAACTCTGGCTTCCAAAACTTCCTCAGTCAGACTGGCAAAGGCCTAAACTGGGAGCATAATTTTGAGAAAGCAGAGTTCAGGCCAGCCACATCTCTGATTTTTTCATTAACTTCATCAAAGAGAAGACATTATTTACAATGTGACAGTGGCACTCTGCTTTGAGACCACCAGCCATTTTACAGAACTCACACAAAAATTATATTTCAGGTCAGATTTGAATAAGCAAAATAGAAGTAAGAAAATCTCCACATACTGTTTACCCAAATTCACTACATGCTGTGCCAAGTTTTCAATTTATTCATTTCCAATGTATTTGTTTCTTTTAAAAAAAATCTGTGCTAGAAGACATTAATTATTACTTATATCATTCTTACTGCTGAAACACACACACACACTATTAATATGAGTCTGATGTGTGTATCTGAAGCAGATTGGAGTTGAATATGGAAAATGGTACTGAAATAGGTCATTGTACCCTCAATTCTTTCTTGTTGTGTAATGATGCCTTTGGACACCAGACAGAGATCAGGAATCTGGACATATATGCAGTGCAAGATAGTGTTTGTCTTAAAGACATCACTATACATAATATGTTCCACCACTAAAATTTCTTCTTTTGTGTTTAGCACTAATAATAACAATCCTTGCCTGGGAGGATGTATGGGAATTCGCTCAGTTTTGCAGAAAGCCTCATTTACTAGTTTTTAGCTTCAAATGAGATAAAGTTAAGCTAAAACCCACTGTCTTTACTGTGGCTGACTTCCTAAATGAAAGTCCTGTCTGCAGAGAGAGAAGTCCATAGTCCTCTTTGATGAATTTGTTTGACTGAGAGAAGGGACAGCCAAATTTTGGAATGAAGCAGCACAGGTACTTACACTTGCCATTTTCTCTTTCATACTTCCCATGTTTAAATTGCCTTTTGAGTATTTAAATGTGCTAATGATTAGATGCCATTTGTATTTATGTACACAGAGTCTGCTTGTTCTTTTGATCTGAAGCAAAGGTTGAGAAAATGAGTTTATGAATTACAGGAGGCCTCTGATTTGTATTTAGTGTAAGGCCTGGTCTACATATGCTTTGAGGGCCCTATTGATGTGAGTCTCTATGTCTGTCTCACCTGGAAAATCTATCAGGCTTCAGTGTATCAGCATTTTTTGTATCACCTATTTAAATTCTTCTTTCAGTTCCTCCCACCCCTTGTGTGAGTCAATAGACACAGAGAGTATAAGTGTGGTGGTGTTGCTGAAGTGGTTGGGAACTTTATTAGGTTCTACATGAAAACTGAGCTCCTTGTTCAGCAAGAAATATCACTCGACACAAAGAAATAGAGGTTATTCTGCTCAAAAATGGAGATCGGGGATTCTGGTGAATGCCTCCATTCTGGTTTATTTTTCACTATTAATGTTTACTACAAAATCAGGGATTTGTTTCGAGGTTATAGACTTGAACCAATGAAGCTTATAAATTATTTATAAAGTATCATTCCACCCCATTCTTTGTTTATACAACATAGTGTAAGAGATTATTTCAATAAACTGAGTGGATACGTGTTAATGTGTTTGATACAACCCAAGATATAACACTAACATGCTTTATAATTCAGAAAGTGTGTTAATTATAAAACCCAACCCTAGCACAGCTAGAAATATTGTGACAAGCAATTAGCGTATGTTCTTGACATCTTTTTTTTTCAAGCTGAGCTTTTTTATAATGCTTTTTCCAGCTAAGTGAGATTCATTTAGTGTGATTTACTCCATATAAATCACTGAAAATGAGAGGGGGATGTTAATCCAGCAAACTGTCTATTTTCCATGTCATTATCATGGTGCCTGCAGAGAGGGGAAGTGCAGGCTCCTTTATTGGGGTTTTAGAACGACAACACAGAAAGTCAGAGGAGGTCCCTAAGCAAATCCATATGGAACGACTGGAGTGATACAAGTTGCATCAGTTGGAAGTTTTAAAACTAGTAGACTTAATCCAAAACAGTTTTGTATAATGGCATATCGAGAGGGGGACTAGGCAAAATGTGACTTAATGAGGGACAACAAGGGAAACTGAGGAGTGTATTTGGCTTGTTTTTCAGGTGGGGAAAGATTGTTATTTTTTTTCTTACTGCAATTGGATCGTAGGAGAATTCCGGTTGGAAGGAACAAATATGTTGTTCCATGCCAAAATACACATTAATAAACTGTAAGTAGATTACTTCAGTGTGGATGAATATTTAATATCTGGAATTGGCTACATAATTTGCTCCTTTTCAAAGTTGCAGAATTGAAGTTTAATTTGAATTCCTTAGATGTGCACTTAGGCACATAAGTGACTTCTTAAAAGGCTAAAATAAGCTTTTTGTTGTATCAGACTCAAACTTGTCTCTATTAAGAGAACACACAAATTCAATGACAAAAGGAGAGTGAAAGCCAAAACAAGAATAGTTGGAGGGAAGCTTTATAGCTTTCCAGCTGGAAGCTGGTTTTCTTACATATCCTCTTGGGAATTGCTCCCATCATCCTTTGTGTCCATAAGGGTGAACTCTAGGTACGTAGCAGCAGCAATGCCTTTTCTAAAACGTATGCTGCAGAGGCTGTAAGCTTTTAAAAATAGGAATATATCTAAATCTGACCTGACTGATGTTTAAATCTGATGCTAGTGCTTGATTTTGCTATGAATTTTACAATGAAGTCGAGAGGTGAAGTTGCATATTCTCTGCTGATAAGGTATTTTTAATGTCTGTAATTGTGGCTTGCAGCAATTAATCAGGAGACTATTACACATTCTTGATGGTGTTTTTAGGTCACTGAATTCACAGGGAAGTAGAAAAACTCCACATAGCAACAGTTACCTCCAAGTTTCTGAAAATTCACTTCCCCATTTGAAGGTATTTAGAAGCCGATCTCCGCATTTACTGCCCGGGCATGTCCTGGAAATATAAACTGGCAGTATCACGTTAATGATTATGGAAATATGAGGTTGCCAAAACTCACTGTTAAGTACCACTAATCTATGATCCACAGGGCAGCTCTTTTGCTTTTGCTGAAGGCCTTTGCACTTGCTCATGTCCGGTCTCCTCAAAACCACCCTGGAACAAGCAGGAATCCTCACTCCAGCTGCTGGCTTGCCCCACCAGAGCCCAGCCACTCCCAGCACCTGTTCACATCTGTGCAGTTTCCCTCTTTTTTTTTATCAAACCCTTTTTCAGACCAATTGTCAGACCTTTACCAGACCAATAGTCAGGGCCCATTCAGCTCTCCTCAGTGTCCTCTTCTTGGCCACCCCCCAGCCATCACCTGCCTGAATGGACTATTAGCATTACCTGTTAATGTGAACTTTGGTATGTTTTGGTGACTGTCAGGGATGTTGAACTGATATCGAAGCTTCTGTGAAGCCATCCAGCTGGACAGGCTTCTCTGCACATTGCCAGGCTTTCACAGAGTCTTTCTCAAGAGTCTTGCCAGGCTAGACCTGGCTCCACATGAAATCATAGATATGAGAATTTTCAGAGGCCACCTAGGTAACTGCTGAGCGTGGATATTGCTGGGGATTTTGAGGACTAATTTTGCTGGTTTTAGAGCTTTACCTTTTTTTTTTTTTTTTCCATGGAAAGGAATAAAATTTTGACACTTGATGACACAAGCCTTGTTCCCTGAAGCAAGTGTCTCAAGTTGCCAAAGAATACTTTTTCCTCTTCTGTAAAGATATGCACACCCAATTCTAAGGTGACTTCACTTGTCAGCCACACACGGCCCCAGGCTGCAAGTTCTCTCCTAACGTAAGTTCTTCAGGTCACATCTAGGAAGGTGCTGAGATAGACACAATCTCATGTAAGGAAGTGATGTCCTACTCCATGAAAATGTCCACATTAGCTATGCCCTGTGGAACAATCTGTCATTACTTCACAATATCATAGTCTAGATACAAGACCAGGGACTGACTCACTGGGGAAGGCTGACAGCCCAGATCTGGGTCCCTTCTGGGTCTAAGTTTCATACCATGTTCTCCCCTTTTTTTTTTTTTAAATAAGAATGGTTAGTGAATAATGCTGAGATCTGATAAACCTTTTTTTTTATTATTTTTTTTTTGTTATAGACAGGAGGGTAGGTCATCAGTGTAAATGGTGCAGACAAGCTAGATCAAAATGATTCCTGAATAGCATCAGTTAGGGTTGCAGCAAAACCATAAATGAGAGGTGTCCTGTCTGGGTGTATCATCTGTGTGTGTGTACTCACCTCAGGACATTGGGCCTGCAGTGATGGTGGCAAGGCCTTCCAGCTTGCTATGGGTTGTGGTCTGACACAGTAACGTGGGTGAGTCTGAACTGCACTAGGATTTCCTGGGGTCAGTGTGAAAAGATACTGATCTACAAGCCCATTTCATGATGTAGTTGTCAACACTTCTCAAAGAAGGCCTCCTAAATGCTCAGATATGAGAAAAAAGGGTTATATCTACTGATGACAGTAAGTCTAAGTGGCTCATATTCAGTACAAATTAATTTAAATATATTCAGTTGTTCTTTCCCAACCTCAGTAAAATTTCACTTTTGGAGTGCAAAATTCTCTGTGCAGAGCCACCAGAGTGAGCACTGCGTGATTCTGCCAAACACCTTTGGATTTTATAGTCAATATTCTCCCAGTATGTAGCCTTCATTGTTTCTGCAATTGGCCTAAAATCACAACTATCTCCGGGCTCTGATTTGCTTTAGGTTGCTGCATTTGGCTTCCACAGCCCAGCCCCTGTTCCTTTTGAGTCAATAGGATTCTTTCTGTTGGCTTTTGAAGTGCTTGGATCAGATCCAGAGTGTGTAATTCCTTCTCCCATTTCCCCCTGCCCCCCTGAAATATTATTTTTTAAAGTTATAATATCATCTTAGGAATAGCAATATAGGGCCAGATTTTCAATTCCTATAAACCAGATTTTTTTTTCCAAGTCATTAAAACTATGCTCATTTACATGACCTTAATATCTTTCATACAGCTTAAAATCTCTTTAATAAGCCATAGAGCTCTTTCAGCTTCTTCACGTGAAAACCAGAACCATTCACACTGTATTTCACTTTGATACCCAAGTTCAATCCAGTGTCAACTTAGTTCACCTACCTTTTATTGACTATTTTTCATGTTATCTCTTGATGCAGCCTTAATGCATCCCAAAACAATCTCTAATTTCTCCCTCTGTGATGCTATTGTCTGGTTATCTGGTTTCTTAAATGTTTCCTTCAGCATAGATTCAACTTAAAAACAGAATCTACAGGGAACAGCTTTAGTGACAACCCTGCTTCTGACACAACTGAAATAATGAAGATTTAAGGTGTTCATAAACTTATGTTGGACTTCATTTTACAGAAAGGCTTTTCTCAGTTTCAACTGGCTGGACAACAGTGTGAAAATACATCTATGTCATGAACTTATTGACATTGATAACTGACTAATAATCGTTATTATCTTAGAATCCAACATTTTCTTTCTCATGCAATGGAAAAGCTGAGTTGGGTGGATCATAAAACCTCAAAAGTTTCATCTTCAGCTGAAGTATGTAGGGGAGCTTTTTCAGTCAGAAAATAAGAGAAAGATATTTTATTTGTTAGTTTTCTTTCCTTGGTGAGAAATCCTTTATACTTCTGTGAACCTGGAGCAATTCTGAAGGTAGCAGAATTATTCTGGGTTTGTGCTGCTGTTGCTAACCTCAAAATATGGCTATAGGGGTAAAATGGTGCTTTTGTGGCACAGCACAACATGACCAGTGACTATATTTAGGATGCAGGAAAAGCCAGTCTCTACAGAGTCAAGCATTCAATGCATTTTATCTTAGTATAATAATCCAAAGAGAAAGAAAAAAGAGGAAAGGCAGAAGATGTACATTTAACCTGAGCATCAGGAAATAACATACCAGCAGCAGGTTTTATTTGTCTGCACAGTAGTCCCTAAGGGAAATTGAACCAAATTTACTTTTTGTTAACTTTCCATTCCTAACTCTTAATCAAAAGTCCAGATACTCACTGCTCTTGGACAGTGAACCTCCTGTGACAATACGTGGAAGCTGAAGTTCAGTGTCAGTTAACTCCTTCCCACAGCAGATCACATCTTGTAGTGGACTGAAGTTGGGCTTAAACTGTTTTAATGTGAAAAGTTTTGGGGGCATTTCTCCAATGCTTTTTTAGGCATTCAAAGAAGAGAAAGTTGCTAAATAAAATTCTGTGGACTCTGTTGTCTCAAGGCTGTGTCACCATTTGAACTGCAATTTTCAAACTTGATGTAAAAACCTGTTGCTTCTTGCATGATATATTGTCCAGACTAGAGACATGATTCAAGTCTCATACCACTGAGGGATGATCATACCATTGTCAGTTCAAAATGAAATCTTGAAACTGAAACACAAAGTTTGAGACAAAAAAGTGTGATTGGCAAAGATGTGAACCTGATTTTCCTTTCATACACAGATCTAGAGAAAAACCTCGCTTGTGTATAGTAGCTATGGCAGAGGCTACAACCCAGAGCAAGAGCACAGTCAGTCTCAGTGTCTGAGAGATGTTAATTAAACTCAGAGGACTTAAGTGTGCTCTCATTGGGATGGATCAGAAGTAACTTTATTTTTCAGTATCTGTAGAGCTGGATTGACTTCCCACCATGTTGCACATAAAAAGCAAAATGCAAGAACAAGAATTTCCTTGCATTATACTGTTTTGAATGGAAACTTTCAAACAAGATTTCATCTGCAGCTGCTTACCCAAATGAAAGAGTTTGATTCCTTAGAAACTGACCCTAATTTACAAACTTTAGAGAGCTGCACATCTTGCCATGCTTTCTTCACTCCAGGTGAATCTGTCTCCCTATTTAACAGAAGTCAAACAACATATTTTTAGGCTGAAGTGGGGTGTGGGTTGGTTGGGGATTTTTAGGAGTTACATTTTTGCCTTTTATTATCTGTGATTTTGTTTGATTTAGATTTTTTTTTTCTTGTTTTTTAGACATTTTTTAGATTATGTGCCGCATAAGTCTCAACTGCAATTAGTGTCAGCCCTCAAAGGAGTTTTGGACATGTATAGGAGCCCATATTCACATCACAGCCATAAATCCAAATGTCATTACCCAGACTCCACTAAACATCTTCTAGCACTCCTTTTACAAGGCCAATTTTTAGTTTCTGGCTCTATGGCTAAATGATGTTTAGCATTTCCCGAGATGTACTAATCAAAGCATTTTTCAATGCATGATTTATGATGTGGCTTCTATAGAATATGATACCTCACTGGTATTTATTTGTCTGTTCTGCATGGGGAACAGGAGGAGATAAATTAGTGAAATTGCCAACTGAACTCAGAGGTGAAGACATGAGTGAAGTTACATTAATACCTGCTGAAAAATCTGATTTGAGTTTAGGCAGAAAATGAGTGTGGATCTGGAGGATACAGATTAGAGATAGGGTCCTCATTTGGCAGGTAGATACCCCTGTCAACCTTAAAATTCCTTTGTAGGTCAAGCCTCAGTGTTTCTGGAGTAAAGGCAGCAAGTGTCAGCACTACTGAGCTGGCCTGCCAGTAAGGGCCTGGGGACTATTCCTGTACTTTCTTTCACAGCTCAGCATGAATTCAGCTACCTCCAAACAGTTCCAGATATGTTATTTCTGATGTCCCTCATAGGACTAATTTAATTACAATATTATACTATTTTAGTTAACATCAATGTGAGCAATATCAAATAGTTAAACTAAATGGTAAGTCATTTTCTTAAAGAACATTTCTGGTATTTTAGGAGATAGAGAAGACTGGTTGTTTGCCCTTCACTGCTCCTTTTATACAGGTCCATGTCCTATAAAGAAAAGCCAGTTGGAAGACATAAAAGTGGTGTAATTACTAACACATTTTAAAAAAATAAAAATAGTCTGAACAACTTGTGTTCCCTAATATGTTTCTACTAAACACATGAAGAACAGGATCACTCTGTGCTACAGGTCTACTAGAAAAATATGTCACATTACTTACATAAAATATGAAAATCTTTAGTTTTAAATACTATCTGATTTCCTTACAGTTTCTTTAAATTTACTTATTAAATTAAAAAATCCCCAACTATTCTATTTCTTTTCCTTCCCTTTTATTCCAAAGCAAACTACTAACAAATATCTGTGATTTTAAGGTAAGCACAGCTTTTTCCAGTAGGAAAAAAAAAAAAAAAAAGTGATTTCCCAGTGTCTGATTCCCTCTCAAGAGCTGTTTGATGTTTTTCTGTGTCTGTAATTTCAGATGCTGCACAACAAACATGTGATGGTTCGTGTTGGAGGAGGATGGGAGACTTTTGCAGGGTACTTACTGAAGCACGACCCGTGCCGAATGTTGCAGATCTCCCGAGTGGATGGGAAAACTTCTCCAATCCAGAGCAAGTCTCCAACCCTCAGGGACATGAATCCAGACAATTACCTGGTTGTTTCTGCCCATTACAAAACCAAGAAGGAGATTAAGTGAAATAAGCTTCTCATGTGATCGGGGACTCTATCTCTGTACGTAGGTCCAAACTGTTTTCTCAAGTGTAGTAAATTTAGTTCATGCTTTAAAAGGACTTTGGAAGATTTCAGGCAGACTGGAAATGGCAACCAATTTTGAAGATCTTTGAACTGTAGAACTATTTATTTCTAGTACCGTATCTTTTATAGCAAATTACCCTTGATAGGCTCATTACTACCGTGAGATAAGAAATAGACGTATATTTTTTAGCCAAATTATTACTCTTTTATATGTGAATGTATACTTAGAGTTACATAAAGGAGTGGATCCTGTTAATGGAAGAAAATACACAATACAATATATTTGTATGAAAATCTTCTTACAATGAATCCTTGACTGTTAGGCTAGTTGAAAAATATATATGCAGGTGGAAAAAGAATATTTGTGGAAATTATTTGGTAATGCCTCTTGAAATGAAATAAAAGATGATTATTTTTCTGGGTTGCAAGATTTTCTTAACAAGTAGAATATTAAGACTTAACTGCATGCCAAAAAACTTCCCAAAGTGATTACTTAAAAAAAACAGAAGCCCAAGATAAAACAAAAACCAGACCTACAGTGTCTACTCTTTAAAGCTAAAGACAATGCAGAGTGTCAGATCTGCATGTAGATCCTTCCTGTTTTTTAACAAGTTGCCCAATATAGAAGCCCGGGGAAGTTGAGAGGTTGCCCCTTCCTGTGTCAGACAATGGAGCTGCTCAGTTGTACCAGTGGGGTGATGGACTCTGAGCCATGAAGGGAAGCACAGCTCTTTGACCCAAGGAGGAGCTCCAGAAGATGCTCGTCCCTCCTGAGTCACAAAACACTGTTGTTGAATCCGAGCTTTTCCTTCCCCTTCTTTTCCATTTTCTTGGTCAGGCCAAATGTGAGATATTCATTACCCTGGCAGTAGAGTGATTCACATTCTTGTAAATCATTCACACACCTCTAAAATAGCTAAAGGCATATGGGGGCTTAGCTAATTATTTTGGCTACTTTTCTATGTTTATATTGGGTAATTTATGTGCCTTGTAACGTCCTAGGAAAATCATTTTATAGGATTATTTCACTGACTGTATAAATTTGAGCAGAACTCAGTTGTTTCATTACAAATGAAATAAAGTTTTTTAAAATACTCTTACATTTTGGAAGGCTTCTTTATTATTTGTAACCTGTGTTCCTGCACTTGCTGCTGCTGAATGGAGGCCTAGATTCCACAACACTTGCTTGCTAACCTAAATACTGCAGGTAGTAGAGAAATACTTGCATTTCATTGAAAATGAATTTTCCTTTGCAGGGAAAGAAAAAAAGAAAAAAACATAATCAAAAGCATTCCTGGAATCATTTTTTAATTACCAATTTTTTAATGTTTAATTTTAAAACATAGCCTTTTGATCTGCTCCTGTGGTCTGTGGTCCTGCTGAATACAAACGGGTCACAATTGTTCAGTGCACTGTATTAAGTAGCAGTACATACTTCCAGAAGATTTTAGAAAGAAAAATTGCAGCCTTTTATTCTCTATTTTGAGACATTTTCTAGGAAGATTAAACATATACTCAAATCAGTAAATCCTTTGAAAAGCCACAGGAGGACCCAGGTCTCAAAAGCAACGTATGTAGCCCTTATGGGAGTGGAGAATGGACCATAAGCAACAGTATTTTAAATACATGCAACACAGCTGAAAAATATCATGATCTTAATATATGCACCTAGAGTTCTGTTTTCAAATGAACAGAGAAGAAAAAAAAAATCACTTCTGAAAGTGTCAGATTTTTAATTTGAAATAACAGTTAACTTTTTTAAACATAAAGAGTTGTATTTCCATCATGGAAGATTAAGCTCATATTACTGTTACATTTGAAAGTGTTTATATGGTCATAATTCAAGAGCAGATAATTATATATAGAAAAAAAAGTATGATTAGGTTTATTTTGATATTAAACTTCGGCAAATAATCCTGAGAAATCCAAACCAAGATTTTAAATTAAACATGTACTGCTTTATGTGCTTGGACTGTAGCTCTCAAAATAGACTTTTTTGATTCAAGGTACTCAAGCATCTTGGAAAAAAAAAATACATTAAAACTCTTCCAGACTTAAAACTTTAATGTAGCCAGTTCCAGAATGGGAGACCTATAAAGGACTTTTTAAAGTATTGCCACTACCCCCTAATCTGTGTAAAAACATACAGGTGGGACTTAAGTGTATTTCATGCACCTGGTGTGGGTGTAGATAGGAGGAAATTAAATCAGGAGCATCAATACAGCAAAGTAAACTTGCAGTAAGCTGGCTAGACCTGGAGGAAAGGGCTGGGAGCATCTTATTCAGAAGGTAAGTGTTGCTGTTGTGAGAAATGGTATTTTCTTAGTGACCAGATCCTACAGTGATGTAGGAGTTGGGGAGCTTGTTAGGAGCCTAAGGCTCCGTTTACAAAGCTAAAGCTGAACAGCAAAATCTTGCTCAAAGAGGTATGGCCCTTTTTGCACTGCTGGGGCACAAGACTTTGTATAGAAATTGGGGAGGAAAAAGCCAACGTTGACCAGCTTGCTATAGTGGATGATACTTACTGTGGTATTAAGGTATCCAGTGTAGATTTCTAGAAGGCTGAACTGAGTAGTGGAGTATCACGAGGGAAGTCCTGTAGCTCTTCTCCTGTCCCCTCAAGTGTGGGTGGGTCTGCTCAAAGTGTGGAATAGTTTCCTGTTAAAAGGGCAGGAGATGAAATGCTGCAGCACTAAACTAGCCATGGAAGAGGGTTGTAAGAAGGGCCAGGTAGGGATTGTAGTTTACTGTGTTGCTGTACAACTCGGCTGAATGTGTTGAGGAGGCTGAAAGTCCTAAAAAGCTGAACTGTTACAGTTGAAGCTGCAATAAAACCTTTTCTCAAAGTCCTCTCTGGGTCATAGGACAAACCCCAAGGGTGCTCCTGCTGGCTCTAAGTGACTGCTAGAATTCAAAATGGCTGAATTATCTAAGATTACTTTAAAAGCTGTTATTACTGTATAACATCAAATAAGCATCACTATGCTGGAGGCAATTTGGAGTTAGTTTGGAAATGTAACACCTGTTATTGCCCATTTCAGGAGGTACCTTCTGCCACCTTGCTATTCAGATATTACCCGGAGTTTGCCTTCTAAGGGAATTTATTTACATAACTAAGGATAGGGTTTTTTTTTGTTATTTTTGTTGTAGTGATAATTCTTTTGCAGTACCACATTTCTTTCCAACAGCTATTTAGAGATGATACATAAAAACTATGGAAACTAGTTCAGGGGCTGTTGGTGGGGATGAGTGAAACAGGAAGGTGTTGATGTTTGTGTGTGGGAAGGTAGAGCAAGTTTCTTAGAACTGAAGATCCAACACTGAATTAATTATGTGTTCCTTTTAGCTCAGGGAGATGAGCTGTTTGCCACACCATGGTGTTACAGAAGCACCTGCTGGAGAGGCTTTACAAGAGTTTGGTTCTTCCTGGCTTTAGGTTTTGTACTGCTTTGTTGGCTGCTAATCTGCAGTACCCGACAGGGAAGGAGGCAGAGTGCTTTTCCTTGGCTTTGTGTCTCCTACTTTCTTAGCCTGTGGTATGTTAGGAATCTAAAGTAAGGTGAAACAGACATGTGGGACATGAATGTTTATGGGGCTGGAGAGGTTTTTCCACCCCAGTCCAACTGCTGGCACTGCTTGTGCCTGATGAGCTGTGTCCCAGTGAATTAGCCTGTCACTGTGCCAGATCCACATGCTGAACTCATCTGTTTTCCTACGGGCCTGCAGCCCTGCTACCTACCCCTGTGGAGACACAGCTTCTGTGTCCTCCCAAACCTCAGGGTGTTCTGCCCCAAAGGCTCTATCCCAGGCACAATCTGTGTGTTTTAACAACAGGCAGTAGCAGATGGTTTCATTTTGTTACTGCAACAAAGATCCTGCTATCGCAGCCACCAAGAGCCAGTTCCTTCAGTGCAGCTTCTGAGCCCTGCTCTGTGACTGCCAGGAGTCTTCCCAGGGATCTGCAAGAAACTGAAACTGCTTTCAGAAGGTGGAGAAAAGAGCAATAGAGCTACTGCTGTAAAGCCAAAAGTGTCAACTGCCTAGATAATTGCCATGAAAGGACATCTAGGATTGGGGAAATAAGGAGAAAATTCCTATTTTGTATTCAACTCGTGCAGGTTTACACTACTGAACTGCAGTATTTTCTGTCTTCATTCTCAACTGAAATTCCTATTACCAAAAAAACAAACCCAAACAAGTGGTGGTTTAATCTACTCAAGTAACTTGCCAGATTCAGTTCAGATTAGCCACCAGACCAGTTAGGTGGGTATGACGTAGAAACCTCTTTTAAAAACAGCTTTATCAATCAGTAACTTGTAATATAGAACTACAACCCCCCAATCCTCTGATGTGTTTCTTAGTTGCAAGAATGAATTTGACATTCAAAACAAGGGCTCTTAAGAAGCAGACACACCTGGTTTTTACTTAGAGGAAGGAAAGAGAGAGAAAGGCACTATTCTCTGGTAGTTTTGAACTGCAAGAATTGCCTCTTAAATACAAGGTTCTCTCCATCTGAGGTGATCCAGACTTTTCCTCCCATCTTGCAGAGGAGCTGCCAGGCCCACAGGCAAGCCAGCTGTGTTGGCAGGACCAAGGGCTGGCTGAGGAGCAGTTTGGGTGCTCAGACAGGCTGCTAATCTCTCACTCAAATGCAAAGCACCGACTGGTGACAGCAGCTGGAGCAGTGCAGGGCAGCCTTGCCTTCCTTGGGCAGCACACCAGCAGGACTCTTCCACACGGGAAACTCCTCCAACTTTCAGAGCATCAAAACATCAAGGGGTGACACAAGAAACTGTGATGTGTTTCACTGGGTTATTTCAATGTTTTAAATGCAAGTCTTACTACTGATCCCAGCACAGACTCCTGTGTGGTCAGTGGCTTTTTCACAGACTGGGGGCTTGGATGAAGAGAGACCAATGGTTATTTCCTCCCGTTGATTTTGTAAGAGCAGAATTACAGAGGGTGTAAAGAAAAATGTATTACCTTTGAAATACATTGAAGTGACCAACCAAGTTAGTTAGTTAGAGTGTCTTTGTAGGACACCCGCCATGACAGATGCTGAGTTGAAAATCACATTTCAAACTAATGTTTAGTATATTTTATTTTAATTCAATGCATTTTCATTTTACTTAAAAAAATCACTACAACCAATGAATACAAAGAGAGAAACTGCCAGCAATGAAAGGAAATGGAAGGTATTCACCTGCCAAGGACACAGCTTTTTAGCACAAACACCATTGTATTAATACTGAAAAGTCTCCCTTCTCAACTCAAATCCGAAGGCTGAGCCAGGAAGCACACTGTGTCAGGACTGCACTCCTAACAGTGTGAGACACTAATAGGAGAGAGGTAAGAGAAGAAATATTTAGTTCAAGGAACAATAAAAAAAGCCTCTCTAGCCTAAACTAGGTCAGGAATGGGGACAGTAACATACTGAGCCCAAGCATATTGCTCCCTAGGGAAAAGTGGAGCTGGATTCTTGGTGTCTTAGATTCTTGGATCATGCTGCAAGAAGCTTCCTTCATTTATCAAAGCAGGGACTTGAGGCCACTAGTTTGAAAGTAACACCACAGTGCAGGGAGCTCTAAATAATCAAAGGCAGTTTCATGTTGGAGAAAGGGTTTAGAGACATTGGTGAACATGGAAGAAAAGTAACAGAGCTTTGGCATTTGGCAAATGTTACTGCACTGCAACAAACCCACCTACACAGGACAAGAAACTTGAGGAAATGAACCACCTAAGAGATGACGTAATAAATGTTGTTTGTTTTTCAAAATCCTGAGGAGTGCAGCACTGCCCTCTGGTGGTAACAAAGGAGAACAACTAATAACAGTATTTTTAATGTTTAGCTTCCAGTATTCATTATAAATACTTACAGACTCAAAAGACATCCACATCAGAAAATGACAACAATTATTAGACTCATAATAAAACAGCTTTCTTTCTGTCAGTATACAGGGTTTATAAAGGTTTCTGTTTTTTTAACTAGTGTCACAAAAAGCTTCTATTTTTAAGGACCCACCATGAATCTGCTTTCTTCTTTTAAAAAAGGCACTAAATCCCTAAGCAGTTCAGAAGTCATTAGGAAACTGAAGAGGAATGCTGTCGCCTATGTATTCAAATACATCTATTTATGAACAACTTTCTACATGAGAACTTAAAAGTTTAATCATACAGCTTGAAGTAAGCATCCTAAATAATACATAGGCACCTGAGCTGTGATAAGCCAGTTGTACACAGACAGACACCAACTGACCAGACAGCACACACATACTGACTGACTACAGTAAGGAGGCCACTTTCACTTGAGAAAACCCATCTCACTCCCTTCACAAGGAAACAATAAAACATGCACATAGAACAAAGAAAATTGGCCAAAACTTAGTTTTCATAGTTAGTTCTTATGTTTCTTAGTGTACGTTTCCACATCTGTCCTCCCACAATGGCAAAGTACTGCTGAGTCTTCATATGCAAACAGGAAAAGCCATGTGATGAGTAAGTGCCACTCTGCTGCAACTGGCAACCTGTTGGCCGTAAACATCAATCTTCTCCCCAGAAGTGCAACCTCCTTATCCCACCTGCCACTGAAGACACAAACAAAATACACCACAGGTTTGTATGAAGACAGGGAAAAGAAAAACCAACCACCAACCAAACACCACAAAGTTGTCTGAAGAGTAATTTTCTATTCCAACACCTTTTATATCCAGTAAGTGAGGGACACGCAGCCCACCAGTGCCAGCTTATACAAACTCCTGTTCCCTGAGGAGGGAAAGGGATGAAGGCCTCTGAAGCTTGTGTTCTGATAACCAGATGCATCTGTTGCCTTGGAGCGATTCTAATTCTTAATTAAATCTCTGTCTGGCCTTCTGAGACAGAGTTTACATTAGAAAAGCAGTTCATCAGTACGTATGCCTACACTGTATACAATTTTTGGAGAGAGATAACATGAAACCCAAATTCATCCCCCTGCTTAGCTCAAACATTTGAGGGAAGACACAACCTCAACCTGTACTGAAAAGGGATGCTGCGTATAGCTCAGCTCAGTGAGGAGGTGCCCAGTGCTGAGAGTACTGTACAAGTGATCCAATTTGGGTGCATCAGAGGTGCAGAAACTGAGGAGAAAGGAGGTTGGGGGGAAGCTCTTTGCCATCCTTGCTTTGTGTCCCAGAAATGAAGTCTCTTTAAGAACAGTGTGCTAATGACACATGGTTCCATTTCTATCCTATTTCTCTTCCTCTTGGTTTTTCCTGAAGCGATTCAATCTTGTAGAAGACAATAAAACTGGAATATAACTGAATATGAGAACAGTTGTGTCACATTTCTTTTTTAAACTTACTCTCAGTCCTCCTCCTCCTCCTCCAGAACCTGAAGCTGCAATTCTTTTTTCTATTTCTTCTTGTTTCTTTCTCTTTTGCTCTACAGATTGAACGTTCTTAATGCCTCGAGAGGAAGCCTGGGAGAAAACACAGTTGGGTAAGACTAGTTATCTGTTTTTCTGGATAGAAATTGAACTCCCAAGTCTTGGCAACACCATTTTGTGAACTGTGGTTTGCATGAAAAGACTGGAACATTCAGTAATGCTACCACTGCATAAACCCAGGCCTTTCAGGACAGTTCTTTATACTGTGAGCTCTTGGTTCTAAAGCTATGTAAGGGTGTTTTTGTTTCATATTATTACATCCAGGTGAACGTACTTTATTGTGATTACATGCACCTGCTTTGCCTTCTAAGATGCAGAACCAGAACCTCCCTTCCCAAAAGTCCCATAAATGTTAGTCTGTTTTTTCCAGTGTTAGGGCCTATTCTTGCCATCACAGAAAGAATTAACTAGGAAGAGATGACTTGGCAGACTTAACGTCTAAGAACTTGAGCTGTTGCACCATCTGCTCACATCTTCCATTTCTTTTTATCAAAAGGCTACCTAGAGATAGGACACAGATGATGGAAATCGTAACACCAGCTTCTAACACTCAGCCAGCAGACAGAAAACGTCACAGGCCCCGTGTAGCTCCTACAGAAATTGATGGAAACTTCACACGCAGGGGGAAGAAGAGGTCACGTTAGCAGTGCTAGCCCAGCCTGCCAGAAATCCAGCTTCTAAACTTGAGATGTGAAAATAACCCGTGTGATGGTCTATCCTTCACAGGATGTGCAGATAGCAGTAGCAGACAGATGAGAAACCTGGTGTCAGCTGCCTGCTTCACAACCTCATGGTGATGGTCTAACATTGACCTAGGCTAGATGGCAGGAGTATCAGAAATACAGACGAAGACTGTAAACTTAGAAAGAAAATAGTTTAAAAATTGGTATTTACAAGTTTAGAGTTATGAAGCTATAGCATAAGCTATGGAAAAGATGTTACAATCTACCAAGGGAAATGGGCAATGCTCTCACTTGAAATTAATGACAAGTTGGGCTACTAAGGCAAATCTTACCAACAAATACTGACTCAGACCCCGTAATTTCTAGCTTTTAGGCAACTGGCCTTCCCAGTGAGTCAGGTACCCAGACTCCCCCTACAGCTCCCCAAAAAGAAGAACACCTCACCATGCCTTCAGGCTGAATAATGAGCAGTTAAGAAGCATGTACAGGAAAACACTAAGCAGAGGAGCACATCTGAACTACTCCTTTGTCCCTCATGAGGGGGAAAACTGAGTTGGGCTGCTTGCAAGACATGTTACTAAAATGCTAAAATGCTCTCAAAGGTAGTCCTGGATAATCCCAGTAGATGCTTTATCTCTTTGTCTTTTAAGAAAACAAGTAACAGTGATACCTGCTCTTCTTTAGCAGCTTAACAAGTACCATAGAACTTCAAAGCCATCCATAAGCCAAGTTGCTTCATTTCTCCCTCATCTCAGGCAAACTTTTTAGCAGCTTAAGAGCTAGATGGGTATGTTCCCCTTCCACATGTGTCCTGGTTTGAGCCAGAATGAAGCCAATTTTACTGGTTTTGTTGTTTTTTTTTTTCCCTTCAGTCAACTCTCTTTTAAGCTGCACACTTGCTGAAACTAGCAGAAAGTTTTCCTTGTGGACTGATAATGCTGGCATGTTTATAGCTGGTGCCGAGAGACCAAAGACACTCTGCTCTGCTTGTTGAATCTCCTGCTTCAGATACTAAAGGAGCAGAAGACTTGTATCTACAACCCTCCCATAGGGAGGAGTGGACTAGACTGACAGCAAAGTTGGCAAAACAAATTATTCCATCCACATCCATGTGGCTCTGGGTATAAATGTAGGGATCTTGGAAGTCAAGCTCTTTTTTTGCTGTTTCTTCTGTCCATGGCTGGTGTCCAGGGAGGACTCCATCTACCCATCTCCTTTGATCCCTAGGCCTCTGTGTTCCTGACCCTCATAACTACCCTCAGCTCCTGTCTCCAGGACATTATGGGACTGTTCACAGCTCAGGAGATGTCATGGGAGTTTCTGGGAGTGGGGGAGGTGAAAGGGGCTTTGCACATTCCTGCACATAGTTGTATATATTTGTACATATTTTATCATTAGTATTTAATTAAAGCTGTCTAGTTTAGTTTTCTCTCTCTCCTTTCCCTGCCTGGGTGGGAGAGGATCAAGAGCATTGTTGTCATTGGATTAACTGTCAATCCTGAGTCAAACCATGACAACATGCTTCCCAAAAGTGTATTTCCTATAGTTATGCTTAAAAAACCCTTTGCAATTTAAGACTACATGTCAACTGCTTTTACTATGTAGTCTGACACAAAATCAAAGAGTTTTGCAAGAGAGTCTAATGAATCAATCAGCTGTTGCTCCAATTACCCATGACTCCCTTAAAGCCAGTTCAACATGGTCCTCATCAATAATGGTCGATTTTTAATTCAATATATAACGTCACTAACACTCATACCAACAACACATTCATTCCTCTCTCTCTCCATGGTTCACCTGCAGTCCCTAAAATACATATTTTACTTACTGTAGGTTTTGCATGGTGTTTGTGGTGAGCCTTTTTTTTTTTTGAGAAGGACTGAAAAGCAGCAATAGGCTGGCTAGTTCTATGTTCTGCTATAACATTTGTATCCCACCTCTTCTATTTTAAGTAGTTAAGGCTTAGGAAACGTAAAGAGATAGAATGAGTTAATACTTCTTTGCTGGAATTGGAGCTAAATGCCACTTGGATAAAGTGAACTAGCAAGTGCCCATAACCTGCATTTGTAAAACAAGTGCAGAACCACTTGAAATTGCCACCACAAAAGTTATCTGACAAATCTGGTTTAAAATATTTCTCAGTCTTTTGTTTTCAGATCTTACAGTGGGGACAAGAGGAAAAAAAAAAAGGTGAACTCGCTTTTCAATTCTGAGGTTGTTTTTTAACTACTGCAAAACTTCTCCCATCCAAATACACTCAGCTATCCTGCAGTGGGTCTTTGACCACTTAGCTATGAAACTCTACTGTAAATAAACATTAAAAATGGTATACCACAAGACTATGAAAATACGTAATCATAATTCCCACAGTCCAGGCACCATAACCAGTGTTCCCACAAAAGCCTTATTTTCCACACAAACCAGTTACCACAGTATCTTTTGAATAAATTGCAATTTATCAGATGTTACCTCCATTTGTCTCTTTTCAGCAGCTTCTGCTAGCTGTCTTCTTTTTACTTCCTAAATAAAATGTGAAAGACAGTTAGATTCTATTCCAATACAGCCTGCACATTCTGTTGAAAGTCTTGATTTTTAAATATGACTAAAATCTGTAATGCAAACTGCCACTAAATGCCAGCCTTAAGTCAATTAGCATAATCTTTCTCCCTCCACTGCCAGGCTGCAAGAACGAAGTGGTTTCAGTGACTAATACACCAGAAGAGCAGCTGCTGACATATCTACAAACCCCACCAGAAATCTGTTTTCAGCTGTCAGCATTACACCTTCACTCCCAAAAACGCAGACTGGGATGAGAAGGCACGCAGTGTGTGAAATGACCTTTTTCAAGTGCGAGAAGGGGAAGCCTCGCCCTTCCAGGCTTAACAGGCCCCTTATTTTCTCCCCAACAAAGCCCCCAAAGCTGCGGGGTCCCAAAAGCAGGGAGGCCGGCTGCTACCCACGCAGAAGAAATGTCACCTCCTGAAGCTGAGTTAGCAGCATCAGCGGGCACTAGGGACAAAAGCTGATTTGTTTCTGGTTAAAAACTACGTCACCTTGGCCTCGGTGAAGGCACGGATCCCTGCACCTGAAGCCCGTGGGTGAGGCGTGGGGGGCGGCCAGGCCCAGGCTGCGGGCTGCCGAGGGGCGGCCTGGGCCCCACCGCCACCCCCTCCCCGCACCAGCTTCCCCCGCACAACCCCAGCCCTTCCGCACCCCCCTGGGGCACTGCGGAAGCCCTGAGGCCTGACCCCCCCCACACCCCCCACTTCCCGCGGAGCTCCGGCTCCACGGCCCGGCCTCCATCGTCAGGAAGGCGGCCCCGCTTCCCCCCGCACCCCGCCCCGGCGGGCAGGGCCGCTGCTCCCCCAGGCCCGTCCCCTGTCCCGCAGCCTCGCTGCCAGCCGCACAAACAGCCGGGCGGAAGAAAACGAAACCGGCCCCGCACTCACCGGGTCGGGCGTCTCCACCACGTCCTTGACGGCTCCCCCCATGCAGGGCAGGCACAGCCCCATGGCGGGCCCCACCGCCGGCAGGGCCGGCCCCGGCTGGGCAGGGCAGGGCAGGGCAGGCAGCGGCGGCAGGAGGAGGTGGCGGCTGCGGCGGCTGCCCCGCCCCTGGGCCCGGGAGCGGAGCCCCGCGGTGCCCCCGGGGGCGGGCAGGGCCGGCCGGGCTCGCCTGGGCGGAGCGGGGAGGGCAGCGGCCTGCGGGGGGGGGGGGGGGCGGGAAGAGGCTGGTGGGGGGGGCACGCTGTGTGGAGCTTCCCCCCCCCCGCTCCGCCCCGGTAGTTAAAACTAAATTAACTCCGCTAAGGCCAAAGGGACAACGCTCCGATGAGTTCCCGGCCGCGGGAGGGGTGCAGGGGTTCCCGGCTCCGCGGGGCGGTGCTGCCTGGGGCCGGGCTCGCCCTGCGTGCGGGGCTGCTGCGGCTGCTGCTGCTGCTGCCTGGAAGCTGCTGGAACGTGCTGCTTGCCGCCTGGCCAACCCAGGGGTGCTCTCGTGCGGCCTCAGCTCGCAGCCAGCTCGGCGCTTCGTGTGTCGGTTCTGCCCGCAGAGCAGCGCGGCCCCGGGCGTGACGGCGCCGGGGAGGCCCGGGGCTGGCGCGGGCCCGGGCAGCCCCTCCTCCCCCAGGGTCACCCACAGACCCTGAGGGGTTGGAAGGCGCCTCGGAAGATCATCTAGTCCAGCCCCCTCGTCCTCCCTTGGACGTGTCTCATCCAGCCGGGTTCCGCCGGTTTTTACTTCACGGAAAACGTTGCTCGCGTTTCGTCGCTTTTCATTTACGTTCTTCCTGAGGTGCATGTGATGATTCCCCCCCCCCCCCTTCCCATTTTAAATATTTTTAACATTTAGAAAGCCCCTGGTTTTAGACGGAGGAATGCTTGCTTTCATGTTCAGTCTCTGGTCCCCTTTGCAGGGGTTTGCTGTGGCTTACTGTCCAGAGCTGCCATGCAAGAGTTCCTTCCTTGCCCTCCTTGGAAAACTCGTATCAGCAAACAGAGGAAACCTGAAAGTTTCAAAGCTCTTCCACTATTGATTTTTATTTTTCTTTTTCTTAAAATGTTGCCACCTTCGCTTAGTTATTTGCAGCAGACTCCAGCACTATCCTTTTCCATAAAAGTTCCTGAATTTGACTGTTGGTGTATAGATCCACCCCCAAGCATTATGTGAAGAGTATAATACATATTCTTCATAAACAATGCAACATCTACCCCGTTTCTTTCCTCGGTGATTTTGATCAAGGTATACCTTTTTGCTTCAATGTTCCCCTCTGCTCTTGTGAGACCCCATCTGGAGCACCTTGTCCAGTTTTGGGGCCCACAACATAAGGACATGGAGCTTTTGGAGTGAGTCCAGAGGTGGACCATGAAGATGATCAGAGGACTGGAGCAGCTCTGCTACAAAGACAGGCTGAGAGAGAGTTGGGGCTGTTGAGCCTGGAGAAGAGAAGGCTCCAGGGAGACCTTACAGTGCCTGAAGGGGCTCCAGGAAAGCTGGGGAGGGGCTTTTGACAAGGGCATGGAGTGATAGGACAAGGGGTAATGGTTTTAAGCTGAAAGAGGGGACATTTAGAGTAGATACTAGAAATAATTTTTTTACTATGAGGGTGGTGAGACACAGGAACAGGTTGCCCTGAGAAGCTGTGAATACCCCATCCCTGGAAGTGTTCAAGGGCAGGTTGGATGGGGCTTGGAGCAACCTAGTCTAGTGGGAGGTGTCCCTGCCTGTGTCAGGGACACGGAACTAGATGATCTGTATGGTCCCTTCCAACCCAAACCATCCTATGATTCTATGACTCTCTGACTCTGTATCCTGCAATTTATTCCAGAAGCCAGTGATATCATACAGGATTGTAAAGTATTTAAGTGCTTTTTATTTGTTCCCTGCAGCTATAATTAGCCATCAGAAAGGGTTATCCTGTTGCTTAACTAAGTACTTTACATAAGTCACAACACAGGCCTGGGCTTTCTCAACTGGACAACAAAAGTTCCCCAGTCATGGTAGGAGGCTGATGAGGTTTGTGGAAGGGGGAGCAGCAGGAGGTCACCTGTTGCCCATCCCTCCTTAGCAAGGCTGAGATTGCCTGCAGGAGTGCACAAAAGCTCCAGCAGAGCAGCCAAGCTTAGTGTATATAGAGCTTCAGGTTAGAACTGAGGGCTTCTTGACTGGTTGCAGTCCCCTAGTGGAATCATCAGATGATAATTCCTGTGTGGCTAAAATAAACTTTGCTGCATCTGAAAAAGAGAGAGGAAGAAGCACACTTGGAGAGAACTCAGCACAGAGAAAGAGAGCACAGCTTTCTGGCAGTATGAGCTGGTAAGACAGAGCTGAAAAGGTGAGTGGTTCAAGCAGAACTTTGGTTCTTTTTGAAGTGCCTTTATAAGGTTGTCAGAAAGCTGTTTATTGAGAAGTAGCAGGAAGTATGGTAACAATCTCTTGTTCTGTAACAAAGGACTTACAGGTTATTACTGAGGGTTTTCAAGGCTGTAGTATTTACCCCAGAAGTTTAGGGATAACCTTTCAGTTAAGTCCTTTAATAACTGGTTCTTGTTAGTCTTCCTGGAATGAGCTTAAAGAAATTCTCAGTAAGTGTAGTTTGCAATTAATTCAACAGCATCCTTGTGTGCTCAGGTACACTGATAACCAGTGATGGCTTGAAAATTAGAAGCCAATTCAGATTTTGGGGATAATTTGGGCTCTATATTAAGCTTATCTTCATAACCACAGCAGTGATCACTTGGCAAAGTGTGCTCTCCTCCTTTACAAGCTGCAGTGCTCCTCGATTAATTGCTTCCTGAGTATTTGTTGATGCTGTGAGATTAGAAATGGTAGTTCATGATAGCTCAAAAAGTAACAGATGATAGGGGTTTCTAGTTCGTGTGTTTTAGTGCTTTGGGAGGACTTTTTGTGAACTTTGCTCACCCTGTTGTAGTGGAATAACACTTTAGTTATATAATCAACCTAAACCAAAAAAAAACATATATAACACTGCCATTAAGTGGTAGCACATTGTTTTTTAAATGGGGCTACTAGGCTGACCAATTTTATTTTTTAATTATTGTTCACATGGTGAGTGGTGTGTAGTGAGTTTTGAGTATCTGGTTTAACAAGAAGTACATATTGAAAATGTCCTCGATTTTTCTGTATGTTTTTGGCAGCTCATTAGATGATCTGGTAAATTGTTCCTAGTTACTTTGTAATTGTTTAGTTATGGTGGCATTTGTGCGAGAAGGGTGATGAATTGCATCTTAATCTGATTTTTATCAGTGCTGAAAAGTATCTGACTCTCTTATCTTGAAATCCAGCAGGTGGTACTGTTGACACAAAAATTTCCTGTATTTCCCAAATCTATAACCACACCTCTGATGTATTGATTTGTATTTGATATTACAGGCAGTGTGTCTTTAAGTAGGGATGAAGGTGCTACTGTCTGCTAGATTTCTGTAAGTGTCAGAAAGCTTTTTGGCATAACTGATGACTGCAGGGGGGTGAAAAAAGAGGCAGCTTTTACTCTGTACTGTTATGTGTTCAGGATAATGCATGTACAAGGGAAATTGCTTCAAGAATCCTGGCCAAGTGACTCACAGGTTGATGACTTTCACTTTTGATGTGAAAATTAGTCTTTACACATACTCAATCTGCCCCAAATGTCCTTTTCAATACCTCCATCTTCTGAAACACTTCATATTGTTACACCACTGCAAATGAGAGTCCCTTGAGTAGGAGGTCTAAAGGGGCACAGCAGTTCTGGTGTTGGCCCTTGAGCATGGGAACCTACTGATAGTGGAGGATTCTTGTTACTGCTCTTGCACATAAACCTAAATCATAGACTTATGGAATGGTTTCGGTTGGAAGGGATGTAAAGATCATCTAGTTCCAACCCCCTGCATGGGCAGGGACACCTCCCACTAGACCAGGTTGCTCCAAGCTTCATCCAACCTGGCCTTGAACACTTCTAGGGAGGGGGCAGCCACAGCTTCTCAGGGCAACCTGTTCCAGTGTCTCATTGCCCATACCCTAAAGAATTTCTTCCTATTATCTATTCTAAATCTCGCCTCTTTCAGTTTGAAGCTGTAGAGAGGGTATATACATTTCTGGCTGTTAGTTTAAGAAGTTATTGTGCTCATTTAATTATATAAAAAATAAAACTCATTACTAATTGGAGCATAGTTGGAATTTAACTTCAGAATGTTCAGTTACTAATCATATCTCTCTTCCAGCTAACAAAAGTATTCATTTGAATTTTAAATTTTAAGACACTTTTTCTTCAAGAAAAGGCAAGTAACTAGAAGAGTGACTCAATCCTGCCTGTGGTTTGGGAGTCAGCAGTACTTGCTTTCACCATAGGCAGCTTTCAAAGCAGTGAAGACCAGGAGCCCTTCCCAGGAGAGAGGCATGGAACAGCTTAGTGCCAGGCTCTCTACTGGAAAATTAATTGCAGCATCTGTGGAGGTTTATGTGTTACCCTCTAGTCATTAGCCATCAGCTTCAGTATCAACAGGAGAGGAGTGAAGGTGATCAATACAGATGCTGCCATTGATTTCCGTGCGAGCAGGCGCAGTCCTGGCGGACAGGGGGTGTCCGTCCGCTCTGCTTAGCAAGCCTACAGGTCTAATCCTCTCCACAGCAGTTCTCAGTCAGTCCCACTTACTTATTTCTTCTCTGGCTATAACGTTGCATGTCACCATCCCCTCAGAGTAGTAAATTAAAGGGGAAAGTCAATTTCTGGTTGTAGAAGAGTTCTTGTCTCTGTGTAACTGCCGCCTGCGATACAGGTCCAGTCCTGTCAGTTACAGAACAGCAAGTTGGGCTGCAAAGGTGCACTTCCACCTCTGTCCTGTCCTTTTCAGGGCCATTAGAGTGCTCTCTATAATCCAGACAATACATGGTTAGCTGCAAGAAGCAGGCAGACTCTGCTATGCCTTGGGCACTCTGGATATATTGAAGTTGGCAATGGTGCTGGTTTTAGATCCTCAGCTCCTTTTGTTGGGCTCCTTCCTTCTTGAGAGGTTCAAGAACAGCCATGTGTGTAAAGCCTGCTGTCTAAAGGGCAGTTACTGGAGACACAGGCTCCAAGTACTAGGTGTGAGGAACTAATAAACAGTGTAATTTTGATAGGTTTTATTCCTAACATCCGATTTATATATGGGGAGATTGATTCCCACAGTCTTACCTCAGTATCTTCTTAGTAGCTCCATCAGAGTTCATGGGAGAAAAAGAAAAGGATCTGTTCTTAATATTGCCAAATCAGGGTCTTAATTATAATATTTGATTGTGGGCCAAGAGAAGAGAGAGAAGTGCATAGGATGAGCACAATTTAGTGACTTAGTATTTTGTGCCTTTTTTATAGGTCACATCTGATAAGTACCTTAGATTTATACCCATCTGGACACATAGCGTGAAAATTTCTAGACACTGTCTGGTTTTGGACAATTTAAAAAAACTTAGCTGTTAAATCACTAACTCAAAACATATTTTATGTGTGCACATAGAAGATTAGCAACAGTGAAATAATAATATTTATTTTTTCCCTCTGCTTAAATGTATGAAATTTTGCGCAAAATGTAGGAAGGACATGGGATCTGCAAGGGATAATTAGATGAAAATACAAAATTAATACCTCCCAACAGATGAAATGTACTAGTTCTCAACATCACTGAAAGTTTGAGAAATTTTAAAGAATGTAGCAAAACTGGGTTTTATTTATTACTCTAACTCATTCCAACCAGAGGTGACTGAATATGTGTAGTGCTTAACTACAGATTATGGATCACAGAATGACAGAATCTTAGGGGTTGGAAGCGACCTCGAAAGATCATCTAGATGGAGATACTCAGTGTTCACTTCATGACTTTCTACAAATTTCTTTATATTTTGTCTTAGGGATTACTGTGAATATCAGACTGTAACACAAGCTCTGTATGAGCTGTGATAATACAGCTTTTGTTGAGGTCCATGAAAGCTGAGCTTTTTTGAGGCTATGGCTTAACTTCCTTCAGAAGCTTTCAGCTAATCTTGATAGTTTTCCTTCATTAGCAATGAATCCCAATCCATTAGTTTTCCATCTTTCCTCATGGATTGTCACGATCTGCTCTGCAAAGCAAGACAGCTTTTCAGATTTAAGGATGTTGCTACTTCATGACTAAAAACTTGCATACTGCATACAAGCCTTCTGTCTATATATTTTTCCTTCAGTGTAAGAGGCCATACACATGAAGCACTGAAATTTCTGGGAAAATTCAGTGTACAACTTAGTAGCATCGTATCTTTGAATAAAATCTGTAGAAGCACCTGGAAATTCTGCTTGACTGTGTGTCCAGCATGTAATGATTAACTCTGAATCCTGGTGAATTTCTGAATCCTTCCAATGTCATTCCTAACTGAAACAAAGAATGCTTTTAGGTACTGTTTGTTACGGTGCATTTATCAGTCCAGAATACCTCGGCTAGACAGTAATTAGGGACTGCCAAAAGAACATCTGTTTACAGTCACCCCTTCTAAGGATAAATTTGCATCGTGAATTAGCTTGTGCTAGAGTACAAGGGCAATTAAAACTGTGAAGGAAGATTTCACTGCTTTTTAAGGTCAAATTGCACTCTGCTTGCCTCTGTACTGCTACACAGTTTGAAAAATCACTGTGCAACAGACTCACGCACAAGACATACAGCAATGCATGTGCTTTCTCCCTCCAGCATGTTAGCAGAGATAGGCTTTGGGTTATTGGGCATAAAATAACTTCCAAACTAAACAAAATCTAGACCATTTTGTTCACAATTGCTTAAGGATGGGAGCAGATTATTCTTGTCCTTTGTATGTTCTGCTTGCTTTCTGCAGGCATCTGATACTTTCACGTCTTGCCTGGGGCACCAGTTTCAGATCTTGGGTACAGACTGCAGTTAAGCTCTTGCACACCTGGCTTCTTTGTGGCTAATAATCCTCACCAGTTTAACAGAGGGGTTTGCAGTCTGTTCCCTGCCAAAGTGTCTGTCTTCCTGGAGACTGGCACAGCTTTAACATACCCTATGAAAAGATTGTATCCCTGGTGGGATTTTTGTCCTGCTCAAAACTGACTTGATGCAGCTACTCTAATGCTTTCCCCTTTTGGTCTTTTACTGGTTGGCCACTCTGTAATGTGGGTCATGTTGTGGAGTTGCCTCTTCAGACTTCAGAAACGCTTAGACCCTTGCAAAGAGTGTGGCATATAAAGAGTACAGCTGTGAGAGCAGGGACATCCTGCAGAGTTTTCTACAAGGCTATAGTATTTTTATATGAAAGTGCACTTTTACCTGTTTGTGTGTTGTAAGAGGTTTTTAAAAAGACAAACTAAATCTGCTCTTGGATTCACTTACACATTTTGAATCACTGTTTTTGGGGATGGGGGAGGAACCCAAAGGGTGAAGGGGACAGACATGCAGAAGGTTTCATGTTTCCAGCCCTTTACTATCCTCTAATATACATTAATGGTGAATCAGGTGTATTCTTATTAATTACCAGCTAAATAACAAATGAGCAGATCATAAGCTAAAGGAGCCTTTCCAGGGAAACACATTTTCAACTATAGCAGAAGCCCATGCACCCATGTATTTGTGAGCACACATAAATGCTTAATGGGCACGAAAGTGAAAAGTTTGCATGGAGGCTAACAAAGGGATTTTTCATTGCTATAGAAACACTGAGAATTAGTTTTGTCTCCTGGGTAGAAAGTTTGCTGGTTTAAAACAGGCTGGTTGGAGCACTGTTAATCTGGGGAAGGATACAAGTGATCCACTGCTGAAAGTGCTGACCACAACAGAGGTGTGGGTAGGTCTTGTCAGGAGAAGCTGACGCAGGAGTAGTTAAATGTCCTCACTCTTTCATCCTATGACATTTTAGTATTTAAACTCCCACATGTTTTGTGTCTCACCAGCATTTCAACTTTTTTTTTTTGTTATTGTCTCTCAGCTGCTTCTTGTCTTATAATGTTCAAATTGCTTTTGTCAGCATTGATCTTGCAAGCACTTAATGTCAATCACTTGAAGTTGGGAGTTGACTATAAATAAAGGGGAATTACAAATTTATCTTTAATCCTGCCCCATCGGATAGGGCTTGGAGCAGCCTAGTTTGGTGGGAAGTGTCCCTCCCCATGTCAGGGGGGTTGGAACTAGATGATCTTTAGGGTTCCTTCCAACCCAAACCATTCTGTGATAATCAGTCAGACTTCCTTTATGAGCCACTATTGAGACCACAAAAGAAAAGTTTCTTCAAGCACTGCATATAACACACACTGTGCTAGAAGTCACAGTAAGAGCATCTATAGAAAAACATGCCTTGGCGAGCTAGCGGGCTTCTCATCCTTAAGGAATCTCAAAGAAGTCCATGCTGAATTTACTAGTGAATAAGAGATTTCTATGATTGCAAGTCAGCAGTTTATCCCAATATATTTTCAATCCAGGTATAAAACAAAGTATGAATCAGAAGTGCAACTGAAATAGTTGATGGCAGTATCAAAACCTCATCTTGTATTAGAGCAGCCACTGAAGTGCAGCAGTATTGGATACCGATGAACATTAATGGCACAATGGGGCATTAATATGGCACTGTGGAAATTGTTAATGCTACAGGTTATTCAAGAATGGCAGTGACTTGCTGAAAACAGGCAAAATGGCAATGATAAGCACATCATCCTAGATAAATTTTATACTTTTTTAACTGACTGTTGCAAAACATTAGTACTACTGGCTTACTGAGAAATTTTTAATACTGCTATTTTGTTTCCTATTTATCTCAGGCTTTACTTATTAACATGTCAATTACTAATTTCAGCTGATAGATTAGCAAGAAAAAACCCTCTGCAACTGGATTGCCAGGTTGTGGGGTGTAACTTACAGCTGTGTTTAAGGAATTTATAAAACCAGAGACTGATCTCACAGGTATGAACTGTACTCACAAGATGGTAGTTGCTCATCAGATTAATGAGGAGTGTGCCCCAGTGTCTGCCAAGGCAGTGTTCTTGATATGCTTTATAAGTTGAAAATTAGCTTCCACAACATTTTCAACCTGCTGCCTTCTTAAAATAGTGTTCTGAATTAGGTTTGAAATACATTTGTATTTCGTACTTGAAATGGAAATGTGCAAGTCTTGAAAGGGAATTTACACATCCTCCCTTCTCCCTCTTTCTCTCTGTGTATATGTATACATGCCCACCCACGCAGGATTGTCAAGTGTGAGGTGGTGACAAGTGCTGTCATAGCAGCACGTCTTGTCTTTTGGGTGCTGGTAAGAGAGCAAATTAAAGCAAACCAAGAGGGATGCTGGTGAGCACACTCCAGAAAGCCAAGACATGACTTGGAAAAATACTAGTGGAAACTGTATTTCAGTAATGAAAATATTAACTGGTATATAAGGAACAGAAGAGGAACAATACAGCACCATTACTTATCTGATTATCTGTGACAGAATTTTAATGACAAGCAAATAATCAGTGCATCATTTGAGTACAGCTGTTTGAGTGTCTGAGGAATTACATATAGAGATGTGAAGGATGGCTAGTATCTTTTTAATGTGTAATTCTGAAAGCCAGAAGCTGATAGTTTGGCCCAAAGAAGAGTTTTTAATGATCAAGATCCCAGAACTCATTCCATAAAATAAACTGTCCTAGGGACTTCATGATATAAGACCTATGATTAGGTATGTACAGTATCACATGCCTTTAAACAAGCAGTAAGGCACACTTATGTGTTTTCTTATTTATTAGTAATATCTTCCTAATACATCAGCTTCAGGTGTCCATTGTTAACTGCATGTTTGGCAGAAATGGTACATTACATCAGAGTAGAACCAAGGTCTTTCCCTGAGAACTGCATCTGTGAAGTGAAGCTTGTCCTTACTTATTGCAGGAAATTGCATGTTTCTGGTCTACAGGGAGCTTGGAGGCTTGATGACAGCCATCTGCTCTTATTCTCCAAGATTGTGCTTCCGTCAGCTCTGGTGCTCTCCTTTTATCTCCCCATTGAGAAATATGGACACTGAAGATACAATACTGCTTCTGTGAGGTTCTTTTATACAATGTTGTTTATATGCATCATTGTTGCAGAGATGATATTACACTATTAAGGCTGAGCACAAGTCTCAGGAAGGACACATACAACTTTATGGCCAGAGAACCCGAGGCACAAAGTGTTACACCAGACTCGGGCTTTGTTGTGAAGGAAGGGGAGGCATATGGAGCTCCTGGGGACCACCAGCCTGGCATCTACACCTCAGGACTGGCATCTTAAAACAACTACACATTCCTGCACAGACTAGTTTCTCCCACAGGTCTCAGTAGGTATGCTGATGTGTATCCTCTCCATATTGCATACATACTGATGGCTTGCTGTTGAGAGGGTGTGAAAAAGGCTCATATATATATATATACACACATATATAGATATGCTTATATATAAAATATGTATTTTTAAAATAAGATAAGTTGGAGGTTGGAAGTTTTAACTAAAATGGAAGTGGGTGTTATTGTTCTTCAGAATATTTATTGTCTTGAGATTTTTCCTGCTTGATGGTGGCTGGGCATCCTGTGGTGTTCCGTGATAATCCATCAAAGATATTTGAGGCTTTACTTGTCTTTTTAGAGCTCCTGTTAAATTATTTTCATTTATGATGTAAATGCAAAGCAAACCTCATTTATCAAATCTGTTAATCTCTGGATTAACAAGAGCCATTAAACTGATTTGCAGAGTTAGTTCTGAGAGCTGGTTAAGTGTCACCTCTTTCCCCATACTTGACTGAATTGAGATTTTTAGGATTATTACATAGGTTGAGTTCTCTTCAGTGCAGAAACCATAATTTTGGAGACTTTCTATGAATTGTAGTAGAAGCAATACTGCTTTTCTGTTTACTTGTGAATGTACACAGTTTATGGAATATTTTTATTTTATACTCGCTATTCCAGAAGAAGAAATTAAACTTGAAGTCATTTCAAGATGCTGGACACTCTAGAGTTTGTGTGAATGAAAAGATGTGGGTCTGAATTGAACTTCATATCTAATTAAACTAGCTGTATAGCTTACAAAAATCCCAGAGGAGTTATGTTTTCATCTTAGGCTGGGCTTGTCCTTTTTCATGGAGGTCAGAAAATGGTTTTATTAATTCGTAGGATTAAATACATTGAAATAGTATTTTTTTCTTCTGAAATTAATTCCATTATAGAGAGTCCTATGGCATTTAACAGGAATGAAACCAATAAGGTTTTCTACATAAATTACATTAGAAATGTGCATATTTTAAAGGAGCTATCTGTTTTTTTTAAGAAAATTATATTGCAGGAAGAGAATTCTTTTTTCAATGCCAGGAGATACTTTGGGACAACTGTTTCTTTTGTGGTATTAATAAAACCTTCCACAAGTGTTCTCATCACAAGATGTTCTGCTATAATGCAACTTGTGACATTTTCCTTCAGGTGAGTCAGAAGTTCTGCAGATTTGAATTTAAACATGAGGTGAAAAATGTTTGTTTTATTTTAGCAGAACCATAGCAGAGCAGGTCAGGGGAAGGAATGGCTGGTACCTTTCAGATGTTTAAGATGTGCATGAATCACATCTTGGCTGACTGTGACCTGCTTTGAACCACCCTGGGCTTGGTGGAAAGTTACTGGCTTTGGGCCAGTAAAGAAAGACTGTGGGCATAGTCATTCAACACTTAAACATAATGGAGGAGTGAAATGTAGCCTGACACCCTTTCCTGCACTTGTAGGTGAATAGAAACCCAGCAAAAACATCTTTTGGAGTTTCTGTTAGGTTACAAGAGATGCATGTGTATACTGAAATAAATAAAACAATTAATGTCTTTATTTGTAAGAGAGGAACTATTACACTTTTGCTGTTCATAGCCATATTTCACTCTATCATGCTCAGTCAACTTGAGAAAATAGCTTTCCTACCTTGTCTGTTGGCACTGGAGTTGTTGTGGTTTGTCTGAGACAGCAGCCTTAAAATATTTTGGATTGATACCTACATGCTTACAGGTTTAGGGTCAGCTAACAGTTCTGAATGTTTGGCAGAAGAGACCGTAAGGTCAGGTGGGACCCCAGTGAGTATATGAGCTTCTCACACCCTGGGCTTGAGTCTGTGGGGAGGTCACTTGTGGAATTAGAAAGAATGCATGATGCCTGGAGTGTGTGGCAGGGAAGGGGAGAGCTTTGGATCTACTTTTACAGTAACTCAGTGGAATTGTGGAGAGAAATTATTTTGTATGACAGCTCTTGATTGCAGATCCTGAATGTCAGTGCTTCCTCTCTCACTTTCCCATCAGAAACCAGATAGCAGAAAATAGTCTTGGAAGGCTGGGAGTGTTTTAAGTCTTAGGAAGAAGAAATTGAATCGTGTCACCATCCTGCTCCATCCAATCCATGCCTCAGACCTGGCCCATGCTTAGTGAAAGGGGACACTTGGTATTTAAAAACCCTTCCTTTGCCCTTTTGTCCCTTACTTCTTTTAGGAGAAAAGACATTTTCCAAAGCTTGTGGGAAAAGGGTTCTAGATCTCTGGTCCAAGGAAGAGCTGAGAGCAAGATGCTGAAGCTCCAGAGGGCGGAATTTGATTAATCCTTGTTTTGTCAGCTGTATTTCTTGTCAGGCAAGGGACTGGCTGTCTCCTTGCTGCAGTCTGTTTGCTGCCTGGCTCGCTACCCTCTGTGTAACACAAGGCTTGGCACCTGGTTTTCAGGGTGGATAATTTTTAAGTGTGGTGCTGCAGTGTCATTTCTGACGTCAAGATCACTTCATAGCTCTAGTCCTTATGCTTCACAAAGACTGATTACAGTCTGATACAGTGTTCACAGATGCCATTATGAGTATGTAATGACTTCAACATGCATGACAGCCTGCAGCTGTGGACCTCCATTGTATAATGTTATTTTAGCACCTATTCAAAACACCTTCCTCCCAGTTCTTTCATGTCATCAAGTTTGAGATGATAAACTGGGGAGAACAACTATTTTCTGAAATATGTCTATTATTTAAAAGCCAGCAGCAGCAGGAAGGGCTGAATATCCAGCTTTTGGGGAGCCACAATGTCTGCAAGATAGTTGTGTCAGAATAGCACAATGTGCATGGCTGTCTTGGGTGCTGCTGTGCTGCTCTTTCCTTGTTGAAGAGCAAAGATTGAAGAGATACAATTAGTTCCTGAGCAACAGCTCTCAAAAACATCTCTGGAAAGGTTCCAGGCTAAAGGAAACAGTAAGTTTTGAGCCCTAGGAAGTAAGAGCCTTGGGATGAGGAACCGAGGGTCTTGTGGTTCTCAGGGTGTCAGTGGTTAAAATGGTCTTGCAAAGGAGACCTGTGCCTACAACATGTTTTGCAGAGCAAAGCTCAGGCTAGGGCTTATTCCAGACACCGATCAATATCCATAGTGCCTGATCAATACCTAGTGCTACTCCCTCTCATTTGTTCTTTGCTTAATAAAGCTACAGGCCCCAAGCAGCCCTATGGCCCATGTGAAGAAACTGGAGTTCATCTTAATGAAAATGAGAAGACTAAGAGCCAAATGGAGTGCTTGGTGTTAGGGTGACTTTGGGTTATCAGCTGACTACAGGGCATTTTGCTGTTGAAAGGGGGATCCTCCTCTGAGTAAGTTACTAGAGTTTAGTCCACACACCCAAGCAATTAATACTGTTATAGAATAGGTTGTTTCAGAGTAGACCTGTAGCTATTTTGGGGGGGAAAATTATAAAATATTGCACTTAAAAACAGACAAATGTGCTTTGTTAGCCAGTGTGATTTATGGTGCTAGAATGAGATGGCTGACTTGAATTTACTGTGGGCTCTCATACATGTGAACCTGCACTGGGTTTCTGTGTGCCCTTGTCAAAGTCCTACCACAGGACCTGCTGCTTTCTACGTAGATCAGTTCACTACCCATCACCATCTTCATCAGTGTGTTTTCAACAGGGAGGCACCTGGGGAAATTCTTCTGCTTATTAAACACTTATAATCTTTGTTCACAAATGCAGCATCCTCTGGTTGCATTGTCACCACTGTGGGTGATCTCTGGGATTCAGCTTTTTGCTGCTTGCCCGAAGCTCATTTAACTTGAGAGATTTTCTCTGGTTGGATTTGCTCCTCTGTAAGATTTTTTTTTTTTTTTAATAAGCATCTTTTGTACATGAGATCCCCTGACTTAACACACAAAATACTGAGTAAAGGTTTTTGAAGATCAATGTAGAAAAAAAAAAATACATCCTGTTTTCCTTGAATGTTGGAGAGCTGTTTGTTGCGAGTCCTGAGAAGGGGTCAGTATGCTATTTAGTTTTGATTGGTAAATTGAAAAGGTATAGCAATTCCATCAAAAGATTACATCTTTAATAATAATAATAATATCTAATTTAGAATTGTTTGGAATAGTTTAATTGCTTGTTTTTCTTCTCAGTGTAACTTCTGTTGGATATTTTGAGTATGCTCAATGCAAAATATGTCATCTGTACTCTTGCAAACAGTATTTTTGGAGTTCATTTTTCAAAGCAGTTGTGTATTAGCCTTTGATAAAATATCAAGTTTCATTTTCTGGTTTGAACAATGTGCCCTTAATATGGAATCCCGACCTTGTACAATTGTCTTCTGAAATCTGCTCCGTGGAGTTGGTTTTTTTGTGTTTCTTTTTATGTCCTTCACAGACTTACATTAACCTTGCAGCTGCTCTAATATTGATTTATTTTCCAGAAGGTTATTGTTTGGAATTGGAAGTATTTTTCAGATTGGTTGCTCCACTAATTTTTCATGGCAAAGGACTTGCAGTGCATGGCTTGCTAGCTGAGATAGTGAGGACAGGAGATCTACAAGTGCCCCAAGACAAGGTCCTTTTCATAGGTGTGAGTGTTCCTGAAGTACACGGTTATCTCAGCCAGCATTCATAAGGTTCTAAATCATAAAAGTAATTCTAAGATTCTTAATCAACATCAGCATACTCATTGCAGTGGAGCAAATCCTGAATTCTGTTCTGCTTTTATCATGAAAGGAGAGTTGCACGTTTTGCCCAGAAAAGCTTTAGGAGCTCAGGGGTAAGCTAGAGGCCAGGGAAAGCTACATGGGGTCTTTTCATCCGTACCAGCACCTGCTTTTCAGTCCTGGTGGTACTTGAATATGTAATGTAGCCTTTCTGACTCAAAGCTAGGTATTTTATTTCCCAATTAATTGCTCTTTAAAATGCATCATCCATCAGAGTGTTTTAGCATGTGAATAGCCCCAGTGATTACAGACTGAATCAGATCAGGTTTTACAATACGACATCTGTCGAGAAAATACACTTGCTGACAATGTAAATATTGTGTTCAGATACAAATGTGAATCCTTTTGAAATGATGCATTAATTTAGAACAAATGGAATTATATTTATCACTTCTCTCTCTTAGCACTGTCTCGTACGACACAGGAATGTGTACTACCTCCATTATCTGGCCCTCTCTTTAGCACCTGCATCCTTTCAGACCCCTGGGCTGCAGACAGGAGAAGTAGGTTTGGGGGTTGATGTGAATACTGTTCTTCATGATGAGCCACGTTAGCTTGAAGCTGCTGAAAATCGACTTGTAGGCAAATCTACGTTGGAGTAAATTCTGGCCCAGTTCATTGGAACCAACTATTAAATACCCTCCAGTTGTTGAGTGAATTGCTAAAAAAGTTGCTCCTCTTGTACCTTTCAGGAGTTGCTGCTGGTGTTTGTTGATAGATTGCCTGATTCCTGTGGGCTTTGTGGTGGTTTTTCAGCTCAAGTTCAGAAGACCGTGAGTACAGAGGGTCCAGCTGGTTTTCTGCTCCAGAATTGCCCTTTACTCCTTTGTCCTGAAATTATTTTGGTAATTCTACCTCTGTGAGAAAGGAAGTGTGGACTTAGTCCTTTGTGCAAGTCCCAAGTGTTAAAAAAGAAGACTTCAAAGCTGTGTACTAAAGGTTACAGCCATAGCACTGAGGGAATGTGCATACAAACGTCTAAGTAATCTGTCCAGTAATTTTAATAATTCAAAATACTCCAAGCTTCCTTGAGCAAAGGATTCATCCTCTTGAGTATCTGGCACTTCATACCTGAATCTATGTGAGGAGGCAGTCAACCAGGTAGTGTACACTGCTGCAAAACAGAGTTATTCTTCTTTGTTTTAATAGGAATTAACTACAGCTACAGGAGGCAAGATGTTTGTTTAGGTGTCAAACCTTTGGTTTTTCCATCTGCCCATCACCATTGATCCCTAGACTCATACATTCCTGATCCTCATAACTCCAATGCAGAACTGGTCCCTGCTTTGACTTTTCTGTTTAGACAAGTATAAGCTGTACTCGTATCCACTTCAGTTTGTGGAAGTAAAGCTCTTCCAAGCATGAATCACTTTCTGGAACCCCTTTCTACCTTTTAAGACAAGGATTAAAGACACCAAATCTCAGTGAAAATGTTCTGGACAGTGTCTGTGAGCTTTTTGCTGCATGTTCACATTCTGTTCTGCCTAAATCCAAGTCTTGGAAGGGCTTTTTGTGGCTTGAGGATCTTTGCAGAGTTGAGGACAATTCCATGCTTGAGTGTGGAATCTCTGGAAACCTGGAGAGCAAAAGGAGGATTCTTTTGACCATTTGTTTGAAAGCAATAACTGTTCTTAATTTAGACTTTAGTGTATTGGCTATCCATATAAATAGATTTATTATGTATAATATGACATTAAAAATGAAATAGGCTGGCCATCACAGACACTGCTTTTTGACAAACTATAGTCAAAGCTCTGCAGCATTGCAAGTTGTGGTTTTTATTGGTGCTGCTTTTGCATTAAAAGAGATGAGTTGTGATGGCTGCTGGTCTGTGCAACAGTTGTGTGCCTGAAGAGACATTTTTCAGGCATTGAATCTGTTCTGTATGCATCTTCTGCTCATGCAAACTTTCAGTCTTTCACTGGTTTTAGGCAAATAAACCCTATAAAATAGTCTTAAATATAAAGCCTGAATCCTAGAGCTCTTTTCCACCTAAATTCCTACAGAAATCACTAAGGCAAGTCCTGTAGCCCTTATTCAGTGAAAGCTTTGCTTATTTGAGGCTGGATCGAGCACTGTATTAGTTATTTTCATTCAGAGGACGTACATCCCCTCCCATCTTTCTCCCAAAGGATATCTGGCAGCTTGTCTGTTCCAGAGGCTGTGAATTATTGGCAGGTTTCAAAACTAAATGTGTCAGCCTCTCTGACAAACAGTCGGCCAAAGGGTGGACACGTTCCTATCACTTTTTCTGAGACCAGCCACTCTGTGCTAGACTGAAACTGGCTCCGTGAAATAAGAGCTGCAACAAGACATTTCCCAAAGTGCTGGCTGTGAATCTGCATTAAAGCTGGAGACCATGCAGGCTACTCCAGTCCTCAAGCATTTTCTGCTGCTTTCAGAAAAGTATCAGACCTATGAGGCTCCAAGTCTTTTCTTTATGCTACGAATCCCCATGCTGGTGGTGATTTGACCAGCTCTGGAATCAGAACAGGAGCTGTGGCAGGCAGGCCCCCAGCACAGCTGCCTTTGCCTGGCTCTTAAGGAGCAGATTGATCCAGTTTTAAATTGTTGAGTTTGCCAGTGCTCTCATGGAGGATTTAGATTTGGTGATGAAAAAGGCAGGAGTCTTCCTCTGAGAGGAAAGAATGAGGCATGATACTTACTTGCCTGATGTCACACTTCTATACCTCATACCGTCATAGAATGGTCTGGATTGGACAGAACCTTTAGAGATGACCTAATTCCAATCCCCCTGCTGTGGGCAGGGGCATCTTTCATTAGATAGGTCACTCAATAGTGTTGGTTGGGTGGGAATTGTCAGTCCCAGGTGTTTGCTAAAGTGTGGCATGAATGGTCCTTGGGATTTCAGACCAGGCTTGTGGTGATGTGGGGAGAACACAACAGAGCATTTAACTTGCGTTGCTTGGCCTTTGCTGTGGGACCTGGACAGCTCAGGTATTTAGAGTGGTCCTGAGATCAAATCAATTGCAACTTGAAGGTCTGCAAACAGTAATATTTTAACCCGTAGTACTGGCCAGCTGCTGGTACTTCACTGATAAACAAATTAAACCTTTCAAGTTAAAGGTGTTGGGGTTTTTTTGTTTGGTTTTTTTTAATTCTGCCTAGGAGACCATACTGCCAGGGGATTCTAGTGATGTAGTAGTAATAATTCTGGCATTACGTCATTTAATCATGTAGCTTATCTGTCACTTTTTCAAAGCTGTCAAAATAGCTTCACTTTGGAGATTCTCTACCTTAGACATGATACTTATTTCACTTGCTCTGTTCTTGCTACCTTGAAAAGAGAAGTTTCACTGTTTCCATTAGCTGGGGTATTTCTGCCAGAAATTATTTTAACTGTGCAGTGGAATGAACAGTTCATTAAACTGGGAAATGGTTTTAAAGTTTTCAGGAGCCTGGGGCTGTCATAACATTCAAGGTTGCAAATGGTCCCCAGCTCTAAGGCATACTTCTTGTCCTTTAGAAGGATCAGGAATTTGGGAACTAGTTGCAACTTTGCAAACTCCATGCTTTAGTTTTCAAGTCATCCTTTGGCTGTGCTTTCTTCCATTAAACAAACTTGTAGGTTTGTTCAACTATTCTTTTTGAGGATGGGAAAAGAATTTATGTCCTTTTTTAAGCCAGTCATAATGTGCCTTAGTGTACTTTTGTGCAGCAGAGTCTAGAAGTACTAAAATACCACAAAGCAGATTGTGTTTATTTCTGGTCCACTTGGAAGCAGGAAGGGGAAATCTTTCAACAGATTGTTTTTGTGAAACTAATAGCCAAATGATACAGATTTTCAGAGCTCTGCTTTAAATAAAAAGTACTCTAATTGAGGGCATGTTCTTTTTGGTGTGTTTTTTTGTCCTTTTTTTTTTTTCTAAAGACTGAAGTTGATTTTTTTTAGAGTTCCATCTGTGTGTGTTTGGATTCATACCATTTGAATTATGAAGGACACACATTTGTGCAGTTAAAGGAGAAAAAGCATTTATGAAGATGTAGTGTGTAGAAATAGCTAATAAAGCATACAAAGAGCTGGGGTCCTGGAAGTAATAGACCTGAGTTATTGTGATACCCCCTGAAGTAATTTACTCATGTTGGGAGCAAACTCCATGAGTCATGTGTATCTGTGGGTAGATTGATGCTGTGTGTCATGCTGCGTATCACACAATGTTCTCTGCTGCTCTGTCAACATAGAAAAAGGAACTTTGATATGTCTAAATAAATCTAAAGAATCCTGATAAGTATCAGGCTATAAACTGGAACAAGTCTTGCCAATGTTAACCAATGTGCTTGCAAAGTATAAAGACTGTTTTTAAGGAATTCCATTATATACAAGATGTTTAAAAAGATTGTTGGAAAATAGTATTTTTCAATGAAGAGAAAAGGAAGTGACATGCCTTTTAATAGGAAATGGGAGTTTGCTGTGAAGGAGATTTTTCTTTCTCCATTAACACTGGAAAAAATATACTAAAAGGATTTTCTAATACATTTTGAAAGAGTAAAGTTGGCATTATGTTTCATGATCTTATTGTCAGACTACTTGAGCCTCACTCATGAATAGGCATGTGTTGTTTCTTCCATTTCAGTGGAAAACTTGCCAGATTTTATGCATTGAGACAAGAAGCACCACAGATTCATGTTTAGCAAGTGATGAAGGGGTTCTTCCATTACTCTAACTGGTGAAGGAGGTTAGCTTTGCTATTCAAGAATTTGTTTTTCTTGAATACTCTGTATTTACACGTCAAGTTCCTTAAATCGCAGGAAACATCTTGTGTGCATCAGGAAGATAAAAGACTTGTTAATCCAAACTTTTAAAATACTATCATTAACCCACAGTTTTACAGTTTTGATAATTTGCTTATTTGAGCTTTTGAGTGTAAGGTATAAATAAAAACTGTTGTGTTTATCTTCAACATGTGTCAGGATAATAAGTTCCCCTGGTGACTGCAGAAGCTTTTAATCTCTTAAGTTCATAACAGCATTTCACTTCCCCTTCTTGCAATGAGAAAAATGTTCACACCTTGGAAGTCATGATTAGTTTATTAATTGCCTGTTTATAGATGATCACTCTCCATAATTTCTGTTTCTGAGTGCATTTTTAAAATACATTCTTAGTGTGATTGAAAGTCTTGGCTGTTTATTAGTGTGTAGGGTAGAGGACGTGTTCCAGTGGTACAGTGTATGCAGCTGGCCCAGAGAAGTGCAGAGCTTTTGATGACAGGGCTGTGTCTAAGCATCCCCTTCACTAAGAGCACAGTATAAGCGAGCAAAGCCAGTTCAGAAAACTTCTGCTCAAATGCAGTGTAGGTCCTTATTCTTGCACGAAATCTCTGGGCAGAGAAGATGGTATATTGATGTCATATTTCCAGCAGGCTAATGCAAAGCTGAGGTGTCTGTGTGAGTGTGAGTTGTGAAGTGAAATGTATTTATTGTGAAGCAATACTCCTAGTTTCTATCAAAGTGACATGGCAAATATATATCATAGAAACTATCTGCTGACTTGTTTACTTGCTTCGGGGGAAACTTTCTTGCTGATCATTATCCTATATTTATCATGTCTTTCTGATACTTTCTGTGCTTCCAGCTCCAATCTGTGATCATTATGCTGATAATATTTTTCAAGTCCTGTCTGAAAATAATGTCAGTGCAGAGCAGTTGGACAAATACAAACATGAAGATTTAAAATTACCTTTCCCCCCCTCATCATTGTGTGAGATAAAAGTGTGAATGAAAGAAATGGTGAGTGTAATTATTTTGATTGACATAATTGCCATTTTAGCAGAAGTTGAATTACTAAAATTAGGTTTTTCAAAACAAGCAGTTTTCCCATGTCAGCCAGTACATGAATGAACACTGAGTAGCAGTAAAGTAATCATAATTAATTTCAGAACAAATAGTTGTTTAAAATAGGATAAGAAACCACATTGAATTCCCAATACTGATAAATAGTATTTGAAAAGAACCTGTATAAGTTGTTTTGGACAGTAGAAATTGCTTACAGTGGCCACGACCTCTTTAAAATGGACCTATCTTAAAAGGCATTACTCTGCTCTCTGTTCCAAAATGTTATTAATAGTAAAGAATTTTCAAGGAGGTGGGGAAAAAATCCTGTGTAAGTAGGTTTCATGAAATACGATGGTTGTTTTGATACACAGATTAAAAAAAAGCTTCCCCGTTCCTGACAGCCCAAGGGCAATTTGGTATTCATCACCATACAGAGTAATGAAGTATCTTCTTGTTCTGGATTTCTTAGCTTGGGAGACATTCTGTTTGCAGTAATAACGTGGGAAAGGAAGCAAGTCCCAGGTGCAGGCACAGAGCTCTGAGCAGAGGCAGACTGACTCTGCTTGGGAGCGTTTTTCAAATTATTAGATATAGCTCAGAAGTTCCACAGCAAAAAGAAAAGCCACTGTAAAGAGCAGATTACCAAAGTATTAAGGCACTGCATTAATTCCTTTGTTTATTCTAATACAAGCAACTGTTTCATAAACCAAAATAGATAGTCAATTCAGATAAAATATACTCTGTACAGGCAATGTTCTGCACGATTTAGTTTCCTTAAACACTTGATAAACAAGCATTAATATTATCTCTTGTCACTTCAAAGCACTTAAGTCCTTTATTGCTTTCTTTGTTTCAGAATTCAAGAAAGGAGGAAAGGCAGGAACGGGACATAGGAGTCAAGGGCTGAGCTGAGCTTTTGTTTGCATCTCTACCTGTGTGTTTGCTGTATGAGATGCATTTGCTGAATTTCTGCTTCTGCCTTTTCCCCTGCAATATAGTCATCTGCACTGTTTTCTTGGAGACTTGTTCTGCTTCTGTTCATGCAGCACTAGATAGCCTTGAGTAGGCAGTTCTGTGGCAGTACCAGTGAATGCATAAGATGCTATGGTGGTAATTATGAATTGCTTTGATCAAGTATTGCGTGGGGCAGGTCAGAAGGATAGGTAGAAAACTTGATCATCATTGCTGGGCTGGCACCAGTTCTTGTCAGACTGCTGCTGGCCCAAACAGTGGTCAAAGGGAGGTAGGGAAGAGGAGGCCCTTTGTGAAAGGAGTGTGTGGTAGGAGCCCTGTCCTGGTATCTCCCATGCTTAGCAGGCCAGAGGATGAATTTCTGTCCAGTGAGAAAGTTGCTCCTCTCTACTTGTCGCTAGGAGAATTATTGAGATGCTGTGCAGAGATGAGTGGTGAGACACTGGAACAAGTTGCTCAGGGAAGTTGTGGATACCCCATCCCTGGAAATATTTAAGGACATGTTGGATGGGATATTGAGCAACCTGGTCTAGTGGGAGGTGTCTGTTTCCATGCCCCTCCAGGGGGGTTCGAACTAGATGATCTTTAAGGTCTCTTCCAACCCAAGCTATTCTATGATTCCTTGCTAGCATCTCTAGGACATGACAGACTGTGCCTCACTATCCCAAAATGACCTGCTGGGTTACTGTATTTTGTACCTGGTACCCAGTGGTTCTGGGATGTCAGTTCTTCCCCTTCCTGCAAGGATAAACTGGGGACTAGCATAAAAACATGATTTCTCCTTTTCCCCTTGGCCCGCTTCATGGTTTCCTCCGGTGTCCAAGTGAGTCCACCTGGCCAGAAATTTTCTGCTCTTTTGAAGAATGCTAATCCAACTGCTTCTTGTTACTTGTTTGATAGTAGTGCCAGTGTGGCAGTTGGGGTCTGATGGGCCCTTTGCTAGTGCTGAAGTGCACCTTTGTAGCCTCAGCTCTAACCTTTTATGCCCTCTCTTCCTTTTTTGTGGACCTTTTGTTGACTGTACAGTAGAGAGCTCTCTTGCTGTTACTTTATTTTACAGGAAAGGTTGCGTGCTTCCTTACTCAAGGAAATTGGTGATTGCTACTTTCTTTTTTTTTTTTTTTTCTTTTTTTTTACCCCTCCAAAATTCCAGCCAAGTAAATTTGTGGCCATGCTGGAATGGCCTTTTTTTCCAGAAGTGCTATTAGCTCCTTGTCTGATGGATGTTTGCAGTCCCCAGGACTCCAGGGTAGATGATATGGAATCATCCTATTAAGTTTACTGCAGCTCAGCTCTACCATTTTTGCAACAGTAACCATAAAATCAATATGGAGAAAATGTTCAGATAAATCAACGGTTGAAAGAATGATAAATAAAGGTTCATTGAGAAAAAAATAAGCTTTAAATACACCAAATGTAAAGTGATTCCTATAGAAAATGAGAAATTGCCCTGGAAGGCAGCAACTGAAAAGACCTGGGGGTAACAGTGCACAAGCAACAGAACAGATGGTCTCTGTGTTATGCTGTAACTAAACAAGGTGAGATGCTCTGCAGGGGAATGAGTGAGGGAGAAGTAAATAGGAGCAAGGAAGTGATCTGTGTCTTTACAGCCTTAGCAAGAAAGGTGATCCTGGTATATGGGGTTTTCAGTAGCTTCTTTTAATGTTGTGAGATGCAGTTTGTGATCTCAAAGGAGAAAAAAGGTCTCCCACTTTTGAAGGCAGATGAAAATTTGTTGTAATGAGAGGAGGATTGGGCTATTTAGCACTTTAAAGTCAAAGAGGAAAGGAAAATGGTAATGAGAAGTGAGAGAAAATATATAAATCTAACCATGAGGAAAAAAAATAGACCACACCCCCCCCAACAACCAAAGCTCTTCAGTCTGGTGGTGCCTGGCAGCTGAAGCCTGACAAATTTCCTTTGGAATCAGATTTTTTTTTTTGTTGGTTTGTTGTTTTTTTTCTCTCTCCATTGCAATGTGGTAATCAACCATAAGCTAATTACCAGGGAAGTTGTAGTTCCTTTCCATTATCTCACTGTTTTGTTTTTTGTATATATCAAGACTTACTGCATCTGTGGAAGAAGGGGTTTAGCAAATGCTAGTTACTGCACTTGGTGCAGGAGGGACTAAAGACTAAAAGCCTTTGGCCTTCCTGGAATTCAGGGAACTAATATCCCTTTCCAGATCATCTGTATGTTGAGGGCCTGCATGACCTTTCCTGTCAAGTCGGCTTTGTACCCTGACCCACACCACTCACAGTTCAAGTATTTTTTAGAGTATGGGCTGATTAAAGGAATCTATCAACTCTAAAATTTTTTGCTACCTTTTTGCTTGTGGTAAGTGACTAGAATGATAAAATTAACTATATATATTTTCCATTTCACTATTTACTTGACAGGACAGCAGGTGTTCTCATGATTAAACAGGACTCCCCTGCTCTCTGTGGTGCATAATAACTTCACATAATGAATGTTGCTTGACTTTTTGTTCTGAGTAGACACACGTGTACACATAGTATTTTACTATGTGAAAACATAGGAGTAGAGTTGTTTGTTGTTTTTTTTTTTTTTTTAAAAAAAAAAACAACACAAAAAAACCAAAATAAATATTGCTATATTGTAGGGGGAAGGGCTGTTATTAAACCACTTGCTTCACTTTTAACCTGGCTGCAAAGTTGAGATCTAGGTTATCTTAACTAAAACTACTTGCTCTACATCTAGAGCATTGCTATGGGTGCCACTTCTCTGAATGAACATGTACAATTTCCAAATTCCTGCTGTTCTCTCCTCTTGGAGGCCTTATGTTCCTCTGGACACCACATATTGGCAATTTAGTCTTTAAAACCAGATTTGAGGCATTTGGGGCATGTAATAAAATAATTGTTTCAGTTCTTTTATTTCAGATGATTTCATGTGCCAACATCATTGTTGTCCTTCCAATTCGTTAGTAAACCCTGACTTTTTATATAAAACACCAGAATTAGGGGTTTATATATTAATCTGAAAGAAAAATTTCCATTAAACCAAAAATTTTCAAGGACAGCAGGGAATTTCTTTTGTATGACTGGGCCATGCTTTGAGTTCACTGAAAGCTTTGTGAACTCTGGTGGCCTCGAGCCAGATGTTTTAGTCTTGGCTGGTGTAAATGACTTTCATGGTTACTCCATCATTGACCTGAATGAATCTAAAATGCTTTGTAAGAGCTGAGGTCCCAACCTCCTTTGGAAAATGCCAGAGCCTGAAAAATTGTATACCTTTAGCAGTGAAAAATAAAAATAAAGTCTGAATTGTATCAACCTGCTTTTACTGAAGTGCTGCCATGATCTATTTACCAACTACCATATGCCTGAAGTGAGTGGCCTGGTGATCTGATTGCTGGTGTCTGGAGTTGTTCTGTAATACATATGGGAGGAGGAGTCCTTTGTGTCCCTCCAAATTGCTTTCCTCACTGAACTATGTATTGCAATCTGTGCCACATAACAGGAGAGACAAAAACAAGTCTAATGCGTTTGAGTCTTTAGTCACCATGGCTGAATTTCTGAAGCCCTGGAGATACATTGCAAGAAAAAAAAAAGCATATAATTTCTAGTTTATTAGTTCTATTTCACTGGTATTGTATTGCTTGTTTTGTCCTACTTTGCTTAGTATGCAAAAAAGGGGGGCATGGAAATTACATTTATTAGAGTGTGTTGACTGACTTGATAAAATTTGAATTCCAGAGCACTGGAGCATTTTCTGCTCTGTGCACAAAGCTGACAGTTTGGCACGGGTTCTGCTATTTTCTACCCAGAAAAGCTTTTCTTATGCTTGTGTTTCCTATAAAAAAATATTTCTAGAGAAAATCGTTACTGTAAATTTGGATAGCAAACGACTATGTTTTATTTCAGTAAACATAAAGTGAATATTTATGGAAAATCTCTTATCATTCAGCTAGCTATTTGTGGACAGCTTGCAAATACAGATGATGGGAACTAATGCAAGTCAAGTTTTTATTCAGCAATCTGCCCAGTGGCAAAACTTCGTTGTAGAACCCAATTTCCATTGTGGGCCTTGCTTGAGATGATCCCTAAATTACTGTTTTTTGAGTAAGTACTTGGGGATCAAACCTACCATAATCCAGTACCAAAACTTGGACCATCTGACAAAGCCAGTGTCCAATCAGAATTACACACTTTTTTTGCATTCAGGTTGCCCTAGGAAAATAATTGAAGTGACTTCTTGTTGTAGCATGAGTAAAGATCTTTCTCTTCTCATTAGCCTTGTGAGGAAATTTAAATGTGGCTATCCCTGCTGCGACTACATGCTGAGTGGTTCATTACTACAAGCGTGTTTTTTTAACACATCACATAAATGTACATTGCAGCTAATTTGAGATTTGTGTGGACTATTTTTTTTGACACTCATAGGAAATGGGTTTTTCTATATCCTGCTTCACAAAAATTATGTCAGTGTCTGTGTCATGCACTGCTTATAAATATTGTATTACAGTAATAAGCAATCACTTCTCAGAGTTGCAGACAACATTGAGTTTTAATTTGGGGTAATAAAAATAACTAGATAATTCTCTACTCATTTGCACTGAGACCAGATATGTCTACTTTCCACAAACCAGCCCATTCAGTTTTTCTGGGGGGCTTCTGCTTGCTTTGGTTTGGTTTTGAACTCTCTTGGTTTCATTGGACATAGGGATACTGTCCTCTGAATCACTGATAAACCCTTCTAGATAGAAAGAGCTTCAGTCTCCTTAACCTGATTCCCTTTGAGCACAAAGGGTTAAACATTTGTTGGTGGAGAAAATAGAGCTGGCATGACACTAAAGCCCAGTGGCTCTGGAGGTTAGCTGGGAGATAAGGAGCCATCCATGCCTGTGTCTGTGCTGTTCAACACTTTCTTTGCATTAAGCACTCAGTGGAGCAGTGCAGGAAGCTGTGTTTCTCTGGTGAATAAGCAGACAGCCAAACCAGTGGTCTATGAAGACTTGTTCTCCTTTTCTTGGCTCAATGAATATTTAATTCATCCCTGTAAAAGGGTTTATTGTTGCCTTTCCTACCTCAGAAGGTTTCAACATTTACTGTGACAGGTGGCAGCTTAAATAAGAAAAGGATGAAACAGGTTTTCTGCCTTATCTTCTGTCATGGGTTGAACACTGGCAGCAAGAGGGATGAGAAGACAGACCATTGCCATCTCTTTCTCTGGCACCTCATCCACCAGATATACTTGCAGATCAGGTGCCAAATGTGGGTACAAGGGAGCCCAGTTTTGGCAGGGCTGAATTTAGAAAGCCAGGCACTTACTGATGGGTGCTGCCAGGCTTTGTATAGCTCTTTGGAATGCTTTAGGCAGAGTCCTAGGTGCCTGTAGAATAGTAGAATCTTAATTTGGAAAACTTAAGTCCCATGGATTTCAAACTGACTTGGCAATCAAGCAGTAGCTCAGGTGTGGAGGAACCTCTGTGTGGAGTTGTTTTGTGCTGTCTGAACCTCATTTCTCTGCCACAGGAGCTCCTATCTCTGCCTACTGTAGAGAGGAGAGAAAAAGAGGCAGGGATGTTGAGACTGGCTTTGGTTCTATAGTGCACAAGAAATTGGGCTCTAGTTTTGGGTGGGCGAATACACTAAAATCACTAAAATAACTACGTACTACTTTAATAGCTATAGTTAAATGTGGGTTGTTTTGGTTTTTTTTTTAAGCTATCTGCAAATTGCCTTGCTTTTTCTTAAACTTCAGACTGAGGCCGAAGCTTCTCAGCATCAGCTTGGTTGTTAGATGATATGGGAAGGACACAACAAGTTTGTGTGGGTTAGGGTTGTTTTGGAGAGAAGACCTAAAGTGGGTGCTGTGTATGGAAAATGAAGTCTTCAGGAAGGCTACTTGATTGAAACACGGAGAGGACTCCCGTGAGTGCAAACAGTGAAGAAACATTCTTGGTTCTTCCGTACAATTCAAGAGCAAAACTTTCACTGTCTCAAAGGTGTGTGGCTTCAGAGAGAAAGATCCACAGGGGACAAACTGGAAGTTTGCTCCACAGGGATCCCCCCTTAGATTTTGTTTTGCTTTCTCAGCATTAGTACCTTGCACTACTGTGTAATCTGTGTTATTTTGGTAAAACCCATCAATCCCAGTGGGAATAGTGTTCCATGTACTATCATTCAGTATTTGTTTTGTAGCTGTACCCATATCACTATCAGAGCTTAGGAAACAGTAATAGAGGTTTGAGTTTTCCCAAATGGCACAAGTGCTGTAATTCAGATTCTGTTTTTATAACTGTCAAGTTACAGGGTGTAACATATCTACTTGTACTCATTTGGGATATTAAGCAGAGGAAAGGCATTGGAAAATTCTCATACTAAACATTGATCTGTTGTGATTATTTCATGAAATGCTAGTACACATTTATCTTAAGGATAGGAGCTCTGCTGGAATATCTGTCATACAGTAACAGCTGTCAAGCAGACAGGCAGATGTGTATAAGAAAAGGCTTGGAAATGCTAAAGGGAAAAAAGTGGAATTCCTCCTCTGAAACTTCTCTATTTCTAGTTTGGTTTAGTACCCAGCTGGCTGGGACACAATGAGTTATTCTTATTACAGCTTAATTGGAAAAGCTACTTTACATGTGGTACATGTGAGCTGTAGAGAAGAGAAATATAATTTGGCTCTGTAGTAGAGTGCTGGTTAGAAAGTTGGAGTGCCAGGTATCTGAATTCTTCTCTGCCTGCTCTCACATCAGTCCATGCTTGCAATCTTCCCTACAGAAAAGAATATGATGCATACTCCATATACCCCCTCTAAAAACCACTCTGGGAGGGCAGTGGCAGAATGGGCACTTTTTGAGTAATGTTGCTCTCCCTGTCTTTGTCTCAAGTGACCTGAGTTAGACATCATACACACATTTTTCCACTTAGCTATTTCTCTTTTCTAGTATTCTTTTGCCTAGCATTTAAATAGCTGCTTAAAGTTTTTTTGAGAGTCAACAATGTGGTTGGACAATACAGACAGCAGAAACATGAAATATTTAACTTGGATACTGGAAAATACAGTAGAAGCTTTCTCCCAAAATGCTGGCACAACCAGCTTACATAGCTCAAATTCCTATATATTGCTGTGTGTAAGCCTTTATAAGAAATGGCAGCTTGTATCTCCCAATGCACATTACCAGTTAAACACGCTTCTTCAGGCTGGTTTGCAGAGAGCTTTGATTCAGCAGTGGGTCAGACCAGAAATAAACATACATTCCTGGTGTTTGCAGTGCTCTGATTTCCCTACTTGAGGCAAGAAAATAAATGACATTGGAGCCCTGGGACTTAACTATGAGATGTTAGCAGCAATCTCACTGGAAGGTTTTTAAAATTTGTGATTCCCTTACACTTTGTGTGCTGAATTCTGTTACCAGCTCATTAGGCTTTCTGGGCCGTCTGTCTGTCTCTGGTGCTGTCTCACATTGGGTAGGGTACAAAGTAGTGCTTAAAAAGCCTGAGGTGTAGTATTTTTGTGATAAACACTTACATGTATGCCTCTATAAAAATACGTATTACATAAATATTCAGATATTTATTTGAAGTTGGATTGATGTGGTCCACATGTCATTTCCTCCAGGAGAACATGACTTTTCAGGCCCGTGTGCGTGTACCTAACAAATACAAACCTTAGCAAGCTTTAGTTTTTGGTTTTTTTTTCTGGAAAATATTTCAAACAAGTTTTGAAGAGTATCAGAAATATGTATATTCTCAACTGCACAAGATTTCTTTTTAAGCACACATCGCTCTCTACTTGGAGGCAATCAGGGATTTTTAATTATCCTTTTGAGTAATGGAAACTGATCAGATTTTTCTTGGAACCCACCTGAAATGCAGGTTGTATTGTTTGGGGATTTAAAAAGAAAAGAAGTGCTCAGGGCTGCTTGGTCATGCAAATTCATGCATAATTAAATGCCACAGCACTTTCTTGGAAGTCGACAGGTTTTGAACGTGAATAATAACACAGGCTGGAGTCCACTGACAGAACATCACAGCAAGTCACTCCACTGTTTCCTGCAGGCTTGTCAAAATATTCATGACCCTAGCCAGCTCCCTAGTCTTCCTTATATTTTATTTGCTTTCTCCTTGCAGACTACAGAATCCCTTGTTTTGCCACTGTGGCTTTTGGAAACATCTTTTTGACCTGAAGTTTGCAAATGATTCCTCCATGTAAATGAAATGGTAATCACCAAACTGTTTATTACCTAACAAATGAGAGATTCAGTTACATCTAATAGCGAGTCAAGTCACGCTTGGTTTTTAAAGCTTCCCATTGTGTGTTTGTCTGTTGTAAAACAGTCTATTTGCAGTGGAGGATGCTTCAAGGTTACATTAGAGAGTCTTTGCCCTATTTGAGTTCTTCAGTTCTGGATTTTTCGTTTGTGTAATGACTCACTCCTACGGTTTTTAGTGAACTTGGAAAAAATGGCATCCTATTTTGTCTTGTTCACCAATTTGATACATTACTCTATTACAGCCACAAAGAGATACAGTTCTGTCAAAATCTGCTTGGCTCTACAAAAACAGACCCTGACCCAGAGGTATCACAGTCATAAAAAGATTTTGAAACAGGCTGCAGCACATTTGTCTCTATGGCTTGGCTCAGAAAGAACACAAGGTTTTCCAGCATCTTCTCCTTTCTTATTATACAGATCACGTCTGGAAGAGGCCAGGTGCCTACCCAAATCTAGCCTGCAGGTACATGACACTGTTCCTGTTGTATTTCGATTAGCTTCTACTAATTGTCCGGGAATTTTGGTGCATTCAATTGCAATGACAGGTTGTTTCTAAATAACAAAAATAGAAGACGACTGACAGGACGAGGTGGGGAAACGAGCTGTATAGAGAAATCATATCTGTTAAATAAGTTCATATTTGTTTTGTTTTGTTTTTTTCAGAAATGTTTATCTAATGCATATACTGAAATGCATGCTAAGAAATGGGGGTTGTGTTGTGTATGAACTCCCAAATTTACTGGTCCCTGTACTGGCGCCACTGGTTTCCATATTGGAAGGTCATCTAAGAAAACACTGATGGGCTTAAAAATGATGGCTTATATAGAAACTGATAGAATAGTGAGTTTTCCAGTTCTCTTACTTTTTAAATCAAGAACTAAGACACTTAAATGATGATATGCTTTCAGTCAGGAATTACGGCATGCTGCAAAAAATACTGGGTGAAGCTGTAGGACTCATGTGTTTTACTGCGATTCAGGCTATCTAATACCCTTTCTTTGTAAGATAGCCTAGCCTTGAAAGGCATAAATTAAGAAAATCATGTGGAAGCGTGTTAAGAAAAGAGTTATTTTTGGGAAGAAACCAGCCTGCATGGGGAGCAATGTGATTGGATTTGGGTGGGCTACATATTAAATGGATGACTGTGTGTATGCCTGAGAACTGTAGGAACTGAAATTGCTGTAGTTGCAATTCCACAGCTGTCTCTTGTAAATAGTATCCTGGGATTTCTTGATATCACAGCTATTGCTTGCTCTTTCAATTACTAGTCTATTTATGCACATATTGGGGATGCAGATTTTCCTATGAAGAGAACTTCCGTTAGATATGACCTTGCCAGGCATTTATCAGCACAGGTTACAGGAAAGATTTTTATTAGTATTAGAATTTATGCATCCTGCCTATCTTCTTGAAACAGCACAGCAGAACAGGAGTTGAAAGTAACTGCCTTTTTTTCAAATTTTATTCCATGCATGGTACATACATTCTTTCTTGGTTGCAGTGTAAAGTCTGGGGTTTGATAAATATTAATAACTGGAAAAAAAAATTAAGGTGTTTTGTGTCTTTTTGGGAGTTCATGCTGCAAGGATTTTGTGGCTAATTTATGCAGCAGTGGGGCTAGTCTATGCAGGGTTGCTTTCTACACCTGTTGTAGCAAGCTTAGTGGACTCTGGCCTCGCCTTCTTCAGAGGAATACATAACATAGGATTTTAATATTTGAAAGGACAATAGAAAATAAGGGATATTTATTCACAGGCATTATTCAAAGCAGGAAAGAACAACTGCAGCCCAACTCTCCTGTGCCCTGAGCCATGACTGTGTTCAGATACCTTCAGAAGCAAAGAGGGTGTAAAGTATTTTGATTGTAGAGCACCATCCACCTTATTGCTGCTGTTGCATTACCAGAAGTAGGTCTGATTGATCAGCTGGCTGTTGGGAAAGGGAGAAATTAAATGGGAGACAAGGAGGCTGTGGCTTCACCAATCCTGCATAGTTACATGAATAATGTTTTACTTTCCCAAACAAGACTCAGCAGTGTGTCTGGCATGTAAACCACTTTCCAACAGCAGGAATTGCTTTGAGGGGTCTGCAATGATGTTCAGAAACCTGTTCTTATGTTTAGGTGAAAGAATCTCTAATTTCCTCTAGAAAACCACAAATCCCTGTACTTGCTGCATAGGATTAAGGCTGTAGTGTAATGAACCAGCATGATGACTGTTACCTAAATCTAGTTAAACTGATCAAGTCTGAGATTGTGAGATGAATGTTTTCAGATCTTGCTTTAAGGGAAAAAGAAAACAAACAACAAAAACTAATGATGGTGTTCCTAGGAGGAAAACCATAGTTTCAGAACAAGTCAGATTAATGTACAGACATGTTTGTGTGAATGGATGAGGGTATGATGGATGTAGGTCCTTCATGCACTCTTGAACATGCTAATTTGTTGGACGCTTAGGCCAATTCTCAGTAAATACCAGATATCCCCAGAGATGCAGTAGCTGTGTAGCTGCACCAGAGATGGGGTTGGAAACCTTACCATTGCGTTAAACTCTGTGGGATAAGAACAACCTGTCATGTCTGAAAAAGGGAGAAGGGCAAGTTCTCAGCCACTGTGTTTTTTTCTGGAGATCGCCAGATCTGTATCAGTAATTTTTGCCTGAATATGCTGAAAGAGTGACTTACTTCTCATACCTTCTTTGGTATGAGTTTTCTTGAAATAGTGCAAGATTTCTCAAAGGGCTACATTGGAGTAGTGATGCCAGTAGTGATGTTGAACCCAGCTATTTGTGAAAATGAAGTACTTGAGTTTGAAGATGCTGCTGCAATGGATGCCTTGGGAACTTTAGTATCATTTATCTAAATCAATGAAGGCACATATGTTTTGTTACTAAAATTGGTAAGAGCTGTAGGAAACTAAGTGAGGGAAGCTGTCTCTCAGATAAGCCTGTAAAAACACCTGGATGCACAAGCAGATTTTCTGGCACAGATTTGCAAACTGCAACAACTGAGACTGACAAATATTCTGCTTTCTAACCGTGTCGGAAGAGCTGAGGTAGGACTCGTTTTCCTTTGCACTCCTGCAGTTCTCCTTGTGCTTTGCATAAGTTTTGTAGGGTACCATAATTGTCATTCTGACGGGTTATGCATATGAATGAGGCAAGATCTGTGAGAGAAGCAATACCCGATATGGTTGGCAAAACCAAAGTTTTGCATATATGAGGTTGAGTTTTAAAAAATGAGCCAGTAAAAGCTCTTTCTCCATCTATCAATCAGCATAACAAAAGAGACTACCTCATCCCACAAAACTTCCCTTTTAATCAAGTTTGTTTCTGTTGGAGCTTTGAAGATCATCTTTTAAAAAGCAAACTGTGGTCAATACGTGCATAAGAGCCTGAGATATCACTTTTTTGAGCTCAGTGGGCCTCAGTGGTTTTGCACCACAGTTAGCTTCACATTGCAGGGCAAGTGTAGGTGTGACTCCGTAATTAAATGGAGAGAGAAGTGGCTCTGCCCATCCTGGTTTCGAGAGGGATATTGTGGCGTATTTCCTGCATTATTATTGTTTTGCTGATATACCATCATGACTTTGGAGGGCTGGGGTGTAAAATTCGTTTTCCCCTAAAGGCTTTTAACTTGAAAAGAGCTGCATGCCTTCATTTGAACTGCACAGCTGGGATGAAGTGCTCTAATATTTCTGCTGGCCAGTAGTGTTTGCAGCAGGAGGTCTGGGTTCTGGTAGTATTTTAGTTTTCCGAGAAGAGGGAGAAAAATGTGTTGGAGGGCCTCCAGATAAGGTGCGTCCATGGATGAATCAAGTATAACAAATGCAAAGCACTGTGTACAAGCAACATGTGCCACGATACTCGCCTCAGTGCAGTATTGCTTGTGGGAAGAGCTTGAGTTTAGCTAATGTGTCTGTTCCTTTGTAATTCAATTATGACTCAGGGAAACAAATAGGAGTGTAAAGTGACAGAATAAAACAGTTCTGTGCTGCTTTCTGATCTGCAAGTGCTGGTGAAAATACCTCTGGTATGTGGTGAGAAAGTGCCTGCCTTCCTACTTTTTTTTCCTCTTTCTTTTGTGGGTTAAATAAATTTGGGGCCTGAGAAGAAAAGGCATAAGAAGAAAAAGCATGAGACAAGAAATAATTCTAAACAAACAATAAGCCTCAATTAAATCCTCTGACTTAAGAGAGTACCTAGAAGAGTAGAAGGAGGCAGCCTCTTCTCCCACCCACTGCACCCACACAATTTTTTCCGTTAGGATTTCTGTACAGGCCAGTATGGGGAGAAGACTTTGTTGTTGTTCATAAGTAGCTGCTAGCTGTCACAGCTAATCAATACAAACAACCTTTAATCAATCTAGCCCCAATATAGGGGAAGAATTGAGTTTTCAATCTTCTTGTGTAGTCAAAACCATCCAAAGCAATTGGATTCTGTGATTGGGAGAAGACTGAATTTCTTATCAGGATCAGAAAAGAGAGTTTTCTTGCCTTCCAGAATGATACAGAAACTATCGTGTCCTGTTTTACAGATTATGATTATTTCAGAAGCTTATAAAGCCTTCCTCTCTGCTTATTTTTATATGTTGTGTTAAAACTGAAGGATTATATACATTTGTATGGAGTTCCCCATATGACTAGCTTCCTGTACTGCTGCTAATTTGTTATGTGAAGTGCTTTTTCCCTGTTATTAAGAGAAAAATAGGCAAAATAATTCTCTTGAAACTTTGTTGCCAAATGAGGTCAGATCCACAAAGAACTATTTTTTAAAAAAGCAAACTGATGTATATGATTCATTCAGATGATTTAGAGGCTACTGTGGGAATTTTTTTCCTGCAGGAATTTGTCCTGAATACCTGGACTTCAACTTCTCTTTTAAGACTACAAAGGAAGGTAAAATTCTCCATTTAAAAAAAAACAAAACAAACCTTTTTGGCATGGTTATCTTAACCTCCTTAGGAGGAGAAATTAGCATACCAAGTAAGTGCACCAAGAGGAGCAGTATTCTGTGAGATGGGAGGAAGAGCCTGTGAGTCCAATATCAGAACTTTTAAAGTAGTTTTCTCTTTGAATTGGGAAGAGGTGAAAAAATCTCATTGGTTGCACAAAGGTAAATTTGATTTTTGTTTTTTTTTGTTTGTTTTGAAACTGGCCCAATCTCAACAGCAGTAATCATTCTTAAAATCTGTCCAGTTGCTGGTGCCCTCCAGACCTCTGTCACTTTTATCCTCTTCCCCTTCCAGGTGTTAACTGTGGCCTTGTCTTTTGCAGCACCCAATTACTCCTACTGCTCTCTGCCCCTTGTGGTGCAAGATGATGCCATTGGGATGCTTTGCCTTTCTTTGAATCCCTGGCTTGGTCACTTTTCTACCCTGGTCAGAGATTTTTCTTTTCCATTCATTGTAGCATTTGATAACCCTGGTACTTGCCTCTCATTATTATCCTCTCTGTGTGCTCATTGATGTGTCTTGTCTGAAGCTTACTTGGATTCTCACTTATATGCCATCTTATCTTTTATATCTCTATCCTGTAAATATTCAAATCCCTCCTGATGAGCTACTCTGCTGGATACTTATGAGGCTGCAAAAATTTAGAGAGAAGCTAGAGAGACAATTTTTGTTTTGTTTCTTTTTCATGTCTTAAAAGCATGTTAAGTATATTATATGGGGCTTTTTTTTTGCTTTGCTTTTTTTTTCCCCCTTCCCTGCTCTTCTCCTTTATCTCTTTCTCTGTGTTTGCAATTTCTAATTTTTTTTTTTTTTTTAGCTCATGGCCTCTACTGCTTTTTCCAATCCTCCTTTCATTTGGAAGCAGCAACCCCTTCCAGTAAAATTATACAGAGGATAAAACCAGCTCCTAGTACTTCCTGGAAAGATGAAGGTTTGATTCTTGACAGGCAGTCCTAATCTATAGTTTGGGGGTGAATGAATAGATCATAAGTGTGTTTGAACTTCTTTTTTTCCTCAAAGAAGGGTGCTGAGATGTGCTGTAACTCAGGCTGAAGCTAAAAACATGAAGTGCCTGGAGGAAATATTTGTAAATATCCCTCATTTCCAGTTGGCTTTGAAACTCTGAGTCATTCAGGGTGCCTGAGCCCCTGACTGCCTCTCACTAATCTTTCTAGCCTTTTTCTCCAAATAACTTGAACTCTCTTAGTCTGTTTTCTTTTCAGCTGAAGCTCTTAATGCTCCCCCTGGATCATGTGTAGTACATTTTCCTTATCTGCTTGAGATATTGTCTCAATGCAACCTCTGCTTCAACTGGTCTGTGTGGTGTAGTGGGATTTTTTTCCCTGCCATCTGTACTCTTAAAAAGATCAAACACCTCTGTAATTTTTCACTCTTTTAAATTATTCAGTCTTTTAAAAGATTAATGTAAAGGCAGTGCCTGTTTGTCTCTGCCCCTGCTTTCTGTCTATGTGTATATAGGAGTGTTTATATGTGAGTGTATATATATTTTTAAAGGTAGATGAGGTGTAGCAGCAAGACTGTACATAGAAGGAAAGTAAGTCAAGCACCTTGACTGTTTGTTCTCTGTCCCCGTGCTACTTTTCCTGCAGAAAAGCTTCTTTGGCTTTGTGGCACCAAAACATCACATTGGCTGTTCTTTGGAAGCAAATGGATGCTCTTGCAGTTGGCACTTTTAAGTCAAGCATTGACTGTGTTCTGTTGTGGGTAACAGCCAAGGACTAAAATTATAGAATCATAGAATGGTTAAGGTTGGAAGGGACCTTAAAGATCATCTAGTTCCAACCCCCCTGCTGCGAGCAGGGACCCCTACCACTAGACCAGGCTGCACAAAACCTCATCCAACCTGGCCTTAAAAACCTCCAGGGATGGGCCATTAACAATGTTCCTGGGCAACCCATTCCAGCACCTTACTACCCTCATAGTGAAGAATTTCTTTCTGATATCTAACCTAAATCGCCCCTCTTTCAGTTTAAAGCCATTATCCCTTGTCCTATCTCTATCTTCTCTGATAAAAACCCCCTCCCCATCTTTCCTGTAGCCCCTTCAGATACTGGAAGGTGCTATAAGGTCTACCAGAGCCTTCTCTTCTCCAGGCTGAACATCCCCAACTCTCTCAGCCTGTAACTTCATGAGTAACTTACACAAAGGGGAGTTATCAGAAGACAGTGTCTGGTCAAGCACAGCACCTCTTAGGGGTTTTATTTATATTCAGCAGTATAATATTTGAGGACCAGTACTCATAAAGGTAAATAATTAGCATGAGGTTTCAGCCATGAAGCTCATTTGATGTAATCAAGCCCTTAATAACCTGAAGTCTCTAATAAACCTGGTGAGCTGGAATTCTTAGAGTCACTGAGGTGTTACACTGCCTGTGAAGAAAAATGCCTGAGAAGAGCTGAGCTGAGGAGTGTATGAGATCTAACTTGGCTGTGCTGTCAGACATATTATTTTATTTGATTCACTACATGCTTTTAAAAAATAAACCACATCTTGCTTTATCTGTTGAGCTTTAGAAAGATACTTCCCAATTTCTTTATACTCAACATTTTTTAGAAATCTGGACACCATTATTAGATACAGAGCCCCAGGAATGTCTCAGTATTGATATGTCATGGCAATAACAGCTTTTTGTTTGGTATTCTTCTGTGAACTCATTGAAGGATTGCATTTGCTGCCCTCTGCATTGTCTTAGCATCTTATCTGTATTTGGCTGGTCTTAATCTTATAGGTTGTGAATTCTTAAGCTTACCAGTGATACTCATTCTTGATACCTGATACCAATTTACATTGAACTGTTTTCCATATGATTTTTTTACCAGAGCTGAACATACTGTGCAATAAGAGATTTCTTGGGAAATAACTATTGACTTACTTCTGCATCACCTGCAGTGCTTACAACCACTGCATTTCTGTAATTTTCTCTAGGATTCATAAAGATAATGAAAGTACTATTTCAAGAAAAGTTTTCTGAGTGACTTTCTTTAGAGTAGCCTTGATTCAGTTATACTTTGACATTTTCAATTTGTTTTTCGTTAATCTCTTGCTTGTTATTAATGTAATAAGTATTTCAGTCAACATTTATTACTGTGCAAAATGTATTGTTGTACAAGATCAGATTTATGAACACATTAAGACAGTTATATCCACAATAGACACTAGTTCTGAATCAGAAAAGCTCAGAAATTAAGACTGAATGGGTATGTTTTACTGATTAAAACAACCATTGGAAACACTGATTTTCTTCAAAACCTATTTCTTTTAGTACAAGAACAGTGAAATATCCACTGATTGAAGGTAAGAGAGAACTAGAATGCCCTATTCTGAATTAGCTTAGCTCGGAATCAATCTTAGTTCATGGCTTTAATTACACTAATATTAATTAGTTGAAATAATATTACCTAAAATATTCTCCCATTTAGATTGCTAACTCAGCAAAAGAATTTAATCAACCAAAGTTGTTATAGAAGGAAACAAAATCAGCTTTGCTTAACAAAACCAATTTGTTCTAATGTGTTATCATCTGTCTCTCTCTCTCTGGGAGGGATGAGGCTTTCCTATCAGAAGACATCTCTTGATATGAAGCATAGCTACAATTGGGTTTTAGCTTTCTAGTTACAGGAACTTTTCAGCAGTGGGTACAGAAAAATAAGAAGGAACGTGGTTATCTGTAATAAAAAGTAAATTTTGAGCATCTTTTGTTTAGTTTGTGTGTCTACATAGAATCATAGAAGGTTTGGGTTGGAAAGGACCTTAAAGATCATCAAGTTCCAACCCCTCTGCATGGACAGGAACATCTCCCATTAGATCAGGTTGCTCCAAGCCCCACCCAACCTGGCCTTGAACACCTCCAAGATGTGGCATTCACAACTTCCCTGGGCAACCTGTGCCAGTGTCTTGACACTCTCATTCCTTCCTAGTATCTAATCTAAATCTACCTTCTTTCAGTGTAAAGCCATCACCCCTTGGTCTATTACTCTCATGCCCTTGCAAAAAGACCCTCCCAGACTTTCTTGTAGGCCCTCTTCAGGTACTGGAAGATGCTCTAAGGTCTCCCCAGAGCCTTTTCTTCTCCAGGCTGAACAACACCAACTCTCTCATCCTGTCTTCATAGCAGAGGTGCTCCAGTCCTCTGATCATCTTTGTGGCCCTTCCCTGGGCTGGCTCCAATAGCTCCATGTCCCTGTGTTGAGGACACAAGAGCTAGAAGCGGGTGGGGGTCTCACGAGAGCAGAACAGAGGAGGAGAATCTCCTCCCTCCACCTGCTGGTCACACTTCTACATGCAGGTGTTTGGTTCTGCACATGCTTGCTGTTGGTGATGTTTACCAACCACTAAGGTGTATGGGCCTGGACCCACTCTTGGGGTGAAATATCTAAATGTTACCCCAGTGAGAGCTGATCACATCCTCCCAGGCCAGTAGAGGACCGAAATTACATCAGGACTTCCCGTGCCTGCTCCTGAAATTGTTTCATAAAGGATGAAAAAGCTTTTTGCCAGAAGTAGCTGAGGTTTTTTGTTGTTTGGGTTTTTTTAAAAAGAAAAAACAAGGATTTAAAGTTGCAGAAAGATGTCGATGAGATTTTTTCAAAATCATTTAAGTGCTTCATTTTTTGAAAACTGATAACATGCCTAGTTCCTTTAAAAATCTTACTAAAGAAATTCTCAGGGTGAAGATAATCAATGGAACACTGATTAAAAATGGCCTTCCACTTGACTTTTAGGATGTTTTCTTTAGCTCCAGGTGATATTTTTCCCTGTTTCATGGCAGAGGATTATAGCTCAATGGAAAAAAGCCCATCCAGGCAAAACGATCTGGTGCCTTTCAAGATTTCAGTGAAGCTGCTTCTTCTGACATAGCTGGGTAAGAGCCTGGGGAAACTCAGATGAAAATTCATCTTACAAAAAGCAGATTCACTTCTGTAATTTTTAGGTATTATTATGGAGTAGACTTTCTTTTTCCTTTTTTTCCTTTTTTTTTTTTTTTTTCTTCTTTCTTGTGAGTGCTGCTGCTCAGGGTCTGGATAAATCAAAAGCAGGCAGGATGAGAGGGAACTGTGCAGAGATGTTGAATTGGCTCTGGCAGCAGAGATTTTGGGCTCCACTCTGCGTGCGCTCTTTGGAGCCCCAGAAGTTGGTTCAGGGTATTGATGGGTGATCAATTCCATTATGCAGTGGTAATGATGTAACTGAAAAGTTTTATTTTCTTTAAAAATAGGGGAGCTGCTGATCGACCTGTTTTGCTGTGTGGGCTTCAAAATGTCTTCTGCTTCTAGTCAAGAGTGTGACACTTTGATATAGGATCATTACAAGTAAAAATAGGGGGGTTTTGTCTCAAAAAATTGAATGGGTCAATCTGTCCTACCTGGAGTTTTTTCTTAAAAGATTTTTTTTAAGTTGAACAAAGTAAGTAAGTTCCATTAATACATATCATATGTTAGGAAAAATGGCAGATAGATGAATTTGTAATTTTGAGCAAGTTTCAGACTTGCTTGAACAGACTTAATTTTAGGTGAACCATGTTGAATTATGATAACGGCATTTCTGATAAACTGGCATTAGTGTTATGTTCTCTTAAAATGTTATTGAAGAGCAGCTGATGGAGAAATCCTCATAGTACCTGATCTTTATTCATGTATCTTTTGAAACACACTGTGCTGAGCATAAAGGTCAGCTTTATCTTCTTGGAAATGACAGAAATTCAATTAAATATGCTGTTATAATCAGGAGAAGAACAAGATGTACTTTTCTCTTTCTGGAATCCCTTCCTTTTTTCTAAAACAGAGCATAACTTACAGCAGAAAGAATTAAATGAATAATATTTTTTCCTTTTTTTTTTTTTAATTCACATTCTTTACATGATGGTTCAAGAGGCTTAACTTCTGAGACTTGCACAACAAATTTAAAGTGAGTGTGACCACAGCAAATGTGGACTAGTCCCCTTGTACTATGAAGCTGGGATGAGCTGTTTTGTCTTCTAACCAAACTTTTTCATCCCATTTATTTCTTTCTACTGTTACTGTGAGAGAAAACAGTTGTAAGCAAACCAAAGCGTTTCGACAAAGAAACTGTTGGCTGTGAAACCCCCAGGAAAGAAATAGTTGAGAGCAGGTTTATAATTTGTGCTGCCAGAAAAAAATATTTTAGGAATAAAATAGATGCTTTTCTGTGAGAAATTGTGAGCATCTGGACATTTTTAAGAACCAAATAGATAATTTCCAGATTAGAGAAGAGTTCTGTCTCAGCACTATCTACTTGAAGTAATATTTTTGTCATTTTGCTGACATTTTAAGAATTAATTAGGCAGACATCATTCTGGGTTGACATTTGTGAGAAGCTGAATTTCAGAAACTACAAACCTTTTCTTAATTGGAGCACCCTGATAAACAGAGATAAGTTGAGGTCAACACTGTTCCTGGCAAAATGTTGCCAAAGTATTTATGAACATTCAAAAATCACATAATAACTCCTCTAATATTGCTGACTTTACTTTGTAAACCCATGTTAAAGCAAATGATCTGATATGAGATTTGGTATTTTCAGCACTGTTCAGCCTTGTGGTGTACACAGCTGTTTTATCAGAGGAGCTATCCAGGTAATGGTCAGGTATGCTACTGGATTACTTTGATACAGAGTACCAGGAATTGGAATAACATAGGATTTTTTTTAATTATTATTCTTTTTTTAATACATTTACTTCGAGTCTCAGCTGGAACTATGGTTGTTCAGGATGGTAGAAGAGAAGAGAGTTGTCATCATTTGAAAAATTAGTAATAATTTTTATAAGAATGGGCTTTATTTGTACTATGCATATTCTGTTTTGTTGTATTTAAGTTTCAGTTCTGAGCAAATACCAGAATACTACTACTGGAAAAACACACTTTAGAAATAGCTACCAAACATTGCAGTAGGGACTCAGACTTCAGTGAATTATATCCATGTTCTGTCTCAAGTGTTCCTCAGTTTCATCCCTCAGCATTCTTATTTAGGTATAGAAAAAGATGCTAGAGCTGTTGATATTGAAAACCTACAAGCTCATGCAGAAAGAGTCCTTATTTTATTTCCAGGTAAGACCTTTCCTGGAATGTAATAACTTTGAAATTACCCTACAGAAAAGAATACCACCTAGATTACCAAGCATAAGTAAACTTTTTCAGTCCAATATCTCGATTCAGGAAAAGAGATGGAAGTAGCAACAAATATGCAATAACAGTATCCTTCTACTAAGCATTAAAAAAAAAAAAAAAGACACAAAAATTACTATCTGGAACAAAGCAGCAATACCAGGCTGCTTTAGGATGGCCAATCTAGTAGCCAAAACACCAGATTTAGGATGGAGAAAATTTTATAGCATGGAGATGAAGAAGAAATTACAGAGACTTCCATGGAGGAAGATAAGTAATATTACATATTTTCTTTTGGTCCCTTGGTCATTAAATAGTTTTGGTGGTTTGGTTTGTTTGTTGTGGGTTTTTTGTTTGTTGTTTTGTTTTTCCATTATAAAAAAACCCAAACACATTTATTCTTAATAAATGAAGTTCCATGGCTTAATGTAAAAAGAAAATTGAAAAGTGTTCTGAACTAAGTATGGAGGAGAAATTGAACACAGAGTATATGCAAAAAGCACAGTGATCAGAGATCCTTATTTCTCAGGAAACTAAAGAAAGTGGAGATATTTCTGTGTCTGGTTTAAAAAAAAAAAAAAAAAAAGAAAAAAGAAAAAAGCTTTGAAAACTGGAAAAAAACAAGCAAAAGAGCCATTTCTTCTTGTCTCGAGACTTTTTAATCTTCAAACACTTTGGCTTGAAAAAGTCTTCTCCCTTGTGACAAGCAGGCAGACAAGAACCAGGGCAACATCTGTGTTGGCCTAATAAAACCTGAAGTGCAGCTACATTTACAGTACATTGAGAACTGCTGAGAAATTAATGTGAAGATTGTGCAGGGCATTGCTGAAAAGTCCAGTGAGCAGCAAGCAACTCCTCAGCATTAACCCTTCTGTGGCAGGAGAGTCTGGGTGTTCTGCATTTGAAGTCACTAATGCTGCTACAATTAAATATTTCAGTGGCTGGAGCAAAGAGGAAATAGCTCAAGCAAGCCTGCTAGCACTTCAAACCTGAGTAAATTCTCTGAGCTTTATAGAGAATAATTCAGCTGTGCAGGTTTTGAAATGGAAGTGTTATATAAATTAAGGTAACGGGACAAGGTAGATGTTGCAGAAGAGCTGTAACAGCTTTCTCAAATTTGGCATTAGTGGTATCTTGATAACAGGATTTGGGAGCTACTGTTGATAAATAACCAGAATCTGAAAAATGTGTCTAAATGGATTGGCATCTTCAGAAAAACATTGATGTTTATGTCATCGCTCTCGGACACGTAAGACATGAGCTCAACGTACACTTTAATTTTCTCTGTCTTAAATTCATCCATCAGAAAAAAAAAACAGCCTCCCCACCCACCTCCAGTGTCTGCTCTGAAATGTAAAAGACCCATTTGTGTATCATAGATTTGTATTTATTTGTGCTTCTCTGACAGCTTGGCCAACAGTTCATATTCCCTCGCTCCCCAGGGAGCTGGCAGATGATTAGCAGCAGTATTTAGCCAGTGGGAAGAGTGAGGCAGAGGCAGGTGAAGAATCCTGTTTGGCCTTTCATGGGTGTCTAGCAGAGCTGGGAATAAAATGTAGCTGTCTTAGCTCACAGATCTCTGTGGCATTTGAAAGATCAGTGCACACATGGGAGCATTACAGACTAATGTGACTGACAGTTAAAATAATCTGCTGATTTGCAGGCAAGCACTCAAGTAATGTATCAGTCTGATGGGTCTGAAATTTAACAAATTTTAAAGGATTTCTATTGTATTCCCCTACTCCCTCCCCCACCTCAAATCCCCAAGGCTTCCAGACTCAGTTTTCTATTTCCAATTTAGTACTTCAAACTTCTGTTGAAAGCAGCATAGATTTTTAATATGAATGAACAGTTCTGGGGGTTGAGACCAACCTTTGAAATGTTTCCTCCTGTATTAATTGTATGGACAATATTTCTGACTATGCTTCCTGAAAAAGTACATTGCATGTTTGATTAAATTTCATTAGGGAATTGCAAAAATACCTTCTGGGATACGTTGTTTAAAAATAAAATTGAAAAGCAAATAGGGTGAAGTGGATCAAATGGGAGAAATTCTTGAGTTTGCCTGAGATGGGTTGAAAAAAAACAAAAAAAATAAGGGCATGGAGGAAGGATCTTCCATATGAATGTCAGTCCTTGGCCCATATAATAGAATCATAAAATGGTTTGGGTTGGAAGGGACCTTAAATATCATCTAGCTCCAACCCCTCCACATGGGCAGGGTCAACTTTCACTAGACCATGTTGTTCCAAACCCCATCCCATCTGGCCTTGAATGCTTCCAGAGATGGGTCATCCACAACTTTCCTGGGCAACCTGTGCCAGTGTCTCAGCAACCTCACACTAAATAATTTCATTCTAATGTCTAACCTAAATCTCCCAGCTTTAATCCATTACCCCTTGTCATGTTCCTACAAGCCCTTGTAAAAAGTCCCTCCCCAGCTTTCCTGTAGGCCCTCTTCAGGCACTGGAAGGCCACAGTAAGGTCTCCCCAGAGCCTTCTTTTCTCCAGGCTGAACAATTCCAACTCTCTCAGCCTGTCTTCATAACAGAGGTGCTCCAGCCCTTCATGGCCCTTCTCTGGACTTTCTCCATGAGCTCCATGTCCTTCTTATGTTGGGAACTCCAGAACTGGACACAGTATTCTAGGTGGGGTCTCATAAGACCTGAGTAAAGAGGGAGAATCTCCTCCCTTGACCTGCTGGCAACACTTCTTTTGATGCAGCCTGGAACACTGTTGGCTTTCTGGGCTGCAAGTGCACATTGCCAGCTCATGTTGAGCTTCTTGTCTGCCATCAGACCCGCATCCTCCTCTGGACTGTTTTTGATCCATTTGCTATAGAGATGGGAGCAGTTTCTGGTTTGGGGTCATCTTCTTTCTGAGTGCTCAGGTTCTAGGATCAATGATGTACCCTTCAGATTACCCAGAGCAGGATCCCCACCCAGCCAGCTTTTCACTCTGTTTGCTGCCTGAGCAGTGAAGGAGCCACCACAGGGCTTAGCTGCCCTATTAATTCATCACATTATTACTGGAGTGTGCACCTTAAGTTTTTAGAGACATGTTAATGATCTGCCATTTTTCATTATGATAAATGAAATCCTCTGCATGTAGAGCTCGTCTGAAGAGCAAGTCTCTGAAGGATTCTCCCTTTCTGATTCCCAGGCAAAATCTCTCGAGTTACAGTACAAAAAATGTGACATTGTGTTTTAACTGTGAGCTTCACCTGAATCTGGGCATCAATCTGTGGGCTTCTGGTGTTACAGATTAGTGATGGCAGTGAGAGCTGAGGCAGAAGCATAGCTAATTCTGATAATCACCTTAGGAAGAAAGGAGGCCAGCTTCTTCTTCTTCTTCAGCCAGAAGGGCTCTGCAGAGCAGACAGCAGGAAGAGCTCAATTGCTATTTTCTATAAATTAGGCAATTACAGCAGGAGTAGAGTGATAACTTGCAGTGAATAATAGATGTGTGTGTATATGTATATACACACACTCTGTTCACAAATTATTTGCAGGTCATGTTGGGGGGGATTTGTTTGGTTGTTTGTGGGGTTTTTTCATGTTTTTGTGGGGTTTTTTTCTAGATTACTTGCAAAATAATTTGACCAGTTCTTGGTTTGGAGACTTTTGGATGTGTTAGTTGATGAGTAGTTGTGCCTTGTTGGTCACTGGCTGCAGCAGCTGCGTGCTACATCTGGGCTGGGAGGCACGTGTTGTTCTCTGTCTTGGTCACAGTGTGTGATGTAGCTCTCTCTGTGATGTGTGCAGCACTTTCCTTTTCTAAGGAGACATCCACTGCTCTGTTGCAGTGCCTGCCTGCTGTTGCCCATTGTTCCAGCACTTGGGACTTAGTCATAGGAAACTGATTTACTACATATTGATGTTACTTTAGAAGGAGTGTTTGACACACAGGAAATTCCTCGTGCACCTGGTAAAGATGTTCTTTTTGCAACCATGTGCATTATAATTTGATATAAAATGCACCAGAAGAGTAGCTGAGGTGATCCTGATCTAGAAATGCAGAGGAGCAAATGCCTAAGCTAGTGCTGGTGGTCATAGTATTGATTTGACTTGGAGCTGGGATGAATTATTTAGTTGAGCAAAGATCTATGGGGATGTTTTATAATACTGCTTGCAGGCGCAGAGATGTTATAACAATGCATGGAAAAGAGCTATGTGGATATCAGGTTGGAATCTTGTCAATGCTGTTTCATGTACTGGGCAATGCTTTACAGTTGTTTTTCAACAGGTGATCACACCTTGCTACCCTTTGGAAGCAGTACCTTTTTCCAAAAAGCAGTGATCAGAGGGAAGAAACATGGATGAGTGTTAAAAATACTGGGCTGGGAATCAGGAGGCCTTTTCATACCAACGTGCTGACAGAAAAAGCTATATTAAATATTTTTCTTTGCTTTCTCTTTCCTGAAAATACAAGATCACTCTCTGTGACCCATTTAGCCACCTACTTGTGAGAAGTGATTTGAAGAGTTCACAGTTTAAAACTGCTAGGACACTACGCAGAATTTGCAGTTTCTTGAGACAAATAAAATGTATGTTAAGATATCTTTCCCAAAATATTTGAATTAGTAAAATATATGATAGGGGCAGGCATCAGGAACTTGGTCGTGATCTTTTCTGAATTCTGGAGAAGGGGAGATGGATACTGTGAGAATTGGAAGTGATTTTCTGACATCATGCTTCAGGGGCCTGACCTACTGAAAGTAAGTAGAACTTTTCTGATAGATATATCAGATACAGGATCGCTTTTTATCACTGGATTTAGCAAAATCCATAAACAGAAGTTCAATTTCTGGCTCTTGAGGTATCTGACTACAAGGTAAGCTTTCCTTCACTTGTGTTAGCCAAGTAGTTTGACCAGAAAAATCCTCAAATGATGCTGACTGTGCAGCACAGTCTTGTTACAATGGGCTGCTTGAAGGACTCGAGTAAATTGCTCTGTTGTGCTTTGCTGCGATGGCTTGCCCTCTTCTCACCTTTCTCACTTCACCTTGATTTGTTTCTGAGTTTCTGTTGAAGTTAAAATCAATAGACTTTCTTCTCCTCAGCTTTCAAATCATCATAAATAAGATTTGCCTCTTAAAATACATGCCCTGTGTTTTCTGAAATAACACCATAACAGTACGGGGTGGGAAAAACTGCAATGCTAGTAGATGCTTGAGGCTCAAAATATCTGTGCTCAGTCATTTTTTTTGCCCATTCAATGTTTGTTTACAAAACCCCATTTTAAAGTCTAAGCATTTAATTTCATGGGCATTTTTTGGTGGTGCTTCTTTTTTCTCTTTGGGTTCATCATATTATTTACCCAGTCTTGGTTTCAATAATCTTGCCTTCATCACATCCTGCTCACTGTGTAGAGTTACAATCTACAGTCATAAGAAGAATAAGAATGTGCTGCTTGTCTGAAGCAGGTATTTCTGCAATAACTAGCTAAGCATTTTTATCTCCATGCTACTAATAGACTGAATTGACAAAGATGATGCTTCAGTTTATTGGCAGATTTGAGGCAAAAGGAAAAGGAAATAGGGCAGCTTTGTGTTTAAGCTGTAGCCCAGGGCTCCATCCAGAGTGCACTTTCAAATCTAGATATTTCAGCACAGGGAGACTTGGGTTCCTTTTGCAGTGACTATTGGTATAGTCATTTAACTGCTCTGATTTTACAAATATCTGGGTAACTGGTAGATCCCATTGAGAATAACTATCTCATAGATGGAAAAAAAAAATCGTATGCAAGGAAATTTCCTCAGGTATTGAATCCATGCTGGACAAAAAGAGTTGGGCTGGTTTGTGTAGCAGAACTCTGGCAGCAGTTCAGAGAGCTGTCAGGTCAACACTGAGCAAAGATCATGTCAAGGAAAGGAGAGCAGCCAGGCAGGGAGGAGCTCATGCTGGGGGTGACCACAAGCAGCTGTCCAAGATGGACAAATAACACGGGGAAGGGTGAACCTGATTCCAACACCAGATTTTGGGTTTTTTCCTGGTGCAAAACCATAGTCTTATTTCCTCTCAGTATCAGTACTGCCTTTGTAGACAATTTTTGATAAATCAGCTTGTTCCAGCTAAGATAATTTCCTTGGGAAATTTCTGGTTGGCTGTAGTTGTTTCAACTCTAATAACATGATAATGAAAACATCAAAATAGAAATGAAAATACGAAAACATATTGTACGACCTTTCTTTCCTGTCACCGAAACATGTTTTTCTTTACTGAAAGTGCAATTCACTGTCAGCAAGAAGTCTGTGTTTGTAACCCCCTAGTATACATCTAATTACCATATGGCAATGCCTTGTTTTTAATATAGTTGTGGGAAATTTTAATATGGATTGAAATTTCAATGACTGCTTTAAGAAAAAAAAGAAACGTTAGATTAAAATAACTTGTTTATTTTTCCATTCTGTTTTTCCATTATCTCTTTGTTTTTCTCATGTAGTCATATCTATAGAGATAAAGAGACTAAAAGTCTGTCTTCCCCTCTGAAATGTGTATTCCTTTTTAGTTGTCTCAATAGCTGGACTGAATTGCTAAATCTGTCTTTTACCAGTTCTGTGTATCGAGCAAATGAAAAGATTTTAGAGTAACAGTAGCTCTGAAATGCATGGAACAGAATTTTGCCCTTAATCAGAAAAAGTCTGCAATGTTTTGACATGCTTTGTATCCTAGAATAAAAGACAGTGTCAGTTTAATAGCTGAGCTGGAATGATCCCATGGCTGACACTAATATAATTCAGTGAGTTTGCTGGAAGCAACCGAACTGCAGGAGGCTGTTTAAGCAGATGCAGTGCAAAACTCTAAGTGTGGTTTTGGTTGGACTGAGTATGTGCTTTTGAAGTGAAACTCCTAGTTATCCCTGTGGCTGAGCTGTGGTTTGTCTCTCAGAGCTTCCTCATGCCCCCCAGCCAGAACGGGCCATCTATGGAGGGTACCAGGTTGGGGCTCTGCTGAGCTAGCTCCCTAAAATATAAATAACATGGATGTCAAGCCCTCCTCATCAGCTGCTGTGTGTGCCATTTGCTAATGTAGGTGTGGATTTAGTCGTCATGACAGCAGATTATCTCAGTTTTGTTGTTGTTTGGGTTTTGCAGCAGTGAATCCTGACATGGAGGCAAAACCTCAATGATGTACCTCAATGAGGTACAGCAGATCATTAGCTTCTCTTAGCTGTAATGCTTTCTAAATTTAAAGTGTGATTTTGGTTGCATGGCTAAAGCTGTGGCTTTTGCATTAAGAGGTTCTATTCTGGAGGTTGTCACTGAAGTTGGAAGCTGATTTGAAGAGGTGACAACACCTCTCTTGCTGACACAGCAGGCTTTGTTTCTGTTCCTGCCATACCAGAGTCAGGTGCTCACCCTCTTATGAGCCTGGCTCACTGAAAATGGAATCTCTTAGCATGCAGTTGTAGACCTAAATGGCCAAAAGGAGTGACGTGGTCCCACCAGGCAATATAATGCGTAGGAATAAAAAAAAAAAATCCATGCCAAGTGAGTTCTGTAGAATATGCCTTTTAGAAGACAGAAAAAATGCTGGCAATACTGTTCTGAAACACTGTGCTTCTGCTTGATTGAAGAAATAGAACACAAGTATCAACATCTTATACCAGTTGAAATGCAAAACAAACTTTTCAAAAACAACATTTTCTGGAGCTAGTGTTCCTGAAAATATATTTAAAATTGCATGTTAAAAAAACCAAACTTAATAACCCAAAACAATAACCATTTACAACATCACAGAAGCTTTGATTTTTTTTTTTTGTTTGCTGTTTTCTTGTTTGTTTTTGATGATTGCACAAGGTAAAACTGGATTAATTTGCTTAATGCCACGAAAAAAAAATGGGGTAATGTTAACAGTATGTAGGAGAAGAAGCTGATGTTCTGAAACCACAAAGGACCAATATGACTGCTTTATTTGCTCTAAGTAAAAATAAGAAGTAGATATATTCTTAAAAATAGTAAATGAAACCATTTGCTTATTTTAATTAGATAGTTAAAGATGTGTAAAATCTTCTCTGAGGAGGTCTACATCTACTTAACTTCAGAGAATCCTTCTTAAGTAAAATGAGTCCTTAATCAGCAATGCAAGGAGTCTAAATTAATCATCAGGCAGCTACTTTAGGCTTTAAATCCCTACTTGATGATACTTTGATCCACTGTAAATATTAAAATAAATGTCAACGTAGATCCTCATTGTCCACTCCTGAGGAAAAAAAAAAAAAAAAAGGAGCTCAATGTATAATTTCAAAGCTGACATTATAGAGAAGTTGCCTGTAAGCAAAGGCTTTGGCAGATGTGGCATTTAGGGGAAAAAAATAATTAATGTGAAGTGTAGAAATGGGAAAAATCATAAAAGCTCAGTTCATCCACCGTAGTGCAACCCCTTTTCTGCTTCCTCTTTAAACACCCCCAAAATAGAACTTAACTTACTGTCAGGACTCCATGAAATAACTTGAGAAATTTCATCAAATACTTTTCGATCATGTGTAGAGAAGGAGTTTATTGTCTTTACCATGCTGCTGTGTACATTCCTTCCCTTGCTTTCACTAAGTCAAAATAATAGCCCCTAGCCCTGCTATTCTGTTAGTTCAGGGTGTGTTCAAGCTCGTGGCTTCGCTACATTCACAAAAGTGGTCCCTGAAAGAGTTAAAAAAACCCAAAACAACGATGTAAATACAATAACCACAATTAGAGAAATAGGTTTGCCCAAAGCACAGAGCTTCTGGCTGGCCCTGATGCTGCTGCCTTGTCACAACCTGGTATTTTCTTTCTGAAACTGACGGATGGCAATGACTACTTTGGTTTCTTCTATTTCAGGCAGTAAAAGTGATGAAACGGGGGAACAGGAGTTCACCTTTGCAGTGCAGAAGTCATTGTGACATAGAGTTGATGCTGATAGCCTCCTCTTATCTGGCCGAGCAGGTTTATTTACAGATCTCACATTTCCAGGCTATTTGTAAAGCTCTAACTTGCTGCTGTTGGGTGTGCACAATTCCTACCCCAACTCAGCTTCCTGGGAAGTCCTGCCTTCTTGTGTTTTGTCTCCAAACAACCAATACTTGCGGAGTGAAGGAGTTACTATCGCAGGAGCTGCCACAGCAGCCAGCACTGTATCTCATTCAAACGAGGCATCTGGGTCACCCAGCTCTTTATTTTGTTGCTCAAGGTGACACAATATTACAAGTTTGAAAAGATCTTTCCAGAAATACACAGTTTAGGAAATTGTGAGGTACCTCAGCAAATGGCTTTGGCTTTCCTTGTAGAAACCCACTTCAGAGAAGCAGCAACGTGACTTTGCTGTGAGGAGCAGGTCAGAGAGGATTCAAGCAGTGGAGAAGGTCAGCTTAGTTCATGCAGGAAATGATGGATGAGTTTAGACCAGAAATGATGTTGTTCTGCTTAGGACAATTAACTGCTCTGACAGTTTATATCCTTTTTATTTAAGTGCCTAAATCTGGATTATGTTTCTTAGTTCTGGGTAGCATGTCTTGAAGTTTTATCTGTCATGCCTAACTACAGTAACATAAGCTGCTTTTTCCTTCATGCTGCCAACTCTGGAATTCTGTCTTTAAAATATATAATTATTTTTTTTTAATGGTATTAACAGTTGAGGAGAAACAACATTTCCAAGCCAAAACTACTATTTAAACTTACAAGAACATGTACTAATTACTTAGTCTTCTTTATTTCCTTGTTCCTCTTTTGCTAAGTCTAAATGTGCCACACAGAACAAGTGATCTTTGCACAGAAAAAAATCAGACATTTTTAATTATTTCGTACAGATCATGAGAACTATGAGACATCCACACATCATTGGAGGACTTTCATAATAAATTGAAGGCTGTCATTCTGCTCAGAAGGACTCTCAGCTTTGCCCATTAGAAAACTGCCACTTGTTTATTAACATTCCTTTGTTTTTCAAAATCCCTCCCTTTCCCCAGGGATGTTCCTGGAGAAGCAGTGAGTGATATCAGTGGTGGAGCAGCACTCTGGGAGGCTGTTGTGTAGCCACCCCACATGGGAAGTGTCTGGTGTCCCAGAATGGTCTTCTTAGCTGCTTTGACTCCCGCAGAAATGTCTTCTGCCCTGCCTCATGGGCTGTTTGCTGGCAGTTTGCCCTTGGTGAGGTTGGAGTCTCTGTCTGAAGGAGAAGGGTCCATCTTGCTGAATTTCTTCTTGCCTTCCCCTGCAACACACTAGTGGCTGTCTTAAAATGTCTTTGTTCTTTTTTTTTTTTTTGATTTGCAACTTGGCAATAATTTGTCTGTAAGTCTCACGTGATGGTTCAGCAGTTAGAAGTGGTGTCTAGGCTGGGCACCACAGCAGTCCCTGCCATAGGAGGACCAAGGACTGTGTCCTCTGGTTCCCCTGGGGTGGCACAAACACCCTTGCAGGGCGGCAGTACCTCTGTGCTCATAGCACACAGGCTGCTGAAATAAGCAATCTGGGTGTTTGGGAACAAAAGAGCAGAAACATTCATTTGTGTGTCATGTGGGGGCTGTGACATGTACATCCTGAATCAATAGAAGGATGCAAGCTGCTTTGTTGTCAGCTGTCTTGTCAATGACATGAGATTTACTAACCAAGGGTCTTTTCTAGCACAGGAGCTTGTATTCATCCATCTGCAATGCTGCAGACCAGAGAAGAGTCCTATATTTCTATTGCTGTTTCTATTTGCTGTACCTTCTTGGTCACAGCAAAACAGCACAGGCACACTTCTCTGCAACCTTTCAAAAGGGGAGAAATAAACACAGAATCCTAGAATGGTTGGAGTTGGAAGGGAACTTAAAGATCATCTAGTTCCAACTCCCCTGCATGGGCAGAGACACCTCCTGCTAGATCAGGTTGCTCCAAGCCCCATCCAACCTGCCCTTGAACACTTCCAGGGATGGGGCAGCCACAGCTTCCCTGGGCAACCTGGACCAGGGTCTCACCACCCTCACAATCAAAAATTTCTTCCTAATACTTAATCTAAATAATAATCTGAATAGTGCTGAAGTACCTGACAGACAGTGCTTCTAGGCTGCTGAGAATTAGGGGGAAACCAAAATTGAAGGGGCAGGGTGGTGTTGGGGGGAAAGGAAGGACAAAGTCAGCTCAAGTCGTAGGCTTGTAGTGGGATGAGGCCCTTAAAAATCCCACCCCAGTGCTGAGGAGATGTGCTGTGGGGAGAGCAGTAACAGACAAGGCAAATGATGATGTGGTCTTTTAGCAGTGGTACATGCTGGGAAAGTGAGCAGAACCTAAACCTGCTTTGGTTGGTAATAACCCTCTAGTCAGTGCCTTTAGAGGAAGAAAATCCTTACACCACGTACTGAAAGATGTTAAAAGACTATGTGATATACTGCATCATGTAACGTAGTGGTGGAAAACCAAAACCAACAAGAGGTTTTTAGTTATTTACCTGATTCCATTTAAATTGCGTCTGTGTGTATATGCACTTACATGCTGACATATATACAATGTGTTTTTTTAGCCCAGGCACTAGGAAATTGCTACTTATTATCCAGGTAAGTTATTGGGAATATATATTATAGTTATTAAAACCTACAGTTGCTGACTAGAGACCTGCAGGCACAAAAACTTCTGTTCAGTAAAGCAATGCTATTCCAACCCAGCATAAAGAACTGTGTAGGAAAAAATGAAGCCTTTTATTGAAAAGGATGCAAATAGTAGAGATGTCATTTCATTTGCTATCAGATAATAGAGAAGAATTGGTACATGTAGACAAGGAATACATCTGAAAAAAGAAAAGGAAAACCACCCTGAAAAATGGGATCTGAGTGTGCATAGATTATAAATGTAGGCATAATTTCATGATTGGGAGTAGTTAGCTGAAATCAGAGCTAGTGTTATATTCACACCAGTACAGTTTGGAATTTGCTTTTAGTTTCTGGGTCGTGTGAATGATTGGGTAGTTCTGCAGTTACGTCAAAAGGTTTTGCAAGCATTTTTTAATTCTGCAATATGTCTTGTGGGAAGGGGGAGGCTTTATCTGAGAGCTGAGCATCTAAATGCCATCAAAGGTCTGGGGTTTAGTTTCTATGTTTCTCAATTTAATCTCCTTCTCCAGTACTATTTTCCATGTAGTCCATTTTAATTAGGGATCAATAACAATGTCCCAGCATTTTACTACTTCACTCATTTCAATTGAAGTTGATTGTTTCCACTGTGTTCTGGGCTGTGTAGCAGGAAAATTGCTCAGCAACTGTGATGTGCAGACAATAAAATTACATGGACTTGGCTATTAACCATCTCTAGGGATGAGTTTAGTATTGTTCCACCCTGCATTGACACTAATCTTCTGAAGCTCTCTGCAATATCTGCTGCACTGAAGAAGCTGCATGTCAGAAGAAGATCTAAACCATGTTTCCCCTGTTTTTTTGGGGTCAGCTTACTTAATGGTGCTGTAGCAGCAGTAAATTCAGTGCAAAGCATGGAGATGGTAGAAGAGGGGTTTTTTGGGAGCCTCGAGGCTGCCATTACTGATACCTAGAAGCTGAGGTTAAAGATCTATAAGGAAGACTGCCACGTACCCATGAAGTTTTCATCCAGTGGATTGTGCTGGAGAGAATGCAGCAAAAATGTATGGACAGAAATTAGAGCTTTTCAGATGTTAGGCTAGAGCTTTACAAACACTTGAGTGAAACATTGAAGAGCCCTTCAATTTTCATACACCTGGTACTTGTGTTGTTTTTTTAAAACAAACCTTTTAATGAGAGTCTCTGTTTTAACTAGTAGAGCCTCCCCCCCTACATCACCAGAAACTCACGTGGTGTACTTGACATAATTAAATTCTGTGTTAAGGGCATTTTTCATTAGTTCTAGAAAAACAACCAACACCACTGTTCCCTTAGAAAAATATAAATGTATGCCTAAGAGTTCATTTTGCTTGCTTTTGTATCAGATGAACTAAAGGTAGAGAGGCTCTGACAGTGTTTCAGAAGAGGTGAGGAATTTTCCATACTACTGCAGTGAGTGGGAATTATCAGAGGACACCTGCCAGAGCTCACCCCCCTGCCTCTCCCCACCCAGGAAGGGGTTTCCAAGGTACATCTGAATCCATTCCAGCTGATGGCAATGGTAAAACTTCAACTGACTTGAGGTGGGAGAAAGATGAGCAATGCCATTTGCAGAAGGGAACTATAAGAGCAGAAATGCAGTCTCGCTGCCTGATACGGAGTAATTTTTGCAGATATCCAGAACCAGCAGGCACAAAAATGCTCATACGTTTTTCCTCACCCTAATAAAATTGTCTCTGTTTGTGAACTCATTAGCAGAGGATCCATTTATTCTACAAAGTGTTCGGGAAGACAGGAGTGTCCACAGAGCAGCTCCTCAGAGGGTGTTAGGTGAATGTATTTTTGATGAGCTATCAGGCATCATAAAAGCCATGGACCTCTGAAGAAGCAAATCAAACACAGAGCTGCCTTTTCTGTGCCTGTAGAGGACCTTGACTGTGACTGGTTTGAGGGGAATTAATTTCTGGGCTGCTTTTGAACAGGGATTTTGAATGTGCTTTGTGCTTCAGTGCTCAATTGCTGCAATGTTCTTGCTATTTTAAAGCTTCATGGAACTTGGGGTGCTTGGAAACTGCCTTGAGGTATAGACATCTGTGATTATTAGGCTCGTGCTTTTATCCTGGGAGACAGGGACTTGGTACCACTGAACTGCACTGGGCAGCAACTTTTGGCTAAAACTTTTTTTTTTTCCTGAAGTTGCAACTTGTTGAAAAGGAAAATTTCATTAGGGAAGGGTTGGTTTCCATGTTTTCTTTTTAAAATTAAAATAATAAGGTATATTTAGTACTTTTATCATTTAGTCTGGAAAGGCTTAAAACTGCTCGATTTTTTTCATATGGAATAAAGATATGTAAGAGACACAAACAAAAACATACTAAAAGTTGCAAGCCTATTGAAATGGATGATTCTCATTTACATGTATATAACATGTACCCATATTTGCCCCTGTGTTTCATTTGGGGGTTTAGAAGGTTTTTTACATATCCAGCTGATCTGTATGATAGGGGAGTCTCCAGAAATCTTAATCAACTTCAGGTTTATAGTAAGGGTTGAAGTGACATGACTGTGTCATATGGCTGAGACAAAGGGAAAAGCAATGGTTTTATAGAGTTTTGTGACTGAATGTTTAGGAGGATGGGATTGGGGAAAGAAAAGAAAGTCCAATTAATTAAGTGCATTTGAGACTGACTATATATTGTTTCCCTATAGAAGTTTTTCTGTTTGGAAACTTTGATTTGGAATTTGAAATAGGCACTGTATATAATTAATTATTCAGATCCCTGTTTTTGTTAGATGAGAATGTTTTTTATTTTAATGTTGGATATAGTTACACTTTTTGGTGCTCAAGGCCCTTGAAAAGGAACATTGTTAGAAAGGCCACTTCGTGCAAGTGTTTGGATGGTTTCTCTGTGCACCTGTAGGTCTGGATGCAGAAATCATGCATTTGAAATCACCAGGCTGAAAAGATAAAAAATAGGGAGTGTGCCAAATTTTCCAACAGAAACTACCAAGGTGGTATCTGCAAGAACTGGTATGTTCAGAAACCAGGTGCCTGCTGAACTTCTGAGTCCCTTTGTCCCTGAAGTCCATGCCTGGTGTGAGCAGGTAACTGCTAGCAACAACACCAGGTCTTCTGTCTGTGGTCACACCTTAGTGAATGCAGCTTGGTCTAATAAAAACTGGTTGCAATCTGGGTCTCCTCAGATTCAACACCCCAGCGGGGAAAAATAATCAGGGAATTTCAGACCCAGACAATTTTCTGAAAAAATCAAGTTACCTGTTGTGGTCCCTGTGTTCCCAGCTGAGGTCTCTGACAGCAGATCACTAGTAGGAAGAGCCACTTGGTTGGAAGTTTATGTGGATATACAGACAGCTATGAAAACTTAAAGTTGCACATTAAGTGTAGTAATTATGTCTTTAACTGAGCCCAGCTAAAGTTCTAAATGTACTTCTCCAGAAGTTGTGTGCAAACTGCTGCTGATTAAAGTGGGAGAGGAGCTTCATTAACATTATGATTTCTGATAGTTTTTTGAGGGCAAGGGACTTGATGCTTTGCTCTCCATTAATTTATGCAAATCTTCCTCCTCAAGAAGTCCCATAAGACAGAGAAACACCCAAAGGTAAAGCTTGAAATGAAAGGTACATTAGATGGACTTCTTACAAGGTTAGGTAGCGATAGGGCAAGGGGGAAGAGTTATAAACTGGAAGAGGGTAGATTTTTGAGTAGATATTAGAAAGAAATTCTTGAGTGTGAGGGTGGTGAGACACTGGCACAGGTTGTCCAGGGGAGTTGTGGCTGCCCCATCCCTGGAAGTGTTCGAGGCCAGTCTTGATGGGGCTCTGAGCAACCTGATCTAGCGGGAGGTGTCCCTGCTCATGCAGGAGGGTTGGAACTAGATGATCTTTAAGGTCCTTTCCAATCCAAACCATTCTATGAGTCTATGACAGCTGAAGCCAGCTTTGCTAAAGATGTTCAGGGACCACTCAGTCCAGCCAGTCTTTCATTCACAGCATCTCTGTGGGTATAGGAGGTGGGAATGAAATGTGTGAGAATAATCAGGTTGTAAAGGCAAGATGAAACCATTGTTTTCTGGCCAACTCAGTTTACTTCATGATGCTCCCATGGAGGTGTGCTGCTCAGACTCTTTATTGGCGTGTTAAACATTCCAGAAAATAGCATTTTGTTCAAAGATTAACTAATTCTCAGGACTCACCAGATAAGAAATACTGAGTAGGATTCGTTACCCTGGCCTGGTTATGCATCATTTTGAGATTTCCTGACATACACACACTTGATTTTGAAATTGAGATTGTGAATTTAGATTTTTACCTGACAGGTTTATAATTACACATGCCCACAGCTTAATGAAGCTGCATTGAATCATTTGGCAGAGTTACAAAATGTAATTGGTGCCCATGGCACCGTCTGTCACCTGCAAAGTGGATTATTGTTGCTTTTCTTCATTTTCCTGGCTTAAGAAAGTGTTAAGGGTATTGTCCCTGGAATGCATTTTTGTTTTTAACCAACATATGGTGAGAGTTCATTGGACATTTCTCTTGCTTTTCAATCTTTTGTAAGAAAATCCCATCTGAAAAGATTTTTCAAAACTATTGTGGCAGGATTCAGATTTGATTTTAATTCTCTGCCATAATGAAGTCAATAGAGACTTGAGTCAAATGATGACAGATCCACAAGTGATGCCCCATCTGCTACACTGTCATGTAGAATATTATTCCTCAAAGTTGAACTTCCAAGATAAAATAACCTTATAATGTTAAAAGAAAATTGAAGGTATATTTCTCTAGAGATTTTGGAGGTAGCCAGGAAAATTAAAGTTAATGTATTGATTTTGAAGTCTTAAAGGGAGATATGATCAAATACTTACCTTGCTATTTAGTGCTTTTCTGCAGTAAGGGTGCTGGGATGCCAACAGATCTTGCTGATGTTGAAGCCTTAGATTTATTTGTTTGTGGGTTTTTTGTTTGTTTGTTGTTTCATTTCTTTAATTTTGCTTAAAAGTGTTCTCAAGCCACCTCATGTAGTAAGCACAGCTAGCTGAGGTCTGCCACCAGCTCCAGATTTGCAGTCCTTTTTCAATGTTTTACCCAATGACTAGCTGTGGACAAGCACTTCTCTTTCCTTTTCCTATGGGGATGAAGGGACAACTGTCATCTGGGGAAGGAGATGTTAACAGAGCTTATAAGGATATTGCATTTTTTTTCTTCCAAAAAATCAGGATTCAGTTATGACTAGAGGATATATCTTTTTTTGGTTTCAAGAAAAACAAATGGGGGAAATGAGTTTTGGATTTACTACATGCAACCATCCTGCAAGTTATTTTTTCATTACATTTTTATAAAAAAATTGCTTCTAGCTGAAGGAAATCTTTTGTTTAATTCTAAAACAATTTATTTAATACTATTTGTTTGTTTGTTTTTTCAAACAAATGATTTTTCTTAAATTAAAGCCCAACTTAAAGTTTCATCATAGAAATGCTGAAGTGCTGAGAGTTCTGTGTCTTGAAGGGAGTATAGTTTGCTCTTCATGTTCAGTCAATTCAGTTAAATCCCACACAAATTCAAAAATGCTGCAGCCATGAATCTGAATACTTCAGTGAAAAATTGCATTCAGCTTTAATTTTCCTCAAGTGAAGCAGTGACAGCTTTGCAAAACATTTAGAGTGTTGTATGAAGGAAAGCCCAGTGTTATGCAGCATGAGATGTGTAAATCTGTGCATTAGTTGCTGAAATGAGTGGTTTGGTTTCAGAAGTGCTCAACATCTTCTGCACAGGGACTAAGACCTTTGCAATCTTATTTTTTAATTTATTTTTTAAAATTGTGTATTGGCAGTGTAGTAGCAGAAGTTGTTATTAATGGAGAAAAGTACAAGATCTTCACAGATGGCATCAGTAAGAAATGATATTTCTCCCTTTTAAATTTATCTATTGTTTTTAATTTGTCATACAAATTGTTTTTTGCAGGTTTGAAGCTGATATATGAAAAGTTCAATTCAAGAAAAAAAGAGTTAATTTGATATAAAAAATTACTGTGGCCTCATTGCATTCATGTGTATGGAGCTCTTGACAATGTCTTTGCGGGGCTGTTCTTCAGAAGGATACCCAGTGGCTCTTGAGGAGCCAGATGAATTACAAAGGATCAGCAATTCTTTGTTGGTTTTGGCAGATGCATGTCTCTCTCATGCATGTATTTTTATTTTTTTTTAAAGGAGGGAGTATTTTAATTCTATTAGTAGTCACTTGCTGGTACATCAGGTGCTGTGAAATCAGGAAGGGAGATTCACTGGGGTGTATCTATCTACAAATGAGAGCCCTGAGATGCATTAGAGAAAACACTGAGGCTTTTTTTCCTTTTTTCCATTTGCATTTTTGGTGTTACACTGGTCTGGGTTGTACAAACCAGTTACCAGTTACCAGTACAAACCCTACCACCCGTTATTAGAGTTATGGTGAGCCCATTTCCCCATTTAGAAAGCTTTTTCCTTAGAATTATATCCTTATGCAAGGGAACAAAGACAAATTACACTGTGTTGTCAAGACATGCTAACAGCCTTCAGTGATGCTAAATCCATTGCCTGGAATCCAGCCAGGAAGTTTTGATTGAAGGTAAATACTTGCAACTGCGCGTTACCTTTTCTAGGCACCTCCGTGAGTCCACATGGGGTCTAATTGCTTTTCCTAGGGCTGCATTTAGTAACTGATTGCAAATGGCTTTTAAGGCAGCAGGAAGGAAAAAAAAAAAAAAGAAAACTTTCTCTTTTATGTGGGAGTATTTTGAAACTTTCAAGTTACAAATACATGTATTGAACAGAAACTGTCACTCTGAAAGGAGCTGTTGAATTAACAGCGTGCACGGCTGTTAAAATGTGTTATTCTCTTGTTCTTGTTCCCTTCTCTTACTGTCCATTGTCTTGGTTTGTTACATTTTAAACTCTTTGAAACAAACTTTTTTTTTTTTTTCCTAGAGTCACTGTCACACGCTGGCACTTCTAATCACTGAACCAAGACATGTTTATTCAGATTTATTCAAAACTATTTCTCATTGCTCCTGTACTTTATAAACCCTTTTAACACAGGCTGTGTAGGTTGTGGAAAAGCTTGTAGTCTTGTCTGTGTTTCCTTTCTCATGGGTTGAGCCATAGCTTGGAGTAAGATTTGTGTTGTGCTACTCATGTGAAACTTGTTTTTATTATTTATTTTTTTTAATTCATTGGAAGGGTTAAAGGAAAAAAAAAAAACCCAAAATACTATTTCCTTCATCAGGGACTGAAGGGGATGGTGGGGTGTGACAGTATGATGGTGGCTGACTCTGTGCTGGAGTGGGTACTGGTGGCCTTGACAAGGCTTCACTTGCCTCTGGAAAACCTCTTCAAGCGTTAATGCCATGATGGACCAGCCCTGACAACAGCAGGATACAAATGAAAGGTGGTTCTTTCTTTAGGTAACAGGGGCATATATGTGTAGTGTCCCAGATCTTCTGAAATTTTTGGCATTTTTGTGATAAAATTTCACTTCATGAAAAGGGAAGTTTCTTCTTCCAACTCCCAATAACTTCCAAAACAGGCAGGTCTCTGTTAGGGGACAGATGTGATGACCAAGATGCACAGAATGGATGTTACTGGGAAATTTTTCTGTAGAGCTGCCACACTGTGACCTGGCAAGGATGCCAAGGTATTTTCCATGTATTTAGCAGAAATAGTAACATATCTGACAATATGAAGAAGCAAGACTTTTTGAACAGTGGTCTTTAGTCACTATTAGGCAAGATTAGAGTTGTTTGAAAGAGGTTATATGACACAGTTGGACATTTCAGTGGAGGAAATCAATCTTGGGATGCTCTGTTTGACAGCCTTTGCAATCTTTGAGTTAGGTAGGTGAAACGTGAAGCATAGTACCAGAGAGAAGGGAGAAATTCAGCCTAACTTTCTGTGTTTAATTTCCCCAGGCTATCTAGAAGCTTTTCAGCTGCTGGTATAAATTTGAACAGCCTTAAAACTCCTCCAAGTCATCCCCTAAGCACAGGAACACAGCAGCTAGCTCCATGGGTTAGGAAGAGTGTAAAGCCATCACGTTATTAGACTTACTGTTTCAGACAAGTCCCCTACCTAGAGTGACTCCAAAGAAACATGGATCTGGATTTCTCTGGGTCCCTGATGGCTTCTGGGCAGATGAACAGGGAGAAGAAAGTAGCTGAAACCCGACATCTATTTTATTTATTTATTTATTTATTTTAGTGAGGTCACTGAATTACAGTTTTTACTGCTCAGGGTAAGTAATCAAACTGATATCCACTCCCACTTACATTAGTGAATCAGTCCTGTTGACAGGAATACATCCTAGAAATAAACAATATATAAGAGGAGAAATAAGATGATTTACAGATGTCTTTCAGAGAGATGCAGAGGCAGTATGAGAGACTTCTGAAGGCTAATCAGTGCTGTGAAAGCCCTGCCAGTGTGATCTGCTCCTGTCTTATGAGAAGGGGAAAGGAAAGGAGATTATTGATATTGCATTTCTTGCTTTTGGGATTTGAATTCTGAAATGCTTAGACAAAAGCAGAAATGAAACTTACGTTACTGAGGAGTCCTGGTACTGTTTCATCAGTGTCATCTTCCTGAGGGGACAGAGCACATACATGTCCTCCCTTTCTCTGCCAGTTAAATAGAAGGAAATTAAATAGGAGAGCCGAGGTTAAACAGGAGAGAATTTCACTTAGTGTCAGGATGGGCAGAAGAGCAGAGCAATTGACAAGTACTTCTCTAACTCCAGTGCAGTTTTGGAGCAGCAGCCCCGTTGCTGTTCAAATGCAACCACTGCAAAAATACTAACATTTGTTGCCTTGTCCTTGAAAGTGCTGACTGAAACAAAATGAATTTTCCCTCTGAGCCTGAACTTGTGCTTTATTACCTCTCTTACTTTCTTCATCATTTTTGCTTGCAAACTGAACAGTGAAGATAAAAAACAACTATGCACCGTATGTTAGTTTTTTCCTCTCCTTAAAAGACATGAAACATCATTGCCGTGTTCTCAGATGTTCAGCTCCGAAGCACTTACATAAAGCTGTGATGCTTTCTGGCTTTCTACTGCTACATGTTTGTTCTAGCTGCTCAGTCCACACTGCAAGAAAATAAAGACAGGAAAAATACATTAGCTCAGATCTCCCCAGGATCAAAACTTTGTTTTGATACCAAAATTTCAGATATAGAGTCATATCCTTTCTCATAATGTTCTGGGTTTCTACATGTTTTTATCCCGTGAGAGTCTTGCTTTTATTATTTTTTATGTGAATCTTAAGCTTTAGGATATTAAGTTGCTACAGTGTATTCTGAATGTTGAGAGAGATCTAAATTAAAGATTATTTTTGTAGGTCATTGTGACCTTTATATTTTTGCATTTTACAGCCTATTAACTGTGGGAATGAAAGAAACAGTCCCCGAGTATGTTTACAACCATGTAAATGAGGATGTGCTTGAAACTGCAGGGCTTGGAAAGCATAAGTAATGAACATTATTTGTACCTTGACAAAGCCAAAAAGCGTGATTAAGGACGATTGTAGGTAACTCATCATGAGAGAAATGCTTATACAGTCAGAAGTACCAAACAGCATTTCAGTGGTTTCTCTAAAGAGAGCAGGAAGGAACTAATGGATGCCAGTACTTGCCTTGAAAACAATGTAACCTCAAGGCTTTTAGAGTTGTTTGGGTTTTGGTTTTGTTTGTTGTGGTTGTGGGGTTATTTTGTTTATTTGGTTTTTTTCCTTTATGATTTTAGAAAAATATGGTAATAATTGTTGGTTTTAATGAGAACTCAAAAAAAATTCACTCTTACCTATGTTGTGGCAAAGCTTTTTTTGTTTGAAGAAACAATCTTTAAAGTATTTCCTCATGATGTTCTTGATGGTGCCTTTTCAGGTCAGGACAGGAACCCATCTGACTGAAATGCAAGTTAGGTTCATGGCCAATTTGGTTCTCATAGCAAGGACATTACTGCCCATTTTAGTACCAGATAGAAGTTTGACAATTAAATCCACTTCAATTTTTATCTATTTTTTTCTTAAGAGAAACCTTCTGCTTGTGTTTATATGTGTATATATATATAATACAAATTATTTTAAGCAATACATGTAATTTGGGGGAAGATTTCTTAATGTTCTTTCATTAAGGGAATTAGCCATACTGCAAACTCATTCACATTAGCATAAAGTATGTGAGATAGGAAAATAAATATCTTGGGCACTGGAAAGAAGTCTTGGCAATAATATAGGAGGCAAAATATTTGAGGCATAACTCTGCTTTTTGTAGGACTGTAGAGGGGCAGGAATTGCCCTCAGTTTTATTATCAAAAGAATAAGATTGCAGTCCCAGCTTCTTGTGTCAATGCCTCCAATAAAACATATTGGAAATTGCCAAGTGCAGAATTCTCTCCAGAATGGGAGGTCCAGGATGTTTTTTAATTTGCCCTCTCTAGGTGATTTAAAAAGAAATTAAACATTGTCAACATCTTGTTTTGAAAAGAACCAGATTATGCCTTTTTTTCATATTAATTTCTTATTTGTGAGAAAACATAGAATATGAGTAATATTTGGAAATGTGTGCATAGAGTAGTATTTTCTATAAGAATAGATGATTTGCAAACAAACTTCTCTGGAAGGCTTTGGTCACAGCTACAAGTTCTACAAGCCTAATTGTAGGTGTTCTGGGAGGAATCTCTGGAATTCTAAAAGCCTGAAAGGCAGGACTGAAAAATCCTTTTGTAAACTTAAATTCCCCTGAAATACCTTGTCAGTGATCTTTATTTTGCTGTTGGAAGTTAAGAGGTTTATATTCTGTGGCAAGTCAGACTGGACTACCTCTGCAGCTACTTATGGCACCTTAGAATCCATAAAAAGAAAGAAAAATGGAATTTTGAGTCGTGAGAAGAGAGGATTCAGATGCTGGCTCCAAACTGTCATTGTGCAGTGTACCTGGGCATAAGATTTTAGTTTTGAATTGTGTGATATTTATCTGCACTTTTATTTATGATTTTTTCTAGAGTTCTCAGGACATTGATTTTCATGATGACTGGTACAAAATAAGACACTTTAATGGCTTTTATGGTTATTTCCCACTACACACATATTTCAGGATAGTGACAGATAGTGGTCATGATTTTTGATGTCTCAGCAGTAGAAGAATAGCACATTCCTAATAAAACAAAAGCCTGGTTTACACAATTTGGATTCTCACAGTTCTGCCACTGCCTTCCACTGAACTAACTTTTATAGGAGTGAAATATGATTCTCATTTCTGTTTTATGCTAAGCTATACTTCACAGCCAGAGAACATTCAGTGGTCGTGGGGTGAAAATTAGTCCCAGAAGACAATGGAGGAAAAAATTCTGGAGGAAAAGGATAACCCCACAGGCAGAGTGGTTTATCCAATGAACGTTATAAGGAGTTGTATTTAAAAAAAAAACAACCTTCTCTGGTGATAATTAAAGGCAGCTTAAACTCCTACAAACCTTGATCAAAATCCATCACTGGGATCAGTCTCCCATTACTGAACAGTACAAGATGAGCTGTTGCTGATGCTAGAGATTAACAGTTGCTTATTAGCAAGTGCTGTGATGGTGTCGCAGTAAGTGCCAAGTGAAAAGCCCCCTCTTAAACTGGTTTAACTGCTTCCATTTTCAAGCAGATTATATGTAGAGGCTGAGTTTTATGCAGTGCATGCTAATACATTTTTAGCAGGCAGAGTGACAGGCTTTTGTGCTCTGCTGTGTCCCCAGAATCTGCAAAAGACTTAATTTTATCTGGAATCCTTTTTGCCTGACTCAGAGCTTGGTGGTGTGGATGTACAGCACCCACCTTTCCCATCTGAAGGACACCCGATTTGAAAACGAAGCTGTGTGTTCAAAGGAACTGCAATTTCTGAGATACAAGCACCTGCTCTATTTGCTACCAGCTACATTCTGAAAAAATGGCCAAGTTTGAGGGTGTACTTTTTGTTTTGTTGTGTTTGGTTTTTTTCTCTCACCTGTAATTGAGGGGGCGGTGAGTTCACAGCAGGGGAAGAAGAATCTGTGGCATAAATCTCATCAGTGGGTGATACAGGTGCAGGCACTAATTAGGCCACAGATGAATAAGCTAGGGGGGTTTGTGCCACCTCTTGCATCTGTATGGGCATTGCCAGGAGTTTGCTGTGGTTGGTCGCAGGGACTCTGTATGAGAGCTCAAATGGAAACATTTATTTAGGGAAGCATCAAGGTGCATTGGCAGAGCTGTGATGGGTTTGGAAGCCCATGTGGTGTTTGCCAACCCTTCCCTCTCCCCAACATGCTAATTCCTGGCTATGTTTTCACAGGGAGGTTGAAATTTCTGGAGTTGCTAGTCTGTGGGATGCTACCTTTCTGTGTGACAAATCGGTCATCTCATACACAGTATCTCCTGGAAAAAAAAACAACAGCAACCAAACAACAAACAAACAACTAGAAAGGCGTAGAGAAAAGAAGTGGAGTAAGATAAGGGAAAATAATCCCTCTAAAGCCCTTTGCAGTCTGTTCCTTCCACAGCCTGCCTCGGCTCGATAAGGTATACATTAAAACCAGAGCGGTGCATCCCAGATAACTTTGGAAAGCATTGCCTCCAGAGCCAGTCCTTTCTGTGCTCTCATTAGGTTTCTTCTTCTATATTTCTCTTTCTTTGCTCTTTTTCTAAGAGTATTGCAAGTTAAGGTCCACTACCTTTTATTTCTCACCTTAAAATTATAATCCTGTACTTGCAACACCATTTTGTTTGCAGTGAAACAATGATGCTGGCTGCCAGTTTCTGGAGTGTCCCGTGGAAACCCCTGATCTCAAAGACTGAGGCCATTTGCACATACAAATAGGTATATTAGAGTGAGTTGCAGTGAGACAACACTTCATTGGTTGGTGAGGGAAACCACACTTCAACACCAAGCCCTACCTTGCATGGTGAGACTGTTAAATTGAGAGAAACATATTCCCAGTAAGGCCACCCATGTCAGTCAGTGAAGATAAGTTTTCTTTTCAAATGATTAGTCTGTTCTTGAGCCATAAAAATGGTACAGTACAAAGGTGTGTGTTGTCTTGCACTGGAAGCAAATAAAGTAGGGGCCTTATTTGGCATTGGGAATAACAGCATTTTCTTAAACAACAGCCATAATAAAGCTTCTCCCTTCCTTTTAAATGTGAACTAACAAAAATAATCCTGGAAATGTTCTTTATGTTTGCATACAGCTATCTGTGAGTAGCAAAACATATAAAGATAATTTACTCATCAGAAGAAAAGTTAATTCTGTAGGTACCTGCTATTTAGCAACACAGACTATATTTGAAATATTCAGAAAATATGAAATATCAGGAAGCTCACAAAACAGAATATTTCTTCTACAGTGCCTCTTCAACTTTCTAAACAAGATAAATAAGCTAGTACATATTTATGGACTATATTTCATTCATGGATAAGACATGATGTAATTTATCAAGGATCTCAACCATGAAAACTAAAGAGTTTAATTAAAGTTAATAGTGTTAGAATGAGATCATACTCGATGGATGAAAAATTAGGCATCACTGAAATGATGAGGAAAAGGAATTTGCATTTAAATTTCAGTAAAAAGAGGGAAGTAGAAACTGAACTAAATCTCACTGTCTCACCACAAAAAAAGTCATTCTGAATTCAGAATTTTTAGCTTTTAATTCCTACTCCAGGTCTGTAGGTCCCGTTTGGTGCTTTTTTGTGTGTCCTGAATAACAGTCTTTGAAAAAAAATCCAAACAAAAACTCCACACCAAATCTCCACTTTTGCAGATAATAAAATATTTTCTTCTGTAAAGATTACTACTATTTTTTAAAATATTTTTTTTTTAGTGCTCCTATTCACTTCTAAATTTCCTGAGGCAGAGGGCTAAGGTGCTGCTTTAAGATGTTTTCTTTTGATATATTCATATATCCTAGTCCCTCACGTATTTAAAATAACATAAAGCTACACACAGAAGAACTTCCACTGGTTTTATGGCAGATACTTGCAGGGAAACCAGAGGAAGCTTGGGTTAGGAGCTGCATCCTAACTAGCAGCACTCTTAACTTTTTATATGTCTACAGTGTCCAAAAGGCACTGAGGTTCATGACGTAGCTCTTCCAATTATTTTATTCAATACAATGAAATCTGAAATGTTGTTGCCAGCTCAGCAGCTTTAAAAGAGATTTATACATGTCTTCATTTCTTTTATTTCTTCAGACTTAATACAAATCCTAAGTCAAAAGTGAGATAGTAGATGTGCTGAGAATTTTCATCCCTTTGTAGTATATATAATTCATTTATTATTGCAGCTTTAAAGGTGACTGTTGTATGTTTTTACTCTCCTATTGTTTGTTTTTCTTTCTTTCAGCCTTAAAACCTTTTGGTGCTTGTGCCTTTAACCTGTAATACTCTTTTTGCCTAAGAAGTAGAATACAGATAAATTATGGAAATGTAGTACTGTGTGATCTGGTGGGACCTAGAATTTTCTGGAAAAAAACCCAAAACCAACACAAAAAACCAAGCAGAAATTACATGCTCTGAAAAATAAAAGCCTTTCAAAAGGAAACATTTTGAAAAACATGCTGGTGGCCCAGATTCCACTTGGACTGGGGAGGCAGTTGAGGCAAGAACTCAGTTCTAGTCTATTGTGGCTCTTGCTAGAAACCCTGTTGCTTTCAAACTTTGGAATCAAAATTTGTATTTTTTACTTTGCTGAAACAAAGTGTTTCTGCCAACTATTTAAATTGACTTCAACAAGGAATGTCATCAATAAGGTATATTAAAGATCTGCATCAAACACAACAGCAAAATATACAAGCTATGCTGGTGTGATGTTTCCATGGTTGTGTACCCAAATCAGAAGGATTAGTATTGCTCTGTGCTTTATGTTTTGCTTCATCAAAGGTGACAACATTCACAAGTTGGATGTCCTCTGAGTTTATGGCAGACTGAGCACTGAAATAACCTGTGGTGAGTCTCTGAGCAGTTGTTTACCCAGTGGTACAGCTCAATATTGAGGCGTGTGGAGCCCCAGTGAGCTCCACAGCTCTCTGCTGGGATGTAAACATTTTCATGAGGAAAACTGTCTGCTAAATTGTAGCTGTCGTTTGGAAAGATCTATCTTAATTTGTCAGCTTTGCTTCCAAGGGTAAAACTCCCCTGTCATTTCTATGACCAACTCAATGGGTCTACACTCAACACAGGAATTCCATCTGCTCCTACTGACTGTTGGGGAGGAGGACTTTTCTATTGCACCAGTCAGAGGCTGAAGACCCTGTATGTGCAATTTGGGCAATATTTTTTTCCCCCAAGATAACATCAATATATATAAGCTCTTTCCTCCCCAGCAAAACCTCTGATAGTCCCTCACCCTGTTGTACCTACAATTCATTAGCCAGTTGTTTTTACACCTGGAGGGCCTTTCAAAATGAGGGAAAGAAAAGCAAGTAATAGTGCAACCAGATACTCAGCAGCTCCTCACAGCAAAGCTCTTTACACAAAAGGAAATGTCTTTACACATCTCTTAGCTACTGTCAGGTGCATGATGAGAAATTGCCATGGGTTATTAAAATGTCTTTATTAACTTTTGTGGCCCTGTTATGCATAATTATTATGACATAAGTATCAATTAAAAGTGTAGCCATTTTGATCCCATTAGTTCAGTTTGAAGGTAATGTCTGCTTTATGGTGGACAGAACAGATATTTCTTTATCTTCCTAGGGATAAAGTTTTCCATTCCAAGTCCTATTTCCAGGTAACCCAAACCTTTGTTTCAGGACAGGATTTGCCATGCTTGTAATAACTCGAAAAGCCATTTTTCTTCCTGAAGGATTTTTTGAATTATTGGAACAGATATAACTTTGAATTAAACATGATGTAAAATACTAACGCTGCAAAAGCTGAATATCCAAGTCCTGAGTTAGAGTCAGTATCCACTGGACCCAAAGTACAGCTTATGTACTGTTTTCTACACCTCACTGGTACTGAAAAGTCAAAACTAGGCATAAAAAGACAGGTATTCCTTCCAGATACAAAGCACAGATACTCTGTACAGCCAGCCTGCTTTTGTTTCCAGTCAAAGAAAGCAAGATATAGCAAAAAGTGTCTATGAAACAGAAGTCTGGTTTTGTCACCCCAGGTGGGTCAATGCTCCTGCATAAAGTGGCAGAAGAGTGTGAGAGGTGCTCAGAAATGCAGAGACAGAGAGATAAGACAGATAGAGCTCTATTGTTTGGTCATTATTTTTAACTTAAAAGCTTTTAAAGAAAAGCATGAATCTTATTTCTTTATTAAAACATAAATAAATGCCTGCATAGATTTTTTTTTTTTTTTACAATATACAGAATTGACAAAGCCCCAGTGTACAAGTATAGTTCTGGAGGTGAAAATCCAGAATCAAGCCTCTAGAGAGTCAACCAGAACCAGTGCTGCTCTGCCAGTCTCACAGCAGATACTCAAAGCCCAAGTCAGGGCATCTGCTGGTGATGGGTAGGAAAAGTCTCATGGCAGAGGTGGCAGATGGATGTGGGGGTGACAGGGAGACCCAAGGCACGGGACAGAAATGCTCCTTTGAATGCCCAGGCTTTTTGAGAATGTTCTTTTGCTTTAGTCAGTTTTATTCTCTGTTACTACATAGTAAGCTGTGTATCAAGAAATATCTGCAGCTGGGATTGTTTTTATTGAGGAATCAAAATGAAATTATGTGCTAATAATGTCATTCTAGTTAAAATGAATTTGTTAGAACTTCCTACAGTTACAAAGTTTTGAGATGAAGGGGATCCAAGCAAAATGAATGGAGCTGTGTTCCTGCAGCTGGGGGACATCACTTGCATGTTTCTCTACTATTCTGCCACAAAATATAGGAAGAGCCTCCTGAGCTTGCCATCTTCATTAAGATGGTCAGAGAGAGCCATCAGTTCAGGTAGGAGTCATTGGGGCTCCATGCAGTAACACACCTCAGAAATAAAATGGGCTGTGCAGGAAAGGACAAGGAATCAGAACCATTTCATAAACCTGGGTGATGTATGTACAAAACCCAGATCCAATATTAAAAAATATATGGCATTTAAAAAAGGAACTGTTTGATTAATAACTTGAAATGCTGATAGATTCTGAGAATGGGAGAGACAAAAGATGGTAAGTCAGGTAAAATAAAGAGAAAAGAAAGTGATCTTACAAAATGACATAGCTAGGAAAGAGTGGATATAACATCTACTAGAGGTAATTGCAACCCAAAGGTTTGCTGTAAATTTAATCTGAGCTAGAAATCAGCACATTGTTTGCCTGACTGAATGGCAATTTTAAAGAAAAGCATGAAGTTGCAGCTAGTACAGGCAGTGAAAGTAGGCAGCTAGTACAGGCTAGTGAAAGATGAGCTAAAAAGAGAAATCATTCAGAGCAGGAAAAAAGAAGCCTGTATAAAGGCAGTTGTAGTTGATATGTGGCTTTGATGCCACAGCCAGCCCTGCTGTGAAATTAATTGAAGCATTTCCTAATACCATAAGGCTGCTGGAAGGTAGTCTGAGAAGTTAATTTCCAGAAATGTTCTGCCATTTAATTCTAGGATGTTGCTGTAACAATATATATTTGAATATGTCACTGATTAACTCTCCCCCTGCCTTGAGTCAGTTAGCAAGTTGAAAGAAGCTAGTGCAAAAATGATAGGTGCTTATTAACATATTGCAATAAGGAGATTTCTTTTTTGCATACCCCTTCTGCCCCAGGAACTTCTCAGGAATTAATTTCTCAAACATTTCTGAGGAGGGGGAGGGGAAGAGTGAAAGCTACAGAAAATATAGATTTCTTTCTTGCACGGGTACATAGCAAGAAAGAGGAGAAATGTAGAAGATAAATTATTAAAGCAAGTATAAACCAGGGACATAGTAAACAAAGAAATAAGGAAGAGAGGTTTTGATTATTATGTGATAAAAGTTTATAGTGTTTGTTACCTGAGCTAAGTAAAAATTATTAGTATAGACTGGTAGAGAAAAGAGATAAAAATGACAAGAAGATAACAGGAGTATTTCTACCTTTTCTTACTAAGGAAGAGCAACAAATAATCTGGACATGCAATTCTCTGCCAGACACATGGCATTAATTATATAGCAAAATGAAATCTAAACGTGTGGGTTTTATCTTTATTTTTTAATGATGCTCTTTAAGAAATTTCTACAGGATAGCAGTGTACTGAGAAAAAAAAATGGGGATCATTAGGGTAATGTGCTTATTTCCCAACTGCAGATTAGCTTTAAGAATGGCAGAAATCAAGGTTATAACTTCTGAGTTGATGGTTGAGTTACACTCATGAATAGGAGGATTTTCAAAAGTGGACTTGGGGAGTGTGTGTGCGCTGAAACCAGGGAATCTGGGTGCTGGGTAAATTAAACATAATCCTTTTTCTTCAGAACAAATAGTGTATAGTGGCTGCAGAAAATAAAAGCTCCAACTCTTGAGTGTTTCATTTAGTACATTAGATAAAATACAAACACTTGTGCACAGTAGCTCATGACTCTTTCAAAACATCTCCAGCTGATTTTAGCAATCATTTTCCTCTTCAGCTTCCTCTGGCTGTAGGAGAAAACAAGAAAATCCCTTTAAATTAATCTATCTGATGATTGTTCTTTTAGCCAGCAATAAATTGGTGTTCATCAAGAATCTAAGAACCAGCAAGTAATACAAAATAATCCTGAGAACACAAAGGGGATGGAAAGGATGAAAGCTAATGTGCTGTATGAAATGGATTATTTTTGTATGGAACATGACTGCATTTGGACCATTTGCCAAAATTTGTGTTTGGCTTCCATTTCTCATTGTTTTGGCAGATTTATCCCATTCAGCGAGTTGCAAGCAGATGGGCCAGTGCTGAGCAATGCAAAGTGAGTGAGAGGTACAGGGTGCCCCAAGTGACATTGTAAAAGCAGTGAAATACTGAGTCAGAGAGGGAAAAAGCTGAGATACAAAACGACAAAGAAAACACACGGTTAAGCTTAAAACTACAAATTGTACATTGCATTTCATATATTGCAAATCTTCTGGATTAGTGGGGTTTTTTTACCACTCAACATCAGTTTTAGAGCACATCCACAGATTCATGTCTGTAATTTCATTATTCTGTATTTCTTAAAAATGGTACTTCCTGGGAAAAATATCCAGAGCTGCATGTGCTTTATAAACAACTTCTGTTAGTTTTTCAAACCTCCATAATATTCACAAAAGAAGTCTCCTATAAAGTGATTGTCTAATTAAAGATCTACTTTTATCAATTGTACTTTACAATCCACTTCAGCTTTCAGAGTTTCAGTCAAGCACTTGAATTCTAAAGCTCATGGATTATTGCTTTGAGCACCAGGGATCACAGCAGTAATGCCACCATTAAATCTCATAGTACTTCCCAGTCTCTCATCAATATACAGCATTTTAATTCTTCCTTTAAATTAGCCTCTTCTTCTAAACTAGACAGTAATCCCCCTGTGGCTTCTTCTAAGGGGCTGGACTTTTTTAAGGGCGAGTGTGCTTTAAACACCTCATTTTGTAAGTGGTCATTAGCAGGAACATTTGGAAGATCATTGATTTCCTTGCAGTCTGGAGATGTATGGGTGTGCTGTGTAATTCCAAGTGGCTTTGAACAGTGGCATGTGTGTAATTCGATGCTTTATAGTGACTACTTAGTTGCATTTTTAATAGGGATATGAGGCAGTTTATGCATGACTTTGTCTGGAATATCATAGGGCTGGATTGGTCCTCATACCTGTTTGTAAGACCAATGGTGCCAACTCCTGCCATGGCAAAGGGCTTGGAGACTCCCAAGGAAGCATGGAGAAGAGGAGGCTTCTAGCAGCCAACTAATAATATCTGCAGGAACTTCCTGGCCCAGATGTGGTTTCTGCTGTGTTTAGTTTTTGTTGAATGGACACCTATGTCATTACCATGACAGTCCATTGTATGGCTGTCAGAAGTCCTGCTGGGAAGAGGTCTTGCAGGTCTCCCACCTGACTTGAAGAACAAGTTCTTTTGGTTCCATTTGAACCAAACATCTCCTTTCTTCACTCTATGCCCCTAGATTTTTGCTGGAGAAGATATTAAGAGCCTCTCATGTCACTTGTGATTTGTAGACAATATTGAGGCAGCTGTATCACTCTTTCTCACTAACAACTGTTTTCTGCCTCCTCCCCCTTCCCCTCTAGAAAAGCAGCATTGCCTGTTAAAGACACGTAACAAAACTGGGTGTTGTGTCCAGGAATTAGGACTGAGAACAAGTCTCACCTGCCAGTTTGGGGATGGGATTCAATTTATTTGGACTTGGCTCTTCTGACTGCTGACACTGAGAGATCTCATCAGCCCCCAAATGTTCATTTACTGCTTCAAACCCAGACCAATCATAACCAAAGTCAAAAAGGAGGATCTCTTTGATGAGAAGACAGCAAGAGGGAAGCGAGTTTGATGGAAAGGTGCAAGAGTGGAATGTATTATGCCACAGAGTAAGTGCTCTGAGATATTCCATTTGATCAAACACCCAGATGAATTTATGCTATTATGCGACTCTGAGATACAGGGCATCTGTTCAGCTAAGCTGGGAGGTTACAATATTGCTTCTGTTGCTAAAGCTATTAGAGTCTAAATATACAAATCTAGCCAAGTCCATTGGAATATGAAGCATATTCCTAAATTGAGTTTCTATGCAAAGGATCTCTGCCTAGATTAGGCTATTTGCAAACAGAAATAGCTGAAGGTAACATGAAGGAGCTTAGAAAGTCCTGTGGTAGATTTCATTTTTCCTGACTTTTCTTTGTCTTTTTCTGGTTTTAATTGCAGATTCCAACCAGGTAGGTCAGATGGAAATCAGGCATTGCTTGATGTTTACTTGTGTGAATGCCAATTCTATATGAAGTCCTCAGAGCATGTTTTTACACAATTAGGTCATTATTTTTGATAGGAAACTGTTCTGGTGGATAGTGGAACCATACTTCAGTTCCTCACCAGTGATTCTAGAGATGGACACTGACAGGGTTTTGGGAAAAAAAAAAAAAGTTGGCTTAAATATTTTTTAAGACAAAATTCTGCATCTATATGCATTGAATTTGGCTGCTAATTTGCAGACATCATAGTTTTCCCTGTGCCTGCATTATTAATATTTTCCCCCTCTAAATTTCAATTTATTATAACTGTAGTTGCTGCATTTTTCTTGTAAACCTAATAGTAGAAGCTGTTGGTTCTGGTTTTAAGTATTCTGCCCATGTTGGAAATTTATCACCTTGATGCTACCAGTTTATTATCCTTGCTAGGTAAAAAAGTAGTTTTTTTCAGCTTCCAATGACTCTAACAGACTGAGACTTTGAAGAGTTTTCAGTTTCTGCAACCCAAAGCCTGGATATTTTTGTTGGATCAGAAACATTTTATAACAACTAAAACTTCATGATGTGTCAGGATCAAGATAAAAGTAATTAAGTAAAGGAAATGTCAGTTGTTGCTTTAGACAAAAAATCAATCCTTTTTTTGCAAGAAAATTCTTCCAAATTTTGCTCTTTGCAGTATCAGGCAAATTTCAGTCTTGGGATCCTGATTAAGGATTGACTCAGGAAAGTCAATAGGTCAAATTTAGCTACTCATGTCATTGATGTGCCTAAGTGAAGTGGAAGAAAGCCATTAATTTTTATTATGAACAAAAATAATAATCTGGTTTTGTAAAAGAGTTCTGGCCATTGAAGTGTTGAAGAAGAAGGTGTAAGAAGGTGCATGGCCCCTGAACCCTTTTTGCCTGGCAGTTCTGCTCAGCAGCTTCTGGCAGTGCTTGGCCATTAAGCAGAAACAGCACTTCTGTAGGGTGGCCAAAAGGAAGGTACTTGATGTGCTTTTAAATCACAGAAGACCCTAGCAGAATTCACACACCTAGAGGCTGTTATAGGTGGGAGTTTAACCCATATATTGAAGCCAGATGAAGACATAATGGAAAGAAATATTTTAATATTTTGCTGTATGCACTAGCTCTTGTGTTCTCCTTAGTACTTCTCAGTGAGTACTAGCCCAGAGCTGCATGCTGTTTTGAGGAGTCTTGTAGAGTGCAAAAGCACTGAGAAGAAGGTATCAATAAGGGCTTCATTGAGTTATCACACTCTTTTCTTACTGTATGAAGGAGATAGTGCTGCAGGAATGGACTCTTGCTTGAATGGAAAGGCCAAGAATACTGCAACTGCATAGCTGACCTCTGAAAAGAATGGAAGGATGGACTTCTCTAGGATGGACTAGATCTCTAGTTGTGCAGCTATGAATAAAACAGTCCAACATTTCTGCTCCTAAGGTGAGAAACACTGTCACTTGAAACAAGTGTCACTTGAAAGAAGATTGAAAGATTATACATTCTTTATTTTAAAAAATACGATCAATTTGTTTTATCAACACAAAAGCTGTTGTTTTACTAAACCAAAATCTATTGAATCAGAAAATGTATGCAATGTGATTTGGTTAACAGCATGTACTGTTAATGAGTACCCAATGACTACTGCACAAATTAGTAAAAATTATAGCTAATTTCCAAATACTTAATCTCTGGAACAACTGGTTTTGCTCTGGTGCTTTTCTTCCTGATGAAACATGCTCTGTTTAATACCCTTTCAGGCTGCAGGAGATGCTGCAGGAGATCAGACTTAGTCCTTAATGTGGGGCTGGTTAGTAGAAGACCATGGAGAGGCCCTTACAATTCTGGTCAACTTGTGCTTATCTGTTGTGGGATCACTGGATGCAAGGATTGTGCTTATTCCTGCTCTGTAGGACCTCCAGTGGAGGAAAAATGTTATCTAATCTGTCCTGCTTGCTGCTCAGCAGGAGAGACCTGTCTGAGGACTTTGTGTCTCAGAGCTGTTCATCTGCCTAAAAACTAGGGCATGAAATTTGTTGCTCTAAAAGCCAAACTTCATAGGTTGTAACAAATTCATCCAGCAAACTACGTGGGACATAATGAACATATTTAGCCTAGTAGAAAAGAGTGTTTAATTCCAGTAATTATCTTCTTTATTTCCTTCCCTGTTTCTGAACATAATGCACCTGCATACAAAATTTATAGGGAATAGGGCCATAGCAAGGATGATGGAATTTGCCTGTAAGAAGGTTGCTTGGCATGAAGAGATGCTTGTGCAGCTGCTGCTTATGATTAGGAGCTGGAAATCTGCAGAGGAAGGCTGAGATAGGCAGAGGGCCAAAGGGATGTCCACCCTTTGCCCCTTATGCCAATTGTCCAGAGCTTTAAATATCTTGCAGTGTGCTGGGCCACAGCACACAAATCTGCCTTTTTGGGTGATGTCCCATCCCCTTGGGTGAGAGGGAAGGCAGATGTCCAAGCAGGGTGAGCAAGGCATTGCTTGGCCCTTCTGCAAATCTTGCTCCACTCTGTCTTCAGGCCATGACAGGAAAAAAAGAGATTCCTCAAGTACTTAATACTTCCAGCATATAGGAAAGATGTGTCATGTACTCAGTGACTGCTGGTTTACCCCTATTTTATATGTCCTTTAGGAACACAGGTGTCCATAAGCACACACGTTGTTATCAGGAATAGAAATATTGAATTTTCACAGAAACATTGGCCTGACTAATGATGGAAATTGAAAACAAAAGGCTCTGAAGTGCTCTTACAACAGCATGTTAATCCGTCCAACATAATGATAAAACCTTTAAATTAGTGTGTGGTAATTACAGCAATAAGTAATTAGTACATTAAAGGGCAGAAATGGTGCTGTGCCTGAATCCAGTGGAAGGTAGCCAGGCAACGATATAAAGTGGCATTTTGTGAGGCAAATGTGAGGAAATGTCCTTTTCCCTGAAATGTATTTATCTTTAGATGGATGAAACTGTCCAGGTACTTTTATTAAGAGAGTGTTAGGCTCTCAAAAGCTGGAACTGTCTGAAACAGACATATTTGCAGCATAGATCATGTGTGATGTGAGTATCTTCCTTTGTAGCAGGGAGTGGAGGGGGTGGGTGTAAGGGGACCACTAACAATGCTCTGGAATGGTGTCCTTATTCCTTCTCGGGATGCAGCAGTTTGGTTGTCTAGGCTGTGGTTACTCATTCCTGTGTTCCTTCATAGCTGGGTGGACTGAAACAACAACACCTCTGCCAAGCCCAAGAAGCTGTTTTTGCAGGGAAGCTGGATGTAATTCAGTGAGGGAAGAGTCTGCCACAGGAAGGGGAGTGAGCCCATGCTGTGCTTGGCTCATGCTGTCCTGGTTTGAGCCAGGATAGAACCAATTTTCTTCTTAGTGATTTTACTTTTCAGTTAAGTCCCTTCTAAGTAGCTGCAGTTGCTGAAATTAACACCATGATTTTCAGGCAGTGTCTGCTTCTAGGACCCCTGTCCTGGGTGCTGCCTCTGCTGCTCTGGAGGTGGAGCACCTCCTGGCCCTCAGCACCATGCCCAACAGCTTGCTAAAGGTGCCCCTGGCTTCGTGTCACAAGGACCCCGTTCTTTGAAAGCTGCAACACTGTCTGATCTTGTTTTAGAAATCTGGAGCTGAGAGAGAAAAGAAAAAAGCCTGGTACTGATCTTTGGAAGGAAGCCTTTTGTACTGCGGGCACAGACAGCAATAGGCATCTTTTAAATGTTGTTTTAAACACAAAATGAAATTAATATTTCAATGATCTTTGCTTTCCTTGGTTCAAGGATGAAATGTGAGAGAATAAAAATCCATATATAGTGCCTTTCATATATAGTGGTTTAAAAGGTGCTTATAATAAGCCAGTTAGAGCTCAGGATCTGTGTCTTTCTAAAATAGTATAATGTCACCTCCTGCTCAGACAGCAAGACAGACCATCTGATCCCTGTTCTCAATCCTATGCACTTAAAACTACCTCTCACTTCCAGTGCAAACTGCAGGTGTTCAAAGCACTGAAAAGAGGGAGAAATGTACCCCTTGTCCTACCATTGACAGAAGTCAGAGCTTGGACAGTGTTGTCCTGACTTCAGACCACCTGCTCTGGACACAAGCCCACAGGTATTTAGATCACATAGAATAGATCTGACATGTGTTGCTTCAGCTGTAATATAAAAAGGGGTTTTAGAAGGATAAGCACTGGCTTTTGATATGAATATAAGCAAAATCATTTTGGAAAGAGGTGAAGACAGGAAAGACATTTTGTTATTCGTTTCATTTACGTAGAAGGGGTATATTTGATTTATGGAGAGTTTTGGTTTAGAAACCTTCTTTTTCCTTCCTCACATGTACTAAATGTGAGATACAGCATCTTTGGATTCACAATTCCAATCTGTCACTTGCTGGAAAATAAAATACAAAAAACATTTAGCCAAGAGGAATGCTAAAAATATATATATTAAAATGTTTATTTTTTTAACAATGTAGCCAGCTCTCAGAACACTGTGCTTATAAGATTTTCTAGAGGGACTGTTACTCTCTTCAAAAAGTTACTGTCTTAAATATTTGCATACATACAGAAACTCCATCAATTTCTGTTTCTCATAAAGAGTGACTTTTCATAGTAATAATCACTACGTGAGTTTCCCACACTTACTCCAGAGAGAATTAATTTAGAAGAATGTGATTTTATTTCATATGGTTTTTTTTTTTCATTTTGAGAACATGCTGTGCGGAAGGAAGGAGAGTGCAGGCTGAAAATGAACTAGAATGATATTAATTTGAGAACTTAAACTAAGTAAATATTACTTTCCTTACAATATCAGAGAATAAAACCAGACATCTCTCAGAGTTGCAGATAGAAATGAAATTTGATAGACCATTCCTGTGTTATCTGCCTGGAAGTTACTTCAGGAAGAGAACAACTTGAATTATTTAGGAGCTAAATGCTGGTTTTGCACCCTAGAGCACACCTACCAGTTTAGTTTCATCTGAAATGAATCAAACCTGTGCGCTCTGAGACTGAGCTGTGGAAGCAAAAGCACAGCAAAGGAAGTAAAACAAGATATTTGCTTCTGTGTGAGTTTCTGCTCTGAGCTGCAATGCTGATGTAAGTGTATTTCTTATGTCCATGTGGGTATTTCTGCTGGGAAGGGGGTGAAATTTCCTTTGCATGCTGTATAAAGACTGGAATAAGAGTCTGATGCTTGATTAGTCAGAAGGGAAGCAGTTTTTCAAAAAGAAAGCAAACCTGGCTGAGTCATCACCTCTGGGAACAGAAGGATTAGTGAAGCAGAAGCAAAGGGTAAAGCATGGAGTAATGCAGAAGATTAATGGAGACCATTGCTGTGTTTCAGTTTTGTGATCTTGCTCCTTCAGCAAAAGTTTAGAAATCCCCTCTGTTCGTTTTTTGTCACTTCAAACTTTTAAGAACAAGGAGGAAATCCAAATCTATATTTTCACTAACAAACTTATATCCAATAGGGTCCAGCTGATGGAGATGGGAAAGAGCTTTGGTCAGCTTTTTGACTGCTGATTTTAGATGCTTCAAATTAGAATATCCTTACTTACAGAATTTTTCATATGATGCTTGAAACAGGCAAGATAAAAGCATTAGTTTGCATTACAGATTGTGATTTGTAAGTGTATATTGTGCATATGCACCTCAGAGAGACATTTTCAAGTATTTTTGAAAGGCTTCAACAAAATGAATCTCTGTGAATGTTTCCAAGAGTGTTTCTAGATATTACTGTTAGATATATCACATCTAGAGCTGTATTCCAACACTTTGGTTTCCATTGTGCAGAAGTGTCATCTTTCCAGCTTTTCTTTTCAGGTTTGATTTCTACTCAGAAATAAACTGTTAATTCCAAACTTAAATTTGTTTTATACTTTCAGGAACCCCTCGTGCATTTACAGAATACAAATGATGTGCATTCAAATTCAGCTCTAACTCCCAGCACATTGTACTATATGACATGTTTTTAAAGATATGGGTTAATTGAAAAGTGTGTCAGCCAAATAATTTCTCTGAACGTCAGCACTGTGTGTATCACAGGCAGCAGGAAGCCACTGGATTATGGGCTAGTTCTGATGTGCTTCAAAACTGTGTAAGGGTGGGAGACCAGCATTAACTGAGCACCATATGCTGGCGGGTTTGCATTCATCTGGTGAGAACAACGTTTTTCACTTGTTAGAGTGAGGATCCTGAGCATTGCTGGGGCAGGGAGTGTGCAGGTGGGACAGGTCATGCATGGAAAGATGCAGCACACATGGGTAGAGGTGTTCTGCAAGTGCCTGAAGATGTCTTTGAGGTGGTAATAACCATAGTGACAATCAGGGCTGCCTTCACCTAAATATTTCATGCAGCAATTGCCTTGGCTCCTGCTGAAGCCTGTGACAAAGCTCCTCTTACCCACTGCTGTTACCGTGTTCCTTGTTGAGTGTTGGGTGTGAAAAGATAAGGTGCTTGATACATGAGCTTTTCTGGTGAAGCCCTTCCTAGATCTGTTCCTTCCAGTTCCAGTTGGCTTTAGCTTTCTCACGTGTAGATGCTCTCATATGCTTGTGTTTGCATGATGGAGTTAGATGTTGGGTAAAAGAGGGAGTAAAAAGTAGAATTCCTCACCAGCTGAGTAGGTACATGTGTACTTCTATTAAATATATCAAGCACAGTTTTAACCCATTCCTGTAAAGTTTTGAAACATTGCTTTCTTTGTGTCAATCCATTGATTCCTCTGGGATTCTGTATGGAAGCACTGGGCCCCATGTCTCTTCTCTGTAGAACTGATTTTATCTCATTTACTATTAGGCACCATTGACTGCCTGTATCCAGTGCAGAACTCAGCCTGAGCCTAAACCTGCTGCCAATCCACACTAGTGATCTACTGGAGTACCCGTGGGGCACTGGAGTTGAGAGGAGAATTTAAGGGAGTTGCCTAAATCTAAGGTTACCCTGAAGAATGAATTTATCTTCAAGGAGCCCAGCGTGCCTTCTATCTCATCCCCAGCAGAGCACCAAGTGAGTGACCCTCCTTACTGGTGAGGTGGACAGACAGCTCAGAGTAGCTGGAGGAAACACCAAATTTCCTGTCTCAGAGCAACTAGTGCTTCAGGACACACACCATGCTTGGACTTGCTGCTAAGACCAATGCAAAGGTGAAGGCTGCATGTGCCTTATTGTCAAGTATGTTTGCAACCTGTAGATGTGTCCAGTTCACTTGTGCTGTATGTTGTGCTAATTTATGGCTGTTCATACTGCTGATGGAAATCATATTTTAAGATGCAAGCAGAAGCGAGCAGAGTTCATGTGGTGATTTCAGCTTTGCTCTGCACTGCTCCATTCTCTGAGTACTCAGTTTCCCAACTTCCATCTTACAGGAACACAAGATTTTTAAATAGAGTCTAGATAAAACCTGAAGTTGAAGGCAATAACTGGTAGGGTCCCTGTGATGAAGCTTATTCTGTAGGAAAGAATAAAGGATGAGACACACTCAGCATTTATTTATTTTTTTATTTGTGGTAACTCATACACACATGAGTGTGCCCCACATCTAGCATATTTTGAGTTGCTGTGTTAAAAAGTGTTTTATTTGCAAATCATTACTCTGGCTGAAGGAAGTTCAGTTTTATTTTACCCTAGTGAAAATCCTTTCCATTTATATTCTGGATATATTTACATAAAATATGAACGTATCTAATGAGTGAGTATTCCCCAAAGTTTCCAATTCCAGGCCTTTTAAATTTCCTGACTATTTTAAACATATTTTTAGCACTTAAACATTTTCTTATCTTTGCATTCTGCTTGCTGATATTATTTTTCTTGTGCAGGGGGTTCACTTACGTACTTTGAACCTGCAGTCCTTTTTGTGGGAACTCTCTTTCTCCCCAAGAATTAAGAAGTAAAACAGTCAAAGCTTAAAAATATTCCCAAGCTGCATGTAAAACAAATGGAATTTAAAATGCTGGCTTGACAGCCCTTCCTACCACACTTGTGAATGAGATATAAAACTGAGGTCCTGACCAAATGCAGTCATTTCACAGATCCCATGGCACTTTTTTCCAAGAGTAGAGGTGAAAGCTGCAATGTCATGGCTTAATTTCAATCAGATAATTGCATTCTACCTGTTTAAAAATTCCTCTCTGGTTTCTGTTAGAAAAGATATTCCTCGTTTTCCCTCCTAAACTGTTATGTTGTGGATTGCTAGAAGGCTTTTGCCCTTCACCCCACTAGAAATGCTTGTTTCTGGACATTTCAGTAATGGGTGAAGCAATCATTATGTATCTAATTTGCAATAAAATTTCCTAATGGAAATAGAGCAGATACTCTTTTCTGCCCCTTGTAGACCATACAGCAGACTTCATTGTCCTGTGTTTTGGAAGAGTGATTAGGAAGTGTAAACACAGAAGCAGCAGAGGGAACATAATTATTATAAAATATTCCTGCCGTTATATCTAGCTTGTGGGTGGCATTTGCTGCTCAGGTGTGTGCACAACAGCTACTCATGGATGTAGTATAAACTAATTTAAGATTACAGGGCTAAAGCTAGTAAAACTATTTTTTTTAATTTTTTTTTAATCCTACTTGGTAATACTCTTCTAAATATGTTGACACTGTATCTTGTGCAGGTGCAGCACAATTCTGCTGACGGTTCCTGAGTGCTTTGTGAACATGATTTCAATGAAAACAATTTAGCTGAAGCCCAAGGACTGTGGGGACCCCTGGTGCAACAAGAATACCAAAGTATTTCCAAGCAGGGCTGTGCTGTGTGAAGAAGATGATTTGTGAGCTGAGAAAAGGAGTGGTGGAGATTTCATCCGGTACCTTGCCTTCGCCTGAAGAAGGAGGTAACTTGAAAAAGCTGGGGGTTGCTCATGCTATTTAGATGTTCTGAATCATCCTGTGTGAAGTTTAGCACCACTAGGAACAAAGCTATTTTAAGGCTAGTAAAGTCCCAGCTGAAACACCCACCAGAATGAATAAAACCTGTTTTCCTCCCTCCTCTATAACTCCCTGTCCCAGGCATGTGCTGCGGCTACTTACCTTGTAGTGCCTGTCAGCACACAAATAATCAGTCCCTCTAGGCCAGGACTCTGCTGTGATAGTGGGTAAACTGAATGCTCTGTGAAGGAGGGAAGAATCAGTTTGTTACACCCTTCCCAAACACCCTCCAGTAAATTGTGACTCCGAGACTTTCTAAGCCAGAAGAGGCACCTGGGCACACGATAAGCCTTGGAGGATTTTTCAGCGGAGAGGTTTTCAGGACAGACTCACCCAGTCCTTTCTTGAATGCTTGTAAGTTTTTCTCACTCACAGCACCCCGTGGACAGCAGCCACCATTCAGCTGTGTGCAACAGATCACTTCCTCTGCTTGCTTTTGACCTGCTACCTGGTGGAAATCAGGTCATATCCTCTCTTCCTTCTACTGAAGGAGACAGCAAACAGTTGATCTGGCATCCTCTTTCCAACACTCGTATGTTCATCCAAATCTGTTTTCTCTCCCTTTGCTCTCTTGTTTTCTAGGAGGACTTTTTGACACAAGTTGTTCCTAATCTATGATCACCCTTGTTGCTCTCTCTGAACCTTTTGTAGATCTGCTCAGCCATTTTTGAGATAGGAAAGACAAAGCACATTATTCAGTTGTCCAGAGTTCTCTCTTTTGTTCTTTTTTTCATTCTTTGTAGTTCATAAGACTGTATTTGCTCTTTGACTGTTACTGAGCTCTGTGCTATTGTTTCCTGGAGTTATCTATCATAAATCCCACAATTACTTTCCTGGTAAAGGTCAACCCAAAGCCCATTATTTTCTTTCTGAAGTTAGGATTTCTTTTTACTGCCTGTGCCATATGTTACTCTGCACTGAATTTTATCTGCCTTTTGACACAAAGTTGCTCAATGTCATAAGGTCTTTCGAGAATTCTTTGCAGTCAGCTCTTACCTTTTTTCTTTTCCTTTTTATGCAAGGGTTGCTTGAATTTCTCCAAAGCTTATAGTAAGAGGCTTGGCTGGGAGTTGTTTGGAAGTGTAAATGGATTCTATCAACTGGATCTGCCTGTGTAAAAACCTCATGACTCTTTACAAAAGCATCAGATTGGTGGAGCTCAGCTTTCCCTACCAGTGCTGATAACATTTATCTAAGTACTTCAGTTCATAATACACATTCAATGGTTGAAGAGAGCCAAGAAAGTAAATCCGTAGCACTTTGCTGTGTTAACAAGGTTAACTGACTGACCTCCTGATCAGATGAGCACTGAGCTTCAGGCTGGTGGGTCTGAGTGACCTCTCCTTTGAGCAGCAGCGAGCAGGTGCTTTGGTCAGGCCATGAATCCAGCTGTGTGGTGGCAATGTGACTCCACAGGCAGCTGCTGTGGCTTCTTTCTCAGCAGATGAGCATGGTGGCTGCTGGACTGGGATGGTGTGCTGTCCTAGGGCTGGCTCACCTCACCATCCTTTTCTCACAGAAAGGGAGCAAAGCAGTTGATTTTTTTTTTATATTTTTTTTTTTCAGAACTGGAGGCCAATATTTTAGCATGTAAATGAGATCCAGAAGTGCTTTCAAAATTATGCCATTTTCCAAACATGGAAATACAAGTCTGAGGGGGTTTTCTGTGCCTATTCAGGGAAATGACTGGAGCTGAGAAGCATTTTGTGGCTCAAGTGTGCAACATTTTGTGTGCACAAGTTCTCTCAGGACTCAGGCCACAGAATTGTTTTGGTTGGAAAAGACCTTTAGGATCAAGTCCAACTGCTAACCTAGCACTGCCAAGTCCATGACTAAATCATGTTCCTAACCACCTAAGGAGGTCCCAGGTGTTCTCATCCCACCCAGATTTTATTGTCTTTGACAGAACTGGGGAGAAGAGCTGTGAATCCAGAGGTCCCTTTTAAACAAGGGCATTGTGTTGGTCTGTTGTAGGACAACAGCTTTGAAGATCCTCTTTTAAGTAGCAGTCCCTGCAAGAACCTGGTAAGGGTTAAGTTCTTTGACTGGACCAATATAGTTTCTACCTGTACCCCAGACACTCCTTTTAACTCCTCTGAGGTAACCAGTTATTTAAGGCTACTTAAAATTTATAATTGAATTTTCAAAGCAAAACATATTTAATTGTATTTTGAAGCCTTCAAAGGAAAAAAATGAAAAAAGAACACATGAAATTGAGTCATAACTATGTAACTGCAGAAACATACAGAGTAAGTTCTGTCACTCTATTAAAGTATATCAGCAAAAAGAGAGGTCATCTTTGCCTACTCAAATGTCCTACTGAATTCAGAACAACAAATTAAAATGTAAATTGATGTTTCTCTTTTTTAATTTTTGCAGATGCAAAGAGACTGTGAAGATAAACTTCAAAGGTTCTGATGACTTATTTTCTCCTAGGGAACTTAGAAACACCATTACATGTAAGATAAAAAATATCTTCTGGCTTCACTAAGCTATCAGACATCAATTTTTCCTTAAAATCAAACACCTAAGTTAAGTAAATGTAGAGAACTTGAAAGTCTTCCAACTGCCATAACGTTCAAAGTTTGGGGATGTTTAGAAGATAGAGTCAAATTATTTTTACCCAGTAAGTTAACTAATTGAAATCTAAGAGTTTTATCATCTTGTGATTATTTTTTACAAGGAAATAGAAAATGCATTTTTGGTGGCCTATATTTTAAATACAGCAAAAACTCTTTAATTGGGATGCAGCTGGTAGTGGTTACTCATGAATCAGAATTCTCCTGGACAATTATAAATGTCTGATTTGTATTCAAACTTGCTGCAGAAGAGGTAAATAGAAAATAAACAAGATCCACAGCAGCAACCTTCTTTATTTCTGGGTCTTTATTTGGAAATTATGTCTTTTGACTGATACACTAGACAAGCTTCACTTGCAGGTCCTTATATTCATGTTTTGTTTTCCACATTAAAGAAGGTTGTAACTTCATTGCTTTGAATAGTGAAAACAAATGTATGTGCAATTTCCAAATTTGAAAAAAAATTACACAAAGCAAGTATTTGAAAAATTTTTGTATTTTTATATTTTTCTAAACCTCTGGAGTGAATTCAAATTAAGGTTGTTACAAATAAGTAAACATGCAATATAAGTTACTTTATTTTTTTACAATAAATATATTTAATGTAAAAAAGTTAATTATTTAAGTTTTCTGTAAAGGCAAAATGTGGTAATTTAATATGAAAGCTGGTTGTGAAAGCAAATGTATTTAGGCATAAATATTTAAACCAAAATATTGTTTGTTGTTTTCTTGTTTCTCTTTTTGTTTTTCTTAAAAGAGTTTGCCCTTATTGAATGTGGTCAGAATGTCCCAGAGGGTGGCATGAGACAGGGAAGGTGTCCTCTATTTGTCCCCTCTGGCATACTGGAATGGACAGACTACCTGTAAGCCAAATCTGATTGTCTTCTCCTACTATTCCATTTAGGTATCTAATATTAAAACCAGTCGGTATCTGCTGAGCTTTTTGTTTAAATATGTAAATGGAAACCTTTAAGATGAGCTATGTATAAGCACTGAATTCAGCAAGCCAGAAGACAGCCCCACGAGATGCAGAGCACCTTGCCAAACACCTTTACTAGCCACCCTGCTAGTAAAATCAACCTGAAATGTGAACCACAGCCAGGCTGAGTGGTAGGCTTGGGTTATTTATGAGGTGTGGGAAGAAATGGCATCTCTGAAGCATTGCACACCTTCCACTTTGGAAGTAATAGAACCTGCCAAAAGACATAAACCTTCATTTGTGTCTGGCCTTCCTTTGTCTTCAGATGTGAAGTTTCCCTTGTGATGCTGCAGCACAAACCTGCTTTAATTTCCTCGGACCCTTTCAGGGAAATTGACTTCTTCCACATCACTGTCTTGATGGGAACTCATCTCCTCCTGTGACCCCCTTCTCCATTCACTGGTTTGTCTAGAGACTTTGGCAGAGCCCCTATTTTCAGTCTGCCCCTGAGACAGCTGGGCTAATTTAAGGGTCAACAAACCCATCCAAAAACCAAAAGTAAGATAGCATGTCAATAAAGAATAGTTTGGGGAATTTCTTCTGTTTTGTTGTCCATTACAATGTATTCTGGATGATGTGCTCTGCCTGATGTTGCTCTATTCGCAACCACTAATAACTTCTGGCAGGAACCTGTTATTCCCTGTGCAAAAACTCATTCTTGACCAAAAAAACAGTGGGCAGGTTCAAGCTGCTGCTACGTCTGCAGTTACCAGTAGCAGGCTGTGATTTCTCTTTGTTCTCAGCAGTTTGGGATTTACACAGATCCCTGCAATATTAAGATTTTTATTTAATCAATCTGCGTATGTATTTTAAATAGAATAAGTAGCATGGAGCTCTCACTGCTTTGTAGATTTGCTGGTTTTCCCTCTGGTATGTCTAGCAGAAGTCATGAAACTCTGCATTTCAATAGTTTCATGGCCTATACATGTGGATCTCTATGGGTCTAAAGCTACCCTTGAAGCCAATGAGAACACTAACCAAAGCTGGTAGCACCTGTGTTCAATCTTTTGTCACATCAAAACTAAGCTGGTGTCTCACACTCCTTTTCTTGGCTGTACTTTTCAATGGCATAACAATAGATAACACTCCAGTGTGTCGTTGTAAACAAGCAGCATTGACATCTCTTGCTGTTTTTCAGAGTATTTTGCATTAATAATGTGAGTTTTTTGACAGTGATTTTGCTGGAGATAATGAGGACTTGTCATAGTACTTATCTTCTGTTGCACTTTAGCTGTGCTGCTGGAATCCAGCTGGAATGAAGCTGATTGTTCCCCGCACAACACAATAAGAGTAGGAGTGGCTTTTCCTGAATTTCATGGACTTTGACACATTGGATTTACTTGAGTCACACTATAAATGCTTGTCTCTTGTCTGGATGCCTCTCTCATCTAAATAATAACGTGTTGCTACTTTTTCTTCCTCGGGCAGTTGCAGCATTGGAGCACATGGTTTGTCCCCTGCTCAAATCCTGCTCGTTATTGTGCCTTCCTTCTATCTCACTTGTGCTCTCTCCGTTATGTGCCATGGAGTGCCTACATTTTCTTTCATCTCTCAAGGTCTGGTTTATGGCTTTTTCTTGTTTGCGTGCCTGTGTTATGTCCATGCTGACGAGAGGTCTTTTTCTCAGCAGTTCCACTTGTAAGGTTGGATCCTGCATTTTACAGATAGTCCCTCCTCTGCTTGGAGCATCCCTAGTTCTCCAGGACTGCTCTCCAATGTCAGGTGCCTCATACCTGTGACACCACACTCACAGCATTTGTTTTGTTTTCAGTTCCTTTGTTTCAGGTCACATCCCCCACCGTGTACCACAGGTGCTTAAAATTATGGCTGTGGACATATCCTGTCACAATTTTGATCAGATTGCTTTCTTTTCTCTCTCAGCATTTGGGATGGGGTTGTTTTTTGGTACTAGTTTGGCTGGAGAGGGAATGTCCCTACTATACAGCACAACACGTCACAGGTTATGACATGAGATTCTCTCAGAAGCACTAATTAAATCACTCTGGAACTGGAATTAGTTTAGTTCTGACTAGTTGTGCTGAGAATTGAGAGTTGTTACTTTTAGGACAGAAATGACAGTACCCCAACTATACTTTCTTTTGCCTGTATAGATTATTGGTTCTGTTCTCTCTGCTGCCAGAAGCCAGCTCAAAATTTATATACATCCATGATCACAGGCTTGAGTCTTGGCTGACACATGGAGCTTACCTTCACTTTCTGCAAAGGGATTAAATTCCTCTCATGGACTAATATTTTAGGGTAAGTAAATAGAAAACTCTCACTTAAAATGAAAAGTAATTGCAACATCTGAACTACGTAACACTGCACAGGATGCACTGAACATCAAAATCCCTCTTATTAAAACTAAATACAACCTTCATATTTTAGAAAGGGTTCATTAAAACTTGTCTTATCTACTTAATTAAAGGTACGTGTCCCTATATAGAGATAGGCAAACAAATGAACATAATATGCCTCAGCTTCTCCAGGGGAATGTAATACTCTTATCTTTAGAACACTAATTGCTGCAGTTAGGGTTTTGTTGAGAATGAGTTGATATTTGCTAAGAGTACAGATTTGACAGATACAAAAAACATGAGTGCCTACAACATCATTCTGACACTCAGATGAAACAAGGTATTTAAATGTTAATATAGTGTTTTTCTAATAAGGGGGAAATATTAGTTTAGCAAATTAATCCCAGTGCACTGATGTCTTTCATGGGATTGTAGTGCTTTGCTAATCTATCATATTACAGAAAGATTCAAAGTAAAAGCTATTTCTATCATAGTAAACTGTAGCAACATGTGTAATAACAGGGAAGATTACCTCCTGCCTACACAATTAGGCAATGTATTGACTTAATACAGCTCATGCACATACATAATAAATGGGAGTTTATTGTAATATACATGCAGCCATCTTGAATATGCTGGTTAGCAACATAATGCAGTCAAACATAATGACATATATTTGTATTGTGTGGAGTGCAAATTAAGTCAATGTATTCCAATGTTCTGTATTAGTTGTGTTAAGCAAACAAGCTGTATAGAAACAAAAGAATCAACTGGTATTTATTTCAGTAAATCCCTCCTTACATTAACAAGGAAATATTCCATGATCTCCAGATCTCCTGAAGAAGAAGCAAGGCACATACTGGAACAGAAGCAATGTATTAATGGGATGTATTAACATTTAGAAAACAATCTGTAGCAATCAGCAAGGTGCTGTAACAGCTGAAATGATTTTTTCTTGGGTCTGTCTGTTGGAACATGGAGCACAAGGAGTCTTGCAAATGACTGGGAGATACTCTTTCCCTAGACCTTCTCACAGTCTTTTTAGCTTTGGTGTGTGCAGCCTTCTTGCTCTCATTTTATTGTGCAATGAAAGACTGGCCTGAGCCTTTTAGCTAGAGACAGGAGTTCCCTGGCCCCTGGGAGACATACAGCCCCATGGATGGTTGGATTTATTCTGATTTAGAGACTTGATAACCTTATCTCACTTGTCTTGGTTTCATCTACTTGTCCCAAAATACTTGATTAAGATGGCAATGTTGTTGAGAAGTCTATTTAACATGGCTCACCAGACAGGTTCCTTTCTAGTGGCATCGATGCCTCTTAGATAATCCTCTTCTACATGCCACAGATGTGAAAAGGGCTGATCCAGGATTTCTCATCCTTGCTGGATGTGTCAAGGGGTCATTACTAGCTTTTCTAGGTCATGACACCAGTGTGGCTGAGGGTTTTTCTTGTACTTCACTCTCATAATTTCTTGAAACCTAAAAAAAAGAAAACAACAACAACAACAAATAACAGCACCCCCACAGAAACAAAATTAAAGCAAAAAAAAAAAAAAAATCAAGAAACCCTCAACTGGGTCATCAGGAAGAAATGTTTATGTTATTTGGAAGATATTTCCAAGTAATTTGGAATTTGCCACTAATTAGCTTGAAGCAACTGAACTGTCAGTGTAATTCCCTTCATTATGACTTGGCTATTAGATCCAGTTTTCTAGGACCATCTTTGCTGTAGCATGGCTAATATAGCATTGATCAATCATATTAAAACATCTAGTAATGCATAGATTTTCATTAAGCAGCAAATAGATTTGTGTTTGGTGTCGCAGACACGTTACCACAGTAAGTCAGAGAGCAGTTCAGTGTTAACAACCTTTTTTGTGTGATGTTTTGGATTTGTGACCAAAAGAGTGTTGATGATACAACATGGTTGGGTTATTGCTGAGCAGTGCTCGCACGTCATCAAGGGGTTGTCCGTGTCTCATGCTGCTCCACCAGTGAGCAGGCTGGGGGAGCACAAGAAGCTGGGAGGGGACACAGAGGGGACAGCTGACCTCAACTGACCAAAGGGCTGTCCCGTGCCCTATGACATCATGCTCAGCAAGAAAAGCTGGGGGCAGGAGGAGAAAGGAGGGAAGTTCAGAGTGATAGTGTTTGGCTTCCCAAGTAACCTTTATGGGAGATGAAGCCTTCCTTGCCTAGAAAAGGCTAAGTGTGTCTGTGTAAATATGTAAATATAGATTATTTTTTTGTATATAATGAGTTTAAAAAGAGGGATAGCTACATTATGGAGCCCTTAAAGAAAACATCCAGTAATAGCAAATACATGACTACAATTTCTTTGCGCTGAACTTTAAGACTTGAACATTAACTGCCAATTAAAAGGCAATTTAAGAGAAGGAAGAGCATCCTGGGTGTCAAGGGAGCCAAGATTCACAGTCATAACTGAATGGCTTCCCTGACTGCAGCTACACAGCTAGACATTTCAGTGCTACATAATTTACAAGATAGAAGCATGTTCTATGACTTATGTAAATGACTGTAAATTATTATTCCTCTATCAATAATACAGCAGTTTTAGAAACTTCTAATTTACCCAGTAGGAGAGGGATTTATGTAGCATATGGAAATGAATGAGCTGCACATGTTTCTCTTCCTTAAATCAGTGAGTTTTGGACTCTGTGATAAGCCTATAATATTCACATGTCATGAAAGATTTTTCTAGACAGTGAAGTATCTGCCCTTGGTATTACAGATAAGGGAGCCCCACATGAGAAAAAAAAGAGGGACAAACCTTCTGGTTTGTTGCTAGTTTTGCATTGTGCAGTCACCTTGTTTTGAATCTCTCTGAAAAATAACCTAATTCTATCAATCTAGGCAGTCTATTCATTTTGTGTGTGGAAGTTGTATTCATCTCATAGAAATGCCATAAAAATATATTCAATTTTCTTTTCCTGTTAAAGTGAAATGTTAAGATATGAAGGCTAGGTCTTTCAGCTTGGTATAAATTGACAAAGTCTTTTTTGCTCCAGGTAAAAGCAACCTGATCTCCAACAACTGAGGATCTGGTTTTCAATATAAATACAAAATGAAGGTTCATGAACTAGTTTAGACTTCTACTGAGAAAATAAAATTAACTAGAACAGCACTGAGTGTCATTTTTTAAATAATACTTAAAATTGAAGGTTCTGAAATAACACTATCTTTGGACAACCGTGGATCCTGAAAAGTGCCAACCTTTAGGAAAAAAATACATTTAAAAAGTGTGATTTATGTCACATGTGCTTTTTAGAAAAGATGTTCCTTCTTATTTAAAAATACATATAAAAGGAATGAAATTAAGAATGCAAGAAAAAAATCAATGCTTAATTTAGCAAGGAGTAACAAATATAATTCAAGTGCTTTCAGAAATTATCTGCAGTTTGGACTCAAGGAAATAAGGTCACAAATTGCTTTATTGTAGGCAGGTTATGAAGTAAGTTATGATTTAATGCTTAAAGAAAAGCTACAAAACCAGTCTTTAATACATTTCTAGTGTTGTTTGTTATGGCAAAAGCCAGGAAAACTACAGAAATAAAAAATAGTGAAAGGAAGCAAGGTAGTTAAAATATTTTTTTAAATGACTGGATCATCATACTTCCGACCTTAAAATGGGTGAAAGTGAGCCAATGTTTCATGGGGGTGTCATTATTATTATTTTTTAAATAAAATGCTGTGCAGAGTGATACCTTAAAAAAATAATTAATGCATTTAACAGATTTAAAAAAAAAAATTAAAAAAAATACAAAACCTAGCCTGTTATTTCTCCTCAATATTCCTGATTTTTTTTCTCTCTCTCTCTTATTGATGTTTCCAAGGTGTGGATGTTCCTCCCTACCCATGTTCTTTTCCCATTTTTATAATTTTCCCAAATAAAAATGCCACTGAGGCAGAGCAGGAGTAAAAAGGAAGCACATTCTGGACAGACAGTTTCAGTTTGGGGGGGCTTTATAAAATTAAAAAGATAAGAATTTTCTGTTGAAGTAACTTCCAAAAAACCATGGTCTCATCATTAAACACAAAGAGACAATTTTACCAAGGATACAATGCAGGAAATGGTCAATTAAGCACTTCACCTTTCTTTTCTCAAAGTAGTGTCAGGTTATGTAAGATAAGGTGTCTGCTTTACCCCTGAATATAAACAGGAAAAAAAAAAAACAACCAAGCAATTATTGACCACAGCTGACCTTGTTTACTGTGTATCATTAATCTAGCAGTGGCAACAAGCAGCATAAAATTAGGAAACACATATCGACCTCAATGATGACCTAAAAGTGACACATGCAGTGGTATCTCAATGTACCTCAATGAGAGGTGACAATTTTACTGAGACACTGCTGCTTTTTTGTTTTGTTTTGTTTTACTTTTCTGTTCCAGAAAAAAACAAACCAACCAACACCAAAAACCTGAATATGTTCCAAAGGAAAAAGGTAAAGTTTTTGCACTGTGCCATGCCAGAATAACAAGAAAGTGAAGTTCTAATTTACCTGCTCTCCCATCTTCAACCAAGGAGACTTGATTTTTAAGAGAGGAAAGGTACAGATGGCTGCAGAGACAGAGTTCTGGGATTTGGGGGTTGCAATGTGGCTGCCTTACTGGACCCCTTTATTTGAGGCCAGCATAACATATGTGATTACAAACCATATAGCAAAGTATTGCCTACCAAAGTTGCTGATAGAAAATAAACAGAATGTAGAATGATGCAACAAAACAATGAGGAGGAATTAGTGGATGGCTAATGGGTCAGTGTTCAGCCAGAGCAGTCCATAAATGCACAGACCAGTTAATACAGCTTTCTTTTTATGCAGTTAACATAATTCTACTTAGTAGAACACCAGAATGGACAACTGGAATGACTAAAGTAATGAAGAGAGTCAACAATTTAATGTTTTTGTAGTGGACAATGAGGAAAATAAAGACTGAGGAGTTCACTGGGTCACTCATGATTTCTCTCAACAGGGACACAGTTAATTCATTCTCTGCTCCAAAGATTTTTTTTTAATCTCTTGTCAAACGTAGTGTTGATTTAACACAATTATTCTTACATTTGGATAAAACTCCTGACAGTGCTCATTCTGTAATACATATATTTAAAGGACTGAGGTCAGTATTTGATGGTGCCTCAGTTTATTGCTGGTTGCTGTTCTACAGCAGCTCTGGGGCAGCTTTTGGCAGCTCTTTTCCAATTGTCTGGAAACAGACACTATTAGAGCTCCTATCCACAAATAATGTCATAAAGATTAAGGCATTTTTAGTATCTCTGACTCCTGCAAATTCTGTTCAATAAATGCTAGATAGTTGTGTGTACACTGAATAGATGTTGAATGCAGCTGATTAAAAAAGACACTAATAATAACTACATTTAAACTGGAATGGCAATAGCAAAGAACATTTCTTAATCCATATTTTTTTTTGCTGAAAGGATAATCTCATAAAATAATTGCAGACCATATTATCTGCTCTGTGTTCCTTCAAGGAACATGATGACTTTATTATAAAAACATTATTATATTAGATGTTAAAACTGTTATTTATCCCTAAGCTCTAGTGCACTTTAATACAGCCTTGAAGTAATAATAATAATAATAATAATAATAATAATAATAATAATAATAATAATAATAATAATAATAATAATAAACATTTTTTGTATGAAGTTACCTGGTAATACAAGTCCATGGAAAACACCTTCAGTAAAATGTACAACTTAAAAGGTTGAATCCTCTTTCCCTGCAATGATCTTCCATGGAGTGTCTAGGAAATGAGAGGACTTCAGCATCTGAATTTGATCTGGGTTTGATTCTGTGTCCAGTCCTGGAAACAACTTTTTTCTGCAGATTAATTTAATGACCTAAATAGCAGCATGATTTGGTGTGACATTTGCAGTGAGAACAAACCAGGCTGTTTTGTATGGACTCAGAAGTACCTTGAGTTTTGATTTTGTGGGAGAAGCAGAAGTCAGTTCTGGAGCACTCCCTTTACTGCCTTGCTGAGAAGTACTTGATTTGTTGCTGATCATCACTTTCCTTTTCATTAATTACAGCCCTGTTTTTCTATTGACACTTCATGTAGCCATTGCTAGATATTCCAGTACTAATCAATTTGTTTACACTATACAAGATACTGGACCAAAAGAACACAATATCAACTCTTCTGTGAAGAGTTGCACCTGCATTAGTATTCTGTGTTCTAGCACTTTCTGCTTTCCTCGTGACTTTGTATTTATTCTATCTTGACTTCTAGCTCCAAGCATGATGAATACTTATATATTCTTAATTTCTCACAGGGAGGGTGGCAAGCACTGTGATAGATCACTTCAGAGCACAATGAAAAGAAAAATGCAATGAGCCATATTTAGGACCGTAACCATTTTTGCTCTTATCATTTTGAGTGATGAAAATGGAGCAGTATGATCAGTGTGACTGTACAATCCTTTTCTCACTGGGGAGGCTTCGAATGCTGCCTGGCTGGGCTCTTGAAACGGCACGATTATGACTGAATTACACATTGCCAAGAAGAATTCCATTTTTCTAAGAACATACTGAAGTCAAATTATCAAGATTATAAAGGAGTTCTGCTTTATTTGAGCCAGCAAAAAGATAGCTGCAAACTGACCATTTTATCAGATTTTTGTCTCATCACCACATGCAGTTTAACATTTGCACATTCCTATTAACTTTCCAATTTGTTTCTGAAGATGATATTATGCATGGTCTAGTAGAAATAAGCTTGATTTTTCCAGGAAGACTGGTAGAGAAAAATTGCTGGGCAGACATCAGCTAGTGTTTTAAATGTTTAGATCAGTATTTTCATTTAGGGAGTAGGGAAAATTTAATTTTAAAACCTTGTATCTCTGTACGTCTTGAAGAGGCTTCCAGTCTTTCAGGTAAACTGTACTAACCCCACTAAAATCAGAAATAAAATGTTTTTCTAAAGTAAAGTGTTAAGCTGACATATTACTTAGCAAACTATATTCTTTAAAAATCATCCAAAGTAATCTTTGCAACAACCAGCTTTAGTTTTCTAGATAAACTGATGCAATATTCCCCTTCTTAAAGGGGCAATTGGTACAATTTCAGACATACTCAAAAGTATGTAGTATGGAAATTAAAAAATTAAAAATTAAAACAAATTAAAATTAAAACAAATCTTAAAACTGTTGTGATGAGATCTATTTATTCATGCAGCAAAAAATCCTCCCTGCACAAGGAGCCCAGCTGACTTCTGGAACAAGCTGCTATTTAATGCAGATAGATGGTGGTCCCAGACACTGGTACCAGTAACAAAGGCAATCCTGAAGGTGCAGCAGTAGGTTGGTTACTAAAACTATTTTCAGGAAAAGGTAGACTCGAGTTTTCAAGTATTCACTGTTACAGCTGTTTAGGCTTTCTGAAATTAAAATCCTCTTGAGGAGAATCACTTTGAAAACCTGAGTCTTAGCACTTCATTCTATCAGAAAAAAAAACTTCCAGTGCCTGAAATTATGCCAGCTATGGGAAGATGTAGGTTGGCTGACTGGTTTTGTGGTCTCTCATGGAGGAAAACCTAACAGCTTCCAACAGCTCAGGAGTATGGACAAGCAAGTGAACCTATGGTGCAATCAGATGGTGACAGAGCTGTCTCTGGCAGTGACGACACTGGTTAACTGGGCACCATTAGGCCAAAACTTGAAAACTTGAAGCATGCCAAGTTCTATTGAAATGGAAACACACTAATGCTATCTTGCTTTGTTTTTAGAAAACAGATACATATTCTAACAAGAATAACTACTTCAATCTCGAGTTTAAAATGTTATGACCAGTAAAAAATGATGACATGTTATTTCCTGTTCTGCTGTTCTAAAAGTTTTGTATGCATTCTCGTGATATTAAAGGATCAACATCAACTCTAATTGGATCCTGGTCCCTGAGATTTATTTTTTGGAGATGATATTGTCTGTAACTCAGCTAGTGACTCCAGTGGGCACAGGATGTTAAAGAACGACACACAGTCTGAATGCAGCCATGCAGAAAGTCTCTCTTGTTTCTTTAATGAAGTGTAAAAACATCATCAATTGCAGCTCTGGCTTATTATATAAGTTTAAATAAAATAGTTGCTATTTCTAGTTAACTAAGCAGTAGCTGTATAGAGAACACTTTCATACAGATATGCACATGCAAGTATCTGGTTCAGCAGCATTTGCAGGAAACCTACAATGTGTAATAGCTCAGACTAACGTTTGTTTTTCGTTTGTGCTAGTTAATGAAGAATCTGCCTCTGGTTGGGAAGGGTAAAAAGGAAGGCAATTAGTACAACAGACTTTACCTCCATACGCACACATGCAGAAGCCAATGTGATAGAGTTCTCTGAATTTTTCAGTTTGTTTTGTATTGAGATCAAACTAGTAAGTTGCTATTTATACTCCTTGCATACTGGGACATTTAACATTTCCATCAGTATACTGATGCATAACTAACAAATAGTCTGCTGAAGCATTAATATATATGAACCCTGAAACGTATGTTATATATCCATTTTCTTTTGAAAGTATTCATTCCAGCTACTTCTCTAAAAGAAGAATTGTTCAATATTGAAATTATAATAATAATAAAATAAGGCTCATGAAGGAAACAATTTAATAAGAGTAGATGATATTATGTTTTCAAAGATGGTACTCTTAAAAAAATTATAAATGTACTAAGAGCTTCCCTTTGTCATGGAAATATTGCAGGTGTGATGAGCACTGTGATTTGCAGACACCTGTAACTGAAGATGATAGAAGCAATATTAGAGGTACCAAAATAGTCTATGTTAGTTAATCCAGGATTCCTCTACAGGCAAACGAGAGATACAGGATGCTCCACAGTGAAAATCATATCACCCATCTCAAGTATTTAAAGATGGGATGGGATTGCTCACCTTCTGGAAATATCTGCCTCCCCTCATATAAAAGGAACATAGATAAATAGTATAGCTGTGTGGGTTGCTCCTTACTTAGTTGCAGCTTCATGACACATGAAAAGTGGAGCTCAGATTTATTTATTTTTTTTCCTACAGATGCATAAACTTAGTGAGTAATGATGGAAACAAAACCCTTTCTTTGCTGTAGCAATAATATAAAGGGTTTTTAAATATTTACATATAACAGTAACATGCATAGGTGTCCATGACAATTACATTATAGAAAAATAGATCTGTTCACCAGAAAAAGAGCATATTTACAGGATCAATAACTTGCCTACTCATTGCCTAATACTCTTAGAAGTATTACATCAGTAGCATTTGGGAAATTAATTGCCACATCAGTAATAAAGGATTTGGGATCCAGTTTCTTTGTCCTTCTTAGGGCGTATATATATTGCGTAACACGTCCTAAAGCATCCAATAAAGTTGATTTCCAAAGCTGGAAACATTTCAGAAAGTATTGATATAAGAGACCTGGGGTCTAATCATATGGGGACATTTGGAATTGCATGTATAGTTTACCATGATTGTTAATATTGCATTATTGTAGTAGTAGAGGTCTTCCTCATCATGAATTGTCCCTCTGATAGCTAGATGGATACCAGGAATATAATACAGAGCTGACAAAGGAACTAATTTAAATTAGAAGCTATCACAAACACACTAAATAAACAAATAGCATTTTTCCTGAGGTGTATTTTGTTTGATCCTTTTTGTTTCATTTAAATCTTTTGAGCTGTCAGAGAAAAGGATTTTAATTTAGTAAGTCAATAAAACCTCTGGTTTATAGTGAATTGTTCTTTGTGGGGTCTTTTTGCCTAAGCTAGGAGCTGCTGTTCTGTGGTGACTGATAACTCATTTTGCTCCTTTGATTTCTTGCCCTGCATACTTGAAGAGCATCTTCTGAGTTCCTCACAGCTTGTGTTCCTTTCTGCATCTGATTGGTTTTGCTGCATGTTTATTTTGTTACCTGTGCCTAAAGGCTGTTTTCTTTCATAGGAACAGCCCATGCATCTCCTGGTGTTTGCCATATGGTTGGCTTTACTTCTCAGTGTGATATCCTCTCCATTCCATCCATCAGCACCTTCCCTAACAGGCAGCTTTGACAGCGCTCTTTGCATTCGCAGAAATGAGCATTTGCACTGTCCTGTTGGAAGTTACCAAATAGATCTCCTCCCTGGCAGCCTAACTTCTCCCTTTTCCCTTTCATGGATGGCTACAGGGAAGTGTGTTTTGGAGAGACACACTGCTACCACCTTCCTCTAGAGGAGCTGATGTTACCTGCCTGTGAGATGCAGCGCTGAGCAGGCGTCGGCAGGGAAGATCAAGCTCCAGTTGCATTAAGGAGTGGGAATTATGGGGAGGGAGATTTGTTAGGCTATAAATTCCTTATCTCTTTCCAAAAAGAAAAGACTGTAATGGTCTCTGTAGGTGAAACTGTTTCTGTGAAGAAAGCTTACGCAAACCTAAACTTCATTTTATGCCCCATTCTAGCAAAAAAATCTACAGCAAATAAAGATCATCAATACCAACACTTCATGCAGATACTTCACACACTGAACCTCGTCAAGGATATTGCTGAATTGTTTGAAGCAGTACAAAAATAAAAGAGGTTTTGATTAACCTGTGTAAGTGTGACTATACAGGCTCTTGTGTTATATAATTCCACACTGTACCTGTGCTGCCATATCCTGTACAGTTATAGTGCAGGAGTTTTCAATAATTATGTCTGCATTTACTGAACTGTATCTCTTAATCAGTGATTTTTCCCAGTCTGTTATTCTCATTCTTTACCTCCCTCTGTGCTTTGGCTGCCTTTGTTGAAAAGTACCTGCATCCTTTAAGATGAACATCAAAGGCTATCTCTGGAATTAGGTTTGTCCTCCAGCAGTTCCTAGCCCAAGCACTGACCTGTCTGAGCTCTGTCACTGAGTTCTCCAACACGGAGTGGTGAGAGCTGGGCGCCTCAGCTGGTCACCACAATCAGAACGAATCTGTCTTATCTTGCTTACTGATAATGTAGAAAAAGCAATCATATTGCAGCAGAAAGCATGTCACAAAATATTATCTTCTGTAGATTTGATGACAGAAGAACAAATCTGTATCTAGGAGCAGTGGAAGATACAGATCACTGGCTTCATTTTAACCCAGGGGCTATCAAGATTAACTCGATGTCGTGTCCTTCAAAAACACAAATTCTAATCTTCTGTCCCAGTGTTTGCTCACATGTATTGCTTTGTTGGATTGATTTGAGATGAATTATCTAGCTATCCATAAAAACAGAATGTACATTTTTACTTCTTTCAAGCTGATCACAAAATATTCAAATCTGGTCTCACTCAGGAAATGATATCACATAATTTCTGGTTAATCCCTATGCAAGCTGAAGCCTGTTTAAGAAACCCTGTTGAAATCTACCTGTTTTTTCTACTATGAAAAGAGTTCAGATCTCAAAGCTGACAGTGAGGGGAAACTGCCAACAGGAGCAACTGCTGCTAATACTCAGTTGAACTCAATATGTCAAGGGCTTATGGAGACTGGGAAAGCTGCACAGAGATCCCTGTGCTGCTAACCCTCCTAAACTAAGAATATAGGCAAAGGATTAATCTTCATAACCTCATTTCTGGGCCTTTAATTCAAGAGATAATTTTGCACACAAAAAATGAACACACAAACAGCACCCAGAGGAAACAGTACCAGTAGTGGTAAGATGCTCATGAGAACTTAGTCTGTTTTTTCTGGATGTGATTTTTATGAAACAGGAAAGCAAGAGCTGTGAACATGTGCTGGGATGAACCAGTTTGTTGTTGCTGAAAGGAGGGCTGTGGCATTTGTTTGGCTGGCTGCAGAATTAGCCCATGGGTTGGTGTGTTAAGATAATTAGCTAATTGGCACTGAGTTACCTCAGTTTGCTGGCTAACAAATAGATGCTTTAGTTGTGATATGGGTGAATGGTGGGAGAATACTGTGAGGTAGGAGAGTGCTACTACAGGTCATTCAAAATTGAGGTAGCTCCCTTTGTCATCCCCAGTTCTCATATAAAGTTCTTAGGCAGTTAGTTCAGTTCTTTCTTAGTGGAAGAGAAGGTTAAAATGCCTGCACAACAATGTTCCTCAGGTAAAAACAGTATTGGTTTTGTACCTCTATGGGTTTCCAAGCTGAATTCCCTAGCTGTTTCCTCTGATGGAATTGAATGATTGTGTATTTCTTTGCTATTTTATTTTAATGGAGTTTATCACCCTTTAGGAACACTTGCTAAATACAATGCTTAGAATGAGATATGTTCTGTTTTCTAAGTGAAACCTAATTAAGAGTAATTAAGTGAACTCTGTTGCCCTTCATAAAGGGATGTTGTTGCAAAGAAAGTGACGTTGAAAGGCACACAAGAGCAGGTGCCAAGATTCATCTTGTGTTAAGAGACTGGAACAGATCAGAAGATGGAAATGTATTTCCATTTAATTTTTAAGCCTATATGGAGCAGAACATTACTGTGAGTGTTTCAGGTAGGTTAAGAAAAGCTTGGGTGTTGTTCTAGCACAGTAGGAATAGGGGAGATGAGGGGCATGGTGCTTCCTTTGGTTTGCTTTCCGTGGTTCCCAGCCCCTCAGCACACTGCTTACAAAGAGCAGGTCCCTCTGAGGGCAATGTGCAGGTAAATTTTCTGTGAAGCAGACAGATATTTCTAAAGAGCACATGTATTTACCTTTGAAAAATGCTCGATTTCAACAAATGCTAACATTCTCAAGAAATTTCCCAGGGGTCTCATGCTTAAGCTTCTCTACTGTAATGTTATTCTCTGTCAGCCAGTTCCTCAACTCTTTAATTCTTTCTGTTCTAACAAGTCACCCAGATTGTTTGCACCTGCCAAACAAAGGATGGCAAGGGATTCTTCACTGCCTTAGGTAGCCTTTGCATTTCTGAAAAGTAACATCCTGTGGTATTTAACTGGTATGTGATAGATCTGGATAGCTTGTTTTCCCGTCCTAGTTCATGCCTTGGTAATTATACAAAGAAAGTATATTATGGGTAGTCATTGGGTATGATCTTGTTTTCCTTCTTTTGTTCTTCTATTACTTTCTGAGGGAGTGGGGAAAGAGGAAAGCCCTGAAAAAGTAGTTGCATTATTAAAAACAGCAATAGAACTCATGGGACATTAAAATAAACTTTTCCAATTAGTATAATTTAAATTTACAGTGTTAATGCCCAGAAAACCTATTCTAAATAAAAGCTTTTAAGCAGGAGAGAATTAAATCCACTAAATTCCATTAGTGACATCTGGTATAGGAACACATTAAGAAGGCTAAACACCACACTGGTTGCTTAGTTAGTTAAATCCATTAGTATTAAATACATTCCTTTCATCAGCTGCTTAGTTCAAGGGATCCAAGCTCAAAATCTGTTCTTTTGAAGTGAATAAGATGATTTCTTTTAGAGGTAAACAGTATCTCACAGGTTTTGCATATTATGTGCATACCTTGTCATTATAAAAGAAATAACGTGTAATTTTGACTTAACAGCTTTCAAATACATTAACCTTGAGAAAAATGTATGCAGCAGTGTGAGGTAAAATGTGGCATAGTCTAGAATTACACCCCTGTTACAACAGGAAAGCTTCAAAGAAAACTCCACCAAAAAGAGACTGAGAAAGAGACTAATAATATTCCGGGGGAGTTCAGTCCAATGAGCAGAAAAGCAAATGGAAATTGTTGATTTCTTTTGGGTTTAATCAGGCTTGGAGTTTGTTTGCTTTTAATGAAGCCATGCAGTTAAGAGAAAATTAAAGTAAACAGACCTACAGCATTCTGCAGGAGAGCCTTGCATGTCAGAATGCTTACCAACCTTAAACAAGGGGAAACTTTAAAACAACCAAGCAGAAGATGTGAGAGAAACAAGAAAAGTATCTCCTAGGAGAAAGAGCTCCACACATCAGGTGTGGAGAGAGTGAAACTTTGTCAAAACAATTCAGTGGGAATGGGGGATGATCACTGTGAAAGAGAACAACCAGCAAGGATATGGGTGTTCTGTTGGGAGGTCAGCTGCTGAGTCCCAAAAAGCGAGGGGGGGGGTGGGTGGGGGGGTGGGCTGGGCTGCATGAGACCACCGAAAAGCAAACAAGAATGACCATGGAAAAGATTTAAAGAAATTCTGTTCTGGTGATTGCAAAGATAGTTTTCCATGTGTTGTCTTATGCATGTGTTTGTGTTTTGACAAAACTATTATGGAATAGTTTTAATTGCAGTGATGTATTTTTCTTTAAGATAGGAAGTGCATATATGTGCAATCTGGTGTGTAGGGTTATACCCTTTAAACTGGTTATTTGAAGACTGAGAAGGGTGCCATGCAGTTCTAAAAGAAAAATAAATTCTTGGCATGTAATATAATTTCTGCCTGTTCTATCATCACTTTTGGTGCCACTTTGTGTGAACTGAAAGGACAGAATATCATCCTAATTATCAGGTTTTGGATTTGGAGTGTGTTTTGGCTTCCTGTGTTTAGGTACCCTAAGCATACAGTCCCTAGTTCCTTCTCTGTCACCTAATTTCCTAATTTCATTTTATCTTCTGTTAGTTTACATATGTGTTGCTTATTTGCAACAGGCTCTTTCCCAGGCCCATTGCAGACCACACTAGAGATACACTTTCATAATTAATGTAAATGTTACATGTTCCATGAGCTGCATGAATAATTCCTACAAACCAACTCCTGTATTCAGACAAAAAAAAGTAATCCATCATTAACTTGCACTGGCTATTATATTCTCCTGTTTGTAATGAACTGATGAAAGTCTTAGGGCAGTATATTAACAGTAAATAAGATTTTATTGCATTTATTTATTCTAAGGAATTTCTCAATTAGAGAGGTGTCCTCTAAGGTAATTAAAGTTTGGTAGTGACTGAGAGAGAGAGAGAGATTTGAAAAAAATAATTACAACGGGAATGGAGAACAGTTATCATTGAGGATAACCAGGAAGGAGAGCAGTGTATGACTGACTGTTGGGGAGTCAGCTGCTGGGTGTCCAAAGCCAGTGATGCTCTGAGAAGGTATCTGAAAAATTCTGTAAGATGATCAATACTAACACAGGAATGGACATGGTTTTAGTCCAAGAAAGTCTGAAAGTCACTTTCAATTGTTCTGCCTCTTACCTGGGACTGTGCCAATTGCCATCTGGGAAAACTGAAAAATAAACTTTTGCTCTTTTATTGATGGTGTGTCCTTCAGTGTTTGTACAGCACCTAGGACAGTAGCTCTCCAGTGCAAACTTCAGCTTTCAGGTGTTACCAACTGCATAAATATAAACTGGTACTTGGAGCCCACACCCTGCATTTCCCTGAACCTTTTATGCAGTCCACATCATGTCAGCTCTTGGCTTTTTATTGTGCTGTGTTTATTGCTTCTCTCTTTTTAAACTGGGTCAAGGAATTGAATTGCTTTGCTCCACCAGCTATAAAAATCACAAGAGATGAAGAAAGCAGAAATTAAGAGGACAGAAGATATTAATATTAATTTTGCCTGAATATATTAGAAAATATTCTGAGAGCAGTCTAGATTGTGCCACCATGAAAAAAGTTCATAAATAATTTCCATTAAAATAGTTATGTTTTTTCCTTAAATTCTGGACACACAAAACCATTTCTTGCCAGTTGCATTTTTTTTAAAGAGTGTTTGAGACTCAGGTTGAAATTTATGACACTCTCATTAGCAGATTGGGATGGGGTTTTTTGTTGGATTTAGAGGTAATTATACTTAATGCTGTGGTTATTCCCATTATCATGTGTACACAGTCAGTGCTTTATTTTTTTATGTGCTTAGCTTGGTTTATAATCTAAAACCAGTGTGTTAGCTGTTACATGCTTAACTTCAGGCCAGCTTTCAATTAGTGCTTCAGTGTCCAATGAATTTAAAGCAGGGTTTCTTCCAAAATTAACTCTTAATGTTCCCAACTGTTGCTGTATGCTAAAACCACAACTTTAGTTCTTAGATTTTAAAATAAATGATTTTTTTTCTTTTAAAATTGCAATTACCATATTTATATTTAACAATGCAAATTGAGCTGTCTGTATCCAGCCCATCTTATCACCTTGGTACGTGGCTGCCTTACCAGGTCTTCAGTGCATGAGCTAGAAATTCTTTCTTTCTCTCTTTCTTCTTATAGTAGTTTTGTATTTATTAATTTGTTTATAAAAAGGCAGAAAACCAGCGAAATTGAAAGTTAATATAGCAAAAATAAAGGAAGAAAAAAGGATACTCTGATGTTTTGTTTGACTTGTCCGTATAAGAATTGTTTTACAAAAGGAGTCTAAAATGATGGGGGGAAAAATTTCCTAGATGTGTCTTTCTCATTAAAAAAAATAATCTATTTCTAAATAGAATCTATTTCTGCTTTTGCAGAAATATTTTAGTAACCTCCCTGCAGATTTCTAGGAACAGTTCTAAATTTGGTCCTCTCTCCTGCCTCAAGAACACCTAAGTCATGGTAAACTCTTTTAAAGGAAGAGTCCCTCCATATTTATTTATTTATTTTTGTTCAAAACAGATTTAAAATTAGGTAATCCAGAAGATTTAAGGACTTAATTTACTATAAAAGCCCTTATAAACCTTCCTTTCTATTTCCCTAGTACAAGATGCATTTTGGTCTTTTTATTAGTCTACAAGTCCAAAGCTTCCCAACTTGCTCAGATGCTTTTTGACAGTTTGGAGAAGTGCAAAATACATATCTCACAATGGATAAAGCATTCCACTTTCATTGCCTGAGAGGATCTATGTACTTCCATTACATCCATTCTGCAGAAAGCATAACATGGCTTCTTTGCTTGTTTTAATGGCTCAGAAATCACTGTTCTGTTTTGTTTTGTTTTCTCTTTCTTGCTCTGTCTCTTTCTTGCTCCCGTTTCACTCCAGTAACCTATTTCTTTGCACAGCAGAATCAAAGCCTCATTGATTCAGGAAATTTGGATTCAGTCTTGAATATATTTCCATAACTATTAGTGTAAAACCTTGCCTAGGAACAGGTGGAATATAGGGTCATGATTCAATCAGGGATTTATCAATACAGGGCTAGAGCAGACCAGCTGTGTTTGCAAAAAAATACCTGGACATGAGCAGGTTCATGTGTAGCCAACTTATCTATTTCTACACCTGTTTCTGGAGCTGGTCTATGCAAAGTGTTTCTGAGTTGGCCATTTTGGTATCTGACCTTATTTTGAAGTCATGAAATCCAGACACCAGTGTAGAAATACAATAAGACACTGATTTAAAATAAATAAATAAAATTCTGCCTCTTGCTTTCCTGTGTTTCTCCTCTTGATCAGAAATGGTTGTTGGTTTAATTCCTGAATTCCTGTCAGGTCTACTGTTGCTTTCTAAAAGATGTGTCAGAGCAGACACAGGACTAAAATATAAGCAGCCTGGGGAAACAGAGTATATGCAGCAGATCAGGTAAGAAGAATAAACCATTTGTTATTGCTATGTCCACAATGATAACAACTTTGGGTTGATAAATTATTTTTGCATGTAAAATGACCTAACAGGGAGATATCCAGTCTGCTGTATTTTCAATAGAAGTTGGCTTATTCTTCATTCTCTTGGGTTTTACAATGATTCTGTGAACAACAGGAGGCAAATCTGCAGGATTTTTCCATTAAATTCATGCTGTTACGTACTTGACTCTGTATTTCATCTTGGATAATGATAGCCTCTCAGGTGCAAAAGCCAGTCTTTTTATTTAAAATATACACAAGAGAGGTATTTTGGTTAGGAAACCAGAAGTCTGTTGCTATGATGAGTATAAGATCTAATACTCATAGATTATTTTTTTTTTGAGCCTTTAAATATTTTTCATATACCGTGTAGATATAACCAAGGAATGAGAAATAACCATTTTCCAAAGACATACATATATCATGTCATCACAGAGGAAGTTTCTTCAAGGAAAGATTTGAAGGCTTGGCCTGGAAAAGGCAGGTTCAAGGGCATTTGATTGTGTTCTCAGATTGTGCTGTGGTATCCCTGCCAGACCCCATGCAATCATCACTACTGGATAAAATGGTAAAGGGAACAAGAAATACTTTGTTCAAGAATGTTGCAAAAAGCCACAGCAGGTAATGACTGGTACATAGCAGGAGTAGCATAAGATCATAGAAAGAAAAAAAAGGAACAGCAGAAATAAAGCAGTGATTGTTTCTAGAAGATAATTGCCTTCATTTGGGGAAAATAAATAAATAAATAAATAAATAAAAATGGTACTCCTAATCAGTTCCCATTGTTAATGAATTTAAGGTGAAAGGAAGGCAAGGTATTTTGTAATATAAGCTGCCTAAAGGGTTTTATTTTGTGCTTAGTTTGACTTGCTGAGTAGGGTGAGGTAAGAACTTAACTCTCCTAGTAAAACCTGACTGTATCTTGAGGCAGTGATGTTTTTCCTGCTCCAGGCATTTTGGGTGAGGAGAGGAACTGAGGAACAAGGGAGACAAGTGAAAGAAGGTGTGTGTGTGTGGGGAAGCAGAGTACTTATCCCATTCCAGGTGTTACCAGACACTAATTTGTCCAGTGGGTAGTAAGAAAACAGATATTTACTGATCCATTGCTTTTCTGCTGTCTGTCATTCTGTTAATCTACCAGGGGTAGGTTTAAGTATAGGATCAATCAGCATTTAAACCACAGACACAACACAAAACAAAAATATACATTCTGTCCTGTGCAAAATGAATTCATTGACCATCTGGCTGAAAGAAAAATGAAGATTTATTACCTTAATACCTGGACCTGAACTGAAGGAGACCTGTCTTAATTCCTAACTTTTTAAAGAGCATCTGTTTTCTTTCTCTTCATATGTTTTTTCACATGAAGTTCTAGCTGTACCATAACAGATTGCTCGAGGTACCCTTGTGGGAATTATTCCTAGGACTGGAAATAAGCAGTGCATCAAATTCAGAGTAGTCCATCTCAGTCCTGAGATTTTTAGTCTCTGAAGCAAGAAGTGCATGAAGTCTGGCTGAAGTGCTCTAGTTTTGCTAGAGTGCTGAAGTGCTCTAGTTTTGCTCCATGCAAAGAGTGATAGCAAGTATAGACAATAATTGATGGAAAACTAAATTTCTACTGGAATCTAAGAAGCCAAAAGCAAATGGGGAAGTGCTGCTCTCTGTTCTTGCTGTAACACAAGAAGCTGCTTTCTTTTCACTGTAAATAAAAGAGGAAGCTTGAGTGTTGATCCGTGGCTGGTTCTGAACAACATATAAACAAGATGTGAGAGAACAGCTGGGAGAGTGACTAATCTGATTAGATCTTCCATCAGGGTGAAGTTCAGTGAGTAATATCAGCAAATAATAATAAAGCAGAACTTTGTATTTCAGGCCATGCAGATAAGAAGAGAAAGGCCAGGACTAGGAGAGACACTCTGTAAGTCAGTAACAGACTAAGGTTGCAGAACAAAATTTAAGCATTCTGGAGAAATTATTTTGTACCTAAAGGTTGTGTGTGAGTAATGTAGGAAAAAAAGCCCGGCATTATCAGAGAAAGGGCAAAGAAATTGGACAGTGAGTACAAGAAGCAATCAAAATTAAGAGAAAATGCATAATACTTCTTCTGGGAAGAATGAGAGCTTACAATGTGAAAGCATTTGGGAAAAATTGCCATGAAATTTAAATTAAATTAGGTATTGTATGGAAGTATAGGCAATTAAGAATGCATTGAAGTGTGTATATATTGATATATATGTACATTTACACATATAAATAAGGGCAGTCAGGCTTCTGAAAGACAGTGAGAATAACCTAGTGATGGTGGAGACAAACATTTCTTGACACTGTAAACAAGTTCTGTTTCTTAGTGCTTTCAGGGGGAGTGCATCAGAAATAATCAGATACTGAGTGTAATTTGCCAAGTGCTAAACATGCCCAGGTTTTCTTTTGTACTTCTGAAGCTGGGTGCTAAGTACCTAAACCTTCTGTAGAAAGCAAAGCAAAACATCTCAGGAAATCTCTACTTTCTTTATGTTAAAGTCTGGACTTGTTTTCCTTTTGGACTGGGGAGAGCAAAAGGAATGGGTCTACTTCTATAGTCTCCAGGTGGTCATACATTTTTATGTCCCATTTGAAAAAGATCACCAGAGACATTAAATTTCTACTACATCAAGAGTAACTTAGTAGAAAGAGTTGCTGTTTTATGTTGCTTTAAACTTCTTGGGTGCCACAGAAGCTGACCTTCAGCTGGCACAACACAACAGATACTGATATTGTCTCCCCCCACTACCTTCAGTGGGAATACCTTTGGACTGAGAAACAGCTCAGCCTTAGCAAGAATCTCAAAATCAAGATTTACAGTAGAAATCCTTCAACAAGTCAAATTGGGATACTTTTTCATCTTGGGTTATAATATTTTTACCACTGAAAATTCCCTTATTTCAACACAGGCAATTTCAAGTGAAAGTCAGAATATGAGCAGAGATAAGTAGTGCTGAGTGAGTCTCCAAAGGATGTCTTAATGCCAGAAATTCACTTGCAAGTTTGTGCCAAAGTATTATTTTATAATCTGTCAACTGTTTAGCCATAATTACAGCTTCTCTATTTTGTCCCTACATGGGAATTTGTTTCTTTTATAGTTTTTAATTTCCCAGGAGCTCTCATTAACAGCTGAAACCATTTGCTTGATTTCTCTTTATTAAATATACTGAAAAATCAGCTGTCTTGGGAATAAAATACAATTTCATAATTAGGAATACATGCTTATTCCTGTGGTGTGTTTCTGCTTTATTCTTATTTCAATGTCTTCTCTGAAAGTAAACATTTAGGATGGATAAGTAAAGTTGGGAAGAAGCAAAACTTATTCCAGCCTTTTTCTCCCAGTTGTTTTATTCTTTCTCATGTAACCTATATTTTCTTTTGAATTATTTATAAAATGAGTTGGGTAATTAAGTACAGATTTGGAGAAAGTGAGAAATTTTAGTCCTGTAGTGAGAGCTCTTCATGGTGGCAAAAATACCCTTCGCTTTTCAGGGTCCACTCTTTTCCTTTGTTTTACAATAGTTAATTTCCCTAAGTAACTTTTTTCTTGGTATAGTAAAGATAGGACATAGCAATTATGAAAGATCCAGCTGAGCTGAATATTCTTGCATTTGTATCTTTATTCTGTCTCTCAACACTTTTGTGCAGTGTGAATGCTCTTTTCTCCTCTCACTTAATACTACCACCTATCACTTATTTTCTGGTGTCATCCTGAAAACCCAACATAGCCTGTCTGTCCTGCAGTGCTAAAGCTGGCTGTGGACAGTGATCAAGATGTGGAAATTATGGTACAGAGAATTGAAGTCACTTGCTCAGGGTTGTCAACGTAGGTCAAAAATTAATCTCGCTTAATTACACATTCATTATGCAATCCACTAGACTGTTTTGCCTTCATCACTAAACATGATGTTCTTATTCTGAAGTCTTTTTCTCCCTAGTGAAGCAGTTGCCTTTAAATCCAAAGTCAGGGTTTTACAGTATTTCCCATCATCAGAATTCTGCTTATTCTAACGATCTTCGTATCCTACATCACTTCCCCTGTCGCTGCTTTGTGACTTTTCTTATGCAGATCTGTGTCCTCTTGGCATTTAAATCTGTCTGCTTAATTATTCATTCATTAATCCAGTAATACAAAGGGGGTTTTACAGCTATGGAGACTTGTGAGGTGAAAATGAGTGAGGAAAGGAGGAAACCAGATGTCTTGAGGACAGATTTTTTGTTTTCTTTGCTTTATTCTTTAGACTTTGCACTGAGGATGCTTGACAGTCATGAATAAAAAAGGGAGTAGAATGGTCAAAAAACAAGAGAAAAATCTCTAATACTTTTATTTTTATTTATTTATTTATTTATTTATTTATTTATTTATTTATGACAACCCATAACAGGCCAATGTGAGAGACTCACATTCAATTATCTCCTCTTCTTGGTGACATTTCCAGCTCAAACTTCTGCATCAGAGAAGACTCTAGTGTTTGAAGTGCCAAGTTGTTTAGTCTAGAAGTCACCAGTAGGTAGCAGTGAGTTAAAACAAGCATTTGAGCTGCCATCAGCTCCCCAGGGATAAAAGATGGCTTGAGGGATGTTCTATATCACTTTCTGCACTGTAGTATCTATGTGGAAACTTTAGATTTCTTTGCAGTGGGAGCCAGAAGAAAAGCCTCATCCTACAGGAGCATTTTCTTTGTGTTGCTCTATCAAGAAAGCTGAATTAATTTTCTGTTTCTCTTCAGTTTTCCATCTGGTGTGTGGTTCTGAGTAACAGTGGTGACAGGAAGAGCCAGAGAAATGTTTGCTAGCCAGCTGAGAGGGAAACGTTTGGAGTTCAGGTTATTAAAAGAAAGGTTTTGCAGCCGGAGGCTTTTCTGCCATCTCTGCCTCAAGCTTAGACAGCTGGAGCAGGGGGCTCTGATGGATCTACTGGAGGCAGTTTGAGGAAGTTCTTGAGAATTAATTACTCTTTCTTTGTTTTCCCTTGGGTCTGTCTTGCAGCACAGAGTTTTTTGCAGGTGACTTGTGGATAGGCTGGAAACAAATGGGATGTCAGGAGAGAGGATTGCTGACACTTCTATAAAGTCAGTGGATAGATTCCTGGAGACTTTCTTACCCACTCTGTTAGATCATGAGAAGTCTTTCTAAATACTTATACAAATAGAAATCCTAGTGAAGACATTTTATTCTTTCCTTTAACACTCTCTATTTCTACATGATACTCTTTGCATCTGAGATTTACTGCAGCTTTCTTTTGGTGAGGTTATTTAAAGCCCTGGCTACAAAATGTTTTCCCCTATGTGAAACTATTCACTGGTGGAGCTCAGAGTACCCTGCAAACAGTTAAGCTTTTTATGATACTTATTATACCTGTGATTTAGGTAGAGTAGATGATGCATAAAATTTACATACACTTAAATGAAGAAAGCCTGAAATTATTCAGATTGGTTGGGAAGGGATCAAAAGCTATTGTCAGTCAAACTTCGACAAGCATCATCTGCTGTGATGCCTGTATTTTAGATATTTGACTATGAAGTAGTCTCTGGAGCTATAACTGAGATGCCTGAGTCCCTGACAGTAAAAAAAGTGGGTGGAAATAGAGAATAGTTTTCCAGGTGCTTTTCTGGGGGTGTCTAGGATCTGTACCTGTAGGATTTCTACCTTTTTACAGTTGGATTTGCAGCCTGGTGTTATTAAATAAGGCTAGGTTTCCATGGGCTTTCTTCTAAAAATCTGAGCAAAGGAAATTCTTCCCTCTTATTCCACTTGCCATGTTTTAAACAAAATGACCATCCTCTCACCCCACCCCTGCCTGCCACCTTCCAAGACATAATGTGGAAGATGGGGTTTTGTGGAGGTCAAATGCAGGTTTTTATCAGGCCTTTTCTGTTACAAGACACACGATGCTGTTTTTTGCCGTGTGGCCAGTATTCAGACTCACCTGAAATCTCCTCATAAAGCATCTTTTAGATGTAGCTGGCCTACGTTCCCTTTCCCTTGTGCAGAAGACAGATCAGGATCTCACAACGTCAGGGTCAACTAGGTGGCTTGTCACTGCCTAGTACACCTTGAAGGCAGCAGTCCTGAGTTCCAAAACACAACAGCCACTGTCACTAGGTCACAGACCTCAATTTTGTTCCTTTAAATTCTCTAAAGACACCTAACATCCTGATTTGCACAGTGGAAAAATGTCTGTGTCCTGGTTTGTTTGTTTGTTGTTGGTTTTGGTTTTTTTAGTTTGTTTGATTGGTTTTTTTGTGGGTTCCTTTTTTCCATGAAGTTTAATAGTGAGCTTCATGTTAACCAGTTCAGCTCTCCTATCATGGAGCTATCTCAAGTGCTTGCAATGCCTGTGTGACATCTGCAGAGCCTGAGTGTCAACCAAGGGAGTTTGCTGTCATGCATTTGGGCAGTGTTGGTCAGTCACTGGCTCTGACCCTTAGGTGCTACTGCTTGGATGTTTTTTCATCTTTGCAACAGCACCCTAAAACTTACACTTACAGCTACAAAATTAGCCCCCTGAGTGGCTACAAGAAGTGCAAATTCCTTGCCTCCAAAATGCATCTATGTATCTGTTGTGACTCTCTGTTTACTATCCTAGGGCAACAATGAAATTATAATAAAGAGCATAATTTCCTTGAAATGGTAGGAAGGAAAACTGCTATGATGATGATCAGTAACTTTTCCTTATTACAAATGAAAAATGGAAAAAGTAATGAAAATGGAAATGACTCAAGAGATTTTGAGATTTATCTGGCTTTGGATCTGGAATTTGGATCCTGAAGTACAGAAGTAAACCCCTGTGAATCAGTGCAGAGGTGAGAAAAACCAGAAAGAACACACAGGAGGTATTCTTAATAATCCTTGTGAAGCTACACTAGCATTTCTCCAGGTGTAGCTACTTACAGTTTCCCATCTCCCTTATTAATGAGGAGAGGATAATTGCCTTGTAAATTATATATTAGCAGATGCATCTGCAGAACATTACATTTTGCCAAGTAATAAAGTGGTGGCTGATTGGAGTTTTTAGAGCCAGCGTTTATTAATAAATGGTAGTTGAACATGGAAAGCTAAATTGGAAAGATTTCACAAGCTCAGATATAATTTTCACGTGTCTCAAAGTGAGTTCACAAATCTTCAAAGTCCTGCTCTCACAATCAGTCTGTTTTGTAAGGTAAAACTAGAATGAAGAGAGTGTGAGTGTACTTGGGGGTTTGAGAGAAGAACCCTTTCGAACCCTTTTCTGCTAGTGACAGGTGCAATGCAGTGCTGCTTTAAATAGTACTTAAACTAGGAAAGTTGTAAGGTTTTTCCAGCTCTGCACTGCTTTTAAGGGGAACATCAAGAGTAGTTTATTTGTGATGGAGCACACTGAATGCTCCTAATGGAGACAACATTAAAATTTCTGGTATCCTCTTGTTAGCCAATGCATCAAAATGAACATACACTATATGTGCTTGTAACCCTTGCCCTTCAAATATTCACATGTGAAATTGAAAATACATGTCTGTTCCCTTTCCTGTCAGGTGCATGATGGGACAGAGCCACTGAAAGCTCAAAAAATATTTGTCAACAGTAACTTATGCTAACGACTGTCTGGAAACAACTTATAAAGTATAGATATTTATAAGCACTCTCGAAATTGGAAGGGAATGGAGCATATGGTCCTGAATATATAAAACATTAAGGCATTAGATATTGGTTAAAGGCTAGAATAAAGCTGAGACGTCTGATAACTGCAAAAATGTTCACTGCTAGAAGTATTCCAATGCAATGAACATTACTCTTGAAAAGATAAAACTACACAATGAGCTAGTAGAATAAATAAATAAATAAATAGAATAATAAAGTAGAAAAAATACTGTCTGCTTTTTTCTTTTCCCATGAGGGTCAGCAGATGCTGTACTTCTCTTTTCTTAGGCTATCCAGTGCCTTAATTTAGAGGAATAAAAAAGACGAATGATACTGTGTCTTTGCACTCTTTGAGCAAAATCATCCAGCAATTGATTCTATTTAGATGAACTATATTGTCCAGCTCAGTATAGATACCTATAGCATGTCTCCCAGGAAAATTAAATCCAGATAAATAAATACCCTCTGGGACTTCTGCTTAGATCACTTCCATCACTTCAAACTTAAAATGACGATGAAAATAATTTTGAGAGGGGAGATACAAAAGGTACAGCAGGGGTGGTGCTTATAAGGTAAGGCATCATTACTAGCAGGGAAGTGTTTTGAAGAATGCCTTCACACACCTATAACAGGTTTAGACTCTGGTTGGTTGATCGTTGTCCTGTCCCCAGGGAATGCAGTAGTCCAGCAAAAGCAGCTCAGACGTGTTTGTGACTGGCTTCCCACAATCAGTGTACAGCTTTGGGATCTTCAGTTAAATATTATTACAATTTTCCAGAATAGTTAATAAAGTTTCTTCTGCCCACGTTGGTGTTACCTGCTTCATTCTTCTAGAGAAATAAAATGTCATGTGATGAATTACTGAGACCTTCTTGGTATTGGGAATTTGTGTAGATTTTCTTCTTTAGCTATACCTTCAGTTCCTTGGGTTAAGTACTCTTCATCTACTGAGTGAGCAAGTCCAGAAATAAACGTGGAGCACCTATTTATTACATCGGTGTTTTAATATTGCATTTGTCTGTTTCAGTGTAAAAGGTTTGGATAGTCCACAATTCCAGAGCGTTGTACCTGTTACAGTTCAGGTGCAGGATCTCCAAAATGGTCTTTTGCAATTTAATGTTGTTCACTTCTGACTTTGGGTGGATTTGTTATCATATAGTATCAAAGAAGCGTATGCAGAGACCTTGAAGTAATTTATATTAGACTTTTGCCTTTGTGTCTGTAAATTTTGACCCATTCTGACTACAAAGAAGTGAAAAACTGTATAAAAATATCAGTGACTGCTGAAACAAGTTTCATTATTCATAAAAATCTCTTAATGATTAGTCATACATATTGTTTTTCTTCTGCAGTTTGGATTATTAGAGCCCTAAGAAGATATGGAGTGATAAGTATTAACCAGTGGAATTTCAGTTCTCCCAAAGAGAGGAAAGTAAAAAGATATGGAAGCAGAGTCCATTTACCACAGCAAAGTTCAGGGACTATGCATTTCTATTTCTCCTTTTCAACAGGGCTTCATAAAAAAAAATCACTACTTGAAAAAAATGAGGGGAGGTAATTAGAATTAAAACTTAATTTTGTCTGCTTCTGTATGAACAGAACATAATTTATTTAAGCAGTAATATAAAGCAAAGGGAGGGAAGAGATGTAGCAATGTGATAAATCTGATTTTCTAATTAATCTAAATGTTGAGAAATATATTTCTGCACTATGGACCTGACTTTTGTTAATAGCACAGAATAATGATGTTTTAGTCACGGAAGAATAATTTTCTCTTATTTTAAAAACAGCAGGTCTTTTTGGAAAAAAAAATCAAGTAAGAAATTAAATAGGAGGAAACCTGGAGAAACTAGGAAATAAAAGTACTGATATGACCTTTCCATCACAGAAACATTTTCTATTGGATTTCTTTTGCATACTCTCCTGCCACTTCCCCCACTGCATTCTTTGTCTAAAATGATAATTTCTAGGTGCACAGCAGTGAATAGATAAGCTTGGGAGTGAAGGTATAAATAGAGAATTCACAGCAGCTGTGATAGCAGCTGTTAATTCTGGAAGTATATCTAATATTTTGAGGCATTTGCTTTAAACCCAATGTTATTGTTCCCTATTTACAGGACTATAGAGACAGACCTAAATAAGTGGATGGCTTACTCCATCTCCTCAGTGATCTCTGTGGCTTGTCCTCTGCTGTCAGGAGCTGGCTGCAACTGCCTCACAGACTGCGAATGGTTACGGCAGGTTCAGCCTTCAGGAGATGCAAGGACTGAGGGGAGCAATTAGTTGGCCAGACAGAAAATTGAAGTGCAACAGCAACTTGGGAGAAAGCTGAGAAACATGTAGAGAAGCTGCTGATCTGTTCTGAGCAGAAACAGAGTTGGTAGGTTTGCCTCTTCCAGTTCCAATAAAGCTATTACAGCCTTGTCATTATACAATGCAGAACTCTCCCTTGTAGAGCTTCGTCTTCACTCTTTCATTAACATTTCTAAATATGTAGAGTGATGCTATTGTATTATGTCAGTTCATTGCATTCTCCATTTTTTGACTATTTGCCAAGTTTTTGTCTTTATTCTTTACCTTCACAATGAATACTGCCCAGCGTTGTTACCTCTGTCACATCTTTCTCTGTTAGATTGTGGTGACTGTCACCTCTTTTTAATTTGAAGAGCTGTTTTGGACACAGGAAGAAAGTGGCTATTATGTTTCACACAGAAACAATTTGGAATTTGGTTGTGAAAAGATATGTTAGTGAAATAGCATCATAATACAGGAAGGAGATGAGGGAGAATGGAAAACTTGATGAAAAATAAAATCTAGCCACAAAATCAACATCATGAGAAGAATGTGTAATGGCAATTACACATGGTGTGCAATGTGCTCTGTAAAAAGGAGCAAATAATTTGCAGTGAATAATTCAGTTTACTAATTTGGCTGTTTATTACTCTGTGGAATACGTGCAAGCAGGCTGCAGTGTCCTCAGATCTTAACTGCATGAGAATAAGGTTTCCTAGGAAAAAAAATAATTAAAAAACCAAGTTCCACATTTATTGTGTAGACAATGAAAAGTATTATTCTGTGTATCCTTCAGTGCAGGCAGCACATACAGTTATTGAGCTTGTTTGAATTTCAACACTTAAGCTTGTTTTGAATTTCTTACTCTTCTGTAAGAAGAGGCCAAGGTAAACATGGGAAACGAATGTCTCCGTGAAAAAGAAACAGATCCCAGAAATATCAGGAAGAGTTTGTAGGTCACAGAGTTTTAACTTTGCAAGTTAAAATAGAAAAGGAAAATGGACTGTGGGAAATGGAACAAAGAGCTCTGCTAATTAGCAGCAATAAACATAACCATGCCTTTCTTTCAAAAGTAATTGTATGTAAAAATGTGGTTTGTATACAAAGGAATAATTAACACAGAAAATGCATAATTACATTGCATAGAAAGGAATAATTAAATCTGAAGTCTTAAAGCCTTTATGAACAACTTCTACAAGAACTTACTAGATTTATGCCACCAGTAGAAACTCTTTCATCATTAATCTATTCAAGCTCATTTGTTATTGGTACTTTTCCCCTTAAAAAAAGAACAAAAAAAAAAAAACCCAAACAAACTGAAAAATGAAACACCACATCCTAAACCTGAAGATTTCCTGTAGGAAGGGAATGTGTCCCCTTAGCAAGGTTACTGGAGAGGAAGAGGAGTGTGCCCACCTGCAGACACCTTGATCTTTCCTACCTGGTGGTGTAAATTAGTCTGTTTGGTTAGTAATAAAGTCATGTTAAGATGGAATACCAGTGTCTACAGAGCTAGAGTGGGCTGTACTCTCAGTGGGAATTACAAGTCATGTAGCTGTCAAAACTCCTGATCTTTGCAGAACTGGAGGCATGTCTTTCCCAGATAAAATCTAGCAGGTGCTGGGGAAGGAGAATCTCCCACCCTGTTCAGGGCTTGGTTTGGTCCCTGATGTGACCAGGCTGTGGGAAGATCTCCTGGGGTTTCAGCTCTGCACCGCCTGAGGAACAGCCAAACACTTCAGTAGGTAACTTATTTGAGGTTTTGTCCAAAAATGTACTGAACTTTGTGCCTGTTTCTGTGGACTGGAGCCTGGATGGTCAGCATTTTATGTGATGGAGCCCTGAAGGAAAACCTTTCAGTTGACTTTTTGCAGCGAAGTTAAACAATCCCAAACAACTCCTTACAAACAGAATTTCCATATGTTCGGTTTCACTCAGTCATAACAAGCAGCTCTGGTGAGTGCTTTACAACCTGCTTTGTTCTAGATCAATCCATGGTATTGTTTGCTGGTTTTAATGGGCAAAGAAAGCTTCATCCCTTCATGAGTGACAAAAAACAACTGTACTAAAAAACAAAACACTTCCTAGCTACAATTTTGAAAGTTCAAGTAAACCATTCCTGGAGAATATTAAAAATATTAAAAATATTGACTGATGAAAATGTCAAAAGATTAAAAGCCAGTGGGACTACTCGGAAGTGCCAGTGTGAGGCTTTAGTTTATTCAGTCAGAAAACTGAGCTTCCCTCTCAAAGATATCTAGGTATAAAATTTCAGTTGGATTAATGAGAATTAGAAGCATGAAGTTGACTTAGACTTGTGCAGTACTGAGGTGTTTGTGAACTTTTGATTTAGTAATCTTTGGCTATCCCTGGACAATTTAGGTCAATAGACTTTATTTTATTTTTTTTTGCCTGAAAATCTTTGAGTCCCAGAAACATTACCCTCTCTTGAAATTTTTCACCTAAGCCTCTGATAGAAAAATAAATAAAATTGTCCCTTCTAATACTCTCTTTAAATCTTTACTATGAGAATGAGTTATGGCACAATTTAAAAGCCTAGTTTACTGTGTAAGCTAAGGGGTTATATGGTATGTGTTTGTAAAGTATTCCTTTCATTGCTTGGTTAACTAACACTACAGGAAAGTAATGGGGAGCCACAGGGAAGCAAAAGCTCAAGCTAAGGGAGAGAAATGGATGAAATGAAAAATGCCTCAGATTGGCTATATGATCATCTATAGTTACTACAATATTTTGAAAATAATGATGATGTTGTAGGTAAGTAGGCCACATATTAAATGAAGCTGTAGGCAAAGCACAGTTTCTTCTCTTACTAATAGCTATCCCATTTACCTCATTAAGCACTCATGAGATACAGGCCATCTAAAGCAGAAAATCCCTATTAAAGCTTTTCTTACAGCTTAAAAACTGTCACACTAATAAGAGTTCCTCTCTTATTTCTGTACTTCTGTCATCATAAGCTCTCCATATGACTGAATTCAAGATAAACCAATGGTCTGCATGTTCTGCTTGTTCCAATTCTATCCTGAATAAGTATGCTCTGTTGGACTGGGACCTCAAATGGGAATAACAAAGCTAAAACTGAGTAATTACTAACCTGCAAGGTTGTGATGCTTTAACTGTTTGCAATCCCTACTGGTATCAGTGTTACTGAATCCAGCCCTAAAATCTTTATAAATTAGATGAAAACAATTAAACCCCTTTCATTTCATGTTATCTCTCATCACTTTTGCAGGAGGCAAAGTATTTTTTTTAACAAGTTAATCAATGCTTCACACTTTGCAATTCTATAAAAAAGTTATGCCATGGTATTGCTGCTGCTTAAACAAGATCCTGACCCAAATGTAAGATCCTCATATCACAGCTAGACCCTAGAAACCCTCAAAAGGCTTTGCTTGTAACAATATGGCAGTTACAATGCTTGTGCAAAAAGATTTACTAGAAGGTCAATTTAATTTCTTAAGGTGTTATCCAAAACCTAAAAGTTTGCTCTTCAGCTCCATAGTTTGTATATAATTTTAATAGAGTTTAGCTTCTACAATAAATAAAAGATGAACACACTCCTAGGGAGTAAATGTATTTGGTAGATTGACAAACAAGTGAAGAGATGCAGTAAAACTTGTCCCAGGGGAAGTGGCTAACTTGTTCTTTATTAAAAATAAAGTGGAAATATCAGTAACTGAGGGAACTGGGAGGGATTTCTTTGTTATTTTAATGTTTGTTATTTTAATGTTTTTTGTTTGTTTTGTTGTGTTTTTTTTTTAATCTGCCGAACTTTTAAAAAAGCAGAACAGCTCCACTCTAGGAGTCTGAGTACCAGGTTTGTTTACACGGTCAACTTACTTCCCTAATACATTAGGAGAAAACTTAAGTTATGAAATCTTGATCTAAATATGCATAGATTTTAGCACTGGAGGAGTCCTAATAATTTTTTCAGAACTACTGCCTGTATTAGGCAACATAAATAATAAATTAATTATTGCTTAATAAATTCATTTACACATTACTCATTTCCCAAAGGTAAAGTCAAAGTAAAAGCAAAGCTTTAGTCTTAGTCTGAACCAAAGCACTCACTGATTTCGGTGGTGCAGAATGACGACCTGATATCCTGCCATACTAACAGCACATTGGACAGACTGGTTTTGTCTTCATCTTAAATGTTTCATATTCCAACCTGGGTGGTGACAGCACATGGCTAGTACATTCCTCCTACTGCCTTTTTCATGTTGTCTTTTACTTTCCAATGCTTTCTATCAGTTTAAGGCTATCATCCTGAAACTCTCCTCTGCCTTTCTTTCTCTCTTGGTGAGGTTAGGGATCTTGTGGAATTGCTTAGCTTTCCTTGATTCTATATACCCTCTTGTGTTCTAATTTTAAGAAATTTGTGCCAAAAACCTTTAAAGTTAAAGAAAATCTGTTTATTTTGATGGAATGTGGATGAATTTTGGAGTGTACTTCTTGCTTCTCCTGTAAAAATGGATGCTACGGTTTTTAGTTTAAAGGATGTCTCTGCTGCTCGTGGCATCCCCCATCATGAGCAATGTAGGTGATACCTGGCTGGCTGAGTCCTTGCTCAGGTCAGAGATCATGTCCTCAAGGACTTGAATTTAGATGTTTGAGCCTGAGGTTTGAAGTCAAGGATTCCTAGTATCTTTCCAAACTTTACATTGGGTGAGGCTCTAGACCGAAAGGAATGGCAGATGATGCTGTGATATTACCAGCCTGCTTCTGCTCCTCTTCTGTCTCCACTTAATGCTATTGGGCTTGCCAGTGGCCTTTTAAAAATGAAATGGTCATAAAGTACTCTTGAAAACAGAAGAATTTTCAAGAATTGGCTTATAGAGTTGTTGTAGAGTATACTTCCAAGTGGTGTGAAATGGCTGGTTTCCAACAACGTTGCTTCCTGCCTGTGTCTGTCATTGAGCAGAGGATGCAGAGAGATGTCAGGAGTGTTAACTCAGTACTGGAAAAAACATAGTCATAAGTTTTTATTCTTCAAACTCAACGTTGTTTCCCTTAAACCCTTAGCTTGCTTTAGCAATGTAATCTGTGAAACCAGCAGATGTCTTCTCTCACCTGCAGCAGGCATGAACCTTTATACTCTGTTTTCTCCATGCTTCAGCTTATTTCTAGTTGTCTTGGAAGAGCTTTAGCTCAGTCAGAGATATTTTCCTTTTTCTCCCATTTAAGCAAGAATGTAGTAACTGGTAAACCCAGACAAAAAGATGGGTAGATTAATTACAGTCTTCTTGCAATAGCTGTGAATATTCCTGCAATGCTATGAATCTCTCACCCTTTCATATATATTTCCTTATTTTTCTTCTACTATATTTAAAGTACTACAGTGCTTGTAGCTCTGTTTAAATAGAACAGAAGAAAAAATCCTGAAAGGTGAAGAAAACGGTAGATTGCTAAATAAACCCTGGTTCATGAGTATTCATATGCTTGGCAAACAGCTCTCTGAAGCCTTAGTAAGTAGAAAGAGAGATGGGAGAGAAAAAAAAGGCAGAGATAAAACCGTGGTGGCTAAGGAAATATCCTGGTAGAAACCAACAAGAAACCTAATTGAAGCCATATCAACATTCTTCTGCTGTTACTGGTGTCACCATATCTACAAGTACCAGCTCATGGACTGGTCGCCTGTTCCCCTTGGGTTTTTATGGAGCAAATAGTCAAGACCTTTAAGTTGCATAAGGACTCAAGTAAATTGAGCTTTGAGACACCCTGATCTTATATTGGTTTTCTCTCCTTAACAAGTTAAAATAATATATCTTTATTGCAGACATCTTCATTTTGTGTTCCTTTGGCTCTTTTCCCAAACAGCTGTTTGAGAGCAATACTCTCCCAAGAGAGAGAAAGTGCAGACTAAACCTACAAATCCAAAGTTGTGATGCAGGTGGGACTGCCAAAAATCAACTACATCTGGTATTGTTTGCATCCTTAATTTCTGAAGGTTTATATTGTTTTTAAGTACATTAGGAAATACCTGAATGTGATGTAAGCTTTCTTCTTTATATATATCTCAGTGGATGGAGTGCTGATACTACACAATGTCCCCAAAATTATGTGTTACCTTTAATTATTACTGATAATTATTTCAGAATTCCAAAGATGAGACCATGCTATAGTCTTTAAAAAATAATGAAGTATAGCTAACTTTTTTTGCATTTGTTTGTCTTCTCATTTTTTTCCATAATTCATAACTCATCAACCAATGAGACAAGAAAAGTATATCAAATATTCCTGAGTAGGTTTTTTAACGCTTAAAAAACACCATCACATTTGCACCTTAAAGGCAATCTGTGTTTCCACCTGGGATGGGATACAGTGTTGCCTGAACTGAAATCATGATGGCAATATATTAGTAAGATAAGAAAAATTAATAAACAAAACAATTTCCCTTCTTGCAATGCCAAGATTACCAAGTGCACTTAGCCATGTATGTCTCTATGGAAACAATTAGAATTTGATAACAAAATCTCATGCCTGTATGCCTTTCCATTTTTGCTTCACTAACCAGCTACTTGAGAAAAGACTAGAAAACAAATATTGGAACTTTTTTAGTAGCAACTTAATATTGTATTTTCTCTAAATAAAATGTTGCCTAGCAGTTCATTTTTTCTTTAAATTGCCAGTTAGCTGCTAGACCTTACAATCAAATGAATACCTTTATAAATTAGTATGTATTTTTAGAAACAAAAGATTGACTGTCATAACTGATGAACAAAACTATTTGTAACTTATGAACTATTAGCCTAAGATGAACACTACTAGTGAGCTTCAAGATTTCAGACACTTTGCATATCAAAATGATTAAGGTGGTAATTAGCAGGACAAAGCACTCTCAATACAGATAATGGGCTATACAGAATAGTCCTGGCTCCAAAGCCCAGCTGGGTCTTTCTGGTGTGAGAGACCAGACACAAGAAGGCCATTCTCACTTTTTAAAAAATTCAGCATATAATATAGAGCTGTCTGGGCTGAAATTACAGGTTACTGAAATTCTGAGCAATAAATTAGGTTCTGATAGAGACTAACAAAAACAACTCTATAGCCAGTTCAAGCTAAGGAAATTGCTAAGAATTCAGATGGGAATTACCCAAAGGGAGGCTTCAGTGTTTAATGCAGTGGAATCCAGAGAAGCTTGCAAAGTGTGCAAAACCTTCCTGCAAATGGCTGAGGTGTGAGTTCAACAGCATATTGCACGGAACCATTAAAGCTCTGTAACAATCACTCAGAGACTTGCTCTGCATGAACCTACTGAATGAGGCATTTCAGTTCTGGAGCTCAAGCTGAACATGTGATGAACCTCTCTGTCAAAAGCCTAATCCTGCAAAGCTGTTACTATCACAGAATCTTAGGGGTTGGAAGGGACCTCGAAAGATCTTCTAGTCCAACTTGCCAGAGCAGGATCACCTAGAGCACATCACACAGGAAAACGTCCAGGCAGGTTACTACGGACATCTGATGTAAATCCCCTCAAGAGGATGAAAGACTTTTAGTGTTTGGGTCTGAGAGGAAGGTTCAGAGTGCTATGCAGCATTTCTGTTTTATGAAGCTGATTTCATTCAGTTATCCAGTCTTACTAAAATATTGAGCTGGGCACTAGAGAGTTTTATCATTGAACAGACCACATCAGTAAGATGAATAGGCTTTATTTATCTCTACTTCACTGTATACTGACATTGGAATTTTGGAGAAAAACAAGAAAACAACTACAGTTTTGGGATTCTGCAGGATAATTTGTCACTTATTTCATGTGCTAAAAGATGGTCAGCCTGAGCAATGCATGGTATGAACTTTTATTTAAGCTATAAGTCATGAATTTGATTTTCTCATGCACTAGGTTAAAATATTTGAACTTAAAGTGAAATATACTCAGCACTAAAGATGAAAAATACATGTGTTTCTAACTAATCCTGTACCTTTGGCTTTCCAGCCACTGAATTTCTTCCTGAGATTTGTGAAAACCTGTGCAAAGAATGCATATTTTTCAGTATAGATCTCAGCCAGCTCTGAATAGGGGATGCTGACCTTTTTTCTCTTTTTCTCCCTATAATGCAACCAACTTATCTACACAGACTCTCCTTAAATTATCTCTGAAAAAATGCAGAAAAATAAATTCAGGCTATAAGAAGTCTGAAACTTCTTTTTTGGTGCCAGCATTAAGCCGAATAGTCTGAGAGGCACTTCTGAAACATAGAGAGACAAGAGAAGCTCTTGTGAGACAGAATAAAGTCAAAACCAAGAGGCTAGGTAAATTTCCACATATTTCTATCTATTGTAGGCAGGAAAATTAAGCAATTAAATATTTATGTTTTAAAGTATGTATTTTTATGTAAGTTAACTCTGTTTTTTAGAATTAAGCAGGAACATGGCTTCTTCAGTTTTGTCTCAGTGGAAAGTAAGAGGTAGTTACACTTGTCTTTGTTCTTCCTCTTTAAAGCTAACACAGTCTCCTAATAGATGTATAATAATGGTGGCAAACAAAGTAGGACTGGAGACTTGAAGCTTATTTATTTTAAAGCCTCTGTGTATTAGCTCAATTATATTGCTGCTAAGTATTGACACTGAGCAACAAAAAATGTCTTTTCTGGGTTTTCTTCTAGTAGTTTAAATTTCAAAAGGACACCAGTTTCACCAAAAATGTGATTGAGAGTAGCTGTACATGGATTTAAAACCTTTAAATCTCAAACAAGTTTTTTTTTTTTTCCCCATTTTTATGCAGAACCTGTATTTGAAAACTGACTTCTGTAACATCACATTGTGTTCTGCCACATCTTAACAGGAGACCTTTTACAATAGCAATGCAGCAGCCGATTGAACAACTCCTGGGCTCTGTATTGCAAGTGTAGATGTTAGTCTGAGCCATTTCAGTCCAAGTCAAATACCCACTCATATCTATGGATGAGCTCTGAGAATTGACAAAGCAATTGCTTGGCACTGATACAGATTATAAACACTTTACTGTTATTGGAGAAAAGCTACTTGCACAAGTAATTCCTCTAACCAGAACTACTTGCGTGACTTGAATGCAGATAACGTTCACAGTTGAGTTATTATGGATGCAACATGACTCCCTGGATGCTGTTATTCACTTTGCAGTGGTAGTCTAAAGAGCTCAAAACTCCATCAGATCAGTGTGTTGCTGGTGCTCAGCTCAGCTGTCTGTAAATGGATCTAGTCACGTTGTCTTGCATATTTTTCAAACTGCCATCAACTTTCCAGAGGTCATCTTGTTTTGTTAAGCTGAGACCCTGACTGGAGGAAGGATTCCTGTTTAAAATAGTGATCGAGTGTTTTGTAAATAGATTCCATTTGGGTTTTTTTCCTATTGGACTGTAAACATCCTGTGTCACTTTCCTGAAGGACAGATGATCATTGTAGCTTCTGAGAGAACTGGGAATTGACCCTAGGAAGTTATTATGTTGCTGTAATAAAGAGTCTGAACCCACTTAGGAATTTTCTCTGAGAAGCTGCTGCTCAACTGTCAGTGTTACACTGCTTCCCCTTTCCATTAAAATAAAAGGCTCAATCTGGCAGACATTCATTAGCATAAACCTTTGATCAGTGTAATTATCTCCAGGCAAAAAATGAGTTCTTTTTTTTTTTTTCCTAATTAAATAATAAGCAGAATATTATCAATTCAAGAAATGTAGCCCCAACCTAGTTTAAAAACTACCTAACATGCTGCAGAATGCTGACAAAGTAATCCTCTTTCTTAAATCCTCTTTCTGTCATTGATTTGTCACAGGTTTGTTTTTATCAGTCTCATAGCCAAGGTGAACCTTTACTTCAAAGATTATTTTGCTCTTGTTTTTTAGAATGACCTTTTTTTTTTTCCCTCTCTCCATTCCTAGATTTGACTCTGGAGCAAATTCAACGAAGTCCTGAATGTTACATGAGAGACAAACTTGACTTGATACATGTCAAAGTAACCATGAGTAAGTGAGCATACAAAAATAAAACACTTAAGTGTTCAAACCCTTCATGTCAGCCTTATTGCTTTAAGAAGTTGTCAAAGAAAGAAACAGGAAAGTGGGACCATATTTGTGGGGGAGAAGAGGTTGAGGAGAGTAAATTCAGATCACTAATAGGTGCTGAGAAGTGCTGCTCTCAGTTCTGCTTAGTCTCTGCTTGCAGGGACAACTGTCCACGAATGAGACTGGTTTGCAAGTTGCCTCACAACAGAGTAGGAAATGGGTGTAATTAAAAACCTCTGAACTTTCCCCCACCTTTTGTCAAAAGAAATTTGCTTTCACCGCTTTACTTGCTTTTTAAAATTTCTGAATCCATCTAAATGCTTTCAGCATTTATTTATTAAAATGCTGGCCAGCATTCTGAAACTTTGTGTTACACACAACTTCAGTCCTGCAGAATGTTTGGTTTTTTGTTTGTTGGTTTTTTTATGTATTTATTGACAACTTAGCTGAGTTTGTAACACTGAAAATTTTGTTCTTTCCCATTTTCTCTGTACATGAATTAAAGAACAAGAAAATGTATGCCATGGCCATTTTTACAACAAATCATTTAAAGTTCCCTGTAGCAGTAGTCCAGTTGTGGATCTGACTGAATTAAAAACAAAACTAGAATCTTTTCATTCATCTGAATGCAAACCTTCAGTAATCAAAAGTATGAAAAACCTGAGAAATCTGTATAGCTCTGGAAATTAGTTGTCCTAAGTAATAGCATTGACAGACTATGTTATCCCTGCTTTCACAAATAAAAATTACCTTTCCATTTTCAATTGCTTTTAATTAAAAATCTTGGGAACTAAGCAATAAAAAGGATGAACTTTAAAAAAAACAAAAACAAACAACCAAAAAACCCAAACCCAACCCTATTAAAAACTGTGTAGGCTGTTTTCACGTTCTAGCATTTAGTAAAGGATTTAGTTTAGGAGACTAAGTCTTATGCAGACCCATGAGTCTGGTTGTACATCATGTTTTCTACTTTATAAAGATGGAGAAGGCAAGGGAAGATTTATCAGGGATTTGCTATCTGGTAGTAGATTTAAATTGTAGCATTGAAATACAGGTTTTATTATATTATCATAGAAAGAGTTAGGCACAGAAACTAAGAGCCTAATGCAGTCTCAATATGAGCAGTGAGAAGACTCTTCAATGAATTACTTTCACCTGCATCAGAGCTATATTTACTTATTTGCCTTTGTATTATTGACGCTTCTCCTTGATCTCGCTTCTCACACAGAGAAAAACACAACTGGGGGGAAGAGTAAACTTTAGATTTCTAAACAACTGTGGCATTATTTTTTTTTTGTTGTGCTTGGGAAGAAAAAAGGAAATCCCAAGTAAGGTTTTCATAAGAATTGATAAAAAAGCAAACAGAACTGCTGATTGTCACAAAATAGTCATGACTTTGGAAAGCTTTTCGGAACATTCATAGCTCTGAGTGTGTGCTTCAGTCTCATCACTGATTTTTTTGAACACAAATTTTCAGACACAGCTTTACCATCAGTGCTGTTAGGGAAGTGCATTATGCTCAGTGTGTTATTTTCTGTACTTCTGACTTGAAATTCTTCCTGAGCTTTTGTTTATTTTTCACTTGGTCTCTTTTGGGCCTGCTGCATTGCTTTGGACCACCCAGAGTGTAGTTTTCCTTTGATGTGTGTGCTGGAGCACAGGGGCTGTGCATTACGCATAGACACATAGGCTTATCTTTGTGGAACACTAATTTACAAACTTGAGTTTGTATCCTTGAATAGCTTAGAGGAAGATCACAGAGCTGAGCACACCTAGAGGAGGCAGGGAAGAGAAAGGACAGCCTGAATTTTGCCTAGAGAGCAGGAAAATGTTTTTGAAGCAGCCTAATGATGATAGCAACTCCCTCAGTAGTCATCCATGGCAAAATAGCCACTGCTAAATGATTAGAAAAGGCTGAGTGAGTCCTCAAACAGGTACAGAGTGCAGATAAACAGAACAGCACCATGGAATGTGGCTTCATGGAGAGAGGCAAGTGGAGCCTCAATCCTTTGCCCAGGCCTGCCAAGCATAACCAGTCCTGGTCCAGGAGCTGTATGGAGAATTGGGAAGAGCCCTAAATGGGTGGTGTGTTCTCTCTATAACCCAGGTTTGAGGACATGAGTGAGATACAGCAGGGGGGAAATCCTTCTCTGAAAAACAAAGGGGGATTTTACAGGAAGGTGTTTTCAGGAGTGGCTGGAGCAGCACCTATGGCACCATGACTTCCCACCACAGGCCACACTGATTCTGTGTAAGGTTCTGGGTTTGGGGACTTCTCTTGCTTTGCATCCTGCCCTACTGAGACTGCTTCCTTACCTTACCACATGCATTGCTTATTTAGCTTATAAACTTATCCTTTTGACAAAGAAAGGCCATATGACTTTTGTATCCAAAGTTTTATGTGAAAATGCAAAGTATTTTCTCTGTGTTATTCTTTGCCAGAATTATGCGCACTGATTAAAATATCCTGATAGTTCATACTGGGGACAAGGGGTTCAGATCTACTTAATTTGCAGTAACTGTGCTTTTGCCTAAAGAGCCTATTTTATTTTTTCCCAGAAAATTAGAAAATTAGGACAATTGTTATTTTTTTTTTTCAGAATGTTTACGGTTGTGTTCCTTGTTTATTGGCAAAAAGCCACAAAATTAGATCTGAACCTCCTTGGACGCACACTAAGCTGGAGCTAGTTCCAGTTATATCTCTAGTGAGCTAATCCCATAATGAAAGAAATAAACAATAAATCAACTTGGGTATGATTCTCCTCAGCACTATGTTTAATAAATCACAGCAGCCACACTAATCTAGGAGCATAAATAAGAGGGGAAAAAAGCTTTCTCCAGTAAGGCACTAAATTCAGAATACTCAGCTTCTTACAGAAAAACAGGTCTGTGAACTGCTTAATTCAGAGCTGTGTATGCTGGCAGGAGGGAAGTGGTCATCTGCTCTCTTCTGCTTTTATTGCTGTCTCCATATAAAGAAGACCATTAGCATTATCACTTTGCATTAGACTTTTTCACATTTATAGTTCTGGATCTGGTTTGTTGGATTTGTGCCTTCCTTCGAAACATTTTTCAAATCTTGTCCTTCTGCTTAGAAAGGAGGACAAACTTCTTGTAAGTCATCATAAAAACATATTGCCTCAATTTTTCCATATCAAATTGTTTTTTCTTAGAAAAATAGAATGAGGAAAACAACCCCTAATTTCTCAAGAAACATCATTGAACCTTCAATGAACCAAGGACAAGCTGGTGCTTCCACAGGAGAGTACAAAAGGATCCAGGAAGGCTTTCACAAGAAAGCCAGCACACATCTGCCCTGGCTCGACAGATAACCTGAAATGGATGTGAAAGTTAGCTGGGATTTTTCAAGAGCAGGGCTGAAGATGCTTGAAGACATTCATGATGTTAACTGCATCTTAGGTAAAATGCTGCACACTTAACCCTTCCTCAGCATACTGTGTAGCAGCCAATACAAAACAAGCCACCAAAATGTCAAAGAGAAATATAAATATGGGAATTCAATCTGAGTAGACTTTAATTGCTGCTTCTGCTAGTACCGTTTGACATTCAGGATTATTATTATTATTTTTTTAAACTTATTAGATAGTGAAATTTGGAGCAACAGATGCAGTTCCGATGTTATTCTAGCCAAGTGCTCAGTTTTCAGCAGACAGGAGTCACACAGTGTTTTGCAGCCTGCCTGCAGTGTGGGCGACTTGTTACAGTGCAGTACTCCTTGTAAGTTTTTGAGCAGCACTGTGTGCTTTAAACCTGATGCAATTAGTGGTGAACTGTTAATTACAAGCAGTTTCAATAACTATGGTTGTGCACTGCTTTTGAAAGAAAGTAGAGCAATTCCTAGCTGTAGGCTAAAATATTAGAAAAATACCAGTTCAGTGGAATCAGCTGAATAACAAAAATGACAAAAATGTTATTTTTGTGGAGAAATAGACTATTTGATTACAATACTCTTCTATTTTTCCTTTATAGACACACACACATATGCAATTCTTCTTTACATATCTGAAGGACTCCTACATATAATTCCATGCATTTCCTCTCCTTGTTCCACCCTTCACATTGGGATATTTGGATGTTGTTCCCTCTCTGGCTATAATCAGTGATGTTACCTCTTGAAGACTGGGATGGTAGTTTACACTTTCCATCAGGGAACATAAAGAAATTTTCTGCCAGAAAATGAAATAACGTAGAATGTAATTAAAGACAGACCTACTACAACTTATTCCATCAAGAAATTGGTTTTGCTTTTCCCCATCATGAGTTACTTCCAGATGACCTGTTCCTACAGCTAATGCAACAGCCTGATATGCTAGGCAAACTGAGAGGAAATGAAAACACAAGGGAAAAGATGCAGTTTTATACTGCATTTCTATAATTAGCTTATGTGGTGACACAGGATACTTTCACAATTGTCACTGGAACCTGTGAAATTTCCCACTGGAAATGACTAGTACCTAATTAATCAGAAGAGGTTTGCCTAAAAAACAGCAAAGGTGACAAGATCTCATGAAAGTACAACTGCTTCAGAGTCATAATTTTAGTCAATCTACAACTATCATTTTGGGTATGTGTTCAGATGCACATTACATATGTTAAGCACAAGTATGAAGTAATTTTGGGCCATTTGTTTCATTTGATAATTCTTTCCTTTATTGCATGACCTTTGAGACCAGGTACTTCTTTATGAGCTTCTTCCTAGTGAGTAGTTCATGAAGGAAATAAATCTCCATTCTTCTTAGATTCTTGCTTTCACAAGCAATAATTAATCACATTAAACTACTGATATAAAAATAGATGGTGTGTAAAATAACTTCTTAATTTCCCTGCAGGCCTGTCTCTACTTTTCATGGAATTTAACTTAATTTTCTGTTAGCGGAAATTTCCTTTATAAACTAGTGGGGTCACTTCCCCCACAATAACGTCTTAAAGATATCGATTAATGTAATAGTTTTGGCTGAACACTCTCCCCTGGGAAGTACTTGCAGCCTTTTCTTCCTCCAGAGACCCACTCAGTCTCCTGTAAGACCAAATCCATTCCTCCTCGGTGATGCAAACTGCTCATCTCAATATGTATTTTACAATTCATCTCACAGAGATCTTAGATTATGTTCATGATCGCAGTGAAATTTCAAATGTTGCTGAGCTTTTAATTTTCAGTTTAAGCCAGTATTAAAATAGATGCCTCTTCATAATTCAGATCCATAATCACAATCTTTAATCATATTTAGAACTGTGTATTTTGGTCTCTGATCACCTGTAGGGATGGTGTTTTTCTACAATGAGACTGTATTACTTATGGGCATGTTCCTCGGAAGTGTGAAACTTCTCATTTCAATATTATTGGCTCAGACTGCAACAGCCTTTTAGTATTCCAGTGTAGGTGATGAAAGGGCCTCTCAAAGAACACCTCTCTCTTTTCACAAACTCTACCTTGTAGAATGGTTCCAGAAAATCCATCATCTCTCTTAATTTTCCCTCATACACGTTTCCATACATGACAGATTGGCAGTGATAAGACAGTTTTTAGCCTAATAGCATTATCAAATTGGCAGAGAAGTGTTTTCTGCAGTTATACAGAATTCCCTGCAGAGGCAAGATGGAAAGGCATTACCAGCACTCTTCGAGGGTACAAAAAACCTGGTAAGACAAAGATTTCTGCCAGATGTTACTTTATTTGTCTTTGTCAAGTACAGGCAATAGCTACATTTCTTACGCATGTATATGCATAAAAAAGTGCATAAATCTATATACAGAGATATATTTACATAGATATATCTACACACAGGGACAAGAATTATGAGCTTCATGCAACATTAAATTTCAGACTCTTCTCAGTGTTTATAACAGCTTTCAGTCTATAACTTAATGTAACGCTAGGCAGAGGTTTCATTTTTCTATTTCTCAAAAATTTACTAGTCAATCCAGATATCATCTTTTTATTGTTGTTCTTTTGCCTCTGGCTTTTGGGTTGTTGTGTGCTGTTTTGAGGTTTTTTCTTGAGAATTATGACTGTTTGTCAGACTATAATATATCTTTATGAAAATTGTATCTATGGGTTGATTATTACAGATGTATAGGACACTTACGTAGCATGATTATGTACTAATCACATTTTGTCTGTAATGTTTTGTCCTAAGTGTAAAATGAAGTCTGGAGTAGGCTTGCCCTTCTTATAGTTCAGCTTTGACCATGCTCTGATTTTGCTTGTTAAACTGTTTTTCAGTTGTTGCATTATTAGTGTTTTGGTTTTTTGGGTGTTTTTTGTTTTGGGGTTTTGTTTGTTTGTTTCTTTGCTAGTTTTTGGTTTTGTTTTGTTTTGTTTTTATAATAGGAAATATTTCCTTTAAAAATCTATTTTTAAACATTTTCTTCTTTGTTGGTCATGCAGGATGATTTTATTCATTGATACAATGATGTCATAAACTAATTAATAGAAGAGTTAGGCTGATTTAAGGAGTAATAATTTTTGTTTATCTCATTTGTTGAAATGATCTTGATAATATAGGGGCTTTTTGTGTTGCTAATAGCAGTAGCCATGTGATCTATGACATATATTGAAATATTATAATGAGGTAATTGCTGCATTTTCTACATAGAAATGCTATTGATTACAAAATGCAATGCTGAAATCCTAAATCATAGGAATATTTAAATTAATAGAAAATACTACATTGAGGCTACTGCAAGACTACCTCTGAAGGACTAGATAGGAAACTGAAATTCTCTTCTGTGTTTGTAGCTTAGCGAGTGCATTTCCAGGAACAACTTAGATGCTCCAAAGTCTAAGATTCATTTCTACCTAGGATTTTGATTGAGTCACATTTGAAAGTGAAACACAAGTTAGCCTTCATCCTGCCTAGTTTCAATCAGGAAAACAAAAAATAACTAGCTAGTCTAATCTCACTTTTAGGACACTTCAGTAATGAAAAGAGAGGGGCCTTTTTATTTCGCTTGCTCTAAGCCCCTTCAATATTTCTAACCTGCTCATGAGTAATTCCACTTTTCTCCTTTGCTAGTAGCATACAACGTTTCAAAAATCTGCAAGTGTAGCTAATTGCTAATACTCTAACTCTGATCAAAGTCTTTTAGGAGGCAATTTGTAATTTTCTTTCAGACCCTTATAGTCTTTCCTACAAATAGTTAAATGTATTGAGTAGTTGTCTGGAATCAGTTGAATTATACAGTAGAAAGCAAGATGGTCTTGTTCCTGTAAAATTTTTATTTAAATGGCTTTCTGATTGTTAACGATACCTGGAACACTGAGTACTGTAAAATATGTCATCCAATTATTTTTTCATATAGCTTAAGGAAAGTAAGGTCCATTTAAGTATTACTAGGAGATACACAGACAACAGCTATAAGTTACTAAGAAGCAACTTCAAGTTAATGGTTGAGGAAATTAACTCACTGATACAAAATAGAGGAAGTCAGATGTAACCTGGTTACAAATTTCACCCTCTGTCTCCAAAACCTGCAGCTTTTAACACAGCAAAATGCATAGATTTCACTTCAACTTTTAAGTGTTACTGAACACTGGGTTTTAAGGCAAAAGCTGGCACTTGAAAAACTTTCCAAAATAACTGGGAAAATCACTGTCTATAAATAGGTATGACTTCAGTAGCAGGAGTATAATCTTGCTTGCCAAAATTTTGCAACTGTTCAGTATCCAGATACTAAAAAGAAAGTAATGATAAAGAAAGAAAACGCATCCCCATTTCCACATTCATTTGATCGTAGCTCCCTGCTGAGAGCAGATGTGTCAGTAATGGCAGTGGTTTTTACATGATGATAAGTATTAGTAGTTCATAGTGAGCTAAATGTCATAGCCAAAGGGTTGTCATCTAAATGTGTTCCCCTAATAATTTAACTTATTCTAAGAGAATGATGTAGCTTGGCCAGACCTAGTGTTTATTTGAACAGCAGAAGAGGTTTATCTGCCCAGTCTCTCTCCTGGAACATGACCAGCATGTGCTCACTATAGTCTTCAAACATCTAATGCTTTCTAGAAAGTGTCGGGTGTATTGTGCACACCAAGATTCTATTGCACAAGATGCCATCAGCAGAAAGGATGTGGCTGTCATCTACAGTATTGCCCTAGGGAAAACAAACAACCTGAAAATGGGCTGAAACTGCCGTTTGAGATGCTTTTGTCGGAACAAGTTATTATGGCCCATGCCAGGCAATTCTACAGCAGTCACAGAAGACTTTGAGACATGATTGCTTTTTCTGGCAGCTGCAACTTTTTCAGCTGTCATCATTTCTTGATGTTCAGAGGCATGCTTATGTTCTGTACCTGAGTATACATGGACAAATATTAATGTGAATTGCACATACCAGTCTCAAATGGGAAACCCGGGGCAAAAAATCTTCCAGGAATAGACTCTGGGGAAAGGTTCTTAGGGGCTTAGAGTATCTGCTTAAGGGGCTTTTAGGAAAGGAGACGGACACGGCCTCTTTGTCACACACTTTACCTCAAGGGGATACCACACTGTAGAGTATTTAAAATAAGGGTAAACCTCAAACAAAATCTCAGAACTGTACTCCTCAAAAGAAGTGCTTTTCTACATTATTAGATATTTGGTTTGTCAGCCTGCAAAATATAAAAGGTTGCCATTTCTGATAACTTTCTGGTATTACTTTCTTCTCATTAAATAGAAAGGAAGATTAGCTTTATTCATTTTAACCACAAGACTATCCATTTATAACAGCTGAGTATCTGTGTCTTTTAGTTGTCATTGCCAGTAATCAATACTCACAGAACAGCAATTCCAATAGGATCATAGCCCTACTAAATCAATGGGATCAAGTCTTGATGCTGTACTTTCTTTCAAGAAGTGAGCTGTGGATTATAGCACTAAGAGTAAGTAGGAAGAACAGGAACTTATTGATTTATTTTTTTGTGTGTGAAAATATGAGATTTATAATTTTAGTTGAAAATAAACACTGTTGTGTTTTGTTTAGTTTTTTTCCCTGTGTAAAATATGCATCTGTTCGTACTATCGATTTACAATTGTTCAGTCACAGTGATCTTACCTGCATTATGTGCACTCTGCTGGCAATGATCAGAAGATCTTAAGAGTTAAAGACATTTAGAGGAACATGATTAGAGGACCCACCTATGCTGAAACTATCACTGTTTCTATAGTCAACTTCTACCGAAGCTCTGATGTATATAGGTAATGCTATTGCATTTTGTTTCCACAAGTTCTCACTGAACTCCATTGTACATGATAGGAAATTAGCTGCACATTTCCGTTAGTCTGAACAGCTACAATTACCACAGGTAATGTCACAGACATGATATGCCTGATGGCATCAAGATGCAACTGGAAACTGCTGTGTCTGCTCAGAGCCCTCGCCAGGGGATGAGATGCTGTAAGTGCACTGTTTTCAAAGCTGCCTTCTGACTAAAATTATTTCCCCCCCCCTTACCTCTTTCATATATTGACTGCACTGTGAACAACAGCCTCTCATAACATAACAAATACAGAGCTTGTTTATTTGTTTTAAAATTTCGAGGGCTTTACTGCTTTTGCAAGATTGCAGTCTTGTCCACTGGGAACAATAAGACTCTTGTCCTACGTTTTCTAACTTAGCCAGCAGAACTAATCCTGCAGGCAAGGTTTAGGTCCAGCCATTTAAATGTTGTACTTTTCTTTCCTGAAGGTATAGAAGTTAGAGATCAGTCCTGTAAAGACACAAAACCTTTCTACGAAGAAAAACATGTTAGTAGCATTTGAACACTTTCAGTTTATTCATTATTTAATATATATTTAAGAACACTACACCATTAACCTACTTCTGGAGATGAATGACTTATTTTTTCTTAAGAAATCAGTTAAATTATCCATTTTTCTGGTTAGAAATTAATACCATTTTAAATTAGGGGCAGTTTGAGCTGTCTGTGCAGTTTTAATGAGACTCCACCAGATGGCTCAGGAAAAGGAACTTCATTAACAGAACTTCGTGAATATTAGTTTGGCTTGCTGGATTATTTAGTCAAGAAGTCTTGTTTTGAGGCAAAAATTTTCTTCCTTGTGACATTAAAATGCTTAAAAATCAATTAAACATTTTTGCCATTCCTAGGTATTTCCAAAAAGCAAAACAGAATGGGAGAAGACATGAGAAAAGAATATAATAAAATAAGTAGAGTCCCAAAATAGATTTTTCTTCCTTTGTCTTTTTCCAAAATGTCTTCTTTTTTTTTTTTTTTTCCCTTAAGAATTTAAAGGAATTTCTCATCACCTACATAATCCTGACCAAACAGCATTTAAGCAGGTTCCTGGCTTTAAGTACTGACTGTCACCAGTGTGATGCTTATGATTAAGAGTACTGTTTAACTGTGGACTCAATTGGTAAATTCTTTAGACTAGGAAGCCAGTAAATATTCCCTTAGGTTTAAGTCATAAAGGATGGTCAGAAAAGGGCTATGGCAGGCTCTGCACACTCATTAATGCTTGAGATTATTGTATTAACATCAATACTCTACAGATGTAGAGTATTAATATTGAACTAGCATCCTTCCAATGTAACCATGGAAAAAATCTCAACAAAATTCTCTCTCTGAACACCTGTATTGATTTTCTATTGCTGTATTCAGTGAGTTCAGGAAGAAATGCAAGTGAAGAAAATTCCTATTATTATTTTTCTTTACTTTTAATAACTCTTTTAACAAGTTGGGTGAGGTTTGGTTTTTTTGGCTGCAGCTAGAAAAGGTTTTTGAAATTGAATTGCAGTGGGCTAAATGACTATGGTAGCCTGAGGAAGCCATTATTTTTGAACACGCTAATCTATACCTATGGAAGTCAAATTTAATTGTTTTCAAGTTCACTCTACCAAATTTTTATTGAAGCTAAAATTATGTCAAGATTTAAATGTATCACTTGAGGTTCATCTGTGATTAACCCAGAATACTATACTTATGACCACATCTTGGAGTCAATAGTCAAATCTTGATCTCTCTAACCCTAAAGTCAAGTAAAATCTTCTGTTGAGTTTACACTAAATATTATAATATGTTAATTCTTATACAAAACTGCTTTGAATTCAGCTGGACAGTATTGGCCCTGTCTACATTAGCAAGAGGAGAAGCACAATGATGGATCACAGCATATTTTTTATTATTATTTTTTAACATTTCAAGATATATTTTCAGAAGCCTCTGCTCCAATTTTTTTTGTGAGTGTTTTTTGGTGGAGTGTTTGTGGTTGTTTGGGTTTTTTTGTGTTCATGGTTGAACTCGGTGATCTCAGAGGTCCTTTCCAACCAAGATGATTCTGTGAGCTTGTGAACTAATTAACTGTCATTATCTGCGAACAGCTGTTATTTTCTCATTTCTTATATAAACTTGTTTCTTCAGTCTTTCACTTCAAGGGTTAATGTCCAGAAGCATAGACATTTCTGTAGTTCTTTTAAACTCTTTCCAATGCATCCAGTGCTTTGGAGAGAGTTCATATATGAGGTTAGTTTGTAAAAGCACAGTATTTGTTTTTCTTTTTTCTACAGTAACCCTGTACAGTTACTTTTTTTCTACAGTATCTTCAGAAACTGATGGCAGTTTGAAGGCACCTCACTGCTGTAAGTCTGTATGACTACGGTATATTAAGCCTATTGTTTATACTGAAAAAAAATGGTGAATGAACCCCTGTGCATTTTCAGCTTTCTACTGCAGCTTTTAACAGCCTTTCTTTTCTGAGGTTTTCCTGCGTAATATTGCAATTGTATTTGGAAACTGTATTCTTATAGAAAGGATGTTCTGAATATTTAGTTAGAAATATCTGAAAACTTTACTAGAAACTGAGTTGACAGGGGTACAGGAAGCTTTGAATATGAAAAATGTGGACAAACAGGAACCATTACAAGCATTTTCAAGATTTGTCCAAGATCTGATACTACACTTTAGCTTCAAGAAGAAAGTAGGATTATCCGTGGATCTGGAGACCTGAGCACATTTGAGAGAGCCTTAGCATCTCAGCATGGTGTGTTTTCATTGCTGACATTCATATACATAGTAGTTTGCATATGGACGCTCTACAATATATCATGCATTGCTGATTACTTTCAGAAACGCCATGTTATCAAGAGAGTATTTTAATTACATCTTTTAAGGTCTGCTAAAATTCTGCTTTTCCTGAAGACTATAGTAAAGCTCCCACTGACTTCACAAAATCACTTTTCTTCTTTCTTTGCAAATCTTAGCACAAAGTCAGCAGCTTTAGGACACAGCAGCCGAGGACTGTGCTTTTGTCATTTTCTTTTTACAAGAGTAGAGATCTTACCTGCATCCCCACAGTGTTTTGATGGTTGGGGTTTGTTGCCTTTTTTTCCACTCTGGTCAATGACATGACTCAATTCATGTTAAAAGTAGTAAGAATTATTGTTTGCATTTGGTAAAACAGCTTTATTGTTACATAAAGAGCTCTGTGACCACCCAGCTCCTCATAACTACTGTAAAAAAAACCCACAGCCTCTTCTCTTAATCTATGCTGTACTATTTAATAAGGTGATCCTCAGTAATTTTCTAATGATTCAGTGATTTTATTTTTATGGTAACATCCAGTTTCAGAGAGGACAAATAATTCCTTTGACAAATGCAGATCTCTGACAGACTATTTTGACTCAATTTTGGTAGAATGCAAAACTGTAAGGCACTAATCAACCTACTCATCACTCTGAGTGTGCGGATGTTTTCTTAATTTCTGTACCCCTAGCAACTTGCCTCTTACTTCCAAAAATTATAGATTAGGCTTAAATTTTAAAATACTGCCATTTTAATAAGATATTTTATTTACGAACTTAAGTAAAATACAATGCAAGTGTTGAAAACATAAATATCTTATGCCTAACCAGATACCTAATGAGAACAAGCCTGTGGTAAAGCCAGTTGCCATAGAAGCTCATAAAAAGAATAGAGATGCCTACTACTAGGTAAAAACACATTCTGTACACTGAAGCATACCTGGTCTCTTTTCTCTGACATATTCTCATTAAGGAAACCTACAGACAGGATGTTTCCAGCATCAGTCCAGTTGTCATGCACAGTCCTCAGAGAAAGAGAGATGGTCTGTGTTTGGAATTCATTTTATGTCAATGGAGTGGTGCAAAGTAGACAGATAGAACACTCCATTCTTTTCTTACAACAAACATGGGCAACAACTGTAAAATAACTTCTTTCCTTTTCCGTAATTGGGTCACCTGAGTTTGCTCTATCATCTCAAAACCCTATCACCTACAATAAAAGACAATGCTGATCTTCCGTTTACTTCATTCTTAACGAGCTAATACAAATATAATTCCTACAGAAATAAATAGAGTTTGAGTATCACTGGACCTCAGTAAGAGTTAGACTGTATGCCTGGCTCCTTTGGTAATAAGAATCCTTACTTGCTTATGAAAACTACAGCATGTTCTTAAAAGAAATAAAAAAAAATAAATGCTGCAGTTCAAAGTAATTGAGTGTAAGAGGACCTTTTCTTGAATGAGAAATTCGTAACCTTTGTCTGGATACAAAATATCTCTCTGCTTTGTCATGCTGCAGAGTATATTAATTTTGGTATCAGTTTAGCTGTGAAATTACTGCACAGCCTATGATTGAGAGTAATTATGAACTCTCCATTTCTTTTGTTACTTAGCATGTTATTTATTTCAAGGAAAGAAGGGCAGGAAAATAAAAGGAGGATGAATATAAATAGTTATCGTGAGTAGAAAATATGAAGTGCAAAATCATGAAGAGCAGGCATACTAAAGACATTTTTCTGAATTTAAATGTCAAGGTCATTTTACAGTTTTCAAGAGGAGAGACATTCTCAAGTCTCCGTTTACATTAATATAATTATTCTTTCACCTAGTGACCTGTTTTGGAATTTTCACAATAATTAATTATTTGGTTTGGACAATGATAGTTGTTTTTTAAATATATACATTCTGTGTAAATTTCCCATTTTGGAATGGCTATCAGAGTCCCCACCTACCAAATTCTGCTGTTATATTATTAAACTGTTATCTGAGGTGATGTTTATTCTCCATCTCACTGTCCATCAAACCCAAACCAAACCAAAACAAAAAGACCAAATGGATTGACACATGGTCCATCTAGTCCAGTATTAAGACTCCAGCAGTGGAAACAGCAGATGCTCTTTAGATGGAGGATATTTAGCATGTAAGCTAGGTCATGTTATGTGGTCCATTACCCTCATGCTTTCACAGCATTTACAAGTTCTGTATTAGCGATATTTGAGGGAACATCCCTACCCATTTTTTTAACATCCATTTTGGAAACTGCTACCAAATAAGCTGTTTAATCCCTTCGTCAATTCCCTGACACTGTCTGTCACTGCATCCTCCTGTGATAGCAAGATCCAGACATTCACTACTTGCTGGTAAAATGCTCATGCTTTTATCTATCTTAAAGCAAAATAGGTAACTGAGCACATGTCAGCACAACATGCTGCATATTTTTCAGGAAAGAAGCTCATGCTTCTGCTGAGAACCAGAGCTGTTTAATCCATGCAAACTCCTGATCCACTGCATCATGGCAGGGGTCACTGGCCTCTTACAGAAAAGAATCTTAAAGATAACAAGAGGCTCAAGACCAATACAAGCTGAGAGAAAAGACTCATCTTACCTCTGTAATACATGGGAAGTCTGCATATGTTCTCCTGTTATTTCCACACCTTCAGCAATAGGTGTATGGTTAGAAGTGCCCCTTCCAGGCAATAATGCCTCTGAATTCCCAGAGATGGCACAGTTTCACATTAACTATGCTGCAAATTGCACAAACTTGATATGAATTTATAACAATATACTAAGTGGTCTTGAGGAGCATACTTTGCTCCATTAACTATTCCTTCTCTTATTTTCAAGTTAGGCCTTGCTTTGATCCTTTGGAACACTAATAAAGTTTCTCTGTTTCACTTTAGGTTCTTACATTCCTAAAATCTTAGCCTTAGGCTTTTAAGAAAGTCATGGGTCTGAGACCTGACCTTATAATGCATTGATTCTCTCTGGTTTATTTATTGCAGCAGTAGTAAGAGCACTGGATCAGAACTCGTGTTACAGAAACGCTGCAGAGGTGGTATTTCAGTTTAGGGTAATATCATTGTATTTAGAGTTCGAGGGGCAGGGGGGTGTTTGGAGAAGGGAAGCAACAAAAAACAGCAGCATTCATTTAAGTTATTACATTAACATGAGATTTGCTACAGCTATGGGAAGCAGTATTTTGCTACAAACAGCACAGCAGTGGTGCAAAAGGCATCTCTCCCATTTTCTAGAGCTCTGAAATCCTCGTGGAGACGAGGATGTGAAGCTTGATCTCACCAGCAGCAGAGGAGTTCATTTCTGGGTGACACAGGGTGCTTAAGCATGTCATTAGCTTATTTCACTTCAGTAGATCTGAAAGAGTTACTATGATTCTTCATGCGTTTGAAGTTAAATATGTGTTAAGTACTTTGCTGCATCAGGACTAAAGTGCTAATGGAGTTCCTAATCCTCCTGCCTACCCCAGCACTGGAACTGCTGTGTGCTCTAAAGGGAGGACCCAGGCCTGGAGATTTAAATAATACAGCGAACTCAGACAACAGATTTTCTTTCTTTGCATTCTTGGTTTCAGTATCATAATAAATCAAATTATTCCTCCGAGGAACCAGGAATGTGCTGTCTAGCACCTGACTTGATGCAAGTAATGTTCACATTAGGGAAAGCCGGGAAAGGCAGGCAAGGAAGGGGGTGAAAGTCCAATGTGCTTGGCTGCTGTGTGAACTGCTTCGCACTTCAGTGAGCTGCTGCTGGTTTGCTGATCCTGTCTGCCTCCACTGCATCTGCTCCCCTGGAAGTGGCATCCTCTGTCCTTGGTGAAAGGAGATGTCACGTCTGAGAAGGTGGTGCTGGAAAACCAGCGCCAAGCGTGCAGTGGGGACGCCTCAGCGGCCCAGGGCCGAGCAGCCAGGCTGACAGAAAAAAACCACTCAGTATACTACCAGAATAATCATATTTGACAGGTAGTGGGTACTAACCAATACCGTCATGACCGCATAATCCCGGATGTCCTTTTAAAGCACATTCTTATTTGCTACAACATGACTCCAGCGTCCTTCTGCTGCCAGGCCTGCCAGGCTGCCCGCCGTGGTGAGGAGGGAGCCGTGGCCCCTGGGCTGCCAGGGCTGCAGTCGGTGATTTGCCTGGTTAGGGCTGAGTGCTGGGCAGGAGGGGCAGTTGCTGAGGCAGGACTGGGGATGGCAGCCCAGCTTTGGGCCCTCTGGCAGGGGAAAGCCCCAGGGTTCCAGGTGAGGTCTTCCCAGCCAGGGCTGCAGCCAGCACCACAGCTGCGGCACATTTCCCTGTCAGCTTTTAAGAGCACACGGGAGGGCTCTTGCTGTTTGCTAACTGAAACTGGGAGCTGTTTCTGAAGGAGTAGGTGGGGCATGGTTGTAATCTTCTGTGGCACCCCCTTTTTTTCAGCACCTCCCATCCAGCAAGAGCACAAGCAGACAGCAGTTTGGAGGTAAGTTTCTTTGAAATTTTGCTGCGTTTCTCCAATAAGGCTGGGAAGGGGAGGAATAAATGACAGAAAAGATGTTTTATAACAAAGAAAATGTGGGAGTCAGATCTTGTGGCCATCTTTTTAAGAGCAAGTAACTAGATCCACAGAGCATTTCTGAGACTGAGCTGCATAAAGGACTGTGGTTGTCATGTGGTGGTTCTGCCTTCTCTGGTGTGCTTAGCCTTCCCTTGAGAACAGAAAGACTTTTCCTGAGTTGTTGCTTTCATATATGGCTTAAAAGAAACAGCCTGCCTTGCAGAGCTTGCTAAAACCTGTGTGAAATGTGCATGTATGGCTCAGAAGTGTTTTTGTTGAGTGGGAGAGTGGAGTCATTGGGTCCTAGCAGTATGAAGAGATGTATTCAAACTCTTGTTATAGAATCCTCAAAGAAAGAGGTGAAGGCTAGTCACAGTGTGTGAATTGTACTCTCCTTAAAAAGCAAGTATTATTGACTTAGAAGCCAAAGGATTTTCGAAAAAGGAGCAGATTGCTGCTGTTCTCTCATAGCAACAAACAGTGTTGTGTTGGGACTGAGCCAGGTAGTACTTCCTTTGTGATGGTTATGTATTTATTTTGTGTTCTTCTTCAATAAAAAAAAAAAAACCTTTTACCACTTCTACAAGTGGAGGGAGCAGCACTAGTTCAGCTCTTTAGTTTATTGAAAATGTTAATGTGAAAGTAGCTCAACAATCCATACTCGGCTATGTAAGAACATAAAAAGTTTAACATGGTTGGTTGTAGATAAGGAACAGTACTGAATGGAAGATAAAAGCTTGTGAGTAGGATAACACATACACATTTATCCTGACTCTCTACTTGCTTGGGCAACATTCCAAATTAAGTAGGTGGAATTAAGACGCTGTTTAAATGTGAAGAGTTTTATATGATTTTAGCAAAAGCAATGAGTCTTTGAACTATGTGATGAAGCATCATTTATAAATAGTATATGCTTTCCCACCAGCAGCTGTCTTCAGTTCAAAAACATCAGCAAGACCTGAACAACAGCAATGAAATTTGAACTGTCACAACATATCTTGTATTTAATTTTTCAGTTCTGTATATCTTTGTGCTTGGATAGGAACTGAAGGGCTTATACAGTATATTTATAGTGAAAGCAAGTTGAAGTCAGCCCACTATGCTCAGATACTCAGTCAAGTTCTATGTTAGGTGAAGAGATGAGGAAATGTAGCTAATGCAGAGTTAAGTGTGCAGGAAAACCAGCTGGTGGAGTCTCTGTTGCCAGTGTGAAGCCAAGATACAAAAATGTTTTGGTATTTTCAAAGGAAGAATGCCCTAGGGAGTAAGCTAGGAGTAGACCACCCCTTTAACTAGCTGTCAGGTGAAAAGAATTAGCAAGCATAAAGATTGGGCTAATTTGTGATATGTTGCTGTAATTCCACCTAAGATTAAGGAACTTTTTATCAGCTGCAATAGTGAACTCTTGAAGTTTTGCTGAAGAGCTTGCTGTGGTTTTTCCCAAGGTTTTTCTTGTGCTTTACAACATGGATTGTTACAATATGCTCCAGACTATCCTGACTTCCGAGGAAGTAATTGAAGTAGAAGGTTCAAGATTGAAAATATTTATATTTTTTTTTAAAAGGCAAAGTAGTTCTTTGTCCCTGCCCACTTCCCCCAAAGAACTCCACAGAAGTGTACTGGGGAATACAGAGCTGTGTGCTGTGCTGTCACGAATTGCACTGTCTTGCTCCTAAGGTTGAAATGTCATTGAGACATGATAATGGCTAACACAAAACAACAAAACCAAATGTGAACATAAAAACCAAACTGTATACAAACTATCAGAGAAGTGCAATTGTAGTTTTGAACCAAAAAGTTTAAAATAAACTTTCTTACAATTTTTCTTAAGTTAGATTCTTTTTAAAAACTTGACATTGCAGATTTCTTCCAGTCAAGCAAAAGATTGTATGTTTTGCTAGTCCACTCCTAAAATTATTACTGTGGTCCTCTCTTTAATACATGCAGATCGTATCTTGAGGGGTATTGTAGCTTCTATTCATGGTTCCAGCTGCCTGTGTCACTCTCCATATAATCCCATTGCTTTTGTCTACAAGCAGACTGCTGGAACACTAAGGTTTACTGCAGTAAAAGAAAAAATATTTTAAAAGTTGTGTGTGATTTTTTTTTTTTTGCTAACTAAGCTACATAAACAACATATGCTTTGGGGACTTGTTTGTATTAAAATAATTGCTTTGCATTTAGATGATGCTTACACCTAGATTTCCAAGTTCTGAATAACAGAGAAAAAAAATTTAATGCAGTCTAAAGAAATAACACCAAAGAAGAAATCCTTTTATCAGCTACTCCTACACACAATAAATAAAGGTTTTGAAAGCAAACAACTGTGTAAAGCAGTCCTAGTTGAATGGGCTGCTGCCCCTCTCAGATGTCTTAAGGAGAAAGCAGCTTTTACAGCATGCCCTAACGAAAGCTTAATTGCCTCAGTTACAGCTCACCACTGTTTTAGATGGAAAACACCTGATGTGCCTATTCCTAGTGTGGATAGCTTATGAGTAGGATGGATGCTTGTGAGGGGAAGTACAGTGTTTGGCCTCTTCTGCAAAGCTGGCTCACCTGTTCTGGAGCCCTTAATTTGCTTCTCAAATTTTAATGTACATTATTAGCAGAAAATCTGCCTATAAGCAGAAAATCTGCCTATAAAGAGTGACTGCAGGCCTCTGGTGTCTTTTTGTGTATTTTAAATTAGATTTTATACCCAGTATTTTTAGACTTGTCAGCAATACTGTAAAGTCTGAGCCAGCAAAGAGCAGGAGTTGGGGCAGGAAAGGCCAGAAGAATTGCTACTTAAGTTCTCTGGAAAAGAGCAACAGAAAGTCCACTATTTTTGCCTCCCAAGGGGTAAAGAAACACTTTAAACTTTTTTTTCTTTTAAAGTTATGGCATGAATTATTGCTTTAGTTCACCACAGATACTATGTGGAAAGCAGGATTCAGTGGGTTACATGAATATTTTAGTCCTCTGTGGCTTGGTATGGTGATGTTTTAAAGAGCACAGACTGCAGAATGTGCCAAGCATGAAACAGCCCTGGAGTTGGTTCAGCTGGTTTTAAAAGTAACTCAAGCCTGAACATGTGAATATTACTTAGCAATGGCCTCAAGTAGAGGATGCTGCAGTGACATAACCTGGAGGTCACAAGCAAGGCAGTTCCAAAGAGAAGCTGTGACAAAAGCAGTCCTGAAGGCTTAAATCTAGTGCTTGTCCATAAGAGTGACCTCTGAAAGGAGCTATGTGTGATCGCACCTGGGTAGATGGCTGTAGCCATTCAGTGAAGCACTTCTGTGTCTGTGATAGAGAACATCAAAGAGTTTGTTGCAGCTTTCAAGGTCTTTGTGGAGCAGATATGAATTTTCAGACAGACTGTTTAGTTTAATAACCTCAGCACATCTTTCATCTAATCATTCCTTGACTGGCTTTTAGCTCCACTCAGCTAATTTAAATTGCTACAGTTTAGTGGCACAGCCTGGTAGTCTCCATTAAGTAAGGAGACTGCTAGCTGAGGATGTGGAGCTAGCAGATACATTATCCTAATTAGCAAGTGAGCAAATTTATAAAATCTATTCAACTCCACTGCATCTATTATTTCAGATGATTAAGTCATTGTAAATAAACAAGATTTTGTTGAAGTGCTGAAGGCAGAAAAAGTAAGTGTGTGGGGTGTGTGCATATATATATGTACATAATACTTTTTGAGGGGAAGTGAGCTAGTCATGTGTGCTGAGTCCACTAACTCTTTGGCCAGCTACTTGATACTTCTATTACACCTTGTAGAATCTTAAAAAAATAAAAAGCAGATTTGTTAGCTACTCTTTCAGTACAACTGTCATTAGTTGATAAGGTAATTTGCATATGAAGCACAGTCATGGTTGTACCTGCATTGTATATTGGAATCAAAGTGGACTACTTCACAGTGCTGGGTCAGTCATTCTGCTGCTTCTCTCTGAATGTCTCATTTTTACTAAGCTGCTTCTGGGATTTTTTTTTTTTCTGGAGAAAGAAAAACCCTTGAGTGTGAAGTCTTAAAATGTTCTTAAATTTAAAATGTGCTGGATTTTTTTAAGAACAGCTCTATTACACTGATGTGTGTGTGTGCAGTGAACAAGAAGGAAGAGCTCTGATATCTAATTTGGTATCATTAAATATTTGCTGTTATTTACCCATACCAAAATATATTCAAATCCATCAACAGTGGCAAAAATTTTTGCTATCAACATAGGGTAGGAACTGGCATAAGAAAAAGCAAACAGACCCAGTGCTTTAATAGAGAAGATTCTGAAAGGAGATGATACAGTCTTAGCCATGTGTGTATTTAACCAAGTAAATGTTGTGAGGCAAAAATCCTCAGAGTTTCCCATTCTTATATTCAAATGTACATATTTCCACCTACCTACCTGTGTAGTAAACAAAACATGGTCATAAAATATCCCTCTAACTTTACAAAAATGATCTGGGAAGATAATGGTTAATATTATATGGATCAGTCTAGTGGGCTGGAATAGCATTATAATGGAACGTGCACGCTAATACCAAGACCAAATTTGGGAGAACGCTTTCTCTCATGTTCAGTTTGGGTAAAGTACAGAGCTTTGTGGTGCCTGTTCTGTGGTAAGGTCTGTAGACCACTAATGCTTTGTCCTGAGGGTACAAGATATTTTTATTAAGCTAAAATACAACAGGATGAAAGTAAGTTCTACACTACAAAAAACCCAAACCAAACCAACAACAGCAAAAAAAAAAACCCCACAAACCCAAAACCCAACAACATAAAACCCCATAATTAGGTGGTTTAGTAACCAGGAATAATTAGTGTATCTTGATGGAAAGGAATGTGTAGTTCAGTGACAGATTTCTAATGCAAATACAGTTTAAAAGCTGTTGAATCATATGTTACTCATGCTGAAATATTGCTAACAGTTCTGGTTTTACAAGTGGCTCTTTCACTTCACAACACAAGTGTCTAAAGTGGAGTTGGCCTTTGAGCCAGATAACCTGTCAGCTGTGCTAATGTAATTTTACACTGGTTGAGTATATAACCTAAATCTTCCACCTATATTCTATATGAATATGTTGCTTGTGTCAGACTTCTTCAAACGAATTAACCCACTCTGATTTACACTTGAGATTACAGCTGAGATTCTGGCCTTTGCCTTTTGATATGTAAATTAATAAGAAACTAGAATAAGGCAAGTGACATCTGAGCAGTTCTACAAAGACTGGGATACTGAATTTTTAAAAAACAAACATGAAGATATTACTTATATAGTACTTCTGTTTTATATATATAATATATATGGTTTATATATACATAAATTAAAATCAATCTATCATTGAGGCACACTTGAATATTTACTGGTTAGGATTTAAATGCTCTATTTCAATATCTAGGATAGTTTTTACAAGCCAGTGTCACTGAGCAGTAGCTGTGAGTGGGTAATAGAGTGACTAAGTTACTACACATAGCTCATCAAAATATCCAAGAGGGAATTATTTTCTTAATTGTTTTGTGGCTTTTCTTCAGAGGATTTTTTTTTTAATGAATCTGTCAGTTGTTAATATTCTTTGCTCTGTGCTTAAAATTTAGTTTCACATGATAAGCTGTTTCATAAATTGACCTGTTTTGACTGTTGACATGAATAATGAATCCCACTTGTTATGCTTGAGGTACATCTCAGGTTAGGTTTAGTTTAACAGTAGCAAATGATTAAGTGAGCAGATTTTAGAAACACTATTGCTGAACCATAAGAAAATATACTCTGATCTATATGGCCAAACCCTATAGCTAAAGCAATTTGTGCCAGATAAAGATCTTAATCATTACTTCAGTAGTGGAGGGAAGGTAACTAAGATATATTTCCTTTGTCTCATGCTTATGCCAATAAAGTTAGGAAATAATGATTAATACTAATGTGTGTACCTTCACTGACCAGATAATGCATGGCTCTCCTTGACCACTGCTTCGATTGGGCCTTGGCAATAAAGTTTCCAGCTCTGCTGTATGGATCACTTTTATACCATGCAGACCAGTTTTAGTGTGAATATAACAATGTATGAGCCCTACTTTTTTATCTTTTCTCAGAATGACTTGTGTTCACTCACCACTTTAATTATAAAGGGACAAAAGCTCAGCCAGTGTTATTTAACTGTTAAACTTTGATCAAAGGCTTGAGAAAAGTGTGCTCTTCTCCCAGCTCTGTGGGGAGATAAAAAAACCTGGGGCTGCTGCCAAACTATGTTTTGCATCAAGTTGTTTGAAATCTGTGGTCCCACTGAAGGAATAAAGCCCTTTTGCCAAGCCTGGGGCTATGGTGCTACTGAGTACCCTCTTAGCTCCTTGACTCCTGCATAGATGGCGTCTGGGAGGAAACCCACTGATGGTGCAGGGCTGGGGCTCCATGGGGACACTGGTGAGCTCCTTCCCTGATCCTGCTTGTGAGACCATATCTAAAAGAAGCTTATTGCCAAATTGAAGGAGACAACTAGCTTCATCCCTTCATAACTGCATCACCCCTAATACTCCAGGATCAAAACCCAAATGGTATTCTCTTTAGGGCTAAAAACAGGACATGGGATATTAGTGCATGGAAATGTAAAAAAGTAAATAAATATCCCTGTAACAGCAGGAATTTGTGTGTGCTACTTCTGTGTATGTTTGCATTATTTCGAGTAGGAGGGATATGTAAATTTTCCTAAAGACTCAAGCTATACACCTGTTAGTGTTACTATTTGTAATGATGTTACTTCGCAGCCAGGTGTGGTGTGAGTATTGGTGTTAGTTTCTGCTTCCTCACATGCAGGAAAAGCACTGCAGTGTTTGGATTGAATGGTTGCATGCTCAGTGTCTTCCTTGCTGTGCATAAATCTGACTTCCTAAGTACGCAGTGGTGCGGTAAAACCCATTATAGTTCTGACATGATGTGTGTGCCCTGTAGTACCTCGTTTATTTAGATCTTGTGAGTAAAACCATATATTTCACTAAAATGTATTAAAACCATTGTTTGGTTGGTTGTTTTTTTTCAGTTCTTCAAGTGAAAAAAGTGCCTGTTCTAAAAAGAATTAAAATATGGATCTAAAGCTTCCTTAGTGCTAAATGACAAACTGAAACTACTGCTCATAATGCAGTACCTGTCTGTCCTGGTTTTGACTAGAGTTTATCAGGTATCCTTTCACTGCTATAGATTCTGCTATAAATCAAGAGTGATGTGTTTTTTGTTTGTGGAGTTGTTTCTTTTTTCTGCTGCTTTCAGAAGGCAGATTCTTAACCATGAAAATACTAGTATATAAAACCGAAATAGGGATGAACATCTTTGTATTATAATCAGGTTAGGAAATGAAAAAATTGGTATTAGCGGAACCTTCTTTATGATTAAATATCAAAATAAACAGTTTCTGAGATACAGTGCTGCTCCAGTAAGAAAAAAGTGTTTTTGAAGAACACCATGTTCAGAGTATGTTTCCTTGAAAACTATGAGAAAAAGAGAAGCAATAACAAAAAGCCCCATTAGCAGTCAGTTTCTTATCAGCTGTAAATCAGTAAGATGGTTTTGAGGTCAGGAATCATGTTGTTTCATGTCAGCTAAGAGAACAGCTCAAAATGACTTAAAACTCATTGCATTTCATTTTGACACCTAAATGAAATTTGCTAGGTCTACCCTGCTTGTAAAGATAAGCATACTCTGTGGCTCACAGCTTCTGCGCTATCTTCAGGGTTTTATCTTGAAAAGCTGTGTTTGCCTGTGGCATGTTTGGCAAGCAGCAATGCTCCTACCTTCTCCTGAAACTACAACCAGGTGGAGAGCTCTCCCTCATTTCTTTTCCTCTAGGCATTTAACAGTACATAACAGCGCTGCTAGTGCCTGCTTAAAGGAAGCTCTGCTGGGGCTTGTTGATGTAATTTCCATATAAAGAAGATTAAGACATTTCTGTGTTATTGCTTTGCAATGTGCTTTGCAAGTGTGAGAATTTTTTTATAAAGCAGAAAATGTATTACATGAGACCCACAATGGTGAGAAGTGGAATTCTGCAGATATTATAGTTTTGCTTGTTGAACAATTTGTCTGCTTGTGGGAAGGGAAGGAGTTAAGAACTCTGTAGCTGCTTGAGTAGATAGCTTGTTCTAGTCAGTAGAATAAAATGATATAGTGAGAATGCTAAAGGTCTCTCTGTGGTGCCATTTAAGCAGATGAGTAGAAATCTGTGTGTTTGACATCTCAAAATTTCAGTGTTCTTGGCCCTAAACAGAATTCAAGTATCTTTCCATTCAATAGATGTAATGCAATAATATTGCCAAAAAAAAAAGTTTGTGGTAATCAGAAATGAGCATTACAACTTTAATTTTAAATCTGTTTTGTGCACCTCTTGACTGGGAGGCAGGCTGGGTTACTGCAGAAAGACATCTTGAGTCTAAAAGGTTTTCCACAGAAAGAAAAGGGCACATCAGTGGACAGGTTCATATAATCTACAGTTTATTATAAAGTTCATGTTCCATGTACCCATTGTAGATCGATGATGGTGATTATGAGAATTGTTCATATCAAGAAGTAACTGAGCAGAACTGGAGTGTTCAGGAAGGGAAGTGGAGACAATGGGAAAAAAAGTGGGGGAAAACATAGTGCAGTTGGAGAGTGTGTGTTAAGGAACATCCCAGAAAGCTGAAATGATCCTAATAGGCTGAAGACGCATCACTTGAGCTGGAATTATGTTTATAAACAAAACCCATTTCTAAGTGTCATTTTACTTTACTAGGAGTGGGGGTGTGGAAAGAATATATAGAACTGGCTTTGAAGGAAATTTAAATTGTACTTTTCTGGATGGTGCTCAATCACCTTGTTTTTTTTATCTGAAAGACCAGATATGAGACTAGAGAGTACTCTGATACTGGAGAAACTGTGTGATTATACTCAGAGGCATGTTGGTTTTTTTTATTTTTTCCACTTGTGTTTCACATTGTTTGAAATACATATGAATATATGAATGACCAGGCCTGTAATTCATGTATAAGAAGGGGGAGTTCCTCAGCGGCAAAAATGGTTGCTTAGGCTTGAACAGCAAGGAGCTGAATCAAAACTGTAACATGCTAATTGGACAAGATGGAAATTCTTGGGATTTGCAAGAGGTTCCTTTGAAAATGCATGGGCTGACAACTGAAGGCAAATTAACAATTTGGATACCAGGTGTTCTGAATTTGATCAACAAAGGAGAGGAGACAAGGGTCTTTTTGTTAAAAAGACTTGGAAGTACTAGACTTATGGAAGTCTAACGCAGATGAAGTTCACTTGTGAATTGTCTTAAATTAATCAAGAAAACTTGTTCACTGCATAGGTTGGTACCTTGTCTTTGTTTTCTACCTATAGTTCTGAAAGGTTTTCTTCTGGACAAGATTAGACATTAGGAAAAAGCTTTTTACTGTGAGGGTGGTGAAGCACTGGAGCAGGTTACCCAGAGAGGTGGTGGAGGCCCCATCCCTGGGAGCATTCAAGGTCAGGCTTGAACAGGCTCTGAGCAGCCTAATCTAGTTAAAAAGGTCCCCGTGCACTGCAGGGGGGCTGACTAGATGATCTCTAAAAGTGCCTTCCAGCACCATACTTTCTATGATTCTATGATAAGCCTTTGCCATAGCTCCATCTGTGAATACTATGTCATTGACCAACCTGCATATAAACTGTTTGGTTTTAGACCACCTGAAGAAGAGATGCAAATCAATGTGTTTTTTCCTTATAATTCAGTTACATGGCTGTATACAAGAGTTAGTATAAAAGAAACTACGAAGTCAAAGATTTTTTTTTTTCCCCCCACAGGATTTCTTTCTTAAAATCATGTCAGACCCTTCTTTTGCAGAACACTGACAAACAACAGAATAATGTAGTATTAAGAGGCTCTTGGGCTTGTAATTTCTGGAAGGCCTTTTGCTTTATTCAAGTAGCTTTTATGCATCTTTGTTCAAAATACATTTTTGCCTTTGATCTCTTTTTTTTTTTTGCAATAAAGTGAATGTTCTCATGATGAAGAACGAGGGAAAGAGAATGGGTCATAGATAATTTTTTAGGTGTTTTTTGATTATATACTAGGTGCTTTGATGGAGTTAGTTGTGGTTTAGTTCCAAATGTTGTCAAGTAATGTCTCCTTCAATAGACCTAAAATGTAAAATTTGTACTGAGTCGCTAAATCCTAAGCTCTAACAGTCTAAGTGCATTTCCATCTGTATAATTTTGATCACCACTTGGCATGCTTGCAAGGAATATAGGGGTTTGAATAATACAAATATTTTGGGTTTATTAAGTTGCTTTTATTTGTACCTTTATTTCCCGTCTATACAGATGAAAATGAAGTTGGCAATTGTCTTGAGTCTGAATCTTATTTGGAGACACTTGCTTAAATGCTGAGAGGGAAAACTGAAAGATATGCTGTTGGTTTTGTACTATTTCATAAGAAGCCAGATGATTCCTGTAGCATTGCTTTGTGAATAACAATTGTGAATTTGGGTAAAGAATAAATCTGTTAATGCACATTTAATCAAAAAATACCTGTACTGTATTCTGAAATGTTCATGTGATGGTGCCCATTTAAATGCATTTAAGCAACTCAAATATTTTATTTTAGAAGTACTCATCTCCTAAATCATACACTATTTACCGGTATATGAAATATGTTTACTTTTGTAATTCAAATTGTATCCAGTCAGGCTTGCATTAGGCTTATATTTTAAAGTATCTTTGGAATGAACTTTGAATAAGAGTTCTTGACTATTGAAGTAAGATGTCTTGCTGCAGACTTGGCATCTTTTATATAGAATATACCTTTGTGGATCCTGAAAACGTTTGATTTTTTTTTTTTGGTGCTTCTAAGTTTCTGAACTCTGAAATAGTTTTTCAAACAATAATAATAATAAAAGGCATATGTAGTCTGAGATCCTTGTAGCTGCAAATAATTTTTGCAGCCAAGAATGCATGCTCTGTTTTCAGCAGGTGTGACTGAGGAATCTAGCCTACTAGCTCCCTACTAGCTTGATAAACTACACTGTTTTACTAAAGGAATTTGCTTAGCTGGTTTCAGAGCTGCTCTAAAAAATGGTCATTACTCATTTTAACTCCTTTTTGCTGTACTTAAAAAACACTGCTGCCAACACCACTGCCCCAAATCCTAAGAGCATAAACATTCAAGCTTAGTGATTGTGTTCAGTTGTAAAAGACTGAGCTGTTATAAAAGCAGAATGAAGAACAGAAATATTTGGGGTTTTTAATTTTAAAGGCCATGATTCCAGCTTGTCTTGTTACAGTGAAGTGGTGTTCAGTTGCTGCTCTTCTACTCCATGTTTTATCCTTTCAGCTGTCAAGATGCAACTGTTTGTGGCCTTGGCCATATTCACCAAAATGAACTTGATTCTTTGTTACTTCTCTGAAGTAGTTTAGTTGTGCTGACATTACTAATTTCTTGAATTGCTCTATAGCCATAACCTGCAGAACAAGGCAAGACAGAGGGATTTCTTTATCTTCACTGTCAAAGAAATCATGTCATGGATCTGCTGGAGTCTGTACCTCTTAGTAATACTACTACAAACTATTTTCTCAACATCATTAAATTTGGAAGTCAATCTGTATCCATGCTTGTTTTCAAAACAAATTGGATAAATTTGACATTTTCATATTGTCAGGAGATTATGCTAATTTCATACAAATGGAGTCTCGTTGGTTACTGTGCAAAGGGAAATGTTTTTGTCCCCAGATGACAACTGGGTTAACAGATGCAATTTAAATGTCATTTGCAGTCACTAGTGAGATCATTTAAATTGCACTTGTGTATATAAATTGCTGCTGTATCTATGGGGAGAGTGGGAAAATCATGGGTAAAGATGACTAAAAGACTTTTTTTTTACTTAAACTTGAACTTCACAATATCTCTTCACCAATCAGAATAAAAAGCTACCATATTATAACTAAATGCTAAGAAATTAAAAAATATCACAGAAAGACATTTACAGGAGAAGGAAGAGTTAGAAGTGTCTAACTGTTGAGAAATGCTTTAACTGCAGAACAGCCTTTATTTGGAGATAAACAGCTGCAGAGCAAGGTCTGTCAGTGTGGGGTGAAGCCATCAAAGGCCAGAAATAGACCTTCATGAAGCATAGGGTGGATTCAATGCAATATTTATGTGATGTAGCTTGTATTCAGTATTTTTTTTCCTGAATTTATTTTGCCTGGTGCTGTGGTTTTTATTATGAAATGTTGGTTTTGTGTGGGCTTTTTTGGTTTGTGGGGTTTTTTTTGGTTGGTTGGGTGTGGGCTTTTTTTGAGAGAGGGCTTTGTGTGTGTGGTTTTGGTTTTGTTTGTTGGTTTGGTTTTGGTTTGTTTTTTTTTTTAGAAATCTGCTGGGAAAGCCATGAAAGACCATTTCCATTGAGCTTGCTTGCATTTGGGTTGGAGACTACACGTGCTTTGTGACAGGTATTACATAATACTTCCAAAAGTCTGGTATCAAGCACCAAAATAATGAAAGCTTGACCTCTTTACAGATGTAGTATGAAGGACGTTTTCTTTGAGTGAAAGTGAGTATCTGTTTTCAAAGAAAAGAACAATGCAGCAGGGTTTGCTGTTGTTGAGTGTTCAGACAAGAGTTTACCAGATTTATTTTCCTGCTGTGTTCACCTTGTCAGAGCTGTTCTATGAAAGGGGGCAGAAGTGTTTCTACTCCTTTCCTTACTCTCCAGCCCTTTAATTGCTGGAGTGGAGAAAGGGATATAGCATCCTCAATAAGGTATCAACTGATCCTCTGGCAGCACGCTTCAGGAGGTCTGGGGGGATGTTGAGGGGGTGTTTTTTGGGAGGTTTTGTTTTGTTTTTAAATTAGGAAACACTAAAGTATTTCTTAATACTTGAAATATTTAGACTTACAATATTTCATTATAGCACAAATTAACCAGAAAAAATTTTCTGGCTAATTTGTGATTAAACCTAGGTTTGTGTTATTAAAGTGTGCTGCTTTTTCTCTCCACAAAACCTTTGAGTGACATGACCAGCTTGGTTGGGGATTATGTGAAAAATAGAAATGTGTGTGCAATGTATGGATGATGCCTAAATGCATATGATTTTTGCAGCCCATTCTTCTAAAGCAGAATGGTTGTTTCTCTGTACGTAAAGAATCAAATAGTGTGAAAACAGCCAGATGTTGTAAACTCCATTAAGAGTTGTTGTTAGGCTAAATAATAGTGGACATTTAGGTTTCCATTTCAGGGACACTGCAAAACTGTGGTCAAATATCTAGTCAAGGCTGTTCCCCAGATGGACTTGAAACATCGTCAGCTCATCTGGGTGAGAGTTTTACATCTGTCCTGTAACTTACAGATGACTGAGCATGAATGACTTGCACTTCTCCAAGGGCTAGAACAAATTTCTGTAAACACAAATAAGTAGAATAGTATTACAGACACAGTACAAACTGAATTATAAACTTGACTTCCCCTTCCTTCTTAGGTTTGATTACAGTTTTCCATTGTAGCATAAACATATCTTTGTTTGAGGATCAGTTTAAAGTACTACTTAAACATTTAAAACGTGAAAGCTCAGTGTTTGAACAGTGAAAGGTGTGAGGTGTTGTATGTATTAACATCTAGAGTCTATTTGTACTGTGACTTGTTAAGCTAATAGGCACCTGCTTGATTACTCAGGAGACCCAGCCATTTTGTACCGAAACACTTTATGCAAAATTTCAACACAGTGAGGAAGGATGTGTACTGTCTGCAATTTCTTACCAAGGGTACTTTGCAATCAAATGTAGAAGTGCTGCACTGTAGTACAGGTTTTCTATTTTCTTAATTTTTATTGTGGTCAGTCGTAGTTCTGAGCCAAAAGCTGCATTCACTGAATGTCAGATTTAGTCTCCTGTATCTTGAAATGTAAATACGCAGTTAGAAGCCTAGTTCTACACACCAGCTTAAGTCACATTTTATTTACTCATCAATTTTGTACCACCTTAATCTCATTCTTTTTACCAATGAAGCTGGGATTGTTCTAGGGTTTCTACTTGCTTTTAAAAGCTGAGTGTTGGATCTTGGATTTCAACATGTATGACTCAACTAGGTGTGGGCAAGTTTGAGTCTATTTAAGGTCTGGTTAAATCCAAGCTGCAAGAGTGCCAGCTGCAGCATAAAGGCTTTTAGCTTTCTTTTTTTTTTTTCTGATTGCCCAATGATGAACATAATCTTTAGAGTGTTTCCCAAAGAATCCCACATTCTAATACTGGGCTTATGATAGAGACCTGCTAACTGGCTAAAGAGCTGTCAAGTATCTACAGTAGGAAGTGAGATAACAGAATAAAGTTACATCCAGGGAAAACTCCTGGAATCCTACTGCATGCACACAGAGCATCACAGTTCTGTTAAAAAAAAAAAAAAAGACAAAACCCAACCGCTGACACAAACACTTTTCTGACAAAGCTGTGGGATTCTAACTGAACAATCAGTAAGATACAGGATCCACCTACAAGAACTTCTGAGTATTTGTTAGAAATAGGACTAAGGAAAAGTGCTGAAGTGAATTACCTGCCCAAGCTGTTCAACCAGTGAGGAGATTCAAAGTTAATTAGTTTTTTTAATAGGTGTTCATTATTTTAGGAGGAGTATATATGTCTGCATTGCATAGTCCTGAGAACTGGTGGATTAGAATCCTGTTTTAGTTCAAGAAAACTTAAGCTATTTGCTGCATCTTTAAACATAATAAGCTTTTTTGTTTAACCCTAACATCTGTTTAATAAAGAGAGAAAATTTTGCTTGTGCTACTGATTAGATGAGGTGCTGGAAGAAGAAGAAAATATGGTTCTTGCATGCAGCTTGAACCAGAGCTACAAGATGAACAAGAGAAACTCATGGATGGAAAAAGCCATTCAACCAAAGCTAAGCAATTGATGGAAGTTACTGGCCAACTGCTGGTCTCAGTTTCAAAAAGAAAGTTTAAAAGAACATACATGAGATTACATAATTTCTACACTATGCTATGATCCAGTCAGAGGAAGAGTCTGGTCTATCAATATGCAGTAGACTCTGTGGTGCTTTACATAACTTTTTTGTCCACCAGCAATTAAGCTGAATAGTTCCAGGGACTGATGATGTGCCTGTCATGCTACAACATTTATTTATAATAGAAAAATCTTCTTTCTGGATTAAATTGGCAGAATATTGTGTCTTGCATAAACTGCAAAAATGCCTAAATCACCATCCCCTCATCACCTTAAAGGCCTGTAATTAGAATGAATTTTGAAGGAGAGATTCTTGTTTGTTTCACAGGTGGGGAAAAATTTACTGTTGTCCACACATCAGTTTCTATTACTCCAGGATGCTTATGTATTAAGTATACTTAATCTAGCTACTTGTTATTGAGGTATTTGATGAGAAGCATAATACCTACTGAATCAAAAATATCATCTATATTTACTGCATGGTAATGTAGAACATTTTAATACATAGATATGTTTTAGAGTAGAATCTATTGTGTAAAAAGAAATAAAAACTGAGACAATTTATCTCGAAAAGAATTGGCAAACTAAGCCTTTCTCTTCCTTTGCAGGGGAAGGAGAGGAAAGAGCAGGTATCTGAGACTGAGAATGAAATCCATTTGCTAAAGGTCACTCTGCAGTCAGGGCAGGAGTTGAACCTTTATCTGAATGTATCGCCTCACTATCTGAACACCTGCTCTCTCAATCCCAGATAGCTATTTTCATGGATTACTTAATGGATTTCCTTGAAAATTCTCACTATTTGTTGCTTTGAAAAGCCTTCAAAACTTTATATTGAAGGCAAAATTCAATTACTGTTCACTGTGGCAATGACCCCTGAACACTTCAATAGGCTGAATACACACTGCACATACAGTCCCACTTCTAGTTGACCTCTACAGATATGTTACACATTAAGTTATCCTTTGAGACTCTCGGCAAATGTTGAAAGTATGAGTTGAAAAACCTGAGTAATTGTGGCAATTAGGAACTTTTTCTTTGGTATTTAGATGATGTACAAATGTCTGCATCTCTCTTTGTGGAAAAACTCCTGCAGTGTGGCACTGCAAATATACAATATAAAGTTTGCAAAAGTACTTGGCTAATGTACTAATTTTTATTTTAACTTGTACTATATCACTTTGTGGTCTATTAATCTTTTTATATTTGTTTTAAAAGACCTGAAGATACAACCATACTGGGGCAGCTTCAGAAGTAACTAACTTTGCCTGCAGGTGGATACATAGTTTAGGGAGGAAGGTTGAATTAAAGACTAGACTTGAATGTGAGAGTGCTACACTTCCCTGTAGGAACTATTTTGTTACCTAGTTCAGGAGCAAGAGTTAACCAGTTAGGACTGTGAATTGGGCAAGTGTCAGATACAATTTTTAAACTATAAAGGTTAATTTAATATTTTTTTTTCCTTATTGAAACTCATGGGTTAAACTTTTATGCTTGCTCTGGAAATAGAGTTTGTGATGAAGACCATTATGAGTCACATTTGGACTGTGGTTGAGTGCTGTGTATCTCAACACTTCTGCCTTTTAATGACATAATAGTACTTAGCACTGTTTGGAATTTGCTCCTTAAGAACCTGACATGAATAGTGGTTGTTGTGCATTTCTTCAGCTTTTAGGAGTTAAGCAGACACAGAAGGACATGTAAATACTTGCTAAAATACTCTTGCAGTGTCTTTGCTTAGTTTACAAAATGTGTCATCTTTTGGTCAAAAGTTTAACTCTTGACTGTTGGCTTTTCAATATATAGTGCCAGTTTAGTAGGGGATTACTTCTGTGGCTGAACAGCAATGCAGAACAGCAATGCAGATTTCCTTGACAGTTGGTTAGTTCTATATTGACTCTCCTTTCAAATATAATGTAAAGAAAGAACGATGGTGCAGAAATCCATAAAATCGGTGGGAGTTACTGCAGTGACCAAGCCTTTCCATTAAAAAAAGGGCTGCTCTGACCATGTTTATGGATTATAGTATCACCTCATTTGCCTTGGGAAAGCACCTCTGGCTTCTGGCTTTCTTCAGCCCTCAGTTGTTTTTCCAAACCCTTCATTACTCAGCACTCTGCACGTCACTGGAGATCAGAGGTGCAACAAGAGAAGTCTGTGTTGTGGGATCCCTGAACACAGAATCTTTCTTTCAATATTCCAACTTACAATATTTTTGGTAAGGCCATATTAGGTAACTGGTATGGTTAGTACCTGCTCCTTCTCCCAGTCAATTAAATAGATAGTTCCCATTTTCCACTTCACAAGTCTGACAAGAAGTTTTCAAGGCATTATGCAACTTGTCAGGTAAATAAATCCAGATGTCTGAGATTTGTGACAGTTGGATGGAGTATAGACTTGAAAAAGAAAAAAATAAATAGCTGAGACAAGGTATTTTGAATTTATTTCATTCAAATGCTTGAATTTTGAGTGATTTGGGATGAAATTAAAGGTAGCACAGGGTGTGCAGTTGTAATTCTTGAGATAGGGGAGTCTTTTATTTAGCATAGCTGGGTAGTGTGCTGTCAAAGTCACACAGGCTTCAAGATAGTGAGCTGCATTTCTGCTTTGACCCTCAGCTTCACCTTTGCTGTGTGAGGGGTTTTTTAGGCTATCAAAGTGATCTGGAATTTGGTGTTGGAGATGGAAAAATGGCTGGGGAGCAAGTAGGAGGCTTCTCTCAGAAGCTGTAATGAAGTGGGATGTGTATGAATCAAGACACCACTAGCACAGTTGCATTTCCTTTTGTAGCAACTGTTTACTGTGTACAAGGAAAACTGCTTAGATCTATTTTTTTTTTAGTCACAGGGTAGTTTATTCTGAGCTCTTCTGAATTGTTCCTGAACTCACTTATTTCCTGCATAACCACATAGAAGGTTTTACAATTGGTTAGAACTTAATGAAGGGCTGAGAGCAGACAGCAACAGGGAAAAGTGTGTTTGGATTAGTATGTGCTGTGTTACAGGAAATAAGGCAAAAAAATTGAATGTTTTATTCAACTTGAAGAAAACCATTTATTTTTGATGTTTCAGAGGCCTTCTGAGAAATAAAGGGCCTATTTGGGGAATTATAATAAGATTGATCAGCCAATAGAAGATATTCTTTAAAGAGAGGTTGGAAATTAACATCACTTAAGTACTTACTCTGGTTAATTCTTAGATTAATTTTTTTGAAGTTATGTTCCTTTTTGACACTTAAGTAAATTGTACTGTTGGTTTGTACATTCAGGAAAAAATGCTATGTTAGCTTACCATGGTTCTCAGTCTCAGCAGTGCCCCATATCTAACCAAAGAGTATATTTTGATCTCTTATCTGAAATATATTAATCAGATATACCTAAATAAATTTAGCAAGATGGTAATGAAAAATATTGATGTGCAAGGATGAATTCTGTAACCTGTCAGGTGCAAACACAACTTAGCCAGATGTGCAAACATAGAGCACGTGTGTCAGTATTTTACCAGATATGCCTAAAATGAATGTCTCTTAAAAAGTAATATTGTTCAATTAAAGAAATATACAATGTCAAGCCACACAAGTTTGGTGGCATTTCTGAGGTTTTCATGAAGTTGATAGTATAAAGAAATAAGAACGTGCATCTCCTGACTCTAAATCCTGGGCTTTAACTACTGTCTCCATCTTTAGCAGGATAGTTAAACCTGATCCTTTATTGCCTTGCAGGCTTTAGAGAACAAACACCATCTTTGCTGTTGTTTTCTCAGTTGTCCAAATTCCTGGTCCTTTCTGTTAACAGCTCTCCTTAGCTTAAGATCTTCAAGGAAGTGAGAAGCACCCAGGAAACTGAAATGTGGTTGGAAAAAAACAACCACCAAGTTCAGGAGGTTTTAAGCCTTGATCAGCTCCTTTTTTCTTATTAGTTCTCTTCATCATAGCATCTTCTGTTGAAATGTTACTTGTTGAGCTCTTGATAAGGGCAATAGATATTTAGAGCTATGCATTTTGTTACATTAGTCATAATCTTCTGTCATATTTGCAAACATAACTTAATATACACACAGTGGATATCTCAAAATATATACTTCTTTATAAAGAGTAAGAATGAAAAAATCTCATTTAGGTGTTTTTGCAGTTGTTCAAACAGTCATTATCTCTGTAGTAACTGAACATATGCTGCTGGAATAGCTGATCCTTGTCAGGGCAGCTGTGTGAAAGGCAAAGGCAAAGGAACAGTTTTGTATTTTGGAGGAGGCAGAGGTGTAGCTGTTCAATTTCAGCTTAAAGCTAGTCTTGTTACTATCATGCTAATATGCAAGGCAGTGCTAAATTACAGCTTTATTGAGTTTCTTGGAAATGTTGTTGGTGTTACTTAAGCAATTAATAAATATATATTAGACAAGGTCATGTAAAATACCGGTGCTGATATTAGGGTCTTGATGTAGGTTTTCATGTCTAATTGCATGAGATGTAAAAAGGATTTATCCTACTTGTGCCTGCTCACAATCTGAGATTGTATTCAGGTCAATCGCTGCCTCTCCCACAGTACTGAATTGGAAGCACATGCACAGCAGATCAAAAGGGTTAGAGATTATAGAAGAAAACTTTTATATCTGTCCTAGAAACTTCTTCACACAGTGAGTAGCTCCTATTCAGGTGGATTGTGTAAAGGTATATGTACATAAATTGTGAAGTTTAATGTAGTTGCTGCTACCTGGTTGTATGGCTGCTGGTGCTCTCTTAACTTTTCTGTGAAAACACAAAGCACATTAGGCTTCTAAACAAGAATAAGCTGATTTTCTTACCCGTATGGCTTGGCCAAGTGTTTCTTATTTGGCTAATCAGTACTTTTTTCTTAATGACCCCAGCTATGAAATCTTTAGAGTTGATCACTCCTCACAAGCTGAATAATTTCTGTAACATTTTTTGTTGTGTTGTTTTTTGTTTGGGTTTTTTGTGTGTATTTGATTGTTTTGTTTGTGCTTTGTTTTTGTACTGTTGTTTTGTAGTGTTTTTTTAAAGCATAGATAATGGAGGTGGTAACAACCCCTTTAAGAAAAAGGGTGAGGATTGGGAAGCCTGATCATATATATTCTTGTGGTCCCCAATTCTCCCGACTTGTAGTTGAAACTTACAGTTCTGCAAGAATTTTCAGGACCCTTGTGTCTGGACTGCTCTGATGCTTCAAATCTATTCAGTGTATAGATAATCAGTTATTTGTATGCAAGGCAGTACTGAATATAGCAGAGCCTAAATTAAAAAAATAATAAAAGAAACCAGTGGAACTAGGCATGTGTAACCAGCACTGAGAGAAGTGTCAGTAAAATGTGACTAAGAGCATATTTATCTATGAATTGCTTTGTGTAGGAAATTAAATAGGACATAAAGATACATTGGTATGGAAAGACAGAATAACTGAATAAGAAAACTATCTTGCAGAGACACATTTTTCCTATCAAAATAACACAAAACACAAATATTTACCAATGAATGAGAGAAGAGCTATATATTATAATGGCAAGTGACTGTTGCTGTATATCTATACAGCTCAGGATTTTTCTGTGGTAGCTGTCTCTTCCATCTTCTCCAGCCTGTTCTGGTTTTTTTAACATGTTTGAGTCAAACATATCACAAGTCTTAGCAAAGGAAAATTACTTGTGTTTGTGTGAAAAGTTAAACAAAAGAGCTGAAAATAGTATATTTTGAATTGTATTGGCAGTGGCAGACATTCATTTCATTATATGCACTTTTTTCCTAGTGTTTGGAGGCTATTTTAGGTGGCTACATGGTTTTATGTATCTTCTTGAACCTTCTGACAGGTATACAGTTGGCCAGCAACTGTGAGGGATTCAGTGCTCTTGTAACTCAGACCCTTCTAGTTCTGTTCTTGTTCTCTTGTAGGCAACTGTGAACTTGCAAATGGTGCTGTTAGCTGTCAAGAAAAATAGTAAGCTTAACTGTTAGTACTGGAAATTATATTTATGTGGAAGGCAAGTTCTGCTCTCACTTACACTGTTTCTGCATTAGAAGATATTTTTTAATAATTCCATAGAACCAATTCTCTGCTTTTAACAGAATTTCAACTTCTATGTAAAATTTTACGTGTATCATCTTTTTGATCACAGTTTAAGGCACTAAAATAGTCTGGAGTGTGGTGTGTTGGGGCACGACAGAATTATTGAATGTAAAAGCACCCTTGACCAAGAACACATTTCAGTTATGATTAAAACATATTTTGCCCTTTATTCTTGGTCATCCTATTGCCATGCTCTGAGGTTTCAAGTTGAGCTGAACAAGTGATAAATTATCTGTGTGTGTGTGTGCATTTAGATATTAAAACAATCTCAAGGATAAAACAAAAGCTATAAAAGAGCAACTATATAGGACTTAAATATTGCAGACTCAGAAGGCTCAAAGGGAGGATAAAAATACAGAAAGAAAAGGTGAAAGATGGAAGGAAGTTTGCACAAGAGGTTATGGTAAATAATAAGAAATTTATAGGCAACTGAAGGTCAGTGAAGGAGACAGCCAGACCTCTGTTCAATACTAGTAGTAATTTATTGACAAAATAAAGTACAGTGCTAAGAAATTAAATGAATTCTGTTTCAGAGCTTGCAAAGAAGAATCGGAGTGAGATGGCAGAACCAGTCATAAATTCCCTGGAGCAAAGAGTAGCAGTGAATAAAATAGAGGTTGTGCCCAAACAAGTGCTCTAGAAATTAGAGGGTCTGAACCTGAAAGCTAACTAGATTGCAGAGCTAAAGGTTCTGCACCTAACACAGAGCTGTGCCTAGCACAGCTGAAGGAACCTTTGTCCATTTCTTGATTTATTTATTTTTTCCTCTTCCCTGGAGGCGGCTTCACTCTGATAATGGAGGGTCCTCTTTGTCTCTTTGACAAGAGTAGTAGGAGGGAATGCTTTTATCTGTGTTTTCAGTCAAAATATGATTTTTTTACTGGCTTTTGCTTTTTTCTCTTTCTTCCCCCCTGAATCATTTCCCCCAGTGAAAGGGAAGGCTTCAATCTGAGGATATTCTATATTAAGATTAACATATTTTGCACAGTAGCTGTGACAATTGTGTTATTGCTACACACTTGCCATACTTGATGGGTGCTCTGGACTTTGTAGTCTTGCTGGCAGTTAAAGAACAGAATCATCTCTCCAGGGAAGAAAAGGAAATGTGACTTTCTATACACCTGAGAGTGAAATAGGGTAGTAGATGATGAGTAACTGAGTAGGGAGCTTGAGTCTGTTGAATACCAAACAAGAAAGCTGGAGTAAAAATGAAGTAGAACTACAGAGAGGTAGAAAAAGTGTTGGTAAATTAGGGGAGTGTAGAGGAGTTTTCCAGGTTAAATGGCTGCCTTAAGAGGGAGGAAACAATAGGAGCAGATTAAATGCGTAGAATGCTTTCAGAACGTCCTACAGGTTGCCTGCTGCAAGTTCAGAGACAGGCTCTTCACTGCCATTAGTTATTACCCTTCTTGTTCTTAAGGAACTAAATCAGAAGTGATCAAGCTTAGGAGACATACTGATGATCTGGTGCGGTTTATCAATAACCTTCTAAGTCTTCTTTCCATGACTGGCTGTGGAGAAGTGCAATGAAGCTTGCAGCAACGGCTTTAAATGTAGGGAATCACCAACTATGGTAAAAAGGACTTAGCAAAGGACTAAATACTCCTATTAGCATTAGGTTTATAAATGAAGTTATCTTAATTCATCTCATTTTATTCTGTGAAGCAGACTTTTGAAGATGGTATCTCTGCAAACAATCTGAAAAATACAGTTTCAATTTTTTTCCCATGAGTGACAATATACAAATTTATTAATAAAACTTGTGGTCAAATGTGATAGCTTTGAAAATATGTGCATAATTTTGTCTCTAGAGAAGACATGGCTTCATCAAAATAAGTTTGTTCACTTGAGTAAGAGATTTAGAGGGGAAAACACTATCCAAATCATTTGGCTACACTCAGGAACTTTCAAAACTTCTGAAATTTTAAGTTAATATTTGCAATATAAAGAAGAAGAAAAAAATATCTATACATCTCAGTCTGAAATCGTTGGATGGGTTCTGATGTCTGGTAGCTTTATTCAGTTAGTGACCTCACAAAGGAAGCACTTGATGGTTTTGGGGCAATGGAGGGAAAGAGCAAGTGCCTTGCTTTGTGTTTTAGCAAGAGATCTCTGTGTTCGTTGTGACCCTGGAAATGTCAGCTATGACCAGATCAAATCTTTTCCCATAGAATATTAATTAAAACACATAAAAATGGGAGATAAATTGTCTAATAGTGGAGACAGACGGAGCAGTCTAGTGGTATTACTAAGCACTTCAAACTGTATCACTGGACAGTCTTGTGTAATGTGCATCACTAACAGTTGTATTGACACTATCAGCAAATCGAGCAAGTTGTGTGTTTTTACCCGTTAGGATCACAAGGTATGAATATGTTATATACATTATTTTTATTTTTTAAAAAATGTGTATATATATATATGTTAAAACTCTTTTTCAACAACAGGAGTAGCATCAATTCTTGGTTAAACACCCTGAACGATATTGGCTCTCAGTAAATATTATTTTGTTAAATAATATAAACACTGTTTCAGTGAATGAAATCTGACCTTTTGTTGGAAAACTGAACTTGCTGGGAATGTGATGGGAATTTGGTATTCTGTCTTGCTCTGCTGAACTGCTTTTTGAAGTTGTACAAGTTAAGCTTTGGACCTCTGCAATGTGGGGAACAGTGTTTGTGCCGGTTACCTAGAGTTGTTGTACATGGTGCAGGGCCAGAGACACTCTAGAAAATGAAATATTTTGTCCTAAGGCTGTGTAGTAGTGTGAAATGCCTTATCCTCCATAGCTGCCTATTTTTATTTACTGCAATAACTACAGGGAGGGTTTAGACTCACCTTTGGGTGTTTATAGCATAGGTGTCTCCATTGAGCTGTGGGATGAATCTTGCAAGAATAGGTTTCCTCTTTGGAATAAGAGGAACAGCATTGACCTTATATTATAATGGAGACTTTCCTGATGGCTACTTTCCTTCATAATGGTAGTGTTAAATGATTGATAAATAGCTGAGAAAAACTACATCAGATGAAGATTAATAAGCACAGGTTTTTCTTTATAATCAATAGCGTTTAATTTGCTCTATTTCTATCACAAATGAAGAACTGGTAAGTAAAACACAGGCTTTCCTTGTCAAAATTAGAGATACGTAGGTGTGTATGTGCTGTGAAGGAGAATGCTGGGAAGATTGTGGATGCTATTTCAATTGCTTTTTAATAAATGCAACTGTGTGTAGCTAACAAATGCTTGGGTTTCCTTGTGGTCATCAAGAGGAGGGGGAGCTCATTGTGTATGGTTTCCTCTCCCAAGAACAGCTGTAATTTCACAGTATTTAATATTTCAATTTTCCCAGCACAGATGCCTGAAAGCTCTTATATATATCTTGGACATTATTTTCTACATAGAAAGGCTTATTCCATCTCTATTTTTCTGATATAGTTTTAGTTCTGGCAACTGAGCCCTGTAGCTTACATTTTCTTTCACAGCATTGATTGGGAAGCTGCTGCCCCTACCACATACTAATGTCTGTCAAACACTTGATTCATTTTGCAGTCTGGAGAAGTTTGAGCTCTGCAGTCTGCCAGTGTTACCAGAGTGCTGCAGACTCGTGTTCCAAGGAACTGTCACGCTGTTTATATCACTCACAACTCTCGCACATCCAGCCACTTCCCATGTGAACCTCTCCTTAGAGAGAACTTCCAGTTGGCAGTACCTGGTCCTTAGCACCAGAGACTCTGCTGAAAGAAGGCAGGGAAACATTTGCCAAAAGTTTTAAATACGGAAATCGTAACTGAGCTGAGCAGTGAAGCCATCTTTGGGTAACGAATAAACTATTTCATGTAGATGCAAAATTTGTTGTCTTACTCCATTTATAAAGGTGATGGGTGTTGCTTAACTCATTTGAAATGAAGGATGGTCAGCTGAAACAGAGGATGAGGAGAGGCTGTAATTTTGCAGTGTGGTATGTGATAATGTCACACAAGCAGTACAAACTCTTGAGATGACTGAGCAATAAAAAAAGATGTCCTCAAAAATGGCCAAAATCTGTGATATTGTGATGTGAACTCCTTATTGCTGGAAGAAGAACTGATCCACCCAGTTCCTAATATTTAATATTATTTTGAATTGTTGCAGTATAGGGTATTGTTAATGCAATACATTGTTTTTGTGTCACCATGCCTTTTCAGGGTTTTTTTGCATTCACTGGGAAACAAAATAATCCTCCTACCATTTTAATCTTGAATATATCTTTGTTAGGCTTAATTATTTTGAGGCCTGATCCCTTGTGATAATTAGGATTTTGCTGATTCAGCCATTGAGCATATTAGTGAATAACTTTTTGTAAAGACTATCTCAATATTCTTCTCAGTAAAGACACTACAAAAGTATTAAAAATACTGTTTCATAATAATGGAAACCTTCTTATAAGTAATCCTGTATTTGAAGTCTTCAGTAATGATATTTTCTACCTGCACACTAAGGGACTTCAAGTCCATTAATCTCTAAAATTTGCATTTTAATGACAGTAGGCAGAAGGGCAGGGAAAGAATCTTAAGGAAAAATCCAAGCTTGGGACAACATATCCAATAAAACATTCTTTTAAGCTGATGATACCTACTCCTTTTGTTCAATGGTGCCAAACAAGAAAATTGAGATACTGATTAATGATTTGGCAAGGTTCTACTGAGTAAAGCACTATACTGAAGCTTTATATGCATTCAAGTTCCTTTTTAATCTGGTTAAAGAGCAAGCTTGATTAACAAACAATTTTTTTTAAGAATTGATTTAATAAGTGGTGCTTCCTCTCTGCCCCCATTTTCTGTAGCAGTCACTGGCCTCAGTTCTCCTTTGATTAGTATCTTGTGAACCAGTAGTGTTGACTGAGTAAAGAAGAGAACTTTGCAGAAACCATGCATCAAACTTGTCAACAGTTTCTGAAAAGTCCTTAGGGAAACTTTCTTTCCAAATTACTTTCGGTGACAGAGAGGGATATTTTTTGCTTCCCACAATTTATAATTTATAATGACTTAAATAAGCAAGACAATTCAAAGTATATGGGACGAAGCTGGTATGAATTTGTTGTGTATGTCATTCAAAAGACTTGAAATACGGCATCTCTATTTTGTTTGACATCTTAGATAAAATAGGTGTAGAAATAGTAATTATACTCCCAGATTATGTCTGGAAGTACATGACTTGGTTTAAAAAGAAAAAAATAACACAAACAAACCCATAGACATTTCCAAGAACACCGTTGTGTTGCAGTAACTCACTATGAGCAGAGTCAGAGAAGAACCTATTGGGTAAAAGCCAGACATTTCAATGTCATTATGACTTTTTTTGCTTCTTTGTAAGACCTGAGGGAAAAATGTCTCCTGGGAGTTAATTTGAGCTTAGGGTGTGCTCAGCTTCTGAACATGGATGTGTCAAAATGTCCATCTTCAAGTGGAACAGTGTGTAGAACATTAGATCCTCAATATTAATATAAGAAATGTGAAGTTCTGATTGTTGAGTAAAGTGTCAGACTGCTGAGGTCTTCAGAAACAGTCCTAAGGTGGGTGGCCTGATTTTAATCTAAACCTTGCTGTTGGCATTTCTTTCTAACTAGATCTGCCCTCCATCTATGAGAAAGCTACATCTAACAATTGGAATTAAGCCTATTGATTTTTTTTTAAACAGGTTTTGAACTACCCCAAGCAGCTCTGAGAACATCAGTTAAATTAGAGAGCTTTCTTCAACTATAATTTGTACTAATAATATTATTCACACTGAAACTTTTATCAATATGCAGCTGGCTGGTTGAGGGCTTGCTAAATCCTGAGCTCTTTCTCTGTCAGTAAATTCTAAGAACTGTACAATAGATAAGCACTGCATTGTTGCTCATCCCACACAAAATAGTGGCATCTTAGAGTTATGTGCTGCCTTTCAGTGTATTTGTGACTTACAGTCTCTTCTCAGGGGGCATATCCCAAGTGAGCTGGGACTAGAAATGCCAGTATGCTTAAGAGACATTGTTTGATTAATGAACACCTATTCTGAGTTATGCAATAGACTTCCTGCCTTTGAAACTGTCTTAATTAGCTAAATGCAAAGGCTCTCCTATCAGTACACAGGCAGATTGTGATATTTTTAAAACAAAAATATGATAAAAAGGATGTTATTTATGTTCAAATATCTAGCGAAAGGATGACAGATTGTTCAGGGTGTTATTCTTTGGGGACTTCTTGTTCTGCATAGTTCTGCTTTTTTGCATAGCTTATGAATAACAGGGGTTAGATGTGGTATAGATTGATTAGATTGTTTGTGTTTGAAGTATGTCCTAGAGGGTTGGTGGGAAAAAATGGAGTGCTACTTGAAATCCATTTGGGTCCCAAAAGAGGGACCCAATCTTAAATCCTAGTGTAAGGAGAGGCCGGTGAATGTGACAGTGAGAATGTAGTATTATCATGTTTTTCAGTATTGACAGTAGGGGGAAGAGAATGAAAATCCAAAATAGCTGGTAACGACTTTAACTTTGAGGAAGATCAGGGCTGCTTTGGCATTAGACAGTTTCATTTGCTAATTTAGTTTGAATCTAGTCTCTAGTTCTCTTAAGTAGGGCAGACTAAAGTAGCATCTATGTTAACTGCTCTGTCCACTTTTCATGCTGAGGGCAAAGGTTAATTCTCTTTCCTAAAGCAGAAGTGAAAATCTGCAGGAATTCTGAAGTGTCCCAGCAGTTCTAGAGTTATCCTACATAATTCTGGTGGCAAACCAGGAGAATTTGAGCAGCAATCCATGCAAACTCATTTCCAAATCTTCACAATAATGTTTGCATCTTCATGTCAGCCTTTATCTGCTAGAACTCTTCACCTTGACTGTGTGTTTGGTTTTTGTTTGGTTTTTTTTTCTTTTTGTTACACAAACACATATTATGAAAGGTCTTTGTATTGAAGACTCTTTAGTTCATCACAGCTCATTCATTGCTTGCTATTTCCTCTGTCACACTTCATTTTTTTTCTCACAGTTTGGAGCTGCATCAATCAAAGTGGCATGGAAATTTCAAATGTCCAATATTTTAGTAGTTGCTAAAATTTGTACAAAACACAAGTATTCTTCTTTATTCAAATTAGTTTTCTGCCATGAAAGTAAGTAAGTCTGCCAGAAACTTGAATAATGCTTCTGGTAAGCTTACAATTTATAACTGCTGTTGATCACCTTTCTGAAATCAAAGGCTTTGAAATCATTGTCATCAGAATTGAACTTGAAGCGTTTCCTGCTTTGCTCTTCATTAAACCAAAGAAGCTAATCTTCTTTTAATGATTTATCTCCTTGGTTTGATCTCTTTGAAGCTGAAAGAAAGCTCAGCTGTTAAATTTTTGTGGCATTATACACCAGCTTTCTACCAGTAATGTTGCAAAAAATAGTTCAGTTCTTAGCTACACTAAATCTGGTTAGAAGAGCAGGGAATTTCCGTTTCAGCTTTTTTATATTACTTGTATTGAAGTACAGAATATATATATATATATCCTAGAAATATTTTAAGTTTCCAGAACAGCTGAGAAGCAGGGGGGTGAAGGAGAAGCTGTGAGTCATGCAGAATCAAACTTTATTTCTTCGTTATGATTAACACAAAAGCCTTGTGAAACCTGCTTTAATTTGGGCTTGTGAAATATTACAGCTCGCGGAAATGTGTTGATAGTTGTAAACATGCACTGATAAGGTCTTGCATATTCAATATTGGTTGTGGGCTTTTTTTGGCTCCGGTGCATTCCTAATGAAAGGAATAACATTGCTTTTAATTGGCGACGTTTCCAAACCAATATTTCTATTTTTATAGACTGAATAGTATTGGTATTTTTCAGCCTGATTAATGTTTCTGTTAAAAGTGTGTCTCAACTCGCCTTCCTCCATTGCTTCTTACTCAAAGTTCTTGCTTCTTTCATGATTTTCAAGTTGGGTGCTGAGAGCCCTGTCTTGGTGTATGCTCTGTGCATCTCAATCTGTCCCCGATGTCTAAACTTAAAAAGAACCAAACTCATGCCAGGCCTTCAGAAAGAGTTTACCTTGTCCTGTACTGCACAGGAGCACTCCAGTATTCAGTTTCCTAGAGAATGGAGAGTGCTGAGTTGTGGAAAACATGCTTCTGGGGGCAGGAAAGATTTGAACAGGAGTAATTCGCTGCCTGGTCAAGGCCTCTGATCTTGAGCTTGCCTCATGGAGAGTAGAGATGAAGCATCAACATCATCGTATGGTTTTCCATCCTCTAACAGAAATTTAACCCTGTTTGGTTACTCTAGAAATCCCATTTCTGTAGCCAATTTGTGGTCTTCGTGAGTGGATATTGGTGCATCTTCTCACACAGTAGAACTAGGACACATTTTATACCTTTCTGGTATTTAAGTTGCTTGCAAAGACTACCTTTTGTAGTTCATGAGTTCTCTGAGGTAAAATTTTGAGGGACTTATCCTTTTTTTTTATTTTTATCTATTGCTTTGTCTGTTAAATATGGCTACCTCTTTTAGGATTATATCCCTCAATGTGCTTACCTACATGTAAAGGACCATGCAATAAATATAGACCAAACTTGTTTTATCAGAATTTGAAGTCTTGCCTCTACTGGATTCTTTTGGGTTATCTAAATGAAAAAAAAACTTCTGGCATCTCTTTTCCTTGCTGTTCCATAAGCTCTTCAATGCTGCACAACAACAAAAGAATTTAACTGTAACCTCAGAACTCTTCTGGAGAAGTTTTGGATCCTTATCACTATGATGATGCTAATCATATGGTGCTGATAGCTGCCCTTGGTGACCACAGTAACCGTCAGACACTCTGAGTAAACTGGTTTCTGTTTTCCAGGTGTCTCCCTGTGTGAGGAAAGATGACATGAATAACAAATTGAATTGCACCTTCCCTCTCAGTTCAGAGCATGGGTTTTGATCTGCTAGACTAAAGAGTGTAAGGAGTTAGTACCATGTTAACTGGGAAATTCAGGAATACTTCAGGTGAAAATGCATGCAAACTCCTTTACATTTTAATGTAATTCTTATGACACACTAGAGAGAAGGACTTTAGATGGGGTATTGAATTAATTTCCTGTTAAATCTCCTTATCTGAGATATTTTATATTGTTCTGGCTTGTTGAGAAGTGGACAAAAATCTTTCATTTCTCAGATTCATGCTGTATTCATGCCATCTCAGTTAATAATTTCTTAATGTTCCTGACAATATGCTGGGTAACCATGACACTTGCTCACCAGTTCTCATACATTTTGCATTGTAATAGGTCTGTTACCCTCAAGTATTAATTTGCATTCAGAAACCTGGCTACATCTTATTTTCATTTTCCTTTGATGCAGTACATTACTAATGAAAATCAGATCATTAGTGGGATTTATGGACCAACATCTCTATCTCTGAAGGCCAGAAATAAATCTTTCCACTTGCTCTTTTAAAACTGGTTCTCTGAGCATTTTGAGCACACTCAATTAATATTAGTAGTCACTAGGTGACTGGTCATGGAGCTTCTGGTTAATTTTTGAGGTGGTTACTGAAATAGTTAAAACAGACTGATACCAAAGCATTTCAGCACTGGATTGCTAATATAGCATTTATCTAGGTAAAAATTTCATGGTGGCAGCTTTCTGTAAATGCATGATTCCTACACCTATATTTGTTTTAAATAAGTTGAGGGTCTACTCCAAAGCATAAAAAAATTCAAGGAAATGATTTTGTTATTCCTGGTTTTCTGTAGTTAAGGCTTCACCACCTCATGAGTAACAGATAAAAATTTGTTACAAAGGAGTAAAAATGCAAGTGTTTAGGTGGACTTTGTGCTGAACATGAATCCTTCAGATGTGTCATGGGAAGCATCTTAGTGGAAGAAGAAGAAAAAACAGTCATCTTGGTCACTTGCATGCACTTGCCACTGGAAGACCAGAGAGTAGAATCCAGAAGTTCTTCTACATGGCTGTTTTGTGCTAGAGCATTCTGCTGGGGTGTTAGTGAAAAGGTGCTTGTTTTAGAAGTTGTTAACAATGTCAGCTTGCCCAAAGTGAACAAAATTCTGAATAAATAACTGCATAAAGGAGGCACTGATCTAACTATATACAGATGGCAAGAAATACTGGAGACATATATTCAATATAATGACTGGTTTGTGGGTGATCTGGATTCCTGTGCTTGTCAACCATGAAGAAAAAATTAGGGTTTTTTCTTAATTTCTTCAAAATCAAGATTAAATGTTTGTATTTCTGGAAAGACAACAGATGGACATACCAAAACTTGTACAGGCTCTGAGAGAAATGATGTAATCATAATCTGGATGTTATAAATGTCTATTCTCTGGGTATTAAGTTATAATATTACACAAGGAAACTAGCCCTAAACCTTATTCCATCACTTAAATCTGTGGAAAACACCTCCAAGTATTCTGATGTTTGCCAAAGAATCTGATTGGTCCAAATCCACATAGAACTGGTGAAAACTGGTGCAAAATTGGGAAACTCAGATTTTTGTGTTAATTTAAAATAATGCAGGATTGTATAGTGCTTTTTTAAATATCATTTTAAAAATTTAAATAATAATATTAATGAACAAAGAGGGGATGGTCCAAAGAATTGAAAGGAGTTTGTGAGAAGCACTGTTTTGTGATGCATCTTTAATGCATGAGCATTCTGAACCTCATTACTGATGTGGTCACTAACAACAAATGACAGAAAGCTGCTTAGAGCATCAGGTAAAATGACATTTCAAGCAACATCAAGTGTCTCTTGACGCTTCAAAAAAATCTTTTGTTGTTGCTCCAACACTTAAATAACTATGCACCGATAAGGTTGAAAAAGGAATGCAGAATTAAGAGATATATCCACTTGACAGATGGAGAGACAGCACTAAAGAGCAAGTGATGTACTAGAGAACCTCTACAAGTTGGTACCCAGACAGACTTATTATTCTTGGGTTGCTGAGCATCCTGCATCTCAGAACTACTTGTTCCCAGCATGGATTGTGGGCTGGTTCTTTGCATGTTTTCTGTCTTAGAAACAATATGGTCTTCCAGTCTTTTCTAAATACTTGTAGCAGGATTATACCCTCTGACTTTTCTTAGTGACTTATTATCTGCTTTAGGTTTCTATTACTGCTAGCTGTCTACAGGCTTTTTTTGGTGGTTTTTTTTGGTGTGTTTTTCATGTAGCTGTTATACTAGGAAGCTGGCATAGTGTAGGAACTTCAGATCATGGTATTTTTATTCTGCAGCACATCAATTTAGTGTCATGTACGGTATTTAATACTTGTTATTGGCTGTCTTAAAGCCCTGAAATTATGCTCTTGTTAACTTTATAAACAAATATAAAACTGTAATAGAACTTGGCAATCTAAAATTTCCTTCTTCACAACTGAAATGCTTTGTCAAATCATCTGTAGGAGGAATAAATGTCATCCTCTTGTTGCTGCACTGTGTAGTGAGGGAGGAATGACTAAAAGTGGGAATGCCTAAGAGTGTTTTTGCCAGCACAAAATACTCACTTGCTGCAACAGTAGCTACTGCATGCAGTGCAAGGTACCTTTGCAAGACACTTGAAGACAAGAGGAAGAACTGTGTTATATAGTGCTGTGTGAGTTTTCTGTCAGAAACAGCTTGATGCTTCTTAGGGCACAGTAGTACAGAAGTGGCTTCTGTCAACAGAAATGAAGAGAAGCTGAGGGACAAATGTGGCCTCATGTAACATCAAGAAAAGGTCCTGGCTACAGCTGAAAGTAGCATAAGGTGGGTCTTGTGTGTAACTGGTGTTTCAGCGTCTCTCTTTGATTGACAGTCATGGGTCAGTCTTGCAAAAGGCAAAATGAAATCATGAGCAATATCTGCATTGTTGCAAAAATGATCCATTCTGGATTAAAGTCTTGGTTCAAGGAAGTAATGGGGAAATTATTTAAAGAGGACCTAGGAAGTCTGCTCTTCCCAGCTTTCAGTGTCTTGAACTTTAGCTGTGGGAAGTTCTAAAGTGCTCCTTCTTCAGATGTGGTCATCAGAAGCAGGGACGGGCTTACATGTCTGTGGAACTAGTCTTATGTCCTCAGACTTGTTTCATATGCTGGATTACTGTATAGTGTAACAAAAAATGAGAGCAAACCCCAGGCCCCTAATACTAAGTAATTTATAGAACTAAAGAAGTGATTTAAATCCATTAAAATACAGTTATGCTAATGATTGCAGCACTGAAGTAGGGATTTAATTGAAGGAAACAATTTATTTTTTTTAATTGGACAGTCTAATGAAGTGATTTGTAGCAATTTTGTAAGGGTTAATAGTTTTCATTGACTGTTTTTTTTTGTGAAAATTAATAAATCTAGATAGTGTATATTTAACTGTACCTTAAGTATATATATTTAACTTCATTTAGAATTTAAACACTCCATACAAAAATGTTAGAAATAGTTTTGTTCTCTGTTGTTATAGAAGTCTCTTTGCTTTATATTCAGCTTTAATAGCATGAGGTCCTCTATACATCTCTTTGATTGACACAACTTACAAAGTTCTGATCTTAGATGACACCACTAGTAAATCAGATACTTCTCTACAGCAAAGAACAACTTGGCTTTTTTTAATGGCAGAAACAATTCTGAATTTTGGAAAAAGTCATTAATGTATCTGTGCCCTGTAGAATCACCTGCAAGTACAAATGTAATCTGTGTCCTGTCTGAACTTACATGGTGTCCAACAGATGAGTTGGTAGATAGTACAGGGGTTGATATTTTGGTGGGGGGCAGTTTGAACTTTTTATTTCTTTTCATGTTACCAAACATCTAAATTTTGTCTTGTATTTTATTGGCTTTTAAGTGAAATTTAAGAGGTACAACTAAACTATTCAAACTTTTTGAAAAATTGTCAGTGGAAATTTAGAGCTTTTTCTGGTTTAGTGGAAAATTTTTGTCATGAGCTGAAATAAGGATGGAAAGACATTCAAGTTCTTACTGTTATATTAGGGATGGGAAATTTGTTTCCAAGCCAGCTGTACTGAAGTATGCTATAGTAATATTTCTCAGAAGTATGAGTAAAATAGGATGACTGAAGTGCATAGATCTCAATGTTCTAGGACAAAATCTTCTGTGAAAAAAATTAAATGTAAAGTAAAGCTTGCTCAAAAATGTACAGGAAGGAAGTTCTGTGCTCTTCTCAGTGTCAATAAATTGCATCTATTGAGTCATTGTTGAATTAACTCTCTATAAGACTGGACAAATGGACTCTAACCACACCAGGATACTGCCCAGTAATTTGAATTAAGCCTGATCCCTTTTCTGAGCAAGTTTATCCCTTATTTATCTGATGATTCATCTACATTATGTGGAATGATGCATCTGATGATACATGGAATGATGCATCTGATGATGCGTACATCCAAAGACTTAGTCACCTCACTTGAGTGACTGTGCACATTGTGCACTAGCAGAGTTTCTGTGGGTGCCTCCAGAATGTTGGAGTTGCAAAGTCCCTAAGCATCCTGATGGTGATTCATGCAGTTCACATTTGTATCCACTTATAGAACTTCATTTCTTGTGCCTAGCTGACTAATATATATTGCTGGGAGCAGCGTGGGGAGGGAAATAAAGTTTGAAGACCTTCTTTTGTATCAAGTGTTTCCACACAAAGAGCAGCCCTTTCCCTGAAAACTTGACAGGTATGTATGGAAAGTTTTAGACTTTTTGTATCAACCTCAGCTCTCTCAAGGCAAGCTCATCCTTCTTTTAATTGTGGATTAGTCAGCAGATATTTTTATTCAAGATCTGCCACCTGGTTACATGAAATAAAAGATACAAAGTGTCATAACTGAAAAAGCTTTAAGTTGTAGAAAGTTTGAGATTTGCACAGGACGTTAGCATTGTGACATCTGGTTCACACTTTTAAATTAAATAGGCTTCAGGTTTGTAGTCATCACCTATTTGATCTAGTTCCCGCAACAGGTAAAGTGCATGAGCAGAGCACAGAGCTTTGAAGTATTTTTGCTGGCATTACTTTGATCTGATCCTGAATGGTAACTTTAACAAATAATAAAATACTGAAACAAACAAAATAATAAAATCTGAGCAAGTACCAGCTTGGACTGAGTGCTCTCTAAAGCAAGGAGGCTCTTTTGAACAACTTCCCATGGCCCCACCCTTTTTTTAAAAAGGTAGTGATAAATTTCAAAACATCCAAACCCACTTTATAAATTAGATTATCTCCTACTTTTTGGAATATGAATATCCTGAGTAACAACTGCTTCTTCAGCTCTCTAACTGCTTGCAATTTCCTTAGGCTGATTACAGTTCAGTGATCTTATTTATTTTTGCTTATTTTAATTTTGTTTACCTGATGACTGGGATTGTTTCTACAAGAGGTATACGTAGGTGGAGAAAGAGGAAGAGCTTGCTTAGAGGAAATACATTTCTCTGGTGTTTTAAGATATGTGATCATTGAACCAGCAATGTGTATTTCTTTTCAGCATGTAAGTTAAAGATATAAAGATATAAGGCGCAACTGATGTTCCAAATGTCCATCCTGAGTATTGGAGAACAACTCAAATATTGCAGTTCTTCTCGAGAACTTGTTCAGCTTTTGTGTTAGCCGTTTGCAAAGACTGACAACTTGTTGCAGTCAAGCTTGTTCCTTAATTGCTTTAGACTGCACAGTGGAAAAATCACCACTAATTCAAACTGCTTTTGGAAGAGAAGCTGCTTATTGTGTCTCATGTAGCAACACAGCAACACTAAGAGTAATCAGTAGTGAAAAACACTTAAATACAGCCAATTAGAAGCCATTAAAATACAATTTTACAAGGAAAATTTTATCAGTATTTAAATGACAACTGGAGGCTGCTTAGCTGGCAGCATTATTACTCAGAAGGAACAGAAAAGTATTACCATGGTTTCCTTTAAAACCTTCAACGCATGCAAGCACAAAACATACACCTGTATTGGAACAGAGGTGTAGAGTTTTAGAGATGAAGCTACTATACATTTCTATTATATAGATATACAATAGTATCTCATAAATTAATCTGTACATTGGCTTTCAAAGTCTTGTGGAGACCTTGAGTTCTGCAGAGTCTTCAGGCTACGTGACTTGCATAGAAGTTGCATGCTGAGTGGAGGCTGGGGTCCCCTGAGGGTGGTGGCTGTGTTTCAGTGTGGCAGAGGAGTATTTCAGGTAGTCTGATTCCAAACAAAGAATTGAGTATAGAGAGAGATGCTTCAAAGGGTGGTATGAGCTCCTCCAGCAACATAGATTTTTGGAACCATAGCTTGCTTACACAGACTGCACTGAAGATGGACCTGAATAGATTTGATATTGAATCTGGATAAATGACTTGAAAATTAATGAAGATTAAAAAAAAACATACAAAAATTATAATGTACTGAAACTGAAGCATGACAGCAAATCCATGTGGCTTAAGTAGCCATGAAAGAAATATACTGGCTGTCAGAATACACAGTTCTTTAGGGAAAATAAATGCAGTATGAAATAGATAAGTCACTACTAAACTACAAAGTTTGCAGTTGTTTTCTCACTCGATCTGTGAAATCTAATTGATTTCCATATAGGAATTTAGAGGGAAAGATAGCTTGGGAACTGAAGTTTCAGAGGTTCTTTGTTTATTTGACACTTCAGTAACTTCCTCTGTAGAACGGATGTTGGGTTAGTCTATTATTTTTAGCTGTGTAGGTGAGCAATATGGACTAAGGCTATGATAATATTTACATCATTATGATTTTGGCTCACAGCACCTTTTCTCCATCAGGTGTCAGAGAAGCCAATGCAGTGCATCTACAGCATTTTTCAATCCCATAAGAAAATCCAAATCAAAGATGAAATAAATTGATGGAGTAGTATTGACAAACTTAAGTCTGATGTTCTTTGTGCTTAACCTTTAACTTTACTGAAAATCACATTTACACCAGATCTTTGCAAAACATTCCATTGTAAGACTAAAGCTACTGGACTATACTGTGAAGAATTTTCTTTTTCTGAGGCAATTTATTGTTGAAAGAAGCAAAGGCTGAGGTTTCCCATTGAGCTTTAAGATGGGCATTTCCCTTAAACTTAATTTTAGTATGATTAGAGCAATGAACTCCTCTAAAGTTCCAGTGACATCCCAGTGTAAACATAAATGAAGAGACTGAGCAGCTCAGTAAGTCTGCTCTGGAACAGGACTATGGGTTTCAGGGGCAACATGAAGCCAGCTACTTTGCAACATTTGCAGCATGGAGTGCAACAGGACAGTAATAAAAAAGCAATCACTCTATTTTCCTGAGATTGTCTTGTAAGGTTGCATTGGTTCAAGCTACCTAAATTATAGTTGTGGATGTGTCCTTCGACAGCATTCTCTGCACAGAGCAGTCTGGCTAACTGCCCAGCTGCAGGCATCCCCAGAAAATAAACAGAATCGCTGCAAACTAAACAGGGAATTTTGGTCCAAACTCCTAGAGTTTTTCAGGGTCAACACCTTCCTCCTCACTTCTTTGAAATTCAAGATTTATTTATTTATTTATTTTCAGATGTAAATGACTAGTTTCTGCCTCCTACTATTATTTTTCATATGCACATAAATTGAGGCTGTCTACTTAGGTTTACAGCTAGCTGATGATGAGTGGTATTTTTTTCTGGGGTGTTCCTTTGTGATTTGGGGTTAAGTTTTAGGGTTTTTTTCTTTGCTTTCTGGCAAATCTACAAGAGAGATTCCCCAGCACTCTTCTTTGTAGCATGATGGTGATAGGTATAAGTAAAACTTATCAAATAATGATCAAAATTTGACGTTTTGGTACTTAAAGTATATAACATTCTCAGCAGCATGCCTGTCTGTGCTTGAAAAACACATACTTAATCATTAAATCTAAAACAATGTGTAATGGTTGTGTTTATACTGTGAGATAAAGATCAAACTACCCTGTGAATGTGTCAGCCTGCCAGAAATAACAACCAACTGCAAGAAATAATTAATTACTCTACAGGTCTTGTAGATGAAGCATGTTGAACTAATAATAAAACTAAGCTAATGAAAGAAGCCTGCTAGTTCAAAAATGCTGGATATCCTTCTCTGTAAACCTAAGTTATATTAACCTTGTAATTCACATGCTGTGAATTACTGATCTATTTCCCTGTATCTAAGAATGGGACAATTATTGCATTATGGGGTTTGAGATTTGTAGAATAATCAAGAAAATACATTTTGCCATCTCTTGACAACTTAAGGTTAACTGAGAATCAAGGTTATGGAAATGCCAGGGACAAACCCATGATACTCCTCTGTCACCAAATAGCTGTGGCTCATGAATACAGACATGACTTATGCTACTGGAATCTGTTATCTTGTGAAGCTAAATATTCAGCACTGCTCCTACTCAACCCAGCTTCATGAAATCCTGATGTATGCTATTACAAAGAAGAATGCCCTTAAACTCAGCAGCTCTTTTGAATTAATTTGCAGGGTTTTTCAGTACTAGAAGTTAGTGATGTTTTATAATTAGTGCTTTAGTCTTGCATTTGTAGGAAAGCATTTGCAAATCATGATATGATTCACATTGGGATTCAAGAGTGAAATCTGGTATGGTGGTCAGTCTAGGAATTTTAAATTGTCACCTTTTGGGGGCTATGTTTTGTGTGACTCTGGATCCTTGACAGTCCAATATAAAGGATTATCCTCCCCAGAAAAAGGACGTTGAAGACAGAGGCAGATTTACTCTTAGCCCCTCTAGCAGCTGTTGCAGAAAAAATTAGCTGTGGGCTTCTGTCTCAGTCCTACCACTTGAGTTCCTTTCAGTTACGTTGATTCAGCCTCAGGATCAGTTAGTGGAGGAATCCTCTTGGCATTCTCCCTGTGTCTTGGGCCATTCTGTATATTGCTCAGCCACAGCATTAAGCAAATTTCTCTAATTAAAAAAAAAAATAATTAGATCAAGTAGAAGATAAACAATCTCAGTTTCTTAAAAGTGTTTGGCAAAATCCCTCTAGAGTGGCTTTAAAAAAATGTTTGCACATGGATGAATGTAGCTGTTATTAGAACAGGTCAAAAAATTAAGAACAGGTTTTCAAGTTTGTTTTACTTGGGTAGAAACAGTAAGCCTGAGAAGGGTATTTAAATGTAACTGGAATTGATCTGCCTAGGAATCCTGCATGGGGATTCCTGAATATTCTTCTGAAATAATCTAAACAAGCAACTATCCAAAGATTATTCTGTAGCAGTCATACCTAAAGAATCTTCTTATCCTTCTATATTAAGAAGTGTTGTCTTCCAGTTTCTGGTATTTTGACAATATGTATGAAAGATGAAGCTCTGAAGTGAAGTATTGCCTCTGGGACTCATCCGTTATTTGAGGCTAAGCATGTTTCTAAATATACACTGCAGTAATAGCTATGTTTTTAAGTTCTTTTAAAAAAATTTCTACTACAGTTTCAAGCCTGCAAAATCCTGGAATAGCTGGTTCAATTTTATTTTAGTCTTGCACATGTTAATATTTGATCATTATAAGGTGCTGAAGCAAAGACAATACAAAGAGTTAGGTCTTCTAGATTTATATATAGAATATATTTTTACATATATGGAAGTCTTACTGGTAGTTACTTTCTATGTTTTTACAAAGTAAACAAATGCTTTCCATACGTGTTGTAAGATTATCAAATGTATACTTTGCAAAAATTTTCATGAGTATTATTTATTTACTGGGGAAGGATTGGAGGGGTGGAACAGGATACGCATGGACAGGGTGAATGGCAGAGGCATAGGAGAGAAGAATTGATAGGAAACTACATTGACATTTGATGGAGCTGTATTTGTGTTAGTGTCACCTAAAATATCTAAATTGGAGTGGAAGAGACATAAAACCTTAATGCTACCCTGCTAATCTACTTACACTAAAACATCTGTTGCTTACTTAGATGCTGTTTACAATGAGATTTTTGGGCAGATGACTAGTACAGAGCTGTGCTTCTTCTGAGGAAGTTATGCAGCAGTGTTTATTCATCACCACCTGCTGCTTTGTGAGCAACAAGACTTATAGCTGATATGTGACTGAGGAGAATAAATATCCAAAAAAGAGAATAAATAAAGAAGGAAAAAAAGAAAACCCTTGCAAGAATCACATACACAGAATTACCTTCTGTTATTGATAACATGTCATTTTGATTTGGAAGGTGTGAGCAAGGCTGTATGGAAAGTATAAGCAGTATTACCTTGTTCAAAATTGTTAACTTCTACAATCTGCATTTCTATAAAGAGCTTAATAAGACAGGTCAAAGAACCAAGATATTAATACATAATTTACCAGTGGTTATGTCTGGAGATCATTAAGCTTCTCCACAGGCTTTTTGGTCTGTCTTGGCTTCTTTAAGACCTTACTTCAAAATTTATCCCTTTCATCAAGTTGTCTTTTTTGCCCTTGTCTTCCTCCCCTCATCCATGTCCTTAATTTCCTTAATTAAGGAGCTTCTGATATTTGGAAAAGCTGGTGCACTCTTATTACAATAGAGATACTGTTAAAATCATTCATGAGTCTGATACATGGCAAAATTGTCTTTTTGGGATTGCTAGTTCAATGGATGCCATGTGGCACTCTAAGAACATGTAGGTGTGCAGCATCTAGAGCAGGTATTAGACTGGATACTGCTCAGCCCTGTTTGCTTCTAAAAAGAGCTATAGACTGAAATGTAGCATCAGTACCTGAACTCCAAAAAGGTACTATTCTGCATATGATGAGAAAATGGTGTTTAGAAAACCTCAATTTCTAGAAACTTGAGCAAAGTTGATAGGTGTCTTAAGAAAGCCCTTTAAAACTGGATAAAATTGTGGAGGGACAAATTGCAAACATTTGTGTTATAAACTGCTTTCATCTGTGTGTTCTGGGTATGACCATCTTTGAGAAGGGCTAGATCACTTCTCATTGTAATTAAGCTTAAAAGTTAAACAGTTGGACTCCTCAGGAGATCAAAGAGCTATCCATTGGAGTTTAGTTTGTTGCATTTTTACGTTAGCTTTTCTCACTTGTTTCATAAGAGAAATAGTTGAATGCACAAGATGTCCTTTTATTGGAGTAGAATTAAGTGCTTAGCGTGAGTATATTTCAATAAATAGAATGGAAAAATAGAATGAGCACACTAGTCTTGTGTCCTGTGAAATAAAAGCCACTGTAGTTACCTGAGTTACCTAGTATTTACTTCTCTTGGAGTGTTTCTGCAATCAGGCTCATTCAAGTCTCCTGAAATTGTGGTTCTAAAGCTTTGTCTGAGGCTTGGGAGAAACAATATCACAGTATTGCATATTGAAGATAATCTGTAAAGGTACTATTAACAATCCTGAAGAAGGCTGAGTAGCTCCTCTGTGGAAGGATGCAAATGGAGAGATGTCCATAATGGCTTTGAAGAGTTTGAAGGGCAGTACAGTGATCTTTGGAAGACTTTGGTAAAGGAAGGCATCTTCCCCAGAGGATGGCAAACAACAAAACAGAAGCTAGCTATTCTAAATGCTAAGTACTATGGTTCTCACTCATGTTGTCTGTTATGAAATGAACTTCTTGATGGGCTTCACCTTGTCAGTTACAATGCTATACCAGATTGTGCAATTAACATTTTCGTGTGACAGGCAGTTGCTAGACATCTGGGGATGGTAGGGGAAAACAGAGAATTATATGCCTGGTTTGTGACCTGCGAAACATTTTCTTTCTGTTAAAATCTGCAGCAGAATCAAACCCCTACCAAGGAACTACAATAGGAAATTCTTGAACCATCAGACATAAAAGGTCATTTAGTACAAAAGTGTAAATGTCAAAGAAAATATAGGAAAGTTGGTTGGAGAGGATTTAACTACTTAATGTGTAATGTAAGTCCTGATGTTTTTAGTTTGCTCGTTCCCCTAAATGACTGCCAAGTATTAATTTGCATTGTGTAGATAAACACCATTTTTTTAAAGCTCTCCTAGCATTTATGGGACTTTCAATCTTTAAATATTGATTTTAAAAAATTAACACTTTTATATATTAGCATTCCCTAGCTAATGAAAAGTGATTAGCTGAAGGATTATATAAAAAATCCTTCATGAACTAAGATATAATTTAATAGACTTCACAGGGTAGCCAGGCTGAAGATTTAAAATGTCATGGTTTGTCCTAGATTAATAACAAATCTCAGTAGAAATGCTCAAATAATGTATTGAGTTAACCTTTCAGTTACGCCTGTTCTGTTATGGATAAAAATCATCAGCCAAGAAGGTCTCTGTACAGTCTGAATTACATGCTGATAATTCTTTTATATGTTAGAAATGGTAAACAAACCATTTCATCACTTCCTTTCCCGTTATTGGATGGTAGTAAATACTAAAATATTGCTGCATGCTTTGATTTGCAAGAGTTAGAGGATAGACTTATCATTGGAGAGTCACAAAATAAAAATCAGTACTGATGACAATTTAGCTATTAGTTTGATATTGGAGAAGGGACACAAAGACTGTACTGTTTAATTTTAAGGCTACAGTAACATGATACTGTAACCTTACTCTGCAAGAACCTCAGCCATCTCCTTCTCCAACTGCTGCTTTATGTAAAACCAAACCAAAATGCTCCACTATACCTTCCAGCATAGACAGAACACGAGACTAGAAGATGAGCAGAAATGTCACAATAAGTTTGCAGACAATGTGATCTACTTAAACATGCTATTTTAAAAAGCTAAATTTTAAGATTATGTTAGTGTTTGGGTTTTCTTCTTATTTTCCTAAATTTCATTTTCCCAGTTCATTCCTCTTCATGTTAGTCAGCCTCATGCTCAATGCCATGGCTAAAAAAAACAATGAGATCCATTTAAAATATACCTCTTGCTTTACCAGTGTCTCAGCAGCTTATTTTAAAATATGAAGCACTGTACTGCCATCAATCCAGAGGGATCTGTCATCTGAGAAAGACACAGAATACAATTTCAGAAAGATGAAGCTAAAATGTGTTGTTAAGCAAACCTTTAGGAAGCTCAGTGTGCCTGGGTTTAGCAATGTGTTGCCACCTTTGAAGATCTGTCTGAATGCTTTTGGTCTCCAGACAGAGGCAACTTAAATGTCTCAGGCACCTTTAATGTATAGTGTTCTGTATCATAATAGGTACTCGCTGTTGGTTCTCAGCCTAGGCCAAAATTTCTAGTGAGTTACACTGTGAAGTGATTTTTCTAGAGGTTTTATTGGAATGCCAGTGTACTTTGGGCCAAATCTCTTACCTCATGCAGAGTTCAAATAAATGACTTTTCCACAGAAGCTCTTGTGGTTAAAGAATGGGATTTGAAAGCTGAATAGCTACGTGTGTAGATGCCATGTTGCGTGCTGTGCTTTAGTGCCGACCTTCTTTGCATGAGCTTTTTGAGACCCACTTCATAGCTATGGCAAAAAATCATATCCCTACTCTAGCCTTCTAACAAGTGGTTATTCAATAAGAAAAACTGTTAGATGTATTCCCAATTGCAAGATTCCTCATTTCTGGAAAAAAAACCTCAACAGTGCACCCAGCTGTAAGGTGACCGAATGGAGCTTAACTTGTCCTTTTTGTCACATTTTTCTCCACTTGAGCTTTCCAGCTCTATTAATGCCGATACATCTTATTCTTTTTGCTAGTAGAAAAGTAGAGCAGAGAGAAGAGATGGGAATGAACAAAGATCTACAGAGAAGTGTTACTGTTCAGTGACTATTTGGATGGATATTCCTCCTAAAATCTGAAAGGACAGCTCATGAATGAGTGATAAGTCATAATTATGAATGACAGTGAGAAAGCAAAATCTTTTTTCCTGTAGAAAGAGAATGTATCTATCTGGAATAATAATATAAAAAAATCTGTCATAGGATTTCTGTTGCAGTAATTTTAGCATCCATTTAAGTACAGGGATTCCAACTGGGTTTTGGCAACATTTCTGAACTCCGCTTCCTGGTATGTTGCCTGCTTTGCTTGTTTAAATGTTCACAACATGAGTGTGCATGGGATGGTGCCTTTCAAAGTTGTGAAAATGTGTTTCTTTTCTGTCCTGCAGCAATCTCCATGTGGCAGGAAAGGGCTTTTTGTCTTTTTCAGTATATTCATCCACGTCAATCTTCTAGGTTTTTCAGCTACCTTAAAAGCAGGCTTATTAAATCTTCCTTTCAAGTTGCTACTTTGCATTTAGAATATACTTTGTATTTATGTAAGCATAATTTTATGATCTACTCTATCTCAAAATTAATTCAGGAATATGGTTTTGGAAACATGTTCAAAGCTCTTCCTGTATCACTTAGTGGGCAAAGTGAGCTGGGAAAACAAAGAACTTAAGGATTTCAGTTTTAGCCTCTGGGCTCTGCTGAAATCTGTTCATTGAAGAAAGGTCTATTTAATACTAGACCTCATAGGTGACTTAGGGCTCATCCTGCACTAACAGATTCCTAATAATGATGGTAAATTCTATGAAATCTAACAATTGCATGAAAAGCAGAACAGAACAAGAAATCTTATGTTATGTGACTGCTTGGAAATCCTGCTGGGTTGATTTCTTTGTTTAAAGATGAAGAAGAAATTCTTGTAAGTTAAAAAATGAATGAGGGCTACTATAACTTTATTTTTGGTTTTGCTGGTGTCAGTAGACAAGAATGCTGGAGTAAATGTGAAAAATTGTAGTTATTCAACACAACTTCACAACTACATTTTTTCCCCTTCTTGAAATAGCACTTTTTTTTTTGTGGTAGTGTTGAAAAATTACACCAGTGGGAGATTCTTAAACAATCTTAAAGTTGTTTGAAATTTTAAAAAATTAATGCTAATTAAATAACAAAAAATGTTCAATTTTTAAAATACAGCTTGTTTGCCACCTACGTGCTTAATTTGATATACATACTGGTTTCATTTGAATCTGCAGCTCATTAAAGAAAACATGAAATAACTCAAGTATTATGAAATCTTTCCTGGCCATATTTTGAGAAAAATAGTGGTTTCTCTAAAGTCGGTAGAATCATAAGTATTTTGAAGAGCTCTGTATCTCAGCTTTGAGCTTCAATTTTTACTGGGGGTATCAGCTTTTGCTGTAGGTAGGATCACAGATGGCTGTGGAGAAGTACAGATGCTGTTTTTCTCCAATGATTCCCAGCACTGCATGGAGAGAGAAAAGCAATGAGTTGACATCTGAGGTTTTTCAGGTAAACAGAACAAATGTCCTGGTCATACTCGTTTGTTCTACTTGACAGATACTTCACTCTGCTTAATGCCATGCATTTGTGTGGACTCTGTTTTAGACCACTAGGAAGACATGCCAACTGTATATAAAATTCCTCTGAAAAAGAAATGTAGGTATTCTGACACGACTCCTTTGGATTGTACTTACTTTGCAATTTTCTTAAAAGTGCAGTTGTTCCATTATAATGCAGAGATCTGCAAGATATTTAACGATGCAATTATAATATATTAGTGTGACAATCTCACTGTTGGTATAATGTAGCAATATTCACTGACTTCCCATTAATTCTGTATTAATGACATTTTGGTATGATCTTGATAGTATAATCCTAATGCATGTCATATCTAACACATTTTGAATTAGAGCTGAACTTCTAGCTTTTTAAAAAACAGGTTTTTAATAAAATATAGCAGAAAACAGTTCAAAATATTAGGAAATACTGTTTTTTTTCAAGGAAATGCAATTGACAGTTAAAGCCTTACAATCCTACTTTATTAAGAGAAGGCACGTAGACCTCTCTTTGCAGGGGAGAAGGAACATGTATCACTGGTGTGAATAAGAGCACACAATATGTTCTAATTGTACCTTTGTAAAGAAACTGTGGAACTTTCTCCTTTGCTCATTGTCTTTTACTGTAACCTCTATTTGGCCATAAAAGCACTATAACAACTCGTGTATTATGAAACAACACAACAAAGCAAACTAAGTATAGAATGAAGTGGAAAACATTTATGACCATCATAAATAGCTATAGCAGTTTCAGAAAGATAAAATACAGGTATGGTTTATGTGTGTATCCTTTATGCTGCTACTCATTATATGGCATGTTTTCTGACTCTCCCTTTATACTTTTGAGAGGCTACTCGTAATGTTATTTAACCTGAAGTCAGAAATATTAAAAATAAGGCAAGATTCTTCTTAAGAAGATGTTCAACAGTAGCTTCTCTGTGATTTCCACACACGTCCACACCCGTGAGTGTCTCAGAAAACCTGTAGGTTCACAACACGTAAATGGTGATCAAATTATATGTGGATTTATCAAAAATACTTAAGTACTTTGGGTAGAGGGGTCTGAGCAGTATGGATTCCAGCTCTGATATTTGGACCATCTGTGCTGGGACGTTTGTAGAGTTCAAGGCTGAAATATCCTAATGACTTTGTAATAATTTTCAGATCACGTTCAGTCTCATAGCTGTAGAAGAACAAATGCTTTATGACTAATTTAATTTAGTTTAATTTATTTCTGCACAGGCTTTATTTATTTATTATTTGATTTCTGATCAGTTAAGATCCAAATAAACTGGGAGAGATCATCTGCCCTGAATCTAAGCGTAGGTCCCAGCCTACCTTTAGTGTTTTAAATTAAGGAGGGGGCAGGAAAGGAAGCAGGAAGTAAAGTTTTAAGTGCCTATACCTATTTTAAAGAAAAACATTTGTTCAGCTTTTAAAATTGACCTTTATTCAGTGCGTCAATTTCTAAGTAAAAATTTTTGATTGCTCTACAGAATTGATACTAAAATAATTGGTGCTAAATGTGGTATATTCCAAGAGAAGACAATTCTGGGAAGACTTTTCTTCCACAATAAAAGACATTGTTATCAAACAACTTCAGCCTTATTTTATGTACCAAAAAAGAGTTAGAAAAGTCTTCTTGATTTCCAGACTAATTTTAAAATAAATTAAAAAAAATAAAATAAAATAGTAACAAGTCCTTAAAGCAACTTTTAGTATACTTGGAGTCTGTTGAATCTGATAGCCAAAAGAAATCCATCCACTGTGAAATCAGTAAGAATAGTTCCTGACCTCTCCAGAGCTACTCAGATGTGACTGGATTTTGTTACTCTTGGTTGTTTTGCTAAAAATGTTATTAAAATACTGTTCCTTGCCTTTTCAGTTTTTAAACTAGTTGGTATCACAGAAATAACCTCTCTTTTGAGATTTGATTTTTATATTTTCTGGAAGGGTTATCAAGCAGCTTTTGTTCTATGAAATCAAACTTAGCCTGCTTAACAGTATTTCTTAGAAATAATTTCAGTGTTAAACAATAAACAATTATTTCATGGACCTGTATGTAGATTGTCAAACCCCCTTGGCATGTACATATTCTTTCTACCTTCAGTTTTGAATGAATGTTGACTCCAACAGAGCTGAATTTTGGTATGAGAAGGCAGGTTTGTGCTGATGTGTCTGCTTGGGTACAAGCAAATCTCAGCTCTGAGATGCTTAAAAAAGAGTTTCAAAGTCAATGACTGCTGACTGAAAAACTCTCTTTCTGAAGATGTACTAACTTTTTTTTGAGTGACCTTGATAGCATGTTTGTTTGAGGTTGCAGTTCATATACTGACAGAACAAAAGAGGTTTCTCTAAAAACTTGGCCTTGAAGAGCTCAGTACAGTGGAGTCTAAATAAACACCACATGACAACATCTACAAATTATCAGGGTGACTTGTTTTAGGTGTATAAGGAGAGAAGTTTCTAGCAGTATCTGAAGCAGAAACTTCCACAAAAGAATTGCTTCAAGTTTCCTAATAAATAATACAGTTGTTGAAGGTTGATCAAGTTCTTGTTGCAAAACTTATTAAATAAGAAGTAGATGCCTGGATTTCCCTTGCAATGTTTTCTTCTCCTCCTCTCTTCTGTCTACCACATATAATTTCAAACGTAAATTTATGGATAAAGAGATTGAACACTTCTGCCCCTGTAGTCAATATAGGGAAGTCTAGAAATTCCCAAGTGGAGTGGCTTTGTTCTCTTTTCTGGGATGCTAGAACTGCTTCTTATGTATGTACTGGTTGGATCAAGTCTTGATGTGACTAACAGAATTACTGCAGCTGTAATATTACATGATATGTAGGCCTTCAACATGGAATGAAGGCAGCCCAGATAGGTTAAATATTAAATATATAATCATTGCTTGTTTGGACAGTGGAAAAAGAGGTGTTGTGTCAAATGAAAGAAAACCTTTTTTCTGTAGTCACACATTCATGAAATGGATTTAACAGCAAACTTCTGTGGGCTGCATGTATTTGCTAAAGGTTCAAATACTAATTTGAATGAAGTCTAACCTGCTAAATGTAGGGTTAACAATTAGGTTACATTTACTTAAAATGATGTCTTTAATGATTCTGGTTCTTAAGTTTAAAATGAGTTATCTTGGAAATCTCTTAAGTTTAAAATGAGTTATCTTGGAAATCTCTTAAGTTTAAATGACCTTCAAAAGGACCTTTGCAGCAGCTTTTAATCAACTCTGACATTTAAGCTGTGATTTCAGCACTGTGGTAGCCAGGACTTTTTTCTTTTCCTTGGTGCTGCAGTCACTGTCCTTGGGCAACTACATCATTCTTTTTAGCTAAATAAAAATGAAGATGATCATAGAACAGAATCATAGAACTACTCAGGTTGAAAAAGACCCTTGGGATCAGAGAGTTCAAGCATCATCCCTACTCTGCAAAGTTCTCCCCTAAACCATATCTACCATGTATCAATATATTGTGAGCTAGTACTCTAGCACGGTGTGTTGTGTGATATGGTATTTAAACTTAATGGTGAAATTTGTTTTTTAATACTTCAAATAATGACATATCAGACTTTTACTTGCTGTGAAAGCTAGATTAGCTAACTGTATGATTGTGAATATTTCTGCTACGCACATGCTTCAAAGAGGTAATAATTAATATCCTGTCTCACCTGAAATATATACTTTAAAATTAAAATGTTATATACACTCCTAAAGAGTGCTACAAACTCTTCCACATTTTTTTCCAAGCTTTTGTCACTCTTGAACCTTCCTTTGTGATATAAACAAGATTCCAGGGCTTCACCATTCAGAGCAAGTAGGATTCCCACAGTGTTTATAAGGGCTGAAGACTGAGCTGAGAATCAGTCACACCAAACCTGTTGCCTCACAAAGTGCTACTGCTAATGAATTGGCTTTCAATCAAGAGCAGTAATAAGCTGCATACATTATTTCTAGTATGTGTTTATACACGTGGATATGAAATATGAGGCCCAGTACATTGAAACTCTTCACCCTGAGACTTGTGCTTTGCCTTCTTATTTTGGTAAGAACATTTTGCCCTTCAGTAGCTTAAAAGATTTAAGAGTTTAGTCAAAAAAACGAGCATTTCCAAAGGCAAAGGAACTCTCCACTGGGAGGAAAGGAATGAGAAAACAGTGGGAAAAGAGGGAGCAAAATTGGGAAAAGGAATGCCAACTCTGTTTCCAAAGTTAAAGTGAAATTTTTCTTTAAGAGGAAAGAGAAATGTAAACAGAAGCTGAAGATTGGAGGCTAAGCCAAAAAAAACCCAAACAAAACCAACAAAAAAACCAACCAAACAAAATCCTCACACAAACAAAATCCCCAAAAAAACAAACCCCAAGAATTATCTTGCACTGCTCTTCAGGTGTAACTTTTCATATTAGAAGAACTTCCCCACCCCTCCTTAGGCTGAATAAGTGTTCAGATTTTGGTAGCTAAGTACCCATGAAATCCAGAAATTGTCTTTAATTTCTGTTAGGTAAGATTAAACAATCTTTTGTTTCCATCACTTGTTTTGTAAAGCTTTGTAATTTTCTTCTGTAATTAGGGTTGTATAAATAAGACAGTGTTTAATTGATTTTGACTGGCTTGAATTTACTGGTACTTGCTTGACCATACCTTACAGGAGGAACAGTTCTTATGAGCAAGTTTCTGGGTTACTTAGATGCAAATATCAGTGCTCCTGAGATATTTTTTCAAAACTATAATGATTTAGGAGCTATTAACAGAAAAGGCAGAGAGAGATACTCCTGCTGGCAACGTTAGCCAACGTTGCAGTAATGCATTGTGTGTGTGCTGGGTGCATAACAGAGTGAGGAGACTGTTTTAGTTTTTCAGTCTTATGCAAAAAAGAGAAAGTGTCTCCTGCAAGACACGAGTCATTTATGCTCCTGCTCAGCCAGTGCTGTTGTCTCAGAGCTACTTGTACTCATTTTGCATCACTGAGGTTTGCAACTACCTCACACCAATTATCCCTAAGAAGAGACAAATGATATCTGTGGTTTTGTACTTCCTCCATTATTAAAGATTCTATTTATCATACTGGAGGTATTTCAGAAATTATAATATTACTAGGGAACCTCTGTGCCTGGCTTGTCTTTTTAGGACATAGAAATGTGTTTTATCCAGTGTAAAAATGTATCAAGTTACTGTTCCAGTTGCCTAAAATGGTGCTTCAGTTCAACAAAAAAAACATGTACTTGTGTGTTTGTGTGTATTTACGTGTATACACCCACACGTACAAAAAGACGTAAAGCTTAGCATTCTCTGCACTTCAGTGGTGATATGAGATCCACATCATCATACAGTCTGCTTCACAGAGCACTGGACATGCAATTGAGATAGTTGAGCTCTACTCATAGCTTTGCCTCAGTCTCACAAATGAAAAATTACCAGTTGCCCCTGTAAAGCACCCTGAAAAAAAATGCATTATTGTTTTCAACAGTTGAGCCCTTATTCTTCTGGAAGTGTTTTGTGCAAAGGCTTCAACATTTAGAATTTTAGTGTTTGAAGGCAAGATAATGTTAACAGTCTGCTTCATTAAGCTTGTTTAAAGAAATTTCTCTCAACACATACATATTCAAAATAACTGAATATAATATTGCCATTATTTCATTATTCCTTTTTTATTACCATTATTTCCAAAGAATGAAAATAAAATTAGGACCCCTGCTATAGTAGTTACTACAGAAATAGAGGCATAAGTAGACGACTCTGTTCTGCATAAGCTTGTTCTGTTCAAGCATAAGCCCATGTTGTAATTTGCAAAGAGAAGCAGTTGATTATTTTTCCTCTCTACAGTAAGCAGTGGTATTCCTGCACTAGCAGTGTATTTAGGCAAACTTGCAAGAACTTTTGTAGCAGCTAGTGTTTGAAATGCCTTGGAGTTTTGCAGTAATAGTTCTGTTGTTTTCTTCTTATTTGTATTATGTATATGGTTATTTGTAAACCAGTGAATATAATCACCTTGCTTTTGCTAAGCTAAGAGTAATTATATAGTAAGACCCCCAATAAATGGAGAAAGCCTTTAATTATAACGGTGAAAATACGTTATTTATTGAGTTCTGCATGTCTGCTGTGTTTGTACAGAATATTTCTAGCCAAGGTCCCTGAAGTTGTTATATATTAATATTTGATCTCCCTTTAAGTGTATGCAGAACTAAACAAATTGACTATACAGTCTAAGTCTACAAAAATCTGTAAATAATTCTCTCCCATATTTTGGTGTGAATATATTATTCTGAAGATGCACATTATGCTGTTAATCTCCATCTCCTCTAAGAATAAAACCAAACACTCCAAACCTTTCAAAACAATAGAAAGCTCCAGATGAAGGTTAGTTAGTGATGTATTTGAGGGGGAAAAAGAGGTACTTTTTACGTCTTCAGGGGAACAGCTTGAGCACAATCAAGTCTGACAAGAGTAGCTTTTAAGGTTAGGGGCCCAGTCATTAATTATAGAAGTTTGACCCTAAAAATGCAGGGTTTCCTTTTGTCCTACCACGAATCACTGCTGAGCATGTCTCTTCACAGTAATACAATTTTTATCTGTACATATCTCAACTCTCAGAGTTGCAACTGCTGCAATCCCTGCTTAGCCACTGCTGCCATCTCCTAAGGGCATCTCCTGTGTGCAGTGAGAGCCCCTGTTCCCATATTCTGCCCTCAGATGGGGAAACCTCCACCCTGAACCCTTGGGGTGTTCATAGGCTGAAACTGGGCTGGGACTGTCTTTATAGGACACTCCCATCAAAGCAGGACGAAAGCAGCAGCACTGGTAAGGATGAAAGCTTTCTATTTGTTAAATCAAATCTGATCAGGATAGAGAAATTATGCAAAGAATGATAATATGATGCCTGGGTGATACAGCTATAATGTTGCAGGCTACCTGTACCAGAGCCACTAAACCATGTGTGGGGATGTTCTCCCATGCAAGCTTGGTAAAACCCTTGAGATGAAACTAACACTTAAGCCTTTCTATTTCAACCCCCCAAAAAACAGGCAGAGCAGTAACAGAATTTAAAAATAATTTCTAAATTGGCAAAATTTCATTATTTTTCCTAAGATCACTCAGTATCATCAGACATAACTTACTCCCTTGATGCACCTCTACCTTCCTCTCCATCCCACCCTCTATGTGTGCACATGAAGATGAAAGAAGTATTAGCTGCTGGTACACAACTGTGAGATGCCTGGTAGCCTGGGAAGGCTGGCTTTTTCTGGAAGAGAAAATGACAAGCTGAATGCACTTTTTATGACCTTTTTACTATTCTATCATAAGTATCCATGGTAACATGACTGTTTCTTTCATGCTGGTATGTAGCATCCAAATAACAATAAATGCTGATTTAAATTAATGGGGTTGAATAGAACTTGCTATCATGTGCTGGAAAAGATACTAGAGTTGGGACACAAGTAGCAAGGGCCAGAAAGACATTCTTTTCTTCCTTTTTTACTATGTACCTTTTTCTTTTCTCTCCCATCCCTCTCACTTTGTTGAAGAAAGAATTATTCAAATTATTGCTTGCAATCTGTATGCTGTGTGAATGCCTTATTAAGGGTCCTTACTAATTTCATAAAGGCTTCCATTGACTTAAAACTGAATTTGTTTGCTTTGATGGGCTCCAAAATTACTTCTTAATAAACAGTTGAATGGAATGACACGAACTTAAACTACGGAAACTTTAATTTTTTGCATGTGGTGTATAATTTAATTTCTGGATGCTTTTCATATGACTAGACAAGCACAGACCAAAACTCCTAATAATGATCACACTTCATTCACTTGTTGAGAAGTTTGGGTTGTTATGTTGTTGTTGTTGTGTCGTGCTTTGTTGTGCTTTTTTTATTGCATAGAAAAGTGAGTCTTTTTAAAATGTACTTTGACATGATTTGTTATTTGTTCAGATGATTTTTTCATCAGATGAAATTTGTGGTGAAGTCGGGAATACTAAGGTTCTGAAAACATCTGTAACCACCTGATTTTTCTTACATCAAGATTAAGATCAGGTGAAACAGGAACATGTGCAGCGGGAAAAACAGTCTTAATGGTTCTGAAGGTCTTCATCAGTTGCTTCAGGTCATGACATCAATGTTTCAAAATATAATTGGGGTGCTCTATCTGCTCGTAGCTTTAACTTGAAGTGGTACTGAGGGCAGGAATACCTAACTGCAGCAGTAACTTGTGAATTCCTTTGCAGAAAGGAAGCCTTGCCAGATGTGGTGACAGGCTGACCTGTAACACCTGCCTGAAACAATTCCTGCCTCTATATCGACTGTCTTCTCTAGATTCACTTCAAACGGAGACACTCATGCCAAGATATCGGTGGTGTTTTCACTGGAGTTTTCTTTTTTCCTTCCAGGCAGGGTTCCTGGGGTGGGTTCCGCCCCGTGTGCTGAGCGAGCCCCTCCGGCAGCAGCAGCGCATCCCTCAGGACGCGGCAGGGGCCGGCCCTGGGCTGGGGGCTGGCAGCGGCGGCAGCTCCTCGCTCTGCCTCGTGACATCACTCCTGGAGCACAAATCCCACTCGGAGCTCCCTTCCTTCCTCGGTCTGTCGGGCTGGCTGCTGTGGCAGAGCTAGGACCCTCCCGCGGCAGGGCGGGCAGCTCCCCTGGCAAGGCGAGGCTCCGGAGCTGCTGGAGGGAGAGAGGAAGAGAAGGGGAAAGAGCCTGTGCGAAGAGGAGTGTGAGGAACGGAACGAAACAGAGGAACCTCCAGTATGAAATTCATCTCTGCTTATTACTTGCTGCCTCTCTTTCCTGCACTGGTCTTCAGCGCTAGGTGAGTACCGGCAGGTATTTTGCTTAGAGTTCTCCTGTTGTGCTTGCTGTGTGCTTTTTTAGATTCAGCGTTCTCAAGAGATGTAATACATTTCAGCTTTTACTAGGGTAGTAAGTTTATCTTCCGATTATCTCTCCCCCTCCCCCACTCTCCCCCGATTCTCTGAAAGGTACTGAGTTTTCTCTTGGTGTTTCTAGACATTTTTCTTTTTCTTTTTTTTTTTTTCTTTTTAATAATCTGAAAGAGCTACTCTTGTATAAGTTGAACCACAGCTTGTGTGATGTAACAAACACGAGCTTTTATACACACAGCAGTGAAAATAGTCTGTTTCATTGGAAATAAGGAACCCAAACAGCTAAAATGGAGAGCATGGTAACATTTTCTCTTATAGAGTGCAAAAAATACAAACACTTGAGCAATCTCATCTCAGTTTAGGTTTCTATAGCTGAGCATAGACCTAGGGCTTACCTTTTTTTTTTTTTCTTACTGTGAAATGCAGGTGAGATGTTGCAGTGTTATCTCAACACCCGGAAGCGTGTCAAAAAGTTGCTGCAATCTAGAAGCATTCCTTTCTGTGCAAGTGTAATAAATCATTGAGCAAAATGGAACATAATCTGTTTCAGCTTGAAAATAAAACCTGTTCTGGCCATGCAGAATTCTGATAAGAAAACATGTATTGCTCAGTTGCTCAGAGATAGTAAATTTTCCATGCTGTAGGCATAGCATGTTCAGCAAAGAAAACATAAAGCTGAGACACTATCCCGTTGTCTTGACGTACACAGATGGAAAGTTAATGCTGGGCACAGAGCAGGTCTGTGACAATGACACTGCTCTCAGTCCAGGCTTCTTAACTTCCAGTTGCTTATCAGAAAACCAAGTCCAAATTTTGACACTGGTATTTCTCTGCTGTATTAGAAGTTTATAGGGTACTTACTACTAAATCAGTGAAGCATTTTCTGAGAGGATATATGAATGTACACTTATCAGGGAAATGTCTTTTCCTTTATTCTTGGTATCTTCCTATGAAATCAGCACTGAAGCAGCTTTTTGCTGAAGCGCTGCATGTTTTCAGCCTTAATTGCTCACTGAGACTTAAAAAAGAAGGAAAATGTGTGTGCCTGCTGAGAACTCCAAGTCAGGTACAGCAGGAGCACATCTCTTTACATGCTCGAACACACAAATTATAACTGAAAAAAATCTCTGAGGGGGAAAAGGACAGAATGCAGAGAGAAATCAGGAATATCAAAATGCTTCAATTACTTCACTTCTTTGGAGGAGATCATTATTGGCAAGACAGGGGCACTTTTTTTTGGGTAACCCATCTGATTTAGGGACTCTCCACTGCCAGTCCATACAAACCATTCTGATGCTCTTTGAAATATAACACTTGGAGGAAAATTGTAGTATTTTGTGATTCAGTATTTATTGCTTCTGATTTAATAAGGGTCCAAGGAAACATTCATTAGCAGTCTGGTATGAAACTCCTAGTCAATTAATATTAATAATTTTACACTCATTTAGGAGTGATATGTTCTTTCCTAAATTATGCCAGAGTTAAAAAGGGGAAGAAGCACCAAGCCAGCTTTTGGAGATGAAGGTTTGTATCTTGCATGAGCTTCTACAGATTAAACTGAAGAGGTGTGGAAAACTATTCTAATTTTTCATATTTTATTGTTTTAATGAAGTATCTTACAAACTACTTGAACATTCAAGGAACTAAACTGGGACAAAATATCTAGTATAAAGCCCTAAAAGTAGGTCCTCATCTTGAGAAAATACTACCTGTATGAAAAATGAACTCTAGTTCATACTTGCTAGTTGTAAAAAGAAAAAAAATATTTAAGATTCCCCACCTTTCAAAAAATAGTGGAAAGAAGATGAAGAAGTTAAATTTGGCATATGAATATTAATGATGAACAGCATGACTCTAAGGATTGGATGTACTTTCATAAGAGTATAATTTTGTGGCACATGATGATTTATGTTCTTGTGTAATTGAGGAATGAAAGTGATAAATGTGAGAGAAATTCCAGTTAAAATTCCACTCAAGTACAATAAGTGTTGCAAAGTGAAATTTTGCTTTTGATACCAGAATTCTCATCCTGTTACTAAAAGGAGACTGAAACTACTGTAGAGTTGGAGATTTGTAGAAGTCCTTGACTGCTCTCTTCAGCAGCTGCTTTAAGTCACTTGACTGGCTGTGTAGAACACAGAGTAATTTTTCAGCAACATGTGATGGAAGTTTATAAAAAATGATACAGTGCTATCAATATGCCATCTACTGGAAAGAGATTCTGCTTTAATCTCCTTCAGCAGAAGGCAATTCTTTCTGTGGCATTTAGTGTTCCTTGTAAACATAGGGTTAATTCACTTCTTGGGCTCAGAGTAGGTTTGCAGGACTAGTTGTGTTTGCTACAAGTGGGGTCTAATGTTCTGCTGTGTGAAATTGCTTAGCTAGGGCAAAGTGGCAGCCTTGCAAGGCAGACAGTTTTCCATCATGAGGATTTTTATATTTTTTTTTTAAAGTTTGTACAGGAGCACAATATCTCCTTCTCATACATTGGTGCTGACATCAGTGAGCACAGCACTTACTGCAGAGGAGGGCAGCTGTGACTTTTTGTTTCTTGTCGTGTGGTGATGCCTCTTTGCATCATGTCATGGTGATTGTTTTGGAAAACCTCAGCATGTCTTCAAGCCTAGTTGTAAACAAATCTGAATTGATGAGTTTAACTATGTTAACACAGCATGTAAACTTTTCTTATTTTGTTTACAGTATTCCTTAAAAGAGGAAAATACATAACTATCAATTCTAGGATTATGTTCATTATTAACTTTTAATTTTCAGAACTGTATGCAGCTAATTTCTCAGGATGGTCTAAAATTGTATGCATGAACCAAATGCCTACCAAATTACAGAGTTCATGTTTCTGAAATTAACAGTCTTCTGTATATTATCTAAACTCAGTTTTGTGTGGCTTTGAGACACGGTGGTGACTTTCACTCATATTTCCAGTCAGTGGTGGTGCCAAAGAGGCAACAAGATTGAGGTGTGTTTGCCTGTCCAGTTAACTATGTATGTTTTGATGGAATAAGTAAAAAATACTGCTCTAAATTCAGTCTCGTAAAAAGTGAAGGGGAACATTTTTGAAGATGAACTTAACTTGGTAAAACCATCATGAAATGTGTGCTTTCCTGTCCACTTCTGTGTTTCCTTGGACATCCTGGTTTTGGCAGATCTTATGTCATGGTTGTATAAATGGTACTGTTTTCATACTATGCTGAAGACAGCATACTCTTCTCGTACTGCTTCAGAAATGAGTCCCACTGTACTGAGTCCTCAGTGAGTGCATGTAGGGTATCATAGACTCAAGGTCTGATTCTGTAGCCACCTCCATGCTTTGTTGGTCCCATATACCTAAACATTCTGACTGGAAAACTATTTGTAGAAGGGAAAGCTTGTATGATCAGCCATTGAGGTCAGTAACTAAGATCTGTAGCTCAATTTTTCTCTAATGAGACTTTCCTACTTCTAGCTAACATGACAGCTTTCTGAATATTGCTTGAACATTACTATTGTAAGGCTGGATACTTTGGTCTTTGCTCAACACCAAATGACCAAAATAAGATTCTTTAGAGGCTTGATACAAAACAAATATTTTCCTTTTTTCTTTCTATGACAGTGAATTTCTTTCTGTCCACACATGAAATATGACAAAGATGCATGACATTGAATAATTTGATTGAAGTAACACATCTAATCACAAAACTGTTCTGCTTGGAAAAAACCTTTAAGATCATCGAGTCCAACCATTAACCTAACTCTAGCGAGTCCAGTGCTAAACCATATTCCTAAGCAGCACTTCTAAAATAGAACACTTTATAGCTGAGAACAGGACCATAAACCAAACAAGATACACTTTAACAACAATAGTAATATTGCCGCTACAGCAACTCATTAAATGCGCAATCAACAGGACTGTAAAAGGCAGAACTTTTAATGGCAGAGGAATGGCTGGTGGTAATTTTTTCCTACAAGTGCATTCTGACTACACTGATGCTACAAAGCATTGTGTAATTAATTGGCTTCAGGAGAATGCCACCTCTGTAGTTTGTAGCTAGATAAAAGTAGTGTGCTCGTTTCTGGTAGGTGGGTGTTGCTTAAGGCAGATATTGAGGTTCATCTACTTGATGTCTAGTGTTGGAAGTGATAGAAATACAGTGAATTCACTTACCTTATTGAACATGAGAACCTGATATCAATGCTTGCTTTTTCCCTGGATGTGTTTTCAAGGTTGACTATTTCCTTTGTTTGTTTGGTTCGATAATTATTTTTTTAAGGAGTATGAAAATACTGATATCTTTCTCTCCTTTCAGATAAAGGTGTTTTAAAGGCTCAGACTGAGACGTGAGGAAAGATGAAGGGGAATGTCCTAGATGATGTTATAATGCAGTGGGGGTGGAGACTCTTGAAAATCCTTGTTTCTAGCTCTTAAGCTCTTTTCCATCTTAGAAATGCTGTTTGGGCTATAATCAGATGTTGAAAGTAACTTTTTTTCATGTCAACTGATAGGACAATAGAGGCAACCCTGCTCCTTCCTAGATTTTGAGGTGGAAGAACAAGGCTCACAGTGTGCCAATGCCTTGGATTGTAGCCACACCGTCATTGCATGCTCCAACAAGTGGTCAAAAACAACCCTCAGTTTTGAGATCCCATGCTGAGGTCCAGCAGTGTCCTTCCTTTCCCCCATGATTGAAGGTGGCCTCTGCAGAGTGGTAATAAGCTGCTTCTTTAGATGAAAAGAAAATTTGTTTTTGCTGTAGGTTTCTTGGATAACAGGGACTGTCTTAATATTGTGCTTTCTGAATTCTTCCAGAAATGTAGGGACACAAACTATCACTCGTCTCCTGCTTAGAATTCCTTTCACACTTATTTTTGCCATCTGAGTTTCCTGGGCTGTGAAGGCTTTTTGATTTCTGTCAATGTGGATGATAATGCATGTTTGGTTAATGGCGTGTAAGGACTCATGTTTGAGGTATGGAAATGGCATTTAACATATGGTTTGTGACCCTACTGAAACTGAAGAGCCATGCACTTTGTTGTGCACTGTGTTTAAACATAATAAGGCAAATTTATCCATGGCACAACTCTATTCTTTCAAGGGGGGTCTAGCTTGATGGCTTATAAGGAAGTGCCTGATACAGCAAGCTAGAAGCTACTTAGTGAAACAAAGCTTTTTCTTCTGGGAGAATAGTTTTGAGCTCCAGTGACATATTTAAAAAGAACAAAACCCAAAAAACAAGCTGATACCCCAAACAAACAAAAGAAACAAACGACCAGATGCATAGGTACCAGGAGGTACTTCTCCTTCTTTCCCCTGAATGAGATTGGTTTTTTTCTCAGTATGGCCAGAAATACAAAACTCATTTTTTTGTATTGTTTTGTCATTTAAGTTTCTGATTTCTGGAATGTAAAAGGAAGATGAAAAAAAAAACAAAAAATGAGAGGAGGGAAAGAAAGGATGCTGCTAAGACTTCTGTAGCCTTTAGGAAAGTCTTATTTTAGATTTGATTTAATCTGCAATAAAAATATCCTTGAAGTTCCATGTGGTCTTAGGTGTAAATCTTGAAGGTTTCTAGTATTCAGTCTTAATGTAATAGAGCAATTGGAATTCTGCTTGCTATGCTAAATAGGATGTATTTCTGCCCAGGGGACTTGCTATGGTGTTACTTTTGACATCTTGATGCATTCTTATTGTTTACAGAAATTAGAATGTTGACGCTTTCCTGCTTCTTTATAATTTATTAATTTATAGCTAAGGTAGAATGTGAGGATATCTTAACCTAAACTTGTCATCCCTCTTTTTGTGAGGTTATAGCTTCAATGTTATTTTGTATATTTAACAGAAAAGTGCTCATGGATAGTAATCCTTATGATGTAACACTCTGCAGACAAATCTCATTTATGCCACTTGTCAAAAACAGTGTTTCTTCTCATTGTCTAGTTTTGCAAAATGGATGCACCAGCTGTCTTGTAGGGGTCATATCTGTAAATAGTTTCTGTATAGAAGACAAGTAATATGTTTGTCAGGAAGAATAAAAATATTTCATACCATCTTTCCATCTTAATATTGTGTGAAGGTGTAAGATGCGTATTGTTGATATTTGCTATTTCAAACACACTGGAGTGACAAGTGCCTGATGCTGAAGAAGAAATGTAATTGAATCAAATAGTAGGTTTTGTGTGCTGCTGTAGATTTTTTTCTCCCTCTCCTTCTTCTGCTAATAGTCGTCTTACCCCTTACCTCCTGTCACATCTGTGTTTATTCATCTTCATTTTTAGTATGTATGGTTTAAGCAATGATTTTTGTAGCGTCTTGTAGTGCTGAAGTCTCTGCTGTATTTGTTGAAATAAACAATACTTCGGTGAATCATGAGAGAAATCAATGTGTATGACTCCGACAAGCTGAAGAAATGGGTATGTGTGGAATTTCTCAATATCTTTCTTGCCAATATTGATTGATAGCTTCTATGGAAAGGAGTAGAGAAGTGTAAAAAAAAAATCTGGTGTGTTTTGTCTCCATGCGCTCAGGGAGATAAGGTTAGTATGCTGCCAGCGAGCGTATTTTACCCAAATTGGTACTTTTTCCACACATTCACATACTTGTATTGTTGTTATTTATGAATGGCCATATATAGCTGATCTACGTTCACAATGTCATTGTGGAAAATAGGTAGGTTTCCTGTGTGTTTGCCAATTATGAAAGTGGAAGCTGGTTCAAAAACATTGTTGGACAAACTGCAGTTAAGAAGCAGTTAAAAAACGACAACATATTTGCTGACTCCCATTAGCAAAACGAACACCTTTCCCTTTTAGAGATGGTGCTGCAGCAAAACATCCTTCCTAACTTCTCTGTATGAACTTCTAGGTCACCACACTTTAATTATGTGTGTTACCACTGACTTTGGTACTATATTCTTGCTTGGAGAGCATCAAAACACCTTTTCTGAAAGGAAAGGCAAACAGGGGATTATGATGGGGTGAAGTCTCTGCATTTTCACTACAGTATAAGGCTTTAACATATTTTCAGTAGCTGTTTTGTACAACTTGGTTTGGTTGTGGATGGGGAGGGAAGGACAAATTATCTTGTGCTGTAAGTGGTAAACAAAATGTGATTTCTTACTAGTACTATATAGGTGCTGGATTTGCAATACTTGATAGTGCTTTTCAGGTGTTTTTTTTATGATCTGGTTGATGGGAATTACTATAAAAGTAGTTACTGTGACTTTGGACCTCAGAACTGCTTGATGAATGAGGGACTTCATGACAATGAGACCAGTAATACACTGTATCCACCTTGTGTACACCACCTTCAGCATGTTTGAGTGATTTTGCAGGAATGTGTTTGTTTCAAGCTGGCCCGAGGCAGAAACCAGGAAAAAAAGGTGAGATTTTATTGAAATAGGGAAAAGAAAAGTAAGTGTGGAAAACTTGAACTCCCAAGACTGCAAAGCAGCTGTGCTCTGGGTGGCATTAGATTATTGAAGACTTTTTTCTCCTGATGCAAAGTACTGAAATGTGTGCTCAATGTCCAAAGACAGAACATCTTTTGAAAATGGACAAATACAATAAATTTTGCTACTGCTCCACTTATAGCTTTTTTTTTGTAAAGAGAGATTTTTCAGGTTGGGTGTGGCTGGGGTGCAGCTCAGCTAGGGTGCACATTTAACTACTGTGTTTAATAAGTAGCCGAAGCTTTGAAATGTTTTGTTGAAATGGATCACTTGATGATTAATTCTTATTTTCTGTGCCAAAATACTCAACATGGCTATTTTTTTCTTACTACTTATTAGTGACTGGCAGAGCCCATCGGCCCTGCTGCAGATCTATCCCTCTATTCTATGGGAAGTACAGAAGTTCTTGGCATGTGCTTCTCTGAAAATGGACACTGTGGTTTTTTGGGGGGGTTTTGTTTTGTTTTATTTTATTCCTTCCATGAAGGGAGCCAAGGTTTGCCAAGGGACCAGATGTTTTAGAAACACTTAATACCTATAATCTGCAGTGGATTTTCTTTAAGTGAGCTGAATGAGCCCTATCTGATGCCTTGTGAATTTCAAAAGGGGAACAGCATCTTGGCTGCACTGTCCTTGTGAAAATCTGAACCTTGAGGAGACCAATAAGTTTTGAAAATTAGACTATTATTTAGCTGCTGATATGTATGAGGGCTACCAAATAAAGATTGTTAGCAATCCATCCTGACCTTTTAGAAAGTCCAGCCTCACAGCTTTCTTTGTTTCACTCTCCGTTGAGGAGTAGGGTTATTTGGCTTAATGCAAATGGTAAGGCTTGGGAAGTGAATCTGTAACCATGGTGCCTGGGGGACAATGGGGTGAGGAGGGGGGGTGGGTCAGAATTCACGGCAGTGTTGCTGCTTCCCTTCAGTTTCCTTCATTAAGCATCTCTAACTTTGCAATTAGTGCAGCCTGTGCTATTTAATTTGGTAGAAAAATGGTCTCAAATGCTGCTGTCTGTGAAATCTCTATATTCGTACACAAATGATGTATGAAAAAAATACACTCCTCAAGTGCATAGATAGTGAATACAGACTTCCCTTCAGTTGCTTTTTTAGTTACTTGTAAAACAACTATCTGCTATCCAGTATACACAGATGGGCTGTATTTGGCTCAGGGAAGCTTATGAGAGCAGACAATTTAATATTTTTCTTTAACTCATGCCTCTTTCTCTGTCCCTGTTTCAAACATCCTAGTTCCTTCCCTAATTTCTGCTCAGCTAGAGCTCTTCTGGTTCAAAGGAAGATTATCTGTTCCTGGAAGCAGAATTAAACTGCTGTAAAAACTAAATAGTAAAATCTGTTTTAAAGAAATACTAAACAATTCTTATAATGGAATCAGAAAAACTTACATTTCTCTCAGTTTTCATGTGATAATATATGGTATTGCCTGTTTCAGACATACCTAGACTCACAAAATCTGATTAGCTTCTGAAACATCTAGGAAGAAATACAGGACACATACACAAGAACTAAGTGTGTAAGGAATCTGCATTCCCTCTCCACCAGATGAATCCCCCATCACTATCCTATGAAATATAATCTGAAAGGTTTAACCCATTTCTATTAACTAGTGTGATATACAGAAGTTGGTACTGCAGTTGGGGTTAAATATTATAGCTTAAATACATTTACTGTAAGGACACCATATGTTTCTTTACTGCTTAAGCTTGGTAATGATATCACATGATAAAATGGTACTTTCATGTGTAATAGAAAACCTTTCCCAGTAATGTATAGTCATCACATGAAGATGAAGTTTTTGTTGTACTGGATTAAACTTGTAGAACAATGTGCTGTTGATGACAGTGTTTGCTGTCAGAGGAAAGTGAAAAAACATTGGAAGCATCAATATGGAATAATTTAATCTGTCTTAAATCTTTCTACATTCTATGGAATTAAGTGATCCTTAAAGTAGCTTGAGCTCTTTCTGTAGAATAATATTCAGACAGGTAACAGAATCTTTATTCTTGTGAGTATTCTCAAGGACCCAGCTGGAGAAATCAGATGTGTTTTTAGTGATTTACTTGCTGACTAAACTGGAAACAAACATACATATACAAGCAATTCCCCCAACCACTTGATTTGCAGAGAAGCTTTTAGGAAGTTTCAGTATACAAAGCCAGAACCGAGAAATTGCCATAGCCATTCTGGGAGCTAATGGAATAAGATATGATATCAAAGGGAGATGATGGAAAAACAGACTAATTTTGTTATCTGTTCAAAGGAACTAGATAAAACAGGACATTGAGTGGTGAATTAATAAATTGGAGTATTGATGCTACTCTGGAGATGCTCTATCTACCTGTGTCTTACCAGAGACTAGCTACATTCAGGTGTTGCTACTCTTTCTATACAAAGATGAAAAAATGATGCTGTGCATGTAAACTGTGAGAAAATACTGGCAGGAAGGAGACTTGTTCTGCTCTGCTTGTTATTGTTTATGGCTTAGCGAATGAGGTATTGGTGTATGTATATTATTTAAAATAAAAGCTTAAAAATTACTTTAAAATATGGCTTAGAGGTCTCCTAGTAAGAAAGCAGTAAAAAGCTAGACTTTCCCTGCAATTCTAGGGCAATAGACTCCTTTATGCTAACTTAAGGGTAAATCTTTCACTATTCTGCAGATAACACTGTTTATAGATAGTATGTGTATGTAATGTATGTAGTGCCCATTACTTACCACACACTAATGAAGATGGAGAGAGTTCTTACCTGTTTCTTGTTAATTTAATGAAGAGGTGTGGCAGTGGGAAAGTTTCCTTATCTGGAGTAGATGGCCAAATGTCCTTGTGGTGCTTTCTATGACGAAGTAACTAGGTGGACAGATGCTGGTAGGGCAGTAGATGTGGTTTATCTTGATTTTAGTAAAGCATTTGACACTGTCTTCCACAGCATCCTTGTAGATAAACTGAGGAAGTGTGGTCTTGATGATCAGGTAGTGAAGGGGATCATGAACTGGTTGAAAGGAAGAAGTCAGAGAGTTGTGGTCAATGGGACAGAATCTAGTTGGAGGTCTGTGACTAGTGAAGTCCTTCAGGGGTCAGTTCTGGGACCGGTACTATTCAATATTTTCATCGACAACCTGGATGAGGGAACAGAGTGTGCCTTCAGCAAGTCTGCTCATGATACTAAACTGGGAGGAGTGGCTGACACACCAGAAGATTGTGCTGCCATTCAGTGAGACCTAGACAGGCTGCTGAGTTGGGCGGGGAGAAACTTGATGAAATTGAACCAGAGCAAGTGTAGAGTCTTGCATCTGGGGAAGAACAGCCCCATGTACCAGTACAGGTTGGGGGCTGCCCTGCTGGAGAGCTGTGTAGGAGAAAGGACCTGGGGGTCCTGGTGGACAGGAGGATGACCATGAGCCAGCAGTGTGCCCTTGTGGCCAAGAAGGCCAATGGCATCCTGGGGTGCACTAGAAAGGGTGTGGTTAGTAGGTCAAGAGAGGTTCTCCACCCCCTCTATTGTGCATTGGTGAGGCCGCATCTGGAGTATTGTGTCCAGTTCTGGGCCCCTCAGTTCAAGAAGGACAGGGAACTGCTTGAAAGAGTCCAGCACAGAGCCACAAAGATGATGGAGTGGAACATCTCCCTTATGAGGAAAGGCTGAGGGAGCTGGGTCTCTTTAGTTTGGAGAAAAGGAGACTGAGGGGTGACCTCATCAATGTTTACAAGTATGTTAAGGGCAAGTGTCAGGAGGACAAAGCCAGGCTCTTCTCAGTGATGTCCAGTGATAGGACAAGGTGTAATGGGTGCAAACTGGAACACGGGAGGTTCCACGTAAACATCAGAAAAAACTTCTTTCCTGTGAGAGTGACAGAGCCCTGGAACAGGCTGCCCAGAGAGGTTGTGGAGTCTCCTTTTCTGGAGACATTCAAAACCAGCCTGGATGTGTTCATGCGTGATGTTCTCTGGGTGATTCTGCTCTGGCAGGGGGGTTGGACTAGATGATCTTTTGAGGTCCCTTCCAACTCCTAGGATTCTGTGATTCTGGTACAAAAAAAAAAAAACCAAACACCTAAAGACTGCAAAATTGTACCCAGTTCTATTAGTGTATTTTTTGAACATAAAAAGATCTTCACTCAGGGGAAAATGCATAAATATGTATACTGTATATGCCTCTGCGCAAAGGATTTCAAATTGTAGATGCATAATGAGGTATGAAAAATTGATTTTTTGCAATCTTTTCTCAATGGCTTCAATAGATGTGTATACTTCTGTTTGTTTAGAAGGAAATGCTGGAATACAGCTGGATCTTTTTTCAACAGTTAAGACATGAAGTTTGGATACGCCTTTTGCAGATAAAAAAATCAAATTATTTCTACAGAAAACAATGAGCTTTTAAATTTTTATCTTCCTCTGCTTCCTTCAAATGCAAGAGATTATGCTAGAGACAAGCATTGTTACTGGCAGATATGTTGATCTGGAAATATTCTGCTAGCTTCTACTTTTGTCTTGCAGTTGGACGGTCTTGCACTTAAGCATAAAAAAAGATAAAACTTTCTGTAGATTTCATGTATTTCAACAGAATATTTTGTTCTTGTAATGCCATTAATTGCTGCCATTATGGCATGGATCTAGCACTACTGGAAAAGTAATTTGAGAAGTTGCCATTGTGTTAGATGCTTGCTCAGCAATATTATCTCAGGGTTTTTCTCAGCTATGCTGAGTTACCAGGGTCATCTCCTGTTGCAGCAGCATCTGACACACCCAAACAGCTGCCTCAGTGTATGCGAAACTGTGTGTGCTTTTTCATGGACTCTTCTCAACTGAAGCTTTCATGAAGATTGCATACCTGGTACCCCTCCAAATCCACTTTAGACAAAGACTTCAATCTTTTGAGGTCTCAAATCCTTTTATGAACTGGCAGCATTTCATACAACCTCTAAATCCCTGCAAAAAAAAGATACTAGCTGCATTTTGAAAATGACAGATTTTTATTTGGGTGGAGGAGAAAAGCAGGAAAATTTATTCTGTTTGCTTTCCTTCATCATCTTGCTTCAAAATTAGGGCATTAGGATATAAAATTTGATTTAAGTGGAAAAATGGATGAAATCCTGTCTTCGTAAAAAGCAGCTGTGCGTGTTTTTGGACATGGATGGATAGGGTGACTGCTGCTTCATTTGATTTGGGGTTTCAGCTTGGCATTAGCCCAAGAATCATTCTTAACATGCTTGTGTAAATACCTGTTTTTAGAGTACACAGAAGATCCAGATTTCCATTACGCGTTTTTCTGCAGTATTGGGAAAAAAACAAATCCTATAAACCCAAATGAATTGGTGGGTTTTGGAACAATTCTGGCTTAACTAAACTGAAATTCTCTCTGGATTTGCTTAACAACTGCTTAGGTATTTTAAAACTTGAGGCTGTGTTCTCAAGACCACTGTGTTCACAACCGAAGATCTCTTCCCGTGTGGCCGTGGGATACTTCAATGAAATCAATTTCAGAGTAAATAAACTGTCAGCCTTATGTGAATCCATTTGTAGACCATCATACCACACCAGTCCCTTGCCCAATTTGATTTGAATTAGTATTTTTGTGATACTTAGCAAAGGACTTCCTTTTGTATACAGAAACAACTTTGAGCATCTAAAGTGTCTGTATTATTATGTAAGGCTGAGTTTGATACATGGTTTCAAAATACAAGTGGAACTAATAATACTGAACTTTCTCTGTTACAAGAAATAGCAAGAGATTTGTAAGTGCATTTTACCAATGAGGAAGGACCATAAACTAAGATATCTTAGCTTAAAACAAACCAACCAACCAACCAGTGATTCATTATTTTGCAATCTCTGTGGGTCAAGGTCATAGAAGTTTGCCTTGTTCAGCAGACATGTAGTCCTGGGAATATTAACTGGCTTGGCAAGATTCCACTAGAGTAAAACTCATAACAGGCTGTAGTTTAAATCAGTTACTTGATCACCTTCATTTATTACTAACAAAAACACCCATTTGACACCTTTGGGATCATTGTACCATCCACTGAGTTCACTGAATTGCCACAACTTTTAGAATAATAAAGAGTCCAGTGGAAGTATGTATGGAAAAAGAAGAAGCTGACACTTAATTTAGCAAACATAGAACCAAGACAACGATGAAAAAAACTTGTTGGTGGAGAATTCTTCTTATTTTTAGACAAGATGTTTACACATTTACTTTTCAATTTGGTATTTGATATTTAGTTCTAATTTCTCACTGGGTTAAAGCTTCTTGTGTGAAAACTGCTTAACTTAATTCTTGTTGCTTTCAAGTATCCTCCACTAGAAGAACATGTGGTTTTACTTAATTTTACTTTGATTTAGATCCTTGGAATTCTGACATACAGTGAATCTTAGTTGTTTGTTTTTGGGGTTTTTTTGTTTGTTTTGCTTTATTATTATTATGTTTTCTTTCTTCAAAAGCTTTTTTCACTAATGCACATCTGATTTACTACTCATTTTAAAGTTTATGGTAAAGGTGGAATGCATAATATACAGATCTGGCTCCTCTTTTGTTTTTACAAGTTTTTTGTTTTAACAAGTTTCTTGTTTTTAGACCATGTTTACTCTAGCATGTTTACTCTGCTGTTTTTAATTCAGTCCTATAGAAGAAGTTTATGCATCTTCTTTACTTGATTCCAGGGATGTAAGGAGAAAAGGCAGACTCTTGATCCAGATCAGAGTAACTGTCACTTGTATTCTGAGAGTAATCTTTCAGCTTTGCCCACTTCCCCTTTTACTTTTTACATGTTTGGTATCCTGAAGGATACTGTTCTTCAGCAGTTTTACGACTTTGAAATAAAAAGTACATGACAAAAGTGTTGTCACTGTCCCAACTTCACGGCATGCCAAACACACAAGAGTGCTTGGGTATGCTACACAGTCTGATCTTCACTGCCTTTTATTTTTCACTGAGAGCCATTTCATTCTGTGAACATTCTGCTTTCTATTTTTTTCTGAACTGTATTTTATGACTATCATACGCTTTATGACTATATACCTTAATGGGTATTGAATGGGTATTATAGTAGTCATGAAACATCTATGAAGCCTACAGCATCCCAGATGATCTTTAACAAAACTCTAGTTGGTTTGTGTCTTGAATATTTTAAGCCTGTGGTGCTTTAAAAGCTGTTTTCATTTTCTTAACCTTTACTACTGTGAGTGGTTCATAGGATATTTTTAATCCTCTGCATAACATGAGTAGTGAAAATGATGGTTGAGAGAATGTTCCAGTACTCATCAAATTAGTACTGATCCAACTTAACAATGCACCTTCTCATGTGCAAAGGGGAAGACTAAAGGCATGGCACAGACTGTACTTCAATTTAGCTTAGAATTCAGTAGGCAACTCAAAAGAGTGAAGTGTGTATTTGCAAGTAATTGGACATTGCACATCAACAGGAAGAGCTTGTACATCATAGCTGAAGGCCGGCTCTGTTGAAAACTGAATCTGGATATTTTAATGTTTAAATTGTGGCTGGATCTGTGCCTCTGAGAAAAGAAGAAAACAATGCTCCCTATTTAAGAGCCACTGAGGTCAGTGACTACACTGCAATGTAAGAATCACTGTAGTCTCTTCCAATGTATAAGAAAGAAATGCAGTACTGTGTTTCAGAGTGGAACTGGCTCAGATCATCAGCTGGCATTCACAACCTTATTCCAGCTATGGGTCTGGCCACTAACCAAATGGAGACATCTTTTAATTGTGAGCATTGTATCTTTGCCAGTTCAATTAGCACTTTCAACATTTTGACCCAAATCAGTGTTTAAGACTTGATCCTTAGGCTAAGCTGTGTAAGAACAGCCAGTGTTTAACAGCAAACATGAAAAATAGTAATGCTAGATGACCTTTTGTTTCTGAAACTAAACTATAGCTGCCTTGAGACAACTTCAGCATATCAAATGGAGCATCCTCCAGACTTCTCATGCAGGAATATGTTCTAGGCTGTGTGTAGTTTTCCACTCTTCCAGACTATATTCACTTTGTATGACACTGATCAGTCTAGTCCCTACCTGCCTTCTTTCCCAGTCATCTACACAGCTACTTCTAAAAGACTCCGTATTTCTTCTTCAGCAGGCAGAGGACATGGAGAAGAGAAAATCAGATATTTCTGTGGGATATAATGCTATATAATACATCTTCTAATCACTCACCACCTTTCACTAAGGAGTGAGAAAATAATAGAGAAAATTTGTACTGAGAGCAGGCTGTAAATTTAAGTAAACTGTATTGGCTAAGTCTGCTTTTGTGGGTGATGCTTTGTTGCCTTTACCTTTAAGCATTTGCAAAATCTGGAAGTGTGGTTAATCTTTTGGTATTACTCCCTCGTGCTCAATCAGTCGTGAAGATGGTGGAAGAGCATGAGGAGCAAGTATTTCTTCTGACAGCTTTAAGGTGATTTGGGGTAGAAAGCCACTTCTGTTTATCTGAGCAAATGGTATGAAGACTGTGAATTACATAGTAATTTACTTTATAAACTCTTACTGCTGTTACTGTTTTTAAAAATATTGAACACTAAAATATATTACTTAGTGTTTCCTGAACTTACTCTACACATTGTATAGAATGCTTAATGTTTGCCACTAGTGGAGCAGTGACTAAACAAGCAGGGCTGTAGGGGTCTGTATTGAACAGAGTTTGAAGCTAGAAGCAAGGCTGTATTTTACTGCACATTGTTTTATGCCCAGACTCTGGTGACCAGTAAGATCTCTCATAAGATTTATACCTTTTAGGCTTCCTGCCTCTTTTTAATTTGTATTCACTTAGTTCCTGCTAAAAGCAGCTAATAATATTTCTCTTTTTCTTTGAGTGACTTGTGCGTGCATAAGCTTATCAGTTGGCTTGTGCCATTTATTTATTTATTTTAATGGAAGTGTGACTGATCCTGCGTTAGCCTTTAGTCTGATGTAATTGTTGCCATGCCTGCCCTTTGAGCATGAGGAAAGAGTATGGGGCTTTTAATGAAAATGATTGCTTTGTGTTGCCATGTGAAAATAACAATTCTCAGATTTTCCTTACTGGTGTTGGAATATATGCAAGTATCTTTGGTGTAGTGGAATGTGGATATAAGAGGCAGTGCTTGAGGAGAAATACGAGGTAGGATGGAGGTTGTTGAGATGCAGGATACAGTAAAAATGCTACAGGACTGCAGTACCAACTTTGTGCTACCTTGCAGTCCTTGCGCAGCTCCATTCTATATCACTCAATCATTTTTGCATGCCTTTGCCTCCAAACCTAGCTTTGACTAGGAGGAAAGCTTTTTAATGTTGGTTTGTGTGTGTGCCCCCAGTGCAGTACTGTATGCTTTAAGTCCAGGGATCTTGGAAATGTACAGGAAAGAACTGCATCATTAAATCATCCTACATTCAGGGAACTGAGCTGAAAATATTCCTGGTTTAGCTTTCATTATATTATGAAAGGAGTAGAGATGGAAAATCAGTTCAGCTTCAGGCAAGAGGAAGAGAGAAGGCAGGTAATGGAGTGAGAAAAACTGAGACTGAAATCCCATTCATTTCTCTAACAGTGCTATGATACTCACTGGTGTCATACGTATTAAATATTAGTGTCAGGAAAGACTCGCATGATTTCACTGGGTGACCAATGTATGTTGGACAAACTGCAGTGAGAGAGAAACAAATGCTGTTTTCTGAAGGCAAGAATGTAGCTTTAGATTTTTATTCCTGCATGAGCTGAAGCATGAATTGTTGAAGTACTTAGTAAACAAAGGACAACTGAAACAATGGGGACACAAAGGAACGTGTCCTGTTTGTTCCTCTCCCCTGGTTTAAGCTTGATGGTTTATGGAGCTCTGAAGAGAAGCAGGATGTCTAGGACCTGTGCATTTGGAGATTCTCACAGTGGGTGAAAAAGAACTGCTCAGATGCTGCCTGGTGGAGGAAGTGGTTCTGAAAATGGGGCTTGTAGAAAGACAGCTGTCATCACACAGTGGAATTGTTTCCAACAGGTAACAGAGACAAATTGTGCTAACACTTCTGGAGAAACTGATAAGTAGTGAAGGATGAAGAGAAACATTGCTTGACAGAAAAACAGAGATCTGAAAACAAGTGACTTTGTAAAACAGTTACAGTAATGGAGTTTCCTTTCAAGACTGACCTTAACTTTTATGGGAAGAGTCATAGAAATAAGACAGAGGAAGAACTGAAACATGAAGTCATATGCATGTGTTTCTCTAATTCAAATAGTGCAGGAATATAAATCCTTCAAGTTTTTCACTAAAATGGCAGTGAAACCACTTTTACTACTTCTTTTATTTTGCCTTAATTGTGTTGAAACTCTACGTCAGAAATGTACTTATCTTGGCTGTAGAGCATTATCTGGATGGATTTCAACCCAGGGTCAGAGTAAATGCAAAAACAGCTGATCCAAGGGAACTGGATCTTGTGTCCATACATTTGTTTTGCTGTTCTCCAAACTGTCAGATGGCCTTAAACTTGTCTGCACTGGAATCCCTGTTATCTTTATAACATTTAATGTCATGCTTCTCTTTTTCTTTCTGAAGGAGTTTAAGGAAAAAGGATGAGATAGCGAGATTTTAGGTTAGCAGAATGTGTGATGGAAATGGACTCTATCAAACAAAAATGCTGAAAGGGATGTGCTGATGGGAAAGAATCCTTCTTTTTCCTCTTGGATTATTCTACTGGCTTAAGGAAATGACCTTGCTAAACGTTTTTTGGCAAATGCTGGCAGAATAATCCGAGCAGTTTCATTAGAGCTGTGCTTTGAAGGATAATGAACAAAACTGGTAGAGAGCAAAGCATCAAAAGTTATGCTATTTAAAAGCAGAAAAGAAAAAAAAAAAATGCCCTTGTCTTCTGAGATAAGAAACATTAGGCAGAAATGATCTGCAGAAATTAACTGAGTAGAAGAGAGATGCTGCATTTTAAATCAACTGTGAATCAAACCTACACAAAATATTATTTTGAGGTTGCTGTTACTCCATGACATTTTCAACAGTTGGCAGTACTGTCTAAGTAATCCCTGCTCAGGTTAAACTGGAAAAAGTTATTTGCTCTGTTAAAGGTGTTCCGTGTGCATTTGCTTGGCTAGTGAGTTTCTCAGCATTATGCGAAAGGCAAAACCCACTCCAACTGTAGTGGAATTGGTTCCACTCTCCCCCTCAAAATTCAGATGAGTGACAAAATGGTAAAGAAACTGTTATACTTCCATTCCTTTGTCATGACAACTTGTGCTAGAATTGAAGGACATGTTTTTAGCAAGGAAGCCATCCTTTTTAGAAAGCCTTTGTTCCAGTTGAATCAGCATTTTTTTTTTGGAGAGTGTTGTAGGGAAGATGATATGGTTGCAATGGTACCTTTCAGGTGCTGATTTGTCTTGTAAGAAATATTTCCAAGAAAACCTTTATCTTAATCTTCATAATGACCTACTTATGCTCACCTGAAGTAATGGAAAATGTTGCTGTTGACACTTACGGAAGTACAGTCAGTTGCCTGGTGCTTTTTAAGTGCCTTTCTGTTGAAGGGCTGAGAACTTTTAATAACACTAATTAATATTGCTAATTAATAATTATTAGCAATTAATACATTAAATATGACTAGTTTAAACATTTTAACAGTATTGTATATTGTAACTATAAAATGTAGTATGAATATAGTCATTGGCTATGCCTTAAAAGCAACATTCCTCAAGGCATGTTTCCTTTGAGTTACCAAGGAGAACTGTAGGAGGGAACTGAAATGTCTTATACTGACCTTATTTTTCTTGAAGAACATTATTGGATTTTAAATTGAACTTCAGTGGATCTTTCTGAAATACACTGCTTACTTTATCTTTGTCTCTTTGTCACTTTATATATGTACAAGATAGTGTAGCACTTGTAGCTTAGCATCATAATTGATGTTGCAGGGTTATGATGTTTAACTCTGAATAACCACAGGGTTGTGTTTTTTTGTTTGTTGTTTTGTTGTGGTTTTGTTTGTTTGGTTTTTTTTAACTAAAAAGCAACTGCCAGCTTTTCCAAGTTTCAATAATCTTATTATGCTGAAGTGGGAGATAATGAAATAGCAGCTAATTTACATTTCAAAACAAAAGGCTTTTATCCTTCAGCCCTAAGGATTTTTTTTTATCTTGAGGTATTTCTTTTTGGAGATGCAATAGGTAGTTGATGCATAAGGACATAGTGTTTTGCAGCTTGGTGAAAAAAACTGAAAGGGCTGACATCCACCTCTTCTAATCAATCACAAGTGCTTGATTGTTCTCTTGTTCATTCCCACAGATGATAAAACATCATTAATATTTCTTTCAAAGGAAGAAATTTTGCATTACTTACCACATAGTGACATCAAGTAAGTTTTCTGAACCTCATCAGTTGGAATTTAGAGACATTTTAAATTCAGCATATAATTTGCAGGACAAAAAATACGATTAGAATCCTGTTGTGAATGAAAGTTATGTAATTATTCTTATTTAGATGGTGTATTTGTAGAGATCAATAAAGTATTAGCTGCTGCTTACATTATTTCAACATTATCCCTAGAGCTTTGTAGTTCAAAATCATATTCCTTTAATCTGTTATGGAACTTATAAAAAAAATTCCTCTTCTTGTGGAGCTACTGTACTCGATTGCCAATTGTGTAATATTGTGTTAAAAAAGAGATGTACAGGCTTATTTAACATAGGTAATAGCAGAAAATGTATGAAAGGTTCATAGGTGGAGTCTCAGATAATTATGTAATGGAAAATCAGAAGTATTAAAAGTGATTAAAAAAGACCTTTTTTTAACCCTTTAAAAAAAGGTCTTTTTTTGGAGTGGCATGATTGATTTTCTTATGAATTTAAATTGATCCATCAGTGTCCATCCAATGTAAAGAAAGGAATGACTAAATATCAGTCGTTTGTTCCCCCTTTGTTACTTTCTGTCACCTCAAAGCTATTTTTCATTTTTTTTTTCTTTCCAGATGTAACTCAGAGTTAAATCTGGCTGGTTCTTCAAAGAACCATTAAGGAAAAATATTTGTATTTTCTTGAGTAAAATGTCATTAGATCAATGACTTACACTTGTTTTGTAGAAATATATAGCTACTATTTAAAGGTCTGTATCAATCAGACTTGTTTCAGTGCAGACTTAAATGTTATTGTACAGTATTGGTGTTACAGATAAGCTTTTTGGTCACAAGGATATGCAGTTGATAATTGGGCAGAGGTTTGGCTCTTGAAGTTGGATTAAGGTAATACTTCAGGTTAAGAATTCAAGGTGAAGAAAAGTATTTGATTCTTGTTTTCTACCAGAATACTGTTATTTTTACTTGTTATCTTAAAAGTTGGTACCTGTCTATTATATCCACCTATATTATTGACTAAAAAGGTATTGATTTTTTTCTTCTTTTCTGCAACCGAATTCCCATTTTAGAAAAAAGATAGTTTAGACCAACTGAAATTAATAGCTATCTTTTACCAAATAGCGTATACGGCTTTTCTGTGCTGATTGAAATTTCAAAGTATATTTAGAGTGACTAGTCTAGTGAATTAGGAATTATGAAACAGGTAAATCTAGTATAGGTTGTTTCTACATCTTTAAAATATGTAAAGTTCTTACAAATAATTTGTTGGATACAAGTACACTGGATGATTGTTCTAAAATGACTGCTGCTTATTGATTGCCAGCAATATTAGCAAGTAAAACAAATACTAAACCCAATTTCATTGCTTTTTGTACTTCTTTGAAACCCTGTTATTGCAGCTTTAGAAAACAGGTAGAGTGATAGAAACATCCCATACCAGTGACAGTTTTCTTGGTTTTATGTACTGAAAAAGGGTAACTTCAAGGAAGAGTAATTTTAGTGAATGACAAATGACCTTAAAAATAAACTTCTGTTTGGGACCTGAGGTGTTCTGAGTTTGCTCTTCAGGAATTTAGCCACATGTAACATAGTGGCCCATAAAGTTAAAGGAGAGAGGATTGTGTTCCCTTTCTTTCTGTGAGTTATACTCCGTGGCCTCTTGCACTGGCAGCTGAAGCATTTGAAAAGATTTTCTCCCAACTGCAGTTGCAAAGTCACATATATTATGATCAAAGGTGTTCCAGTCATGTCACTGAGACTGATCTGGCCTCACACATTTCTGTACAAAATTCGTAATAAGCTTTAGGGAAAAGTGGGAGGAAGATCTAACTTGATTTCAGCTCTCAACAGGAGAGCTAGACTGACACCTGAAATATACCAAGTAAGACTGCTTTGTCATTTCAATAAGAAATTATACAGATTATTACCATATCTTTTAATTATTTTGTAGAACTATTTTTACTAGCAGTAATTCTTATTCACATTGGAATATGCATAGGAGGTTGATAGAAAATGTTTTATCCACGAACGTTTGCAGTAGAGAATGAGTAGGAGTTATTCTAATGTGATCAGAAAGGAAGAACCTTAAGAGGAATGTTTTTTCTCTTGTCTGAATTATAAATGTACTTTTGCATTTACTGCACGGAGAAAAATGGAGTGATGGTGTGCTAAATAAATGGATCTGACAACCTCCCAGAAATAAATGGACTTAGTGGAAACAAGCTTTCAGCTGTCACTGAGAGAGGGCCCTCTCCTGTGTCTTTGACTCTAAAGGTGACAGTAAGAGAGGTGGTTTGAGTGTACAGGACAGCGGAAGCTCTGGACAGCACAGTAGGTTGTTATTGTGAAAGTGTGCATTACTAGGGATCCCAAGAGATCTGAATGAGGCTGGAGGCTCCCCTAGTTCATGTAAAACAACTAGTTAGGGAAGTTAGGACTCTCTCAAATCATTTATGCGGCTCAACCACATTTCAGTAACAGGTTTCAATTTTATATTGCAAACTTCATAGTATATGCAAGCATGAAACAAAACAAACAAACTTACTGGTAACAGAAATGATGTAGAAAGCACTTTTTTCCACATAAGAACAGAATAATAATTGGAAACTGCCATATGCACAAAAATAAGTCAATTTCCTGTATTCCAAACTGTGATAGATATTCTCATGATGTGAGTATTGATGGGATTTTGTAATACCTCAGACAGCTACTGGTAATTGTGTACTGCTGATATGTAATTATGGTCTGCTGCTACTTTTCATATGGGATAAAAGTTTGTTCAGACTCTTGTTATTTTTGCTGGGTTTTTGTTTTGTTTTCTAAAAACCTGACTGCTTTTCTCTTCTGCCACTTGTCTGCTTCACTTGTGATGCCTCTGTTAAAGTTCTTAACTAGTTAAGCATAGTAAGGAAAACCTACTTTTACAATCTTAGTCAACTCTTCTGAAGGGCTCATACAACACAAATTCAGACAGGAGCAGAGTTATTTGTAGAGAAGCACACAGAAAGCACAGGTAAAGGCACCTGGCAGATTGGATGGTTTTGATAAAGACAATTCATAGAATAATAAAAAAGATTAATCACAAAACACCAACAAATGCTTTATTTCTTTACTTGGGCTTAAATAGTTGATTTGGAATTTAAAGACGTAATACAGTAATTTTGTTTCTGTAGAAACTATGGCATTAAATAATACCCTTCTGTTTTTCTAGTGGCAGAGTTGTCTTGTAGACCATAATTCCAGAATCATAGACTGGTTTGGATTGTAAGGGTATAAGAATCATACAGACTGTTACGAACTATTTGTACAATTCTAGGTGACTTAGAACTTGATATGCTGTAGTTGAGATCAAATTAATTACAACCTTTCTCTAAATCTATCTCAACGTAGGTTTGAATTTTGTTTGACTGTTGTGCTCTTCATGCTATTGTATAGGAATGTTATATCAGGTGCACCTACAGTTCTGTTAGGCTGCTAAAAGCAAAAATTTCATTCCTTATGCTTCATAGAACCCCTTTGCTTTAAGGATTAGTTTCAATATTATCTGAGAATAATAATAAAAATGTTAAGAGTGAGTAGTGTGCATTTTAGTATAATCTAGTTAAGATTTTAAGATCTAGGTTTTATCAAGTTCCATCTATAGAAGCTTTCTGTACATCCATTCTCACATGAGTACAAATTGGTATTTGTGCTGTAACTCCATAAATATCTGTCTGCCTCAGAAGCTCTGGCATCTTCCTTCAGCCCTGCACTGCCTCCCCTAGTATGAGGTACTGAGAGTACTGGTGGGTCACATAAATGTTACATGAGGGTACCAAGTGAACATGACTAAACATGTCACAGTATTTAATGTTGATTTTCTACTAAAACTTTTAACCACCCTAGAGTCAGGGAGAACAAATCTCCAGAACATTAATACATATTTATCATTGTGCCATTTAATCCAGAACATAAAGATCTCAGCTTATGTGCACAAGGATAAACTAATCCTCAAGTTTAAAATCACATCATTGTCAGAGTATATTTGGTATTGACTAAGTAGCTCCTTTGCCTGCCCTTTGGCATCACACAGAAGCAACTTGCTAGACTTAAATGTCTGTATCTCTTTCAGTTTTTGTGTAATAAATTTAAATTATTAAGCAATTATCAAGACTGTCTTTGAAGAATGCCATGATGCCTTACTTTGAAACTTGATTTAGGCAGGTGGGCTCATATTCACGAAAACAAATTACTCAGCAAGATTTTTTCCATTCCCCCATACAGTTTTCCTGGTAGACTCCCATCTTGATGCCTTTTAATTTCTAGGAAAATGTTTTGCTAAAAGTATTTATATCTAGAGGAAAATAATTAAATGGATGCAAATTCTTGAAGAGAAACTGAGAGTATTTTTCTTCTTCTTTGGAATAAAAACTTATCTTTAATTTTTGTCTCTATAGGTGTCCATATGGAAACATTTGCCTTGAGAATTTAAAAATAAAATGGTTTGAACTATTTGAACAGCTGATAACTGTTTTGATTAGCTTCCCCTGTAAGGCTTTGTTAATGCTCTCTAATAGGAATAGAGATACTGACTCGAAAGCAAGGATAGATGTGCAGGAGTTGTGTGCATTAGAAAGCATTTTTATTACCCTTATATTAATAAGAGCATTGAATTTCAATGGGTAATTGGTCTTTGTGCTTTTTCATAAGTAGGTAATGCAGATTATGGTTGCCATGGTGTAGAAATGTATCCATGCTGCTTTCCTTCCTTGCAAAAATGGGTCAGTTCTAATCCTTTTCCCATCTAAGTTGTAGAACAGATTGACTCTTGCAAGTAACACACATCACATTCTTCTGTTCCTGTGTTTCTTCATTAATCATCCAGTTTTGGAGGAGAAAAGGGGCTCAATTGTTCAATTAACTGTCCAGATATGTACTAGAAAGCTAATCCAAGTTTACTGGGGACCCTGACTTGGTATGAGAGAGCCATGCTGTGGATCAACAGTTTTTTCCAAGCACTTTATTACTTGGTTGAGGAAGGGTTGAGGAAGTCTTGCTGCTTTTCACAATAGGGTTTCCTAGTTGGTATTAAGGTGATTTTTTTTCTAAACAGAGGAAGGGAATTTTTCCTGGGTCAATAAACTTTCTTGTAATGAGAATGCACTCACTTCAGAGTGGGAAACAAGCCCCCCAAACTTGGGGGGCTCATTCTCTGGTAGGTGAATGAGGTTTATTTTTTGGAGCAGTTTGTTCTTCTGGAGTGTTGTATTTTTTCTGGCTTCTGTAATTTGTTTGGAGGGAATTGTTTTGCTGTATGGAGGGGAGGATTTGTTGTCAGGAGGGTTTTTGTTAAGGAATTCTTATCTAATTAACTGCTGAGATAATGATGCCTCTAACCTGAATGTATTTTTTTTTCTTTCTTTCCTTCAAAGGTATTAATGTAAGTGGCTTTTGGAAGTAATGTACTTCTCTGAAAGTATGTTTTTGAATCCTTGAAGTATATTCAGGGCCATCACTGAAAGCTTAAGCAGCATGACTCAAATCAGTGAAATTCTGCTTGTGTTGTCAGGTGATTGTGTTGTTTTGGTACATTGGGAGTACTAGAAGTGTTCAGTAGTGCATCTGCTGGGATTCTCTGGTGGCACCAGCTGTTTGTTTGGCTTTCCATATGTGCTTTAACCTTGTCTTCTACATGAGCTGTAATTTTACTGGAATAATATTCTATTAATGGGAAATGCTAGAAGGCAAACTAGCATGCTTTGCTTGTATCTGTTTCATTCTGTATGCTCTTCTTCTGCACTTCCAGAAAACAACCCTGAGTAAAATTAACTTCATAAAGGACTGCAGGCATTTTAATTTCTTGAGAGAATAATGCAGTACAAGAAAAATACCAAACAGTACCCAAAACAGGTATTCAAATGATGCAGTCTCAATATGAAGCATGCTTCAGTTTGAGCAGTGAAAAGGTACTTCCAAGCATTTCTGACTCTGGACTGGCCAGATAAATTTCCTGGTATTTATTGGTTGAACCTACATTGTGAAGTCATTAGAAATATGGAATGGTACTTGCTGTCAAAACCAATTCCAACAGCTGAAGGATATTCAGGTGGTTTATATATTACATAAATAATGTATCTCCCCTGTGCTAGAAAAAATGCCACAGGATAGCAAACTCAGTTAATTATAACTGACAGTGCAGCAATCAGAGTAGGAGTAACTTCTTGCACAGGTGTTGCTATTGACAGCAGGAAGTCTTGATGAAATAGAGCAGACTGCTTTCTAAACTCCTTTGAATGGTGTAAATCCTGTATTGGAGTCAGACAAGCATGTTGGAAAATACAAGAATAAGATTTATGTGACAATATTGGCAGTGACTCTGTGAAATACAAAAATGTGTAAAATGTAAAGCTATGACATTGATAGTTTCAGGGAGAAAGTCATCAACTGTCTAAAATCAATAATGCAATGGGATTTTTTTTCATTTATTAATGAGCACATCAAGCCAGATGGCATGAGTAATGACTACAAATGTAAATGTATTGGTGGAAGACAAGCTAGATTAGAGACATTCACCTTGAATGTTTTGTTTGATGATGATTTCAAAAAGCTAAAAGCCAGTAATGTTTTAAGATTGTGTGCATTTGAGATTTTTGACAAAAGAAATTGGCAAAAATACTTAGTAAGGAAAAAAACCAAAATCTTGAGAATCTGTACTGTGGAACATAGTAATTAGTTGATTGCTTATCCTTTGAGTAATGCAAAGTAAAACAAAACCCCAACATCCCTCAAGACCCCAAATCAATATCTGTTTTAATTTTGAATTCCTGCTCAGTGCCAAGTTGCATTCTACATGAGCTGAGGTTTCAAAAAGTGAGGATTTTGGAAACCTGATCCACATAGGGGTGCAAAACCCCTGCTTCACTCTGATCATTACTCTTCAAGCAGAAGTTTCCTACCTATAATTTTTTGTACCTATAAATGTTTAGCACAGATAAATGTGAATATTAAATATTATGTTCTGTAACTAGATGTGAACGACTGAAAATAAATTTGAAAGGTAATTTTGACAAGTTGATCACTATTTTGTAAGAAATTGAAAAAAAAAAAAAGGGAATAGAGATTTTTCTAACAACTCGATTCCACACTTAAAATTTATTCCATTTGCTCTTATTTATGTGTATACAGTCACTGGGCCCAAAGCTTTTTGAAGTGAACTATTTGGCTCTAAAAAATAAAATGAAAATGCATGCCATGTATACTAGCAGTGTACTTCTAAATCATGATTAGGCTTTAACGTGCAAAGGAGTTGTATTCTAAAATATTTCCTGCAAGGTATGATGGCCATTTGTCGCAACTGTAGCTTTGCATTATTTAATATGTATACTTGAATACGACTTCTGGCATCTCTCAAATAAGAAAGTTTTCTTACAAGGTGCACAAATACTTTCTATCTTTTCCCCTTTTCTCCTCAGTAAGCAATTCTAAAGTATATTTGTAGGCTAAATGGAATAGACATCTTGGAGCAACATGCTCTGGGTCTCAGGTCTGTACACTAGGGAATGCATTTATTTTAGCCATCCAGCCAGCTTATCTAGAACCTGCAGGCAGTCTGGAATCTGGAAATCAACCAAAATGTTGTGATTTAGTGTGAGGTAAAACAGTAACTTCATTTTCTTTGTCTTTCAGTTCAAACTTCAGAAAGGTACAAGTTACTTTCTGATCTAGAGAACTACAGTGAGGGCATGTTTGAACCTTGAGCAATCATTGCTCATAAACTATTGAGGAGGGCAAAAAAAACAACAACAGAACAAAAGCACACAAAGAATAACCCAAAACAAAGCAAAAAAACCCCAACAAAACAAAACACAAACCCCACAACAACCCACAAGAAGAGTAATTAATAAAAGCTAGGTTTTCTCTCCTGGAGTATTTTGAGATGTCAGCTAAACTCGCTTGTTTATTTTAAGGTATAAGCTTGTTTTTCAAGTGTAGTATTAAAAATATTGTGGTCTGAGTGGTGATTTCAAGCATCTCATATTTTGGAAAGGCATCTTTTATACATATCTTACTGTTGTGTTTTCCCCTCAATCCCCCCCCCGCCAAAGGTATCAGTTATGACTGTAGTTTAGTATCTGGTATTAGTACTCTGAGCAGTTTAGTTAGAGCCATACACATATGTGTACTAGATGGGGTTTTGATTGTCTGCTTGTATTGGTTTCCAGCTCTTTATGGCTTCTGTGCTTGTTTTTACTGGTAAATTATATTGCTTTTCCAATAAGGAGGGTCTTTAATGTGCTACCAAGTTTTCTGACATCAGAAAGTCATAAATGAAAAGGATGTACTTACTAATGGGAGAAATCATTAGAAAAACTATATAAGGATCTTATCTACCTATGGAATTTCCTATGGTCATGCTTTTTTTTCCTGTGTGAGGGTGGAAAAGGTTAGTAACCATGAAAATTTCAAAGTAAATGATGTTTGCCTGGTGAGCCACTCAGTGCCCCTGTTTCAGGGGCCAATGACTTCACATTGTGTGACCCTGCACAGCTAAATACTGCCAAATATGCAAGTATGGCAGATCTTTTAGCAGAATTATTTTCAATCTATGCAGTAGTTGCAGAGGTTTTACTTTAGTCTACCAAGTTGAGGAAACCTGTAAGCTCAGCACAGCTTGTCAGGAAAGAGCTAGGTGTGTATCACCTGTGATGTGACTAAACTAGAAAAGCCCTATGCTAACTACTTCTAAAGGCAGGTGGAGGAGTAGAAGTGTCTTGTAACTTTGGATCACATATGTAGTAAGATTGTGAAGCTGTAAGCAAATGCATTTTGTAGACACAGACAAAAATCCCAGCCTGCTTGTCCACTATTGCATCTCAAAAAATGTCTTTTTTTGTCTTCATGCTAACTGAGGTTTTGAGGGGTTACAAGATTTGTACTTTGTGTTTTAATAAATAAAATGGTATTCTGCTTCTAATAGCGGTACATAGAGATGTGAAAGTGCTTTTGCATTTAAATGACTTTCTGGAACACAGGAAAGTGAGGAACGCTGAAACAGGTAAACAAATGGTAGGAAAATCCCCAAGGTCTGCCTATTCAGTGCTGCTCTGTGGGAAGGAATGAATAATGCCAGTGTGTGGCATAATCAGCTAGGTTCCTAAATCATGTGCTACTTAGGAAAGCAGACTAAAGAACTATAGGAAAAAATATAAACAAAGCTACTAGTGTGAGTTCATATCAAGTGTATGTTTTTGAGGTTTTTAGTTTGTTTTGTTTTGTTGTGGTGTTTTTTTTGTTTGGTTTGTTTTTTTACTTTTAGGAAGTCTGCACTGGGTTTGTATGCCATTTAGTTTTTTAAAACTTGCTATTCCCCGACAGACATTCTCAAAGGAAAGGATAATCTGTTATTTAATCTGTTGTAGTGAGAAACATGCGTGGTGTGATTAACAAACATGCACCTCTAATTAGGGAGTACTTCTTGTGGTAAAGTACTTCTCCTGGTAGAATAAAATAGGAAATAAAAAATGGCCTGACCCTCCTTTGCTCAAGGTTGCTCTGACTGACGTCAGTGGAATTGTCCTCTTCCCCAGGGATCTACATCTCTTTATCTAGTACCTGCATTATAGACATGAACTCTCATGTGAAGAAACATTAAAATAGGACTTAGAATATTGTAATTCCAGGCTCAGTGGAGAGAAGAATAACTTAAAGTACAAATCACAGCTAAGAGAATGTAATGTAAAAACCTGTATGTGATATTTGCACATCCATTTTTCATTTTATCTTTTAACCTTTGTAGGGGGAACAGATTCACAGAACTCTATAGCTAGGGAGTGCTGTGAATCAAATGGGCTAGGAATGAACATTCTCAGAAATGCTCAGAATTTCAGAATCTCTCTTGAGATAACGCTAAAGCAGTTGTCAGGACATCCATTTCTCCTAGATTATATAGCTTCTAGACATAAAAGCTCAAACCCTGTTCTGTGCAGAAGGCATTTAGGTATCTGTATAATTGGACCCCCCAGTCTCTTGTTTGGGTAGGTGCTGAGACTTGTACAGTTTACCCCAGTGTAGAAGTGTATCCTGTTACCAAGAAGCTGTCATACATAAATTACAGCTTAGTGCTAGTGTGGAGGACTTCTCAAAGTACCTTACACTGGTAAAACTATACTGAGCTAGGAACTGTGCTGGCTGAGACATACCTAATTCTACCTGAATATCTTCTAAAAAAAAGCAATATAGGTAATCTGGGCTTCCAGAAAGCTTGCCCGGATTATCTTTCTCCTTTCTCCTTGTTTGCCTGAAGTTTCTCAGTAACCTCAGTGACTATCAATACAGGTGTTAGCTTTCAGGTATGTTGTACAACTGTGCAACTGAGGTAATTTCTTCTTCTGTTTAGCTTGTGATTTCAGTGGAGTAGCAATATTTCTCAGTAACTAGTACAGCATCTGGGGAAACCCTGGTCCTGGGTATAATAGCATGTAAGGTTTCTGTAAATAATAGCAGTAATATGTGAGGCTGAGAGAGAAAGAAAATAGCTGTAGATGAAACTTGACTTTTACAAAGAGTTATATATATTTGCTTATAATTGACATGGACTCCAGGAGGACAATTTGACTTCCCTTTATAACCCTAAGGTTAAATTCATACAAACCCTCCAAATAAAGCATTCAGTACACAGTGGAATGCTGACTTTCTTAGCAAGACAGTTTCTTTGAAGGTTGCTAATAGAGAAGGTACCACCTTGAGTTTTCATCGTTCTCAAAATTACTTCAGGACAGAATTTCGCTTTATGTTATGTAAACTATGCAGGAAAGAATAAAGTACTTTGTAGGTTTAGGTCCTCTACTTAAGAGCAGTTGGGGCCAATCTTCTTGAAAGCTGAAGAGAAGTGCAGCATGCTGTATTCTAAAATGGCATAGTGCTCCACAGTGGTATGATAAAACCATAACAGAAAATGTGTGTGTATAGCTGTAATGCAACTCAAAACTTCCGTATGCAGCTGTAAACCTGGAAGTCTCTTTAGAATCTCTTCCAGTCTGATAATTGAGAATATCTCGGTTGTCTGACAGTTCATAATTTGTGTTAGAGGGTCCTCAGCAATTTCTTGTGGATGTGGCTGACTCTCATGGCCTTACTGTCAGGCAATAACCTCCACTGATAAGTACTAAAAATGATAGTTTATCAAAGCATTGTCCCCTATAATACTTGTATGCAGGAAAATAGCCTGAGCACTTAGGAGTGCCATTCAGTAAGAACAATGCTTGGATTTTTGGTGGCCATGATAGTTTATCAAAGCACTGTCCCCTATAATACTTTGATGCAGGAAAATAGCCTGAGCACTTAGGAGTGCCATTCAGTAAGAACAATGCATGGAATTTTGGTGGTCAAGATTACAAATTAATAGTCTTCCTCAATGAAATTATTTCAGAAAACAATGGCCTTTTACATGCCAGGGAACTTGTACTTTTTATACTTGCTTACGAAATAGCAGACTTCTTATCTAGTGGAGCTGTCTTTGTGCCATCAGCTTTCAAAAACTCCAGAAAGAATAATGATTAACAATAAAAACACTGTTGAAATATTAATTTGCTTACCAATAACATCATTGTAAAAATAACATTTTTATCACACTTGGTCAGCTTGTTTTAGTTAATAGGGTGCTCCAGTTGTTACAGAGACCTGATTCCCATTCTTAGCTCTACTATGGACCTGTTGTCTGACCTTGAGCAAGTTACTGTACTTTTATATGCCTCTCTTGCCCCATTTCTAGTTTGTAATTCATCTGTTAAGCACTGTAGAGCAGATACAGTTACTTTTCAAAGTATTTGGATTGTGCCTTTCACACAAGGACCTCAATGTCAATGTCAGTCTTTCAATCCTCTGGGCACTCCGGTTACACAAATGAATAATAAACTATAATAGTAATAATTGAGTTTTTGATGGTAAAGCAGAAAGAATATCAGAGATGTTAGTTTTTAGCAACGAATGATAATGGATCTTTTATCTTGCTTTTGCTGTGAGTATTAGAAGTAGTTATTTTCGACTTGTTTATCTGCAAACCTTGGTTGTAGGAAAAACAAAATCAGAAGTTAATGGTTTTAATCTCTAAGGCTTCGAAACAACAATACATTTATCAATGGGACACCTAATTCCATTTATGATCCTGCTGCAGTTACCCCGTTAGATTTTGCTTATCTTTTGAAGAAAATAAACTTTGCTTATCTTAAATCACAGACTAGACAAGCTCAGCTGTAGTTATAACTGCTCCTTTTTCTCAGTTTCATGAAACACAAACTCATTTAAAATACATTAAAACTCAGAATGTTTTCAGCATACACTGTTTTCCTGTTGTACATGTCTTCAGCAGAGATCTTGAAAACCCTTTGACTACTATCAAGTGCTTGTTTTAAATGCAAAATGCAGTAATAGTAGTGTGAAGTAGTTAACCATGGTATTTCCTTAATAACAAATTTTAATAGATTTAATATAGCATAAGAATTACTGTGATTTCTTTATGGATTTGTTCTGATTAAGTTCCACCCCTCTTTTTTTTGCAATCTAGTTACTACATGTAATGCTGTTTCCCAAATAGCAGATTAACACAGTTTCAATCGCAGTTACAGTGACAGGACAAGGGGTAATGGTTTGAAAGTGAAAAAGGGGGGATTTAGGTTAGACATCAGAAGAAATTCATCTCCATGGAGGTAGTAGGGTGCTGGAAGAGGTTGTCCAGGGAGGCTGTGGGTGACCCCTCCCTGAAGGTATTTAAGGCCAGGTTGGATGAGGCTTTGTGCACCCTGGCCTAATGTGAGGTGTCCCTGCTCTCAGCAGAGAGATTGGAACCTGATAACCTTTAAGGTACCTTCCAACCTTAACCATCCTATGAGTCTATAAAAATAGATTTAGTTCTACAGGTGTGTAATAACTTAGAATTATACTACTTAAACTCAAGATCAGTCATATTTCCCATTGAGTGCATGCTCTGTGCTGCCTGCATCAAAGTATTCATAGAAATATTCCTTAGAAAAAGCAGCTGATGACAAAGTTTTTGTTTACTCTGAGATGCTCTCTGATACATATTGTCTGTCTTGGCTGATATCATTAGGCACCTTCTGTACGAGCACACCAAGACTGCAAAGTCTTTGGTTGCTTTTTGTTCTTGATGTTCTTGAGTGAGAGCAGAGGGAAATAGCACACACAAACTAAATACAACATGGTGGTGAAGAGCCTGAGTCTGTGCTACCTGTCACTGAGGTGACAGAAAACTTCAGGTGAGTCTAGTTAAAGCATAAAACCCATGCAACACAGAAAAGTTTTTGTCATTCATGAGTAAGGTGATTTTTATAGATGGCTGAGGAGGTGGTATGGTTTTTATCCAGCATGGATTTTAGCATGAAGAAGCTAGCAGAAAAACAAATCTAGAGTGACAATAGAAACAGCTTCAAAAAACCCGATGTAGCCATCTCATGTTCCTAAGTTTTAATGATGCAGAGTCAGTGAGTTTTCTTGAAACAATGATTGTTTGCTGATACAGTTGAATCCTGAGTCACAGCCCTGAAACACTGAAAACTTCAATCAAGTTTGGAAGCTCAGACCAATGCTCTGAATAGGAGAGTTTGAATAAGAACAGAGGAGCTGAAGATGAGAGCTCAGAATGCATCATTTCATGAACAGTAAGCAATTAATGACCATGGTGGGCTTCTAAGGAAAACAGCTACCTGAGACAGTCATGACAATGTCAGAATAACGCAGCCAGGAGCAGACACTGCCAAAAGTGGCAAATGCAGGAGTTAACTCTGTGAGTCAATTGAAGAAGGTGTCTAAAGAGAAATTTCAGTTCTTATAATAAACTGCCAACCTCAGATGGAATAGAAAAGGCATCAGTTTGCTACTGTAAAAGGAATAAAGGGAGTTACAGAACTTTGTTGTATGTATTATTTAATGGAGGTGTTACATATTTAGTTAGGGATAATGGAAAATTCCTGAAAACTTGGCACTTGCTGAAAGTCAGACACTTTGGATTTAAAAACCTGCTGCTTTTTTTTTTTTGAAGGTGAATAGAATTAGGTTTAACAAAATGATAATAGCATACTAACCTTATCAGGGTCTTAAATTATGTATAAGAATGTTTAGAAGTAACATGAAGAGAGGGAAAAGTCTGTTCTAATAATCACACACTTCTGTAAATAAGGATCAGGAAAATGGATGTTGTGGAAAGAGAGGATAAAACTGTAAGCATAAATGCATGGTGATTAATAACTATAAAAAGTATAGAGGTTACTGGGAATTTATACCTCTCTAAGGACTAAATATCATGGGTTTTCCTCTCAGTCTGAATACTCCTGTGTCATCCAAGTTTTGTTTTGTTTATTTGCTCTTTTGCCTTCATAAGTTAGGGTCCCCCTGCGTGGGATGTTGTCAGATCCTAGTCCTTGTGTGTTGAGCATATTTTGGAAACTTTGGTGATTGTTCATGGCATGTGTTGTTTCATTAGGCACGATACACACTTAAGATTTCTTCAAGGGAGCCAACCTCTTCCAGCAGAAGAATGACATGTAGGTATACTGGCAGTTTTGGCCTATGCATTGTCCTCTTTGAAAAAACATCAGTTGTTCATTTTGGCATGAATTTTATTAATCTCTGAAAACACCAGTAATTAGCTGAAATCCAACAATATAAATTTGAATCACTTTTGCAAATTACAGTGATTTGTCTTCTTTCTGTACATGCCTACTGCAAAGCATAGCTTACGGTGAGTAAGCAAATCAGAACTTGTGGACTATTTTTGTGAACTCTGGATCTCTTCCAAAGGTCCAATGTGTTTAATTTCAAGGCATGCTTGAGGATCACTTCTTAAGGCAATGCCTTTGCATCCTCTAAAAGCTGTTCTAAGAAGAGGGTTGACCAGCAATCTGTGATGCATGAGACATTTTTTCTGTCTAGAATAAAAGGAAGAGGAAGCTTTGGGAGATTTTACAGGATAATAAATAATATTTTCCCAATGCCTAGTTTGCCCCTACTCCATTTGAAAGCTGGAATCACTGTCTTGCAGCAAGTTTGTATAAAGGCCACAGAATCTTAGTAATTTTGTAGTTTCATGTAGAGGTGATACATAGGAGAGAGGCAGTAGGTGCATTCTTGTGCAGTTTACTTTCAGCTGGTATTGATTTAGTTTATTTTGAAAGGAATGGAGGACTTATCTGATTGGAAAATATTTTCATTTAATGAGGAAGGTTTTGAAGTATTGTCAAGCTGATAGCAATAATAATGAATAATTATGGCAAGATAAATTAATTAACCAAGACAATAGTTGTAAGTATTTACAAACCTGAAAACTAGGCAGCAGTTGATCCCTGGGTATAAGAGTTTCTTTGAAGCATAAATTCTCAAGTTTAGAGCAATAATGTATTTTCATTTTAATTGTGAGTCTAGTCTTGAAAAGGTCTCTGACCTTTCCTGAAAATCTATAGTGCTTTCTTAGCCAAATGACTTTTTTTCTTGTTCATAAGCAAAGATGCAATTATTTTACTTTCTGTTGATAAACCTTTTGGAGTGTATTGGCAGCAACCGATGTGGAAGCTAGGCAATACTTAAAATAAAACAACAAACTATGGAGCTTTAATAATTCAGAAGCAGGTAGGCTTCCTGTATTGACTGCATATGCAGCTGATGGAGCAAACGTGCATGAGATCACACTTTCCATCAGTATCATAAATTATAGGTGAAATCTAATGATTAAGTGTTCTACGTTTCAGATAGATTCTTAACTAAGTATTAGACTTAATTATATTAATATCCTTACTTCTCTGTACTCTCAACCTAAGATGCTGTTGGGCTTTTGCTCTCCTTTTTTTCAGTCACTTGGAAGGAGAGTGAGCAGAGCGAGAGATTGTATTATACAAAAACTTGACCATTTTTCACATGCTCTTGTTTTATCTTTTCATTTCTTGTGAAAGGAGCGGCTGATTTCTCAAGTGAAAGGACTGCTATTTTGATTTAAACTACTTAGGAAGTAGCAGTGCTGTTCTTTTGAGTCAGCAACTTTCTGAGCAGCCAGCACTTAATCTGATACCAAAATAGTGCCACTCTTCTGTTTTCAGATGTGAGCTTCCTTATGTATGCATTAGTGTACTTGCTTATGAGGCATATCAAGGAACTGATCTTGCTGAAGCTTCATCCAAACCCTGATATCCTCTCTCTCTCTCTCTGTGACTGATTGTACATTATCAGTGGTGCTGCAAGGAGCAAGGAGAGATGGTCACACGGTGAGAGTCTGTCATAAATTTACTACAGGGGGAAGAGGAGGGGAAAAGATGCTCCTTGCTGTTGTCTTTAATTCTCTAAGCTGGTCAACTTGACATTGAGTATAGAACTGGCAAAAAAAAAATCCCAAATAGATTTCCAGTGCTGTATTTTATGATGTTTTTTATCTGAACTGAAAGGCAAAAACTTTCAAGATTTGTCCCAGGTGTTGTGGGTGCTGGGACACACTTGTGTGTAGCGTGACATGTCTGCTGCCCTGTTCAGATGTGGGGTCTCTGAGCACAGCAGTCTGGTGTCTGCTGCTGGCTGCACCTCATGGAGTTACCCTTTTGCATCTGTGCACATGTGGCTGAAACCAGGCCTGTGCAGTTGGATACAGCTTCCATGTGGCCATGGCTGAACCGTGCTTGGGGTGCTTCCTTGATGGTGTGATGCTCAGAGGCTTCTCTGGTGACTCTCGTCAATTATAAGAAAGGGTGTCAGTCGTCTGCACTCGTGAAGCAGTTTTACCTTCTGGGACATCTCTTTATTTGGGATTTGGAGCTGCAGTGGGGAAATCAAAGCAGAATTGCTAGACCTATTTTATTAATTGGCTTGGGAATTTTTCATATTGATAACTTTGAAAACAGAATGATGGGCGTTTGGCACTTCCAAGGAAACTAAAGGAACATGCAACTGAGTCCCTGTAATGTGCACTTTGCACTAATGGAATGCCACCTTCTAGATGATAATGCCCAGGTAATACTGAATAATTTAGTGATAAAGCTTCATTTAGATACTACACAACCAATTTATTTAGTTTTATTGACACTCTCTAGTCTAAGGTTTCTAAACTTAAATGGATTTTTCTAAGGTCTTTTACTAACAGCCAATCAACACTGAAGTATGTGAAGATCTTTGGACTGATACTATCACAAAGCAAGGTATTAGTGAGGGACTTTTTTCTTATTTCCAACTGAAAGCAACATTATTATAACCTTTTCTAATTTTTCAGAAACCTGCAAAGCTACAGTTAGTAGTAGAAGAGCTGTGTAACTATTGCACACAATGTTGTAAAGATTCGTTTTCCTCTTCCGTTATCTGTCAGCTCAAATTAGCAGCCTGTTAGTTTATCTATGATAAATGTACTATATTTAATGCAATGGGAGAGTCCCTTAATGTGAGCACCTAGTATGGTGTCAGCTTAAATCTCCTTCAGCTGATTTAATTAGCTAAGCTCCATGTTAATCAATTTGCAATTAAACTTTCAGACTTGTGCTAGGAAAAAAAAATCCTTCACAAAACAAAAAATTATAATTAGGCCAGTGATAGAAGTGATTTACATGTTTTTTTTTTAGGAAATGTGTTAAACATTTGAATTATTCAACACTAGGTATCTGTAATAGATTTACAGATTTTAATGAGCTTTCCTAATTTGACTTCCCATACTAAATTGTACTCTTTCTTGTGTAGTTGTTAATTGAAGAGAGTTCATTAGCAAAATATATTAAAATATTATCTCTTACTAATAATGGTGCTATTTTTTTTCCATATTCAATTATCTATTACCTCAATGATGCAGAAAAAAGCATCTTTCCTGTGGGCTGAAATTAGTTAACTAGATTACTCATTTATTTGTGAGTAAAAATGGGAATATTTTTACCCTTATTTTCAGAGTTTTCATTTGGATGTGTTCAGGAATATGGGAGGCAGTTGTAGGTGCTTGCTGTTTGTTGTGGCTCTTCCAGCTTTAAGATATTGAGAGCTTTATATTGTTGTATTGAATGATGATTTTATGAGGGAACAGAAGACCTTTCCTGTGATGCTTCTTCCCCAATGCAGCAGAAGCCCCATCTTCTCAAAATCTGCCTTGACTTTCTCAGTGAGAACCTCTGAGCTCTTATTGTAGTAGGTAACATCTAGGGACTACAACATTCATGGAGTGGATTTAGTATTTGTGGGCTTACTGACTTTTAAATCTTAATTCCAGTCTCTACAAATTCCTCCATTGGATGTGTTTTTGCTGAGTTTTGGGTTGGTGTTTATTGTTGTTGTTTGTTTTTTTTTTGTTGCTACCTCTTGAGTGACTTGAATCTGTCATGACTGAAGTATGTGAAGGAAATTCATTACATGGCTTTTACAGAGATTCTTTTATGTTGCTCTTCAGGCATATGGTGTGTAAGTCATACATGTTCACACATAGTCCAGATTAGAAAATGGCCATTTTAAAATGTGAATTATTTGTGGTGTTGGAAAGGTTACTGTTCCTTTAATCTTAAAGTAAATTTTACACTTTTACACTTCTATCAGTTTCACTAGAACTAATTTGAGAAACTTGCTCCCTCTGCAAAGGGATGCAAGACAAACTGCAAAGTCCTTGTGTTGCTTGTATTTATCCTTGCTCATGGAAAGAGGAAATATCAAATTTATTTTAATAATACAGTGCAGCTTTTCCAAGTTCCACTTTGATGTTCCAGGTTAAGCGAACATCTGAAATAATCCAGCCCGTATATTGTTGCAGAAACTTGTCTCAGTAAGTTAGGTAGACTTGTAAACACTCCACGTTTGTAAATAGTACAATAAGCAAAAGAGGTGAGTAAAAGAAAATAACTCATACAAAATAATATAGAGAGGGGAGCAGAATCCTATTTCCTCTGACTGTTCCGCATCCTCTATCTGATGCAACCTGTCCTTTTTTTTGGCCTATGTTTCTTTACCATTAGGGCAGTCTTAATTACCAGGATGTGCTACATGAGGGATGTGAATTAAGGCAAGCTACTTGTGTGGAAAGAGCCCTGATATTTGGAAAGAGCACAACTAAGCATGTGTTAAACTGGGATGTTCCAAGAGATTAAACATATGCTTATTAGTTTGCTGACCTGAGATTTACTGTGAATTGTTTAACTGGGGATTCAAACATAGTTTACAGTCAAAATAAATCCACTTGAGTTTAAAATCTGCATGTACATGTGTAGCAGATTTTTATTTCCATAATGACTCTACATTTTTCTGAAATGTGAAGAAGTAGGATCAGTGTATACAGGTGTGGAAAAAAGTTAATTTGTGAAGCTCATAGAGCTGTACTTGTTTGGGTTTCTTTGCTTTCATTATTATTTCACTAGTATTTTGAATATTACTCCTAAGACTTCTCATAATTTCATATTTCACTGCATCACTCAGAAGATTTCCTCATTTAGGGAGTATTTCTCTGTTTTGTGGTGATTCTAAGTCCAGTGTTCCCTCCATGGTGAGCAGTCTTTCCTTGTGATTGTTTGTGATCTTGGTCACCTCCCATAGATATTTTCTGGTTCTTTTTTCTATTTCCATTTTTTCAGTGAGGTGGAAGAGGAGGTCTTAGGCACATAAATATCCTGGTAATATTAAACAATGCCTGCAAAATAGCTTATTCATACAAATTCAGAGGAAAAGAACAAGAGCTCAGCATTGTTATGAAAAGTAATGAGGCTCCTTTCTGGGCCTTTGCAAGTGTGTGGGTATTTCAGGGCTATCTCTCTTCTCCCCTACTCACACCCCCTTCTTTTTGTTGATTGTGTCATATCTGTTTATTATAACTGAGGACTTTATTACTTAAGATTCTTCCTTTTTTCTGGAACATAATTGTTTTATCTAGTAGGATGGATAAATGGGGAATAGTAGGCTAAAAAAGACTTTATTAATTGAAGCACGGTGGGCCCAAATTGTTAAAAATTCAATCCTGTATTCTTCCTGTACTGACTTTAATAATTATCTGAAGTTATTGTTCCTTCTTATAAATGTCCTGAAGCTACCATGATTACTGAAATTCTTGATCCCATTTGTATAGCATTGAGATTAGATGTCTCCTTCGTTGAGCCCCTAACTTCAAGCTTTATTACAAAAGCCAATATTTTCCTGTCTTTTAAAAAATAAAAATAAAATTACCCAAACTTCTCCAGCAAAATTCTCATCAGCAGAGCTTGCTTCGTTTTATTCCTCGTGTTCTGCTTGAAGTTCAGGAAGAATTTTATTCATTAGAATTACTGACACCTCTGAAATACTGCCAAACCAATCCCAGTTCTTCCCAGTGAAGAGATGTTATGTATTCACAGAATTATGCACATCTTTGCTGTATGAAATGCACATCAACAGTCCCAGTGCCACGTTTACAATATTCATACTCTAATGATTTATTATTTTGAACACTGGTCTTTCAAAAAAGTGCATCCATCTACCAATTCTAAAAGGGCCTGGAAAGTTATTACTTCCTATGTTCTTTTTTTGCTGTCCATCTTTTGCTATTTGTGTGATTGTTTCTTTAAACTGCATGGCTTTTTTTCCCCCAGATTACACAGCATCTTCAGGGTAAAGATTAGAACGTGACTAAGAAACGACCATTTTCTATATTAATTTTGAGGTGAGCTATCTATTTCAAAATAGCTCTTCATTTCAGAAACCTTTTTTCTTCAAATATGTTTGTACCTGTAGCCTCTAGGTGCACAGGAGTTTAGAAAAAGAAAGCCTATTACCTTTAGCAAGAGATTAAATATGTAATCCTAAAGCAGGAAATTAATGAAATCCCCTAAGTTGTTGCTTGACAAAAAAAATCAAAACATGTCTACCTTGCTTCAGCTACTTGTACACTACTTTTCCTTTCTTTAAAATACACTCTGGATGTCAGGTGCTCTTGAGAGTATTTTGTTAAAAGAAGTATTTTTTTTAATAGAATAGTACTACTTTTCAAGGCTACTTTCTTATATTTTGATATGATTTTATTTTTTTTTTTAGACGACCAAAGCCTGCTTTCAAAGCTTTTCTTTAGGCTAGGAGATGAACAAGAAACTCATACCAAGGGGAAACCTCCTGCTATACCACCTCACTGTGGTCCTTCAAAAAGGAGATGGATACTCAAGTATGCTGCAGAGGATCCACCTTCAAGTTTTCTTGAAGGTTATGGGCCAATCAACTTAAAAAAATTAAAAAGGCATACAGAAGATAGTATTTGAGAGAAGAAACAGTTTTCCCCTGAAATTAAGCACTTGGAAAGGACTAAATCCAAGATGAATATAAAGCTGTACCTATTTCAGCAAAACTTAAAGCTCTGCTGGGTGTTCTGGAGTCTGAGATAAATAGGGTCAAAGTACTGAGTGAAAATAGTCCAATTATCAGAGCTATTTCTCTTAAATGCAGATCCATTGCCTTGTTCAGGGGGCATTTTTCTTTCCTTTTTCTCCTGGAATTTACTCTCACTTTTCCACGTTTCATTCACTTAAACATCATCAGGCAAAAAATGTTAGCAAAATTCTGAAACCAAGCCTTTTATAAGAAAAAAATGTTGTTTCCTGCGATTAAAACCACTGACTGAGTAAACTTGCTCTTCTGGAGTTCACGGATACGGAAAAAGAAAATATGAAAAATAAGTGCCCAGGAATTAGAATGTAACTAGTTCTTACATAATGAAAGTGAATCCTGTTCAGTTCTGAACACAGCAATGGCCTGACTGTACAGAATTTGCATTGAGGACACAGGGAACTTCCAGTCCCATTTTTGTTCTCCTCAGGATCCTGATCACATGCTGAGGCAGCTCATATTTGTAACGCTCTTTAGATAGTAACTATATAGGAGAAGCCTGTGGATTTGCTTCAAGTCATCACAGTTTGCTGGTTAAAATAATTTTTTGCCTACACCATGTATTACTTGGATGAGAAAATGATACAATTTAGTCACCAATGCCAGTTTGCCTTTTCTGCACGTTTTCTCAGTTTTTCAGAAGAGCTCACACCTGCATGTTCAGTTATGCTCAGTATGCTGCAGGTACAGTTATAGAGGAGGGGAAAGCTTTTGAATACTGAGAACTAAAAGGAGGGGGGGGAAAGTGGGAAAGTCCCAGATACTGATTCTGAGACTCATCTTGCAGTGGGTAGGAAGGTAGGCTTTCTCCTGTAGTGGGCTTGTGTGCTGAGCTAAAAGCATGGACCATACTCTGTTGTTTATTCTGCTAATAAAAATGACAGTGTTTTTAATGTTTTCTCAAAATGATTTGTTGCCTGCAAATCCTTAACTGAACTTCACTCTCATAGTTTCTTTTCTAGTGAAAAAATAAATTAAAAAAAGGCCAAAAAAAAAAAGGCCTGTCTAGTATTTTGTATCACTCATTGCTGAAACTTTAAACAAAGCTATCACTAAAACCAGAAGATAATGGCTGGAAGCACAAAAAAGTGACATGTTGGTGATTTATCCATCATGCTGTGACATATCTGTTGTGTGCTGTGGCTCAGGACATTGTGCATGCACTGAGACACATCAGTTATTGTTAGAGTAGTTTGATAGGGGATTATTCAATACAGTAATAATGTTTTTATTAGTAATAATATTTTTATCTTACTTAAAATAACAGAGCAAAGTCAGAATAAGGTCCCATTTGTGCTAACTACTGTGCAAACACAAAGTAGTAGCTTCCTTATTTGTCTGCTTCTAAGAGAAATTACAAAAAGAAGGAAAAGAGGCACAGCAACTAGCACAATGGTAATGCCAAAAATCAATTCTACAGTTTTCTTGAATAGGGGATAATTTACTTAAGTGATACAAGAAGTCAGAGACAGTTTAACACAGAAGGAAAGAGAGGTAGAAATGATGTTAGAAATGTAGGGATGTTTTATCTCTGCTTTTATACAAATTATTCTGGATAACAGTGAAGTCTTCCTAGAGCTGTTCATGCAAAACAAAGCCAGCATTTTTCTAACAAAGAAATTTTACTAGGTCCAGGGAAGCTTGTGACACTGCTATAATGTCTTGCCTGTATAAAACTTTTAATCTATATTGATTTAATGGAAAAGCAACTGGAAGTCTTAACTGTACTACTTATGTTTAAAATAGCTACCACACAAACCATAGCCAAAGACAACTGGCAAATGATATTCAGCTATTTCTCTCACTTGTCTTGCTTTTGATTTTCTTCTCAGATATTAGAACATGAAGAAGGGAACGGAGGTCCTAGTTCTGAATTGAGGACATGCTCTAAGTTCAAGGCTGGATTGAGGCAGTAAGAATATCCTAGAAAAAGCAGTTAGCCTGGTTTGCTTCGGTGTTGATTGGAAAGAGTGTGGAGAACAGCCCAATCTTCCTGATCGTGTGTCTGTATCTACTAGGTAGGACCAAATTGCAGCTACCACCTGAGGTCACATAAATAAGCAAACACTTACCAGATGGTAAGTTTTGGCTATTACTGAACCTTGCTGTAAGTCAATGAGACAGAAAATGATTTCACTCTTCTGAACTGTACCCTGGTAACATCTCTGCCATTTTTCTCCTCACTTCTTGAAAGTGCAGCTCTTGACAACCTGAATATACTCACAAAATGAGACCCAGTGTAATGTAAAAACCAAAGTGAAACAAAACAAAAAACAAACCCGGAAGGAAACAATCAAGAGAACCTGAGGGAAAATTAATGCACAAATTTGCTATGTGATGAAGTAGTGCTGAGGTTTCTAGGAAAACTTTGGAACTTGTTGTTTGAGGGGCAGGGCTGCTGATGAGGGTGCAGAGCATTAGAAGCCAAGGTCCTTCTGTTTGTACCGTGTCAGTATGGATGTATGAGATCTGAATTCAGAGCTTACCTGGCTGTAGGGATGTAGGCAAACCTTTTGAAGTCTTGTGTGCTGTGTGTTTGCTTCTGCTCCAGAGGACTAGTAGCCTGCTGTTTTACCCTTGGAAGGCGAGGGAATTTGTGCTCTCATATTGGCTTTGATGGATCTTTTTCTGCATGCTAGGGTCTAATTTTCTGGCCGGGTTCTTCTAGATACCTCACGCGCAGAAGTGTATTGTTCAATATTGCTTATGTGAAGTTATTTTATATTGCACATGAATTTTGGTTTAGCAGAACAATACACCAATATTCTGGAATCACAATACAGATGTAAGCTGCATGTAGCAAAATATAGCAATTTCTAGATATCGATTGATGATAATTAGCAATGTAATCTCCATAACCAGTTTGTATAATATGCTCACTGTCATGGTGCTGCCTCCCCAGTCACAATGAAGGAGTACATGGGTTGAAACCAACTCAAGTTTGTTGCACTTTTTGAAGTGCTTTGTTAGTTTCTTAGTTTATATACTCTGTGTTGAACTGAGCTGTGTATTTTTTTCCCTGTGTACTGCTTTGGTTAACTCAGGGAGGCATTCGCACTCCTAATGAGCTCAGGGAGAAACGTTTATGCCACTAGGTATCCAATCAGCTGTGACGTAGTCAGTTGATCCACTCAAATGTTCATGTTGTTCTATCTAAACCAAAAAGCCACTCCCTGGTCCTCTTCATGCTATGCTAGCTCTCTTTGCACCACTTGTGCTCAGCCATACCCTGTAGTATTGCCCAAGTTTCATGGGTGCATCACCCTTGCCTGTCTCCTCTGGGCCTTCACCCACTGCAGGGGTTTCTTGGCCAGTCACACTGTTGTCTTGCAGCAAAGGGAAATTCTGCTTTCATTTATATGGTTAATAATAAAGATTAGATCAAGCACTAGTGGTAAAATTTGATTTGAAATTGCCCTCGACTGTAACATCATCTAAATTATTTGAGCCATGAAAAGCACAGCCCTTTGCTCCTCTAAATTATATTAATGTAACTGAAAAAAAGGTATTAATTTTCTCAAAAGGCTTAAAAACCGATTTTCCTTTGTACTTTATATACTTAATGTATCTCAATTATCTGTTAGTACTGTTTTGAATTTGCTTATAATATTCAAAATGGACTAGGTATTGTGTAATTAAATTATTTTCCCATCTCTTTGAAGAAGGTTAAACTTAGACGATAATAGAATTTTTCCAAACTGTTCAGGAAAAAAAAGTTCCTAAAATGTTGCAATGAATTGTAGGCAAGAGTGTAAATTTAAGTTTGCAACACTGACATACTGTTCAATTTTTTTTTCCACTAATTGTGGTAAATGGCACTGGGAAAACATTGAAGAGGTGCCTTGAAGTGGTTGCTGCTTTCATGGTGCAAAACATTTTAAGGAAATTATTTGTGCAATATTAGTTGTGCAGTCAGTTCTAGGCCTGTTCCATCCAAGTGGCTTCTGCAGATGAGAAGACTCTGGTTCTCCTGGAGTTTCATGTATTTTGGGGGAAGTTTTCTAGTAGTACTCGGAGACCACGTACCTCAAGAGAGCAAACACTTCTGAGCACATTTCCCCATTCGTATTCCCTCCCACACTGGTGGCTGGCCTTATATGACGTCAGACTTTTTATTATCTGCACTTTTGCTGGAATAGCTTGGAATTGTGAATGGAAGCATGTCGTGTTGGGGTAAAGGTTAGGCACAGTTTAGCCATCACTGGTACAGAAGTTACAGTAGAACAGCAAGTTGCCAAAGTAGTGTACCAATAGAAGACACTACTTTAGGCTTTGTTGCATGTTGTTGGATTTTTTTCTCTGTATTTTTAAACACACCTTTCATGAAGACTCGAGCTTTTTAAATCATTCCTCTGTTCCTGTATTTTTTTCCTGTTATCAAACACTGAAACAGGCTGTCCAGGGAAGTGTGGAGTCATCATCCCTGGAGATACTTAAAAGGTGTGTTAGATGTGGTGCTTAAGGACATAGCTCTTTCTCTCCTTCCATAGTATTCCCACTGTTTCATGACCTCTCAGTATTCTCTCTGGTAAAAATTGCTGTACTTTTCTGGGGACATGTAGGTCACTTTACCATCCAGTGCCATGCTGTGTAGTCTTGGCACCAGGGCCGTATCCTTTTGACATACCTGGGTACTACACGTTCTGTGTCTGAGGACTCAAGAGAATGTTGTTACTGGTTTACAGACAGGTACCTGAGCAGGCTTCCAGCCTATAGGTCAAAAGGCTTGGACAATCCCATTCTAGAGCAATATAACCAAAAAACTCTTTCTTTTATAAAGTATCAGATAATGGGCATGTGTATATTTGCATATTGATTCCTATATGAACTGTTATGAAATATGGTGGAGGGGGACACCTTGTCTGAGTTTGAAAGGAACACTGAGGTGTCTCCTACTTTTGCAGTATTTTTATTCATACCAATCAAACACAAACCATTTAAATCTGAAAATTTGCCAGAAAATGCACACAAGAGTAATTATTATGCATGAGAGCATAGAAAAAGTCAGACCTTCCTCCCTAATTTTGTTGATTTGGCTCTAAAACATATGAACACTCATGTTGAGCAAGAGTGTGTTTAATGCCTGGGATTTGCATACACTGGGCAGCTCAGCATTTCTGTTTTAGTTTAGTTGCCATTTCTGGAGTGAAAATAAGTCAATCTAGACTAATTGAACTAAAAAGTGTCATGAAATGCAGAATCAGAAATGCCTAATTTTTTGCTTCAGTATTTTTTTAGCAAAATGAGAAGCTTCATTCAGGTGAGATTAGCATGTAATAGATGTGGTTTCCTTGGGAAAAGAGGTATGATGTTTGGGGTTTTTTTATTATTTATAAGCACTATTCTGCCATTAACTCATTTAGCTACCCAGCTAGAACTATTAATTTCAGGATAGTTGAGAGCAGCAGAGTGAAGGAAATGTCTCATTTTACCTGTTGATGCTAGTATTACACTTTAGGTGTTACATTCTGAAAGAGACTGCAGTTATTTAGTTTTAAATGAATTGGAGAAAAAATGTCTACCATCTTTAGCAGTTCTGCTGCTGCACATGGCTCCTAGGCCCTGCTTGAAATAATTGTATGTGAAATGGGTTAAAAACTAAAAGGAGAACAGCAAAATCTTCTCTGTAGGTCATATATAAGGTTGATAGCTTCTGTGCTGGAAGGAAGACAATGCTGCCATGCTTGGACAAACATTATTCTTCCTGTGTTTATTGACTGAGATAAAACTAATTATGAACTCCTCAGGTAAGGAATTTTAAGTGAATAATCTATCCAGATGATAGATTATTGTAATAATATATCTATTTTTACACTTTTTTATGGTTGTATGTATTTGTAGGAGTAATGGTAAAAGTTCTATAAAAAAGAACTGGTATTTCAGGAAAGAGGTTTTTTTACTTCTACAGTGCAATGAAGTGGAAAAGCCATGGAGAAGAAAATGTCTGGATCTTGTATTAGTTAGAAAACTCAAATCTTTGGTTTCTTTTCTGAATGCTTTCTTGGGTGGGGTTAATTTTCATTGTAGTCTCTTACTGAAAATGAAGAAAGAATTGGAGACAAAGTAAATGTGTGGAAAAGGAAAGATTTGTCACATCTGTGACTAATGGGCCTTACATATAGCCATATTAGCCACAGCTCTTGGGTTTTGTGTCAGCTCAAAGTATAAATCCAGGCTGATTAAAAAGCATGGATAGTCTCCTTGTACAGGTGTGTAACTGATTTATTTAGAGTGTATTCAAAAATGTATTGCTGATTTCAGAAGCATTAAGAAAGGAATAATGTAAACTAGTAAATGATGCAACTGTGTTTGTGCTGTGGCAGTTCATAATACAGGAGTGAGCTAAGAGCCAAAATGATTAACTCTCAAAGCAGTCCTAGTTTGTACTGACTCGTTTTTGTTAATGCAAGTAATTAAATGCTAGCTAATGGATGCAGTAGCTGCATTTTAGATACAAAAATAAATAAAGCAGGAACTATGTCTGTTATTGACAACCACATTGCTGGAAGAATATGGACTTGTGCCTAACATGTGCTTCTTTTTTCTAATTGATGAAAAATTGGACATGATGATTTCTTAGATTTATGTATCTGGGAAAAATACAAAATGCTTCAATAAAAATGGAGAACTGACAAAGGCTCAAGTGCATGTTAGCAGTAAATGTGAAAACTATAGGGATTTGTGAGCCTCTGAAACTTACAACCTTTTGGGGGATTCATTGTGGTGGTACTTGGAAATGCTTGTTTAAAACCAAGAAAAAAAACCACAGAAGCAAAAAAAACCCAACAAACAACAACCCTCAAAAAAGGAAGTTGATGACATTTATATTCTAAAGCAACTTTACTGTGTATCTGTTACATTTCTGTATAATAGCAAAAATTTAACTCTGCAGAGGACATATCAGTTAGGAAAGCAATGTCTTTACGACACCTAGAGCCATCTGCTATTTAACGAAAAATAGAAACTTCCTGAGGAATCATCCACATTGTATTTTTAGAGTTTATTTTTCAGAGTGGCACAAGACTAGGAAACTAGAACCAAGCTTCCAGGCTGTAGGATCTATTTGTGGAAATGTATGTGTTTAGGTATATACAAGCTCTAAGATAATCAAATTACTTAGGAGTTAAATTCTCAATGCACTTTGCCTTGTAGACATTTAGTATTTTTTTAAATAATACAAGTATCCTTTCTATAGGAGGTTTAAGATGAATATCAGGAAAAATTTTTTTACTGTAAGAGTGACAGAGCACTGGAACAGGCTGCCCAGAGAGGTTGTGGAGTCTCCTTCGCTGGAGACATTCAAAACCCGCCTGGACGCCTTCCTGTGTGATGTGCTCTAGGTGACCCTGCTCTGGCAGGGGGGTTGGACTAGATGATCTTTCGAGGTCCCTTCCAACCCCTAGGATTCTATGATTCTATGATTCTATGATTCTTTGTTTATAATACAGTTGCAGGAAGTTTCAGCCTGAATTCATACACCTTTCTAATTTGTCAGATCACAGTAGATTTTTATTTGCTTCTAGAGTTGACTTCTAGAGTGTCAGGATGTTGGTTGTGTCCTGAGTAAGAGGTACTAACGAGCTTGAACATAACCTTGGGGGAAAGAGCTTGAGAGTGTGCTACAGATCAGGAACGTGCTTGTTGAGCCTTTTAGGTAAGGGTCATGGTGCATAAATAGCTCCAGATATAATTAGCACACCTTTGCTTCCCTAAGAGGAGGAAGTAGCAGCAGAGTGAAGTAACATGGTTGATTGTGTGATGTAAGGCTTGGTCTGGTAATGTTGTCACTGGCTGAACTGTTAAAGAAAAAGGTACTTGAATCATGTAACAGTTGTCCTATATATCCTGTCTTTTGAGACTTGGTGTGGAGTGTTAGGCTGGATAGCAGTGGAAGCATGTGAGGATGTAGAACATTATCTCTAGGAAAAAAAATAATTAGAAATTAAAATCAATAACCCTAGTTATGTGCATCTGCAATTTGTTTCTCTATATATGTTAGAATTATTTTAGGATTTTTCATACTATTGTGAATAGTTGCAAATGCTTTGTGGAAGGAAGACTTTCTCCCTCAAGTTCTTATGATTTTGTAATTGTTAAAGAGAATAAGGAGTAGTATGCATCTGGAGAAAGATTTGGTCCAGCACAAAACCTCTTATTTGGAAATAGAGATTACCTTACTTGAGGGGTTTGAATAGTGAGAATGATATTTGCAGTAAACAATGTGATTTTCTTAAACCCTTTTTCAAAGAGGCATACTGAGCCAAAGCAGACCTCTGTCAAAGTTAACTTAGTGTTTGGTGGCGCTTTCATCTGGGAGCAAGCAAAGTCACTTAAAACATGCATGGAATTTTTGACTTCTTGAAAGTCAATGATCCATTGAAATAGGTGAATGAACAATTTCTCTGAAGAATTACTTAGTGTGTCTGTATCACGAAGGAAGAAAAGATATTGTCATTATTATTTGAATAATATGGAATAAATTAATGCATTGATTTTAAAACACTGTGTATTATAGGTGATAACTGCAGGCAATTATATGAGCATGGTTGGCTTATATTTGCAGTGAAGTCAGTCATTGATGCAAAACCATTTTCAAATGACCAAGGACTGGCCTTTTCTGTATGTGTTTCCTTCTGCCAAGTGTTTCAGAAAGAATAATGTATCCTCTGTTAACTGACTTGTCATATTCAAGAAAGTGTAAATTACTTTTTCCCTGTCCAAAGAGGAAAAGTGCCAAAGATTTTTTCAGGTTTTTCTGCAAAATTACTTGTTTCTTTTAAATGAGGAAAGTTTTAACTTTTTGGGTTTTTTTCCCCCCTCCTTTCCTTAGGTATCTAATTGCTTTCTTTGCCTGTATTTGTGTTTCATATCCTAGCTCTGGGTTTTTAGGGTTTTCTTTCATAGAAATGAAAAAACAAGAAATCATGTGTAGATCTCCTCATGTCAATAAACTAGGCTCCTACTGCAATAGAAATAAAATTTTAATAAAGTGTTTAAAGCCTCTTTCACTTGTCTTTTGTGAAAGTATATCTGCTGAATGAAATAATGCCTGAAAGGGAGATGAGTGTAGGAACCCTTGTAGGGTTGGGCACTGAAATTTATGGAGGAAGGAACACATACTGAGTTCTGCTTTAAACACTGCATCTGTGTGGAAAAAAAAGAGGGTACGTGTCAGTAGAAAATCCCTTGAAATTTTATTGAGATGCTGTGATTAATTTTATTAAATCCTACAAAAGCTAATAAAATCTTAATATCATCCTGAGAGTCTTTACAGAATCACAGAGTGGCTGAGGCTGGAAGGGACCTCTGATGATGGTTGTAGTCCAACCTTCTGCTCCAAGCAAGGTCAACTGGAGCAGGATGCTCAGGATTGATGTAAATATCTCCAAGGGTGGAGATTCCACAAGCTCTCTGGCAACTTGATCTCTTTCATAAGCTTTTGTTTATGTTCAGTTGAAATTTCTGGTATTTGAGCCTGTGCCTGTTGCCACTTGTCCTATCACTGAAAACCAATGGGATGAGTGTGGCTCTGTCTTCTTCACACCTTTCCATCAGATATTTTTTCATATTGTTAGGAGAAGCCTTCTCCAGGATAGACAGTCCCAGCTCTCTCAGCTTCTCCTTCTGCCAGATGCTCCAATCCAGTGGAACCCTTCTCTGGATGTATTCTAGTGTATCCATGTCACTCCTTTACTGGGGAGCCCTGAACTGGACCCAGCACTCCAGCTGCATTTCACCAGTGCTGAATAGCATCATCCTGTTGGGAATGCTCTTCCTAATGTAGCCCAGGATTTCAGAGCCCAAGATAACATTACCCATCCTTGTCTCAAGGGCTCATTGGTGGCTCGTGATCAACATTTGGTGTTGATCAGGACTCCCAGGTCTTGTTCTGCAAAGCTGCTTCCCAGCTGGCTGCTTTTCAACCTTCACATAGCTTTCTTTCCCTCGCTTTTGCCTAAGGATAATTTGAATATGCTATGAGATTATTAATCTAAAGTATTGCTTATCACATGATTCTCTATTCAGAGCCATGCAGATTTCTTTGCAGAACTGATGACATTTGCTTTGAGTTACCCATAACTGTCAGTTCTGCAAATCAGCCTCATAAGAAAAATAGGGCAAATGTGAAATTCATCAGCAAGTCTTACAAGGAGTCTGGAATTGTGAAAGGAAGTTGAAGTCTTATTACATTATCTCCAATGTTAAGGCCACTGACTGAATTTCTAGATTATTTTTACGTGTAATAAATCTGGTTGACTCTTCAATTATAGGAAACGTGTTCAGAAAACATTTCTAATTTCTTCTAAAATCTTTCTTCAAAATAATAATTTAAATCTATTTTCTTGCTGTAATTGCCATGTAGTTGCTGACCTATATTCTTCCTAGTAAGTGAAACATGATTCCTGCAAAGGGCTGAAATAATACTAAATCTCATTTTAGTCAGCATTAATAAACATGTGTTGTATGTGGCTCTTGTTAGAGATGCAGCTTTTAATAGGGCATCTGATGACTGTCAGCATTGATTAGCTCCTTAGCAGGGTCTTGTAAGGCACTTAATTGGTATCTGGGAATCCTGAAGTCTTTGTCTTCATACTTTTATGCCTGCCCTCAGCACGTGTTCTTTACTAGGTCTTGTCGTATTGTTTCCTCTTTTCACCTCTTTTTTGGAGGATCAAAGAAGATCCCATCCAAAGTTTGTTCTGGAACTTCTAACCACCCTTTTTTTTTTCTGACTATCATCAGTATATTATCATGCACAATTGGATTTAAATATATATCTGTATAAAATACTATTATATAAGTATCTCAATTACATTTGGATACTTTCTTAATTTATAGTGCTTTCTTTAGGGAATGCACTTAATAAAAAGTGCATTTCAATTCTTAACTCAGTATAAGGAAGAAATTAAGTCAGATGCCAATGAATTAGTTGTTCTTTGAAAAAAGTAGCTAAGTATGTTTGTTTAGTTTTTGACCTCTTCTGCACTTGCTGCAACTATTGCTAGGTTATGACTGCAGTGACACTGATAATGAGTGTTGTGTATTGACATAAAAAGAAATGTTAATTGCTAATTTTAAATGGTTGCTTTAATTTTTAATGAGTGGAATAATTATACCCTCAATCTAGAGCTGATCATCGTTAAGTATATACACATACAGGAAATTAAAAAACAAAACAAAAAAACAACAACAAAGTCCATGGATCTGAGCATCTGCTTGTGTCACCTTGCAGTTTCTTCTAAAATTCTGGCAAGAAGTTCTGGATGATTCTAACTCTTACTAACATAGCAAGGTAAAAATCATGAGGTGCACAAAATCCCATGTTGTTGGTGGTGGTTCCTTCAGAGGAGGAAGCATCTACCTGAACAGCTATGTAGAATGAAATAATTGTAATAATCACTATTATTTTGATTCAGATGTTCTAATCCATTTATTTCTGTATTTTTGTCAGTCATTGAACTTTCAGGCACATCATAAAATGTGAGAGGAACAGAATGATGTAAATAGAAGCTTGCAGAGTAAAAGTAGAGTAAAAGATCACTTTTGTGCTCTATAAAACACTTTTTTTCTTAAAAGAAACAATATTCAACTACTCTAAACCAATGCTGTCTTTTTCTCCAGCTTTGATTGTGAAGGGAGGTGAAATTTATAGAATAAGCAGCCATGAATTGTATCTCTTGTAAATAAATGGATCAGATATGATCTTGCTGACAGATTCTGGTGGAATAAATGGGCACCGGGGGTGGGGCTGGAAATCAGGAGGAATCTTAATTTCCTTCTGTATTTTGAAGGATTTTGTCTTTCAGAGAACCTCTTCCTGTCCTTTCCATGCCCTTGTCAGAAGAAGAAGAAAGAAGAAAAATAATAATAATAGAGCTAGGTTATCTTGAGACTTCAAAATAATGTATTTTAGGCTTAACCATTACATACTTAATTGAAGCTGATGTTGCCTTGGTTACAAGATGACATGAAGGAGCTTAACCCGGTGCCTCTTAGTGCTTTTACTGGTGGTGAGGGACATGGCTTCACTTTGCTTCACTCTCTATAACTTCTCTTGAACCTCCATGAATGGAACTAGCAAAATGCACATGATCAGCTGAATTGTATTTCTTCTTCTTCAGGGAGACTTTGTGTGCATATGTTCAAACAAATAGCAAACCAGTGTTTCATTAATATTTGTTAAACTCTTCCTACTTTTTCTGGGCTTATTTGACAGGGTTTGGATGCAAGGGTTTTGCAGGACTGCCCTGAATGGGAGGAGGCCACATAACTCCTGTGTTCAGCTTTTGCTAGTTTGTTATCTCCAAGACTGATGTGAACATCCTATTACATGTCACTGCTGCAGCCTGTTAGGGCAGTATGTGGTGTCCCTTTTCAGGAAGCTTTAAGGAAGAGGGACCAGAAGATGCTCTTGAAGACATGAAGGAGATGGTCTTGGAAGTTCACTGTGCTGTTGTAAAGTTGGCTGGAAATGTGGTCTTGGAAGAAGGTGTTCAGTGCCAGAGTGGGGCACTTCTAAAGTGGTTATAGCCGTTGTCATCCAGACTAGAGCAGGGACACCCTAAAGGCATGGCCACCTGTGGACCATGCATACCAGAGCAGGGACACCCCTATGTGACTTAATCCCATGGAGGACTGATGGTAGAGCAGAGAGAATGCATCAAGAAGCAAAGAGCAGCAGAGGCAAACTGCTCTGCACTGTGCCCAATCTCCTGAGGTGCCTGGGATGGCTTAAGAACAACCTGTCATGCACGTAAAGAAAGTTGAGGTGTGGGGGGAAAGAAGGTGTTTGGTGTAGGCTGAGTGTGGGGAAAAAGAAGGAAGAATATTTACTGATGTAGTTGAACGTTGCTGTTGATTTACAATAAATTTAAGTAAAAATTACCTAAGGGGAGACAGTTTTGTCTATTACAGCTCCTAGCAAAAGAAACAGCAAGTCGTCGATTCAGTTACTTCTGAAGTGGAGTTCCCAGATTCTCTGCTGAACATGGAGGTATTCCTGACTTAACCTTATATGTAAGCAAGAAAATTATTGATGTTATGGTATGTTTGAGAGTTGTAGAAATGAAAAGCCAATTTCAAGGTCAAGCTTTCCATTTGATTTCTGATTCTATTTATTTAACCTGAAGAAAACTCATGAGAGGTAAAACATTTGACTTCTGATGTGAGTTTTGAAAGGGGTGATACATTTATACTCACAAAACCATTCACTATAAAGGGCAGCTGCCAAAAAACTATTATATAGTGAAATCAGGTTTAAAAGGAAGATCTGGAGTACAAATCCAAGATCCCAGTCCAGTTAAATGCTAAATGACAAGTGTCCTTGAAATCAGTGGGGTTTTCAGCCAAGCCACTTTTCTGGAAGCTCTTCATTTCTGTGATGAAGCACAAATGTGTGAAGTGATGCACAAAAGTACAAAAAAATAAACTGTGCAAATCAATCTTTTCTGTTCAATGTGTAATATTTTTATGTTGTGCCTGCATTTTTATTCTTGCATTATAGTAAGTGTCAATAAAGACACTGAATTTTTTTCCAATTATTTTTTTAATTCAAAATGAGGTATTTTGCAGGAATTCATCTTTTGTTTCAGAATTGCAAACTGCAGCTGAAAGAAGTATTTGTAGCTAATAGGAAAGTCAGTCAGATTTACCTGACAGATGCTGTTCCTCTTGCCACTGAAAAAGTACTATGTGCATTCAGTATTTAGTAGAAAATGAAGATTAAAAAGGGAGATAGATGATTCTTTAAATATATGTTTTTAAGTCATCACTAGAATGGAGATGTTTTTTGTTACCTTTACAGATCTATTACAGAGTAATTGATAAATCTGCTCTCTCCTTAGTTCAGAGTTTAGGTATGCCATAGAAATCGGCTGTATTTCAGTAAAATTTGTGCTTTTCTTGATCATTCTAAGTGCTGAGTATGACTTCCATTTTAGTGGTGCTTGCCATTGTCTTTCTTAGATCTTGCTTCATTTTAACTTGGAAACAAACAGATACCGTTGTTGTCAGAGACTGAGATAATACTACCTACATTTCTTTCTGCTGCCAATCTAGAGTTCTACGTTGGAAAAAAAAAAAATATTGATGTGGATTTATATTTCATACTTTTGTCCCCACCATAATTGCTTGATCTTAAAACAGGTTTATAGATTCATAATTTGCATAGTATCATGTTAGTCTCCATGATTATGTTTGCTATTTCTCTGAAGGCACGATTCATGACTATGGAAATGACAACACAGTCTGTTTTCAAGCTAATTGCTTTATGGAAAATAAAGATAAGTTCCTTGAGGTTTCATATTAGATGTTGATCTATGTTGGCCCAGTGTAACTGGAATATAATTATAACAGTTATAAAAATACAATTTGTACCTTTGGAGATCAGCTGCTTGACTGTCAGGAACCTGCCAGATGACAACATCTGGAGTAAGTTTATATACAAAGTATTAGATAACCACGATCTGAGTCACTAAAGGATAGATTACAGCATCAAACATTAGCTTTTGTGCCTTTCAGCGTAAGTCTAATTATAATAAATTCCTAGCTTCTGCATTTGTATTTTCTCTTCAGCTGCTGGAACCCTGAGGACAACTCATTTCTGTATCCCTCGGTAGCCTTATTTGCCTTCCTTAGTGAGCTGTGGAGCAGAACATGTGCATAAACTGAGTAAAACGAAAAGAGCAGAAAACCTGCCTAGTGTAGTACTACATCATCCATCAGGCTTTGAATGTATCTTTGGGAATGACAGCAGCATTGCACACTGGGGATTAGAAAAATAAAATGGACCATGTTTGCTAAAAAGAGCCAGACATTGCATTTTTTTTTTTTTTTTTTAAATGAGGGTTCATCTTTCTTTCTTCCATGGTGTTCACATCTGGGATTTGTCTGGGTACTCACAGTTCTGCTCCACTGGTATGTAAAGAGAGGAGCTACAAAAAGGTCCTGGGGCCTTGGGATTCCACTTTGTGTATGGACCATCCTTCCGTGTCCTCTGATGACGATACCTTTCCTACTGTTTGGCAGTTTTCTACTTTCAGAGAAAGCAAGAAAGCACTTGAAAAGAGGCTAGGGAAGCTCCGTGGGTGGACTGACTTGGCACAGGCTGCTTCATTGGATTTAGACTACTGTGGAGGTCCTGTGAGTTTAATATAAAAAAAAAAGAAAAAAAAAAAAAAGAAAAAAAAAGTATACTGTAAACTTAAGAAGAGATTTTAAAGCCAGGGATAACTTCTGTCTTGCATTGGATCTACATATGGCAGAGCAAATGAAGTTTGCTCTTGGAATTTGCTTCATTAAACAAAAGCAATTCCTACAAAAGATATTCTATGCTAAGGTTTCACAGTGAAAGCCATCACGTCCAGATGCTTCTTTTTTCCACTCAGTTTCTTCTGTTTAATGTAAATATTCTTCATGCTGTTCTAATTAGAAACCTACACTCCAGAAGGTAAATAAGATAGCTTTGCCAAAGATAGCTTAAGCGCAAGCTGTAAACAGGCTTTACAGGGCAAAGCTTAAACATGTAGAGGAGGATATTGCAGTTGTCAGGGAGAGTTTCAGTTAACTAGACAACTAGATTGGTTTTTGCTAGAAAGAATTTAAAATGTAGCTCCCCAACCCCCTCCACCTCCTGTATTTTTCTTTTCTCTTTCCTCTGAACTGTTTTGCTGAAGAACCTTAGCTTGGCAGGTTATTTCAGATTATACAATAGAAAATGAACCATGAATGATGAATTAGACATCAGTTTTTGAACACCCAGGGTCCAATGATCATAATTTCTTCAGTCTGGCTATATTAAAAATAGTAGTATAAAAATACTAGACTATATTAACTTAATACTGGACTTTAAAAAACAGACTCTAATGTGAATGATAATGGATGAGAATTTAATATATCTGTGGAAACTGGCAGTAGGGAACTATTCAATGATGTCTCAGGGAAGTATATAAGCTTTCTGGTTACAATATTGAAGAAAAGGTTATAAGACATGGAAAAAAATACACATGAACTTAAAATAGAAGTAAACCCCTTACAGCTGTCCTTCACCCCTTCTGTAATCCTTGGATTTGTGATACTAGCCAAAGGTACCTTGAAAGTGCTAAGCTATGAAAATTTGATAATAGTGAATCCCTTTGGTAGAGTGTTAACTTAAAAATCCTAGTATATCACTGGGAGCAGAGTGCTTATGAAATCAGTCAGCCCTTCCTTCCCCAAACAAGTCTGTGTTGTATAAATTGTGTTGGAGGAGCTGCCTGAGAAACCACATGGGAGGGATTCATTCAGTGACTTTTATAGAAGGTGAAGATATTATTTTATGGCCATTTCTGAACTACACTAAAATCCAGGTTGCAGATCTTATGACAGACATCAGCTTCAAATATTGTTCTCCTGTAGGTGTTAACTAATGAAACAGAGCAATTTGCTTTCTAATTTGTAGATCTGTGTATGCAATATTTGCTTTTGAGCTTAAAAACTTTCTTTCCTAGTGTAGGAGATAACTATATTTCACTGGGAAGCCAACAGAAGCTGGAGGTGTCCCAGAAACTGAAATCCACAAAGTAAAAATACTGGGTTTTATTTGGTTCTTTCTCAGAATCCTCTTGTCTGTCAGGAATAAAGGACTGCCTAGAGTATCTTCAGTAGGGAGCCCTTCAGTGCCTTCAAAATTTGGGAATAAAGTAATTAAAAAAATAAAGTTGAGGAGAAGATGGATAAAAAAGTAATAATCAGATTGAATTGTCTTTTCAACTCATTATCAGTATTTTATTATTTCACATGGGTTTGTCAAGTTTATCATAGTAATGATGGGTTAAAAAAAAAAAGACCAACTGACCCCAAAAAGCAGCACGTACAAAGAAACTGGCTGCAGTTAAGGAGGAATTCTTGCTTCAGGCTTATAAGCCTAGACTGACACTAGGCTGCAAACAGAAAATAATTGACTGCTCCCAGTCCATCTGTCCTTTCTCCTGCTTAGTTTTTTATAGCTCAGCCTGAGAGGTGAACTCGTTTGAAAAGAACCTAAAAAATTACTTACCTTGAACAAAGAACTTCTTGTCAAGTTGAGCGTGTGCCTGCAGACAAGCAGGAGTGCTGCTGCCTGCAGCAGAGCTGTGCTGTCTTATGCTGGTGGGTAATCTCACCTTAGGGCTGATGTAAAACACTAGCACAAAATGCCAGAACCATCATTCTCTTAGCAGTATGCCTCGTGAGGGTCCTGAGGAGGAATTAGTGTTACTACTACAGTTGTTTCTCAAAGCAGAGGTAGGGTCCTGCATACCAGTACCCGCTGCCATTTTAACAAATGTGCTTGTAGGCAGCTAAGACTTCTTTCTTCTTTCCTCAGAAGTAGATCCTCACGATCTACTACAAGCTGCCTCTTGATTTCATACACCTTATTCCCCAGTCTTGCTTGCCTAGAGAAAGAAAGGCAATAAGCCCAAATATTTATCAACCAAAAAGTGGCATTTGTTTTTCTTACCCTAAAGGTACATTGGACTCCTGGCATTAACATGTGCAATACAGCAAATGTGTCAAAACAAAGCAAACGATCTCGAGAGCCAGGAAGGAAACTCTCCCACCTTTCTAGGGTTTGGGTTTTGTTGTGGGTTTTTTATTACTAATAAGATGTATTAAGTATCTCATATTTTTTAAGCAAAACCTTTTGAATATGGGTTAAACGTGCTGAGGTAGAATGAATAATTATTTTTTATCCATTAGACAAACAAAACCATGCAAATACATTCTGTGTCATTTTTCCTAACCTCCCTCTATCCAAAGTGACAAAATACAAAATTCAAAAATTCAGTGTTTGCTGTGTTATACAGGCTGTGGATTTGTGCTACCTTTATAATTTAATATATAAAACATTAAGCTAATGAGTTGTTCCAAAAAGTGAGAAGGTGGAGTACCCATCAGTCCCATTTATTTACAGCTGGTTTACTTTGTCTAAAATAGACTAAGGCATTGAGAATGGTTTTATCTATTTTTGAAAGAATTATTCAACTGAGGGATGGCATTTTTGTACTCCTATCAAGATAGATATATAATTCTCTATAAAATGTGAACAACATCAGCAAGAACTGCTGTGTCACACCTACATGCTTTAAAATCTGGTGGCTTTACAATGTTGTAGGAGATAAAAGCTTAAGTAGCTGAGAATATGAACCAAACTCTTCTACACACTAGCAACCAGGCTGTTAAAGATGGGGATGAAGCTGTTCCTTCTTTATTGTCATAAATTCATTGCTCCTTTTTCCTTCCAGCAAGAGCCACTTCTTGAATCAGGTCAAATAATACAAAAATTGATATTATTAAAACTGCATCATTTATTATTGTGCTCTCCCTCCTGCTTGAAATAAAGATCTAGATAACTTTAGAAGATGATCTACTGAGTATGTAGTTCTGTCTGGAAAATTTCTAGTGATCCAACATGACAGAATGTTGCATCAGTCCCTGGTTTCATATGCACATGCAGCTCTAATAATAGTGGGAATTACTTTAGTAACAATAAGACCATTTAAGATACAAATAGTTAGAAATTAGTAGTTCCTTTAAGAAGGGACATTACGATTTAACAGGCTGTGTAAGGAAATCAAGTGAAATGCTGTGTTATTTTTGGGTGCATCAAGTCAGACCTGCGTAGCTGATAGAGGAAGGCACAATTCTAATGACTCTTTCATGTCACAAAGTGCCAGTAGGAAAAAGTGAATGAATATTAAAATTGCTACAAAAGAAACATAAGCATAAGAATTCAAAAGTTTCATTTATAATACAACCAGAAGACAGCATGACGAGCAGTAATCATGCAGTGTCTGTGTAATTCTTGGTGAGTTTGCTCAGAAGTTTGTGTCATAAACACTCAGTGTTAGGCTACCAAACATTTGGATCTGTTTCACTGAAGTAGATTTCAAAAGGTACTGTCCTTTCTAGTGTACAAGGTGATTAGATAAGGTTCTATTTGTCTAATTTTGTTACTGGAGAGCTGGAAAAATACAGGGTTTTATATATATAGCATGATTTCTGTAGAACTCTATTAAATATTTAGAATCCTGTTGCTCTTACTGTGCTGAATTATTGGGGAATTTTCCTATGTGAATGGAAGCTCTTAACTTCAAAGACTTTCAACTGTAACAATTGCCACAAAATATTTATTATGCAGAGGTGGTGCCCAACCAACTTTGGCTTTAAAGCCTGACATTTCTTGTTAATTAACCTTTAGTGTTAAGACACAAATTATTGGCATGTAAATATAAATTGAAACAGAAATACACAGATCATTTTATAGCTTCTAATGTTGCTTCCACTTGGGTCAATGTCAACCAGTCTGTTGAAGTGGTAATAGTTAAGTTGACCTCTTTGCTGTCATTACTGTGCTGCAACTAACTTTCCAACTTTTGCATAGTCTTTGAAAACTTGACATGTGGGTGAGGATGAACTGTATGCAAATACAAATAATCTCTGTGAACAGTCCTGCTGGTCTGAGATGGTCTGCCACCTCCTCTTGCTACTTTTGTACTTCACTTATTTGCTGGTAATAACAGTCTCAGTAATTGAACTGAGTGCCATAAACAAGCTCTTACAGACAAGAGCCATGATTGCTTCCTGAAAAATGTGGATAGCAGCCAAGTCGTTGCAACAAGAACAGGGAACAGAAAATGCAGGTGAAAGATGTGTCGAGCTTTGAGCAAGCCTGGAAGACCCAGATTCTTCAAGTTTTGATCTAAATAATGCTTTAGAGTTCAAGCCTCCTAACTCAGGAATTTCTGCACATATCACTGTTGTGCTGGGTGTTGCTTGTAGCATAAATGGAAGGATAAATGTGTGAAGCATGAGAGTTTGAAGTATGGCTGTCCAAAGTCTTTTATCACAAATACCACTCTTGATTTCTGAGCTACATAGGAGTGTGTAATTTCGTATGTGCAGGCATTTTTTTTTCTAAATTCTCCCAGCTGGGAGTGTGTAAATATATCATCAATATTCTACATCACTTCTGCTTCTCTGAAGTTACTGAAATAAATACAAGATTCTTGCCATGGTAATGAAGTATATATATAGCTAGAAAAGCATGTTTTTCTAAAATTTCAAGTATTTTCAGTTTGGTCCCAAGAAAAAGAAATACAGAGGAAAATATCTTGTGTTTTGGCTTGGTGCATTTCTAGATACAAGTATGCTTATATGTACAAAGGCTTTTTTTTTCTTCTCTGTGTACAATTCCTTTCTTGGTTTCATGTAAGAAAGTGCACCAGGCAGAAGGAGAAATTGGTCTGAAAATGCAGCTGTTAGTCTAATTCTTTTTTTGTCAAAATAGTGAACCATTCACTGGAGGGAGGGAACGAGCAACACTCCAGATTTTGCAGTCAGCACAAATTAAAAAAATGGGTATGTTAAAGACAATTTCCACCCTGTAAGGAACTAATCCTTTCTCATCTCTAACAATCCTATAATTCACTATAATTAAATCTTTTACGCATATTTGTTTTAGTTAAGCATCTGGGTGTAAATTCTACAAGGCAAAATACATCACTCTGAAAAAGAGTAGAGTTGTCCTTGATAAGTGGTCTCGCATTGTAATTCCCCTTGAGAAAACCATCTACAGTTCAGGTACAAACTAAATCAATAAACCCTTTAAATTGCAGTTGGGTTATGTAGGTTATACTCATTTTCTAACCTTCTTGGAATGTGTAGTGGTAAATAGAAGTGTCCACTTTACAGCCCTCTGAAAGACTGACTACTGTTCACTTTGTTGGAATTTGTAACTAATCTCTGCAGAAGCTTGGCTGGTTTCTCACTGCACTTCAGCAGTACTTCCCACGTGCAGCAGGAAAGATTTTCCCAACCAACTACTTTTACTAGGGGATACGATCCTTCTCAGGACCCTGTAGGCGTTATCTGAGGTCCAGCAACAGCAAAAAAAGCTGGTTTATGTTCTCAGTGCTTCCAGAAAAGCAATTAACATTTTTAGCTCCCTCAAGAATAAGCCATTATCAGAGAGAAGTTGAGTAAAAGTTCAAACTAACCAATGTAAATTATTTAATTAACTGCAGAGAGATTTAAGTGCAGTTTGACCTTCACCTTTTTTCCATCATGTGAGTAAATGCTTGCACGCTTACTGCTCAGGAGCAGAGTTTTCAGAGATAAGAATACATGCAGACTAGCTGTTTCAAATATTTTCTCTATTTGTTTGTTGGGCAAGAAATTAGGATTATTTTTAAATTGTAACTAAGTTGTTAAATTGTTAGGGAATTACATTAAGTTTTTTAAAATGAAACTCCTTACTCTTTTGTTATATTAATTTCATATGTGGTAGCAAATAATCTGGGTGAAATAATGAAATATAATATTTTGGATGTTTAGGAAAATTTAAATTCTGCAGAATTATTTCTGGACTGGAAATTGGAAAGCATACATGTATTAGTATGCTGATAACCTGGGAAATCTCTCCAGCAGGAGATCCATGAATTTACACGCTGACAGCTTTGATACAGTTACACTGTAGCACTGATTTTGAGATCACTTGAGTGTGGATCACAAAAGGCAGCACAAAACTTAAAAGTGTGGTGGTCGTGCTAAGAAAAGTAACAAGTATAGCCAATTTCATCAACTCATGTCTGGCTCAATTCTGACCTATTAAAAATGGGATGAATGCAGAGTGAGGGAAGCTTGAGAGAAACAAAATGATACCAAATATATCGAACCATCCTCCCTAGTTTACCTGTAAGGCAAATTACAGGCATGTCCATATACCATTTTTGTAGAGAAGCTCTGATCTCACAAAATGTACTGATGAAGAATTTAGTTGTGTAGCATTTCCTTCCATGAGCCCTGAGAATCTGTGCAGTGGAAATGTCATTCGAAGCAGATATGGAAAGAGAGTCAGAAACAAATGTAGAGTTGCAGCTGTTCTGTGTCAATTAGATAATCTCTGAGCAGGTTTAGTTCACATAGCTCCTGATGCAGCTGAAGAAGTGCTTATATTGCTGGGAACCTGGCAAAAATAAAAACTTTGGTGAGAAGAGGTACATTCTGTTCCATCTACAAGACATGGCAGGTGCAGGCTCCTGATGGAGGCATATGTTGAGGGAAGAGTTAGTATCTGAGAAAAGGAAGGTCTGTAGGAAGTGAGATGGGCATTTGTTTTCAGCATTTGCTTTTTATATCTGCTTATTAACATTGCTGCGTTTCAGCAATCCAGAAGGATTTTCTCGACAGGAAACAGAAATTTGAATGAAACTTGATAAGAACATTGTTCTTTAGCACTTGATTTGCATTCTGTATGTGTTAAATTTAGCAGTTTCTTCCCTCCCCATGTAATTCTCATTATGATGTATTCAGAAAATAAGTATTTTCAGTGAATTAAAAAGATTGTAGTAGGAAAGGGTAGAAACAGTTTTATTTGCACCTGTAGTTTACCTTTTAGTTTTTCCTTCCTCCTTGTCACAGGAACATCATGACCTTGCCTTGATCAAGTAACTGAGTGTAGTGAGCCCTGGAAAATGGACAAGACAAACAAGAACTGAGGGTGATAAGCTTTGGTATGGTTTGTGGATCAAAAAATAACAGCAGAAAAATATCTGAAACTCCTGGAAGGTGCACCCCCAGTATCATTGAGGAATGATTTGATTGTAGGCTTGTAGTTAGACTTCATTATAAAACCAGCCAGTAGCAGAGACTGGTGGGGAGGCAATGTAAAAAGGAAAGGCTGGTAACCATCAGGTGTTGGTGCCCATCTGCCACCCAGTGCACAGCACTGACACCCTTTGGAGAGAGCTCTGTTTCCCCCCAGCATTACTTTGCCAACTCATTGGGGTGGCAATTGAAGTTCATCTCAGGCAAACAAACCTGGTGTTCCTTTTCTCTCACGGGATTCTTGTCTGCTCAATAAGGACATTTATTCCAATGCAGCAAATGACCCTGTCATGTGCTGGATTATTCATATGCTAAAATGATAACTGAAAAGCCAATAAAAAAAGCCCTGTGTTTATAAGGTACTTTAGGCACTGAACACAAACACAGTAGGAATGCTGAAGAAAAGAAGGGAGAAAGTTGTCTGAATGTTTTGCCATAGACCTTAAATGTGCTCTGAAATAGAAATGCTAAGTGAAAACCACCAAAGATTTCATTAAGAGTTGATCCAAATCTCACCAAAGCCCCACAAAGTAGTAACATAAGTGTCAGAATGGATGGAAAATGTGGTGATTAGTAAGTAGAATTCCTACTAACCTAAAATTTCTGTTATAAACATGAATATAATTTTTTAAGTTTTAGAGAATATAAATTTGTGTGTAAATATATAAATAAACCTAATGTAAAAAAGTAAACCACTCTTGTTTGCTGATCTATCATGCTATCCATTGGAGTCTCCCCATTCATGTTACTCTGCTTTTCCAGATCTACTACTGATAAATCATCGAGCTGTAAATATCACAGGCAGTTTTTGTTAGACAACTACATTTTATTAAATTTAATTGTATGAAGACTAACTTTATAAAGAGAAAAAAATTCTATGGTTTTAACTGTTCATCCAATGGCAATAGCAGCCATAACTTATAATGTAGCACCCCCTTTTTTTCTTCTTTTTTTTTTTACCTTCAGTTTCAGTGCATTTTTAAAGGAAAGAAGCATTTCACAGGATAAAGTAGTCTTGAAATAATAGCTGTGGGTATCATCTGCTGAAAGGAGAGCCACAAAGTAGGTAGATACTGTGATATTTTGTGATGTATTCTGCATTCAGCTATTTCTGGAGAGCTTTCTGTAGTTGGAAGTTACATACTCAGAAGTGAAAAAGACATCCTGAATGTGTCAGTGGAAGGGCATCATCGGTGTGCCTATACAAACAAAAAAGTGACAAAGAATGACTTCAGTTAGTTTTGAATGTATTAAAGATCCTAAATAAATGTGTTGCAGAATGCTGGGCCCTGTGTTTTGTACAAGCACAGGGCAATACTATCATGAGATAATCTGTTTTTACAGTGGAGTGAACAAGGTTAGAGGTGGCTTGATACCGTACAGGTACATTTAATGGTAAATTGTTCAGAATTGTCCTTTCTGGCAGAAAATGAACTATGTAATTGTTTCTGTCTATTCTGCTTATTGTTCTAATGCCACCTACAAAGGCGTGAAGCGCAGCCACAAGGACAGACCTGCTCTCAGAATTGCCAAGCGGGTGACTTTTGCATTCTTTATAAGGAGCTTGGGTTTCACTTTTGTTATTTAGTGCCTGATGCAGTAAACCAAGTATCTAGAAATCCTTCTGCTAGGTAGAGCAGAATACTCCTGCTATTTTTCCTTTTAAAAGTAGACTTCTGAAGGGAGTTGTTCTTTGCAGGTTATCAGTATTGTCTTTGTCAGACAGACACATGCTTGCTCTGCCACCACTCTAAACTAGTCAGAAGACACTTTAACATAGTGCTGACCTTCAGGTAATATGAGACAGTCCTCAGAAGAGCCTGGGCTCAATGATGTGCTATGATGCTTTTTCTTTGGATTTTCCAACAATGTGTTGATAATATCTATGCTAGTTTTATGTTTTATTTTATCCTGTTTATTTTGTAGCACCAATTATGCAACAAATTTCACTCCATGCTCTTGATGCTTTGCTAAATTCTTTAATTCCTTCTTTTTACATTTGTGGGACACCCATAGTGTAGCACACTTTGCACTCTATCATTTGGGGATCAAATAATCAATATGCAATTCATTAATATATTCTGGTAATAATAGTTTGGTTTGGTGATGTATTGACATATTGAAGTAATATTTTAAAGACGTCTCAGTTGCTTTGAAAATTGAATGAAAATTAAGAAATACCCTCAAAGCATACCCTGACATTCTCTGATGATAACTGAATACACTCAATCATTGCAGGTCAGCCAGGTTCAATAGCAAATAGGACTCTTGTAATATTCTTTAATGTCAGATGCCGACGTGCATAAACAAAAATACAAGCCATAAACTGGCCCTTTGAGTTGCCTATAAAACACAGTAAGAAAATAAGTTGTTTACTTTTGATGCCTTTCTAACCATGAAGTTGTCCTTACCCTCTGTGTGCCTAGCATATTTTAATCCATAGCACCAGGAAGGAGAAAAAGGAGACAGTAAAATAGGACATGACAGATGTGTTGGTAGAAGTTCCCATGATTCAGGAAAAAAGGAAAAAATATATGCTGGAGTTTAAGAAACGTTTACATATTCTGATTTTGGTAGACTGTGGAAATAATTCCCAGAGGTGGTGGCAGAAGTTCCAAGGCTTTGAACCATCTTGAAACTTAAAAGGCTGAAACATTATAAACTGTACAACAGAGAACAGTAGGGTCTCAGAAGGAGAAAACAATGGAGTATTCAATAAAGGTTTTCTTCTTGGATTTCTAAATTTTTGTAAGAATGTCTGGAACAACTTTAATCAAATGGAGGACTTTTAATTTCTTCAGTTGAGAAAGATTAGTATTCATTTTTTTATAATTATCTAGGTTGAATCATATTAGGACCAGAGCATGTGAAAGTCTTTTTCATATTTGAGCAGCACCAATGTTGAAGTTGTGATGAAGCAGCAATTTTAAATATTTGAAAATTGTAAAACTGGAAAAAGAATTTGGAAACTAGAAATACTTGGAAAATAATTGGGAAATTCTTTCTATAAGACAAACCTAATAAAATAGTATTTTGTAATGGTAGGGGTTGAAATAGCAAGGAATTTTTTTTATTCCAAATGTAAAGATATTTATCTACTGCTAGTAATTTGTTTAATTTGTTAACACCTACTATCTGAAGCATGTGAAACAGATGGATTAGGAATGTGCAGGTGCAGCTACAACTTCTTTAAATCCTTATGCAGAGTAAGGATTTTTCAGCTCTGCAACTCAAATTATGTGCAAAAGTGCTGCCTTTCTAACAAGTCCTCCAGGCTTTGGCAGCAGAGGCTGCATGAGGCGAGGGAGCCCATGTTGGCAGCCCTGCTGTGAGCCAGCAGCCTGCCAGGCTCTGTTGGTGTCAATGCTCTACCCTCAGTGTGACACCTGTGTGTGGTGGTGTAGTCTGGCAACATGGGTATTGGTGCAGTTGAATTCTGTAGTTCTGTTCAGCAGCTCTTGTTCCATCTTCATGCTTTCACAGAAAGCATTACCCTGATGATGCTTATCACCAGGCTTCCTCTGCAGTCAGTGGGAGAGGCAGATCTTGCCAGAGAAGGATTCAGTCCAGAGTCACTGCATTCCCTATCTGAAGGGGTTGCTTCTCTTCAAATATTACAGAATATAAGGGCGTTAGCCCATGTCAGGCTTTTGTTGAGTTTTGAGAGTACAAGTTTTTGGGTTTTTTTTCTTGGTGTCATTCATTTTAGTTGAATCAGATGATTCCATTTGCTGTGTCGTTTCCTGGGGCCAGGTGTCTCCATCAGCTGCAAGTTTTCAGCAATCTCCTTTTACTTCTGTACTCATTGATGGGAACTAGGAGTTGCATCTTCTCCCTGATGAGTCAGTGATTCTACACAGCCAAGAGTCTGCTAAAAGGATGCTGCATAGTTCTGGTTTATTTACAACAAGTGGGTGGAAAAGTAAGAGGAAATAGATGCAAAGGGCCTGATTCTCTAGCTGCTAGCTGTGTAAAGCCAAATAAAATGCACCATCACTGCTACCATTTTGTGGAATATTAAAGTTCAAATAGGTTAGTCACTAAAGTCTACTTAAGTGGCCATACGTAACCTGTTACATTCTTGTAAGTACTGACAATATGATTCTTATTTGAACTGTTAATAAATCAAGCCTGGACCATGTGATTATACATTGTTGTCAGTAGATATGGATGAAACATTCCAAAGAAAATATTTTTCACAAATTATGAAGGTCAGGTAAATAACAATTCTCTTCACTTCACCCTAAATCCCCAAGTCTTGTGTTTGTGTTTCTTCCTCCCTGCACCCCCAGTCTGAAGTGTAGTGTTTAGATAATGCCCAAATACAAAACATTTCACCTAAATGCCATTTGAGTGTGGCAAATGGTTGTATCTGACAAAGGCTGGATTTCAGCAAGAGCTTCTGTTGATAAATTTAATGCTTTTAGGACTTTTTCCAAATGTCCCTGTTCATGCAGAGTTGACTGAAATTAGATAAAAATAGGCTAGATGCTGTTATAGTATGTTACATACATGCACATTATAATTGTTGATAGTATTTATTGTATACTTTTAGATAACCTGATCTGTTTGTTGATCATTTATAAGTTACTTTTCTACCACGGACTTTCTAGATTAAAAATGCTCATATTTAGAGAGAAAACAATCAGCATCGCAGTGCTCTGTTATCATTGTAAATTCTTTGTTTGATTTGCCTATTTTGCATTTTTAAGGATTCATATCTTCAGCTTCCAAATGTATTGATTTAGAATTGTGATGGATCTTTTTTTCCTCTTGAATATAGACCACATTCATGTGGACATGTCTACCACCAAAGATGTCTTCAAAAGATTGCTTCAGAAACACCAGGGAAATGACACACTTGGCAAGTGTACTCTTTGAGCAGTATTTGCTACTTATGATGCACAAAAAGGAATACAATTACTATTTTCTTCACTATTACTGCTTTAAAAAAAATAGCCAAACTCACAGGGCTGTGACCTTCTCATCAGCTCACCTAATTGTCTTAGAATTTACAAGAAGATTTTTACTGAGATTTTAATTGCAGTTATAGCAGGAAATTTTTTTTTTTAGAGTGGCTTGAGGAATTTAACTGGCAACAAATTTGCTGAAAAAGACATGTATATAAGTTTGTCTTTAACTGCAGGCTGTGTTTCTGTTTTCTCTTTTGTTTTAAAGATTGTTTGTGGTGGGTTGTTTTTTTTCAGCCAGGGACATTTATGTACCATAAATAATTGAAATGTTTATAAAAGTTTCATTTCAAAGACAGGCTTTGTAAACCTAGTGGGAAAACAAAATCAATTTTACTTTGTCCTGACATAGTACATATAATTCAGTGAGAAATAAACTCAATCCTTACTTTGAAGACTAAAAGCCCAATTTCTAATATTTAAGGAAATAATGGTCAGACGTGGATAATCTCTGGAGCACCAATCTATTTATGAGGCATTTGTCCCTGTTGCATACTGCAAATTAGAATCTGTTGATATGTGTGATACAATCTATGAATCATGTCTGTAAGAATAATAGAAGAGTAAAAACAGCTGACTAACTTAAAACTATAAGTGAATATAATTTCCTGAAAGCAAATTATATTGGAATTTACAAGGACACCACATCAACAGGCTGATGTAAAAGTGAAACAACTTGCAATGGGAGTACTACAGGTGACCTTAACAGGCAGGGTAGTGCTAAGTTGTTCTGTTTCATAATGAACACTTTAAAAAGCACATTCATGTACTAAAATGAGAAATATTGACTTGAACTGCAGGTGGATATGTTGGTAATGATACTTTGTTTTGCAGAATGTTGTAATTGGTGTAACCTAATATTCAGAGAACAGATTTAATCTGTGTGTAATTACTTAGGGGAGTTTCCTAGGAACGGGTTAAAAATATTTTGATCACCTATAATTATACTGCAAAATAAGAAGAGCAGCCTGACAATTTCTGAGGATTTTTGGGACTTGAGGAAGTTACTGGGATGGCTGGATGGGATGATGGTGACATGTCACATTCACTGAGTCAGCCTCTTCTAGAATCATCCTGTAGGACAAAACTGACATCCAAGTTCAACATGAGTAAATTGTTCAGTTTAGAGCTTATTTTTCTGGCTGCAAGAATCCACTCTCCTTTCACACCCGCAGAAGTTTGAATTGAGCTAACATTTCCTTCTTTTCCTAATGCAAATCCATCTTTTACTTTCACCCACATGGTGAGGGATGATGCCATTCTTCTTTAAAAGCCATATGTGTTGTTCAGATACCCAGACGTAGATTAGGTGTTCTTTCAGTTTAAATCTCCTCTGAATTCAGAGGAATTATGCTGGTTAAGTCTCATTGCTATCTGGTCCAATTGCTTTACATCTTGCAGTTTTTTCTTAATTAGACAAATTATCTTGTTAGTTAATCAAATTCAGAGGAGTTTGCTGATGTTCATCAGGGAAAATGTCTGCATTTGTGATTCTGTATATATTTTTAGATTTGTCTGTTTTCAAATAGGTAAGAAATGTTGTTATGTCGTGGTGGAAATATGCATTTTTTTTTAATCTAACACTAGCTTTAGAAAAAAACACTGATTTTCATACAATAGCAGAGCTGCAGGATATAGGCATGCTGAAGTGAATTTACTTTTAGAATGGCCTGCCTATCCATACTTATAATTTTATTGCATGTATGTATGTTAAACGTTCCAAAGAGTGCTTATCCAATACGGGTGTGACAAAACATTTGGCTGTTTGAAATTCAAGAAGGGAAGAATAAGAAAATCCAATTGACCATGGATCTCTCCATAAACCTAATCCTGAGAATCCTGTTAATATTTTAAAGGTGTAGAAGTGACGAGTGTATTCAGTTTGTGGAAGAATTAGGAGTTCTTGAATAATCTAAGTATTTCACAATTTACAAATTTGCATTTTTTCACTTGAATTGCACTTTGTTGGTCTAAAATCACAAGTTCACCAAAAGAGATGGGCTGGGCTGAGGGTTTGTTTGCTGTCACACACATGCAGAGTTGAATTTTTGCCTTCAAATACATGGGGACACTGTTGTTGGACACAATGCTAAGAGTCAAACCTTGATATCGGGGAGATTGTCCAGAATCAAAAAACCTTTGAGAATCTAGTAGTTAAAAGACCTGACAGCTATGTTTTGTATCTTCATACTTCTTTATATTTTTAAACTATATTTTTAACAATTCTGAGGGTTTAGCTTGTTTTGTGACTCTCTGTGGTAAGTTTGATGGCTTTTTCTCTCCTGGTACCTGACCAGTGTGGCATAACATATAATAAAAAGGTAAATACAAGCATTTTATATTAAATTTAATTTTAATTGGAGAGATGTTTATGCAAATTGGTAAGTATCTGTATTTACAGGAAAGAGTGAAACCTGCACCAGCTGAATACACATGAGGCAGTATAATTGATTGCCTGCTGGGGACAGATGGCCTTTAAATCCTCCAGCTAAACTGGAATTGGAGGGGGGGTGTTGCTTTAAAGTGATCATTAAGAGAGTGTTACCACTTGCAGGTAATTTATTTTTTTTTTAATGCAGGGTTTAACTTTAAACAAAAGCATGACATTTCAGTGGCAAAAGAGACCATCAAGCCTAATGCACTTTATGTGATGCTTAAGGAGGAATGCAAGGGATGACCTTATTGAAACTACCTGGATTACTTTATTCCTCCTTGACCTCTGTTCATCAGCAAATTAAAATGGGAGTATTCTCTGAAGCTTATCAGGCTGATTGCACATAAAGTTGTTACTGCTGGGTGAGCCAGCTCTTTTACAGTGCTATTAGATAGTATATTTAATGCTTTACTGAGTTTCTTTTTGGTTTAAAATCACACATAGCTGGAGTGGTGACAAACAAACTAGAGGTGTTTCCATATAAAACTTAATGTGGGGGACTTTGTTTCTGTGAGAAGTTACAATCAGAATGGTAATATTTATCAGGTATTCTAGCACTGGCTAGATTGAGTTTATGTAACAGCAGACTCTTTTATTCAGTTGGATAGAAAAATGTGAACCAAACTCTGCATGTAAATGATGCTGAATTCTGGAAGGTTCAAAATCTTGTCATATGGATTTTCCTGTAAATGGTTTGACTACACGTCCTGTGTTTGAGATATTTTTTTTTTTATATAACAATACTTACCCTTATCAAGGATAACCAGATTACTTACAAGTGCTGTTTAATTACTAGTAGGTACTTGTAGCTGAGTCCTGTCATTATCTCCTCACACTGACTTTATCCCATGCCTCTTACAGTTTTTCTCAGAGGTACTTCTTGTTCCCCAGTTAGATCTGTAGTTTTTCCTTTCCTCTGGTGGATGAACATAATCAAGATTGTCTGAAACCACAGTTTCTTGGAATAACATTGAAAGAAAAAGCAAAATTATCCAGTTACAGAATGTATTAGAAGGATGGTGATTTTTACTTTACCATCCTGTAAAAATGAAAATGAACATTTTTGGATATTGGGGGGAGATCTCCTCTTTTCCTTTTAACTTTCCTCTAAAAGAGAACTACTGTACAACGAAACAGTTGACCTAGCAATTGTGCCAAAGATCTTCTGAAAGTCTTGGGTGCTACACTGTGGACCAAAACACCTAAGTTCTTGTTCTGCATCAGCAGGCAGAAGTCGGAGATGTTTTGTGTTTCAAAGAACTCTATGCATTTTAATTTACAACACGCTTTCAAAGCTGAATGTAATTACTGCTGAAACTTCAATATGTTGTTAAGATTCTTTGCCTAAAGACTTGTGTTGATGAAAGAGACTTTTTAATCACTTCAAACTCTTCTAGGTATCCAAAGTATTATTTAATACAGAATAATTTTCTTTTTTTCATAAAGCTATCACATTTCTTGAGCTGTACATTGCTAAAATAGAAATAACTGATATTAGATAGCACAGTTAATGCTTTACTGAGTTTTCTTGCTGAATGTGTATTAAAAATCCATTAAGAATGTTCAGATTCCTGTTTATCTTCAGGATCTTGGATCTGATTAGTTGTTGAAGGAATGGATGTTTCAATTCACTGATCAGTCTTCCTCAAAATGACAATTTTAAATGAAAAAGCATGTTGGTTTCTCATTAACTGTAAAGTTTGCTTTTTTCTGAAATGGGATACAAGAGTTGGATCTGTATTATATTCAACCTAAAATAATATGCATTTGGTTTATTTTCACTGTGGATTTTATAAAAACTTTAAAATGTATAGTCACATTCCAAATAAAAATTGCCATTTTGAAAAGAATAGAATATTTTGATTTATCTATTAATTAATAATAGTAGTTAGAGTAATAGTAATTAATAATAACAGTTTATACTACAAGAAAGTTTAAGTGAAAAGTAACTGGAACGTAACAGATTTTACAAAGTTAAAATAGATCTGAATCATCCTTCCCTCAAATTCCTGAGTGTCACAAAATTTCATACTTTCAAAATTTTGCTTGGTTTCTTGCATGGAATATCTTTTAAAACAAGAAGAATCTCATACATATACCATTTTGTCTCCTGTTCATCACAGGCAATACAACATTTGCAGTGTTTCAGTCTAATAATTTGTATACTCAGATGCAGCACATAATTTTGACATATAAAGCACCCATTTATCTAGGTTAGGAGAAATGAAGTTGTTCTTACAGGTGTTGGAGATTATACAATTTGGATGAACTGTTTCCAAATGTATTGAGTAATGTTTTGAGAAGATCTCACACTTTTATTTTCTGTGTTAGACAGGGCTATGAAGAACTAGAAAGGCAGCTGAAAGAAGTCTTTAAGGAAAGGACCAATATCCTTCGTCAACTGTCGAAGACTTCTAAAGAACTTGAGGGAATTAAAGTGAACCTCCAGGTTAGGTTCTGTCTTGGTTTCTGTTTTTTCATACTGGTGTCTATTTGTTACAAAAAACATGTTGTGTTTTGTTGTGGTTTTTGTTTGGTTTTTTTCAGTATGTGAATAATTCTTATACTTCTACTTAATATAAAACTAATGTTTTTATGGAAAACATCCTAATGAGTTGGGCCCTTTTTCCACTCAAAGAAGAAAGTACAAAAGTTTCCTTTGCTGTTGCATTTTGACATCAGCTTAACTGCTGATTTACCTGCCTGACATGCCATCTACGAGGACTGACAGGATTGACTGCAGAGCATTACTCTGCAAGTTTAGCTCACCAGTTGGGCTAGATGATCTGGCAGCTAGAGCTGAGACACCTCTGCATTTCACTTGGGAGGTTTTGGGTAGACTGAAAAGGCAATAAGCAGGTTATTTGGAGTCAATTCAGCTCCTGTGAGTGCAAGGTAGGTTAAAAAACCTGCTCTGGATTTGAAGTCCTGAAATCACAAGATATTCACTTAAGAGCATACCTGTTTTTTCCAGACACAGTCTGCTGGTCTGGTGAAAACATTCAGACTCATCAATTGAGATTTGTGTCTGTATTTCATGCCATTCTAAAGGACAATATTTTTCTGACATTGCATTTTTATCTTTCTGTTGATGTAAGTTAGATGAGCAAAATATAAGGAGTAGCACCCCTATATCTGTTCACAGAATATTGGTACAGTGTGTTGTTATATTATTATGTTATATTGTCTTTTGTTCCAGACTTGTTATTATATATATTATATATATAAGATAAATATAAAAATATATATAAAAATTATTATATATTATTATTGTTATTATTATTATTGTAAACTCTTGACTATTTTAATTTTTGAGTGCTGTAACACTCTTTGTAGGGATTTACTTCTTACCTTTTAGAGAAATGTGCTTCTCCTTGTAATGAAGTTACTCTAGAATGGGATTTCTTATGCAGCACAGTTGAAGGTAGAGCTCAGCAAAAATTATGCTCTGAAGTATTTTAGGCTCAACATCGCAGATATAGGCAGAGCTGTAGCATTACCTTCTGCATATACACACTTATCTTTGTCATACACTCCTAATGCTTTTAGTGATTTGTTTGTTTCTAAATCTACTTATTAGAACAGCCCTAATTTAATATTTGAAGAAGAGCTGTGTACAGTTAGCTGGGCTGAATTATGGTAAAAGAGAAGTTAGGTTCTGCCTCCGCTTCTCGCAAGTGGTAATATCAGTAATTCACCAGGAGGGTTTTAAGAAGGAAGGCCATATTCATGTTATTCATCTGTAAAATGATAAAGGATCTCTGTGCTAACAGGTTTCATCCTTTTCTATCAGTCTTTGAAAAATGATGAAGCATCAGCCAAAAATGATGTGCAGAAACTTCTGGAACTGGGCCAAAAGCAAAGGTAAGCCCTGTCCCTCCTCCCCTTCCCTTTCTGTTTCTAGACTGAAAATTGTCAGACTAGGAAATTAAGTTTTTCCTTTCATCTTAATCTATGAAGACTACTGTATTCCAGACTCTGCTGCTCTTAACAGTAAAATAAGAGCAGGGAATGCTTTTTTTTTGGGAAGTTTTTGAAACAAATGGTGTATTTGTTGATATTGGGCATGAGTCAAGGAAAGATATTGAAGTGCTACAGTGAGACATCTGGCAAAGAAGGGGATTCTGAATTTCTCAATAAGGTCTAGTCACAAAATTTTCTCTTAAAAAGCATAAGATCAGAAGTTTTAGAAAACTGCTAGTGAATGGTGATTCCCAGTTGATTAAAATACTGAAGTATCTTAACTCTGTGCCCAGCAAGATCATGGAACAGATCTTCCTGAAAAATCTGCTCAGACACATAGGGAATAAAGAGGTAACTGGTGACAGCCAACATGGCTTCGCTAAGGGCAAATCATTCCTGACCAATTTGGTGACATTCTATGACAAGGCTACAGAGATGGCAGATAGTGGCAGAGCAACTGACATTAACTACCTGGATTTGTGCAAAGCGTTTGACACTGTCCCACACAGCATTCTGGTCTCCAAACTGACAAGACACGGATTTGACAAATGGACTACTCAGAAGGCCAACCACATCCTGGGCTGCATCAAAAGAAGTGTGGCCAGCAGGGCCAGGGAGGGGATTCTGCCTTCTACTCTGCTCTGCTGAGACCACACTTGGAGTGCTGTGTACAGCTCTGGAGCCCTCAGCACAGGAAAGACATGGAGCTGTTGGAGAGAGACTAGAGAAGGGCCATGAAGATGATCAAAGGGCCGGAGCAGCTCTGCTATGAAGACAGGCTGAGAGTTTGGGCTATTCATCCTGGAGAAGAGAAGGCTCTGGGGAGAGGTTATGGCAGCCTTCCAGTATCTGAGAAGGGCCTACAGGAAAGCTGGGAGAGGACTTTTCTCCAGTGAGAGGACAAGGGGTAATGGTTTTAAACTGGAAGAGGGGAGATTAAGATTAGATATTAGGAGGAAATTCTGTCGTGTGCGGGTGGTGAGACACTGGAACAGGTTGCCCAGGGAAGTTGTAGAAGCCACATTCCTGGAAGTGTTCAAGGACAGGTTACATGGAGCTCTGAGCAATCTGGTCTAGTGTTAGGTGTCCCTGCTCATAGCAGGGAGGTTGAAACTAGATGACATTTAAGGTCCCTTCCAAACTTAACCATTTTATCATTTTATAATCTCAATCTTTGAATTTTGAGATTATGACATTTATTTATTCTGGTCTTAATTAAATATTCATACAGGTAGACACTCAAAATCAGCAGTCATGCAAAAGTAGGTTTGCTTGTACTGGATATTTGTGAGAAAGGCAGTTAGGAGGAGAGAGATATATTCACTTCAAATTATTCATTGAGCTCTTAAGAAATAATGAGTTTCCATGGCTGGGAATGCAAGCTTCCAGCCTAGTGCTTAGCCTAGTTCCCTAGTGCATCATTGCAAGTATCTCTCATCATTCTACTTCTCTTAATTCTTGGAACTCAGACCAGCAAATTAATACATTAATACAGTTTTAATAGCAAGAAAACATAACTAATATATGGATCACTTTCACTGAAACAGTGTTGTCAATGAATGCATCTATACTTCATGTTTTTCCTTAGAAAATTGCATTGCTATAGAGAAGACTTGTGATAAAATTACTTTCAGCTCTTCAATACAAAAAAAATAAGATCCATAATAGAATGTCTATAGAAGTTGTCATTTTTACTATGATAGAGAAGAATCAGATACATTAAGATATTTCAGGAATTAAAGATATATCTATTAAATGATGAAAACCAGACTTAAGCGAAAGTCCTATTTGAACACTTATATGGCTTGACTGCAAGTGAAGATACACATCTCAGCATCATAGCTGCCCTGATCACAAACTTCTTCTTTCATACATTAATGTGTTTTTGTAGTGGTTTGATCGTTGTGCAGCTTTTACAAAATAGATTAATTCATTAAATGTATTTTTGAACTATTTAGTAAATAGGTCTTAGTTTTAGATGAGAAAATTGAGTTGGCTAAGGGAAAATTTTACTACGTACTACAAGTATTCTTCCTAATCTCCTCCTTAAATCACCTCTTAAAGTCTTCCAAGGTCCACCCAAATACATGTCAGGTTTTGCTTCTGAGAGATTCAGCTACTGAGTGTACTGCACAACAGCAATTCCCAGCCATAGGTCCTGGATTGTGCAATGATGCAGTATCCTGCTGAGCAGCCCCCACCCTCCTTCAGAAAGCAAATGTTTTTTACAATATACTCCAAGAAAATGCCTTGGAGCTGCTGTGGGTACTTGACTCCTGTTTACAGGCTTACTGGATTTTACTTCTAGATAGATGTGGAACTTCAGTGTAGCAGCAGGTGTTAAAAATGTGCCAGGGACTGAATCTCCCTCATAGGATTTCCCTAAAGAAAGATCACAGTTTATTAGTCAATAGGCAGTATTTCATCTGGAGTAAGCAAAGAACAGTTATGTTATGCTGTTATGAACCTGTTATGCTTAAATCTACTGCATTTGAACCAAAATTCATATCCCAATATTAATCTTAAGACCCACTTTCTTTAGACAAACATGAGCTGAATTTGGTCTGTGGGCACCACTTTGATTATTTTCAGCAGTGGTGGATGATCCAGTGAAGTTTAGAATGCTAGAATCTCAACTGGTGTGAGCAGATGTAGTGCTGCTGACTCCAACTTTGATTTCATTGTTTCTTTTTTAATCCCCGTTGTGTGAATTCTTCAGTACTGCCCAAGTTGCAAGTAAAACTTGGTCACTCATGATGCCTCAAGTTGTTTTCTGTGCACCATCAGCACTTTGAAATGGTTGCGTCTGTCAATGTGCTAAGGGAGCTGTGCTGTGCTGATGCTGCATTGGTTTCGTGCTGCTCAGTCACTATTTCAATTCAATCTGTTCTTTATTAGGATTGCTGGAATTGCTAAAAGTAGTAGAGTTACTGGCTAACAAGAAAGATAAGCCAGCAGTTCACACGTCCTATTACTGTATGAACTAGATGGTATTCATTCCAGCTTAGCTTTCACTGGGCTGAGTTTCACTGTGTGTAAACCCAGTTCTGTGTTGGTCTTCTGTTTACACGTGCACAAGCAACAGCCCTGAAGAAAGAAAGCTCTGCAGCTATTCTGAAATATGTCACTCTTCTAATTCACCACAGCTCCAAGGTGTGTCATGTGCTGTGGGTAGAAAGAGATGGCCAGGTGAGGCAGTGCAATTCTTGCAATTTGGAGAAATTCTCTTGACTGCATCAATAACAAAAAGAGTTTTCTTGCTCCAATAAAGACAAATCCAAGCAATTATATTCTTGTTTGCTTGCTTGGTTGGTTGTTATGTTTTTTGGTTGGTTTGTTTTCTGTGTGCATGCCAGAATCTTCTACTGAATTTTGTTTTGTTTGTCTCTAGGAAAAAACAGGTGAAGGTTGAATTTTATTAGAGCTTTATTTATTTATTTATAACTAGGTGTAAACTAGTTCTTTCTGATAATATTTTGGTGCATTATTCAGCAGCCTCGCTTTTTCTGTGCCAATCCTTTTTGCTAGAAATTATAGACTGGCAGATGTTTTGCACAGCAGGCTACTCAGTAGATGGTAAAGGTGGCCAATTCCCATCATAGATAATTTTTGTCTCTGTATTTGGCACTACAGCTTATGGGGTCATTGTGATTTTATTAGCAAGACACATAAATGTACATCTATCTGTTACTCTGGATAATTAAAGGTGCTTTTTCTTGAATCTGAAGAATTATTTCTTAATGGACACTGGTGATGAACTTTGTGCTCTGTGTTTTCAACAAACTAGGGAAGAAATTAAATCTCTTCAGGAGGCCTTTCAAAAGCAGCTTAATGAGGCAACTGAGAAAGCAGAAAAGCAGCAGGCCACGGTGAGTGATTCTGTGTCCTTCTCTCATTATTTTTGGTTTTTTTCTTCTATTTTTTTTTAATCCTTCTGCCTTGAGAATTTGTCATTAGCTTAAATAACTTTGCACATAAACCCCATGCATTTCAAGTAAGTGTTAGTGCTCTACAGCCTGCAGAAGAAAGGACCTGAAAAAAGGTGTCTGTTCAAAAGCACCGAGATCCCTGTCTTCCCTCATTCCCGTGGGATTTAGGGATGTGTATACACTTTTGGAGATCTGGTCCTGCAGAATTGGGCCTAAGGCCTTTTTCTGATGAGATTATCTCTGTGAACCCTCCTGTCTCATTTATACTAATTTACACTGCCATACATCCACTGACTTTTTTGGAATCACTACTGATTTTCAGCAACCGAATAGATAGTAGAGTGCCTGGTTTTAGCCATAGTAGATCTAATTATTACTGTAGGAAGGTATTAAGTCCCATATCATGCTTTAGATAAATTCTATTTCTGGGTAAATTTTACAGTTAGTTGGATTTTATTTAGCACTGTGATGCTGTGTAGCTCAAATAGCCATATTTTGCTATTGCAGGGGGAAAAAAAAAGTAGAATAATGTTTTCTGTTTAAACTTAAGACGTAAAAAGGCAATTTTTCTTATGTTAGTATTCTTATTATAGGAACACCACTGAGCATAAGCTGTCTAGATAATCTCCAGAGGTTCCTTAAACCTCTGTTGTTCTGTGATTCTAAGTCTGGAATTGAAATTAAGCTGCTAGAAGGGGTTATAGATTTACTAGATAATTACTGGTTTATTTATTAATATTTTACTGCCTTCCAGGCTCACTAAACAAGAGTTCCTCCAAAATAGAGTTTTAAAAATATATACTACATTTAGAAAATGTTTACTAGTGCCTTGTTTTGTATGAATGTGATTTGTAAGTGGCTTTTTGCTCTTGGTGAACAAGACATGAGTGCACTTTTTACATGCTACCTGCTAACCAGCAACAGTGTAGTCTTTAAAACACTCCTTTACAGGCTTCTTTCAATTAACATGTTTTCTGAAAACACTTTTTCCCCCTTTGTTGCTAAGAAATCTGAAAGGTAAAGATACCATTTTACCTATTCCTGTGTTCCCCACAGATCATATTTAGTGGATTTTTGGTACTTGCAATTTTGTCTAGAGAACAAAAGCCTTCTTTTGTTCTTGAGGGGAGAGAAGTAGTAAACTAAATGCTGTGTTGAACTCAAAAAGAATAATGTATTTTGGGGGTCTTTCTCAATAGCCAGGGCAGCATATATCTAGAAAAAAAAAAATAATAATAAAAAAAATCTGCAATTGTTTTGAGCTGGTTTTATACTGAGGCAAGACATGTAGCCCCGAAACAAGAAAAAACAAGAATCTAGTTTTAAGTACTCGTCCTGGTTGAATATTGTCTGTTTTCAGGTGCATAGATACATTCCCAGTAGCTTTATCAGCACAGTGGATTCTAGTCCTACAAATTAAAAGGTGGAAAACGTATTCTGTTATTTAAGCTCTATATTAGATTTTGATATTCAAGACAAACTCAGCTGTGGGTTAAATAAATCTGAGGTGTAGTGAATGGATTATTGACTGTGGTTCTCTGTGGTATAGAACTTTTTTTAAACTTGAGCAGCAGTGCCTTTTGTCCACACCGTAGCACTGGGGATAAGCACAGTATTTTGTCTACACAAGTCAAAAAAAATCTACTGAAAGCAGAAATATTACCTAGTGCAAAATCAGGAAAACCCCTCTGAGGTCATAACATCACTTGGCTTGGAGTGTGGTCAGCTGGGAAGAGCAACTGAATTTTTGAGCTGTATTCTAAAACTTGCCAGTAATAGAATATGAAATTTGCCAGTGTTCTTAAGGAAAGAGACATTCGTTTCTTTATGCCTCAGGGTACAAAGTACGTGATGAAGCTCACAAATACAGTGAGACTGAATGAGTATTCAAAAATTACTTCAGGATCCTCAGATGAAAGCTGCAATAGAAATGGAAATAAATATTATAACTGTCACACAGGTTACTTTACACCTGTTTTTTCCCTGTGTTTCATGCTTTTCTGAAAACAATATGACTGTTATTAAAAAAGGTCTAGGTACTTTGAGGCAAGCCTAGCCAGACAATGGGAGCTTGAATTTAATTCTAATTTAATGAATTGTGAGCCTTGTTTCTAATCCAATTTAAGCACATTTTATGCTACAGGATTTGGTGAAGTAAGTCTTGATTTTCATCAAAGTAAATAAGAATAAAATTAACTTTCTCAAAGCCACATGAATAAAGCACTGGAGGGCGTTGGAAATACATATTTTTTTTTCTGCACTTGCTAAGGAGGCTCAGTACAGTGGTTTTTGTGTGTTAATTGGCTGTATATATCCAACAGGGAACACCTGCCAGAAGGTGTTCTTTATTAAGTAAATGCAAAAGTGTAAGTAAGTGTTTACAAGAATGAAGTCAAATTACATGAAAAATAACCTGGAAATTATTCAAGGACTCTGACAAAACCCAGAGAACCTCCCAGGTCTTGTTCAAGACTCTGCTACCAGTTGCACAAATGATTAATCAGAAACAGCATTATCAATGTTAATGTGCATATGTGTCCATTTTTGGGGGCCCTTTAAGACTTAAGAAGCCAAGAATGATAAGCAGTAAAAAAATTGCCATTCTGAGGATCTACTGAACTGTTGGTGGGTACGGAGAGCAGCAGCGGAGCTGCTGCTGTGCAGGAACAACTTTCTGAGAGTAGAAGCAGCAACTTGGGCTTGAAGGAAACAGCAGCAGCCTGATTTGGGACAGGCCTTATCTAGAAGCTACATGGCAAACCATGGATAACTTTGTGCCTCTTGTTTCAGCTGCTCTACCCAGGAAAATAAAATGTGCAGAGGAATACTTGTTATGATGAGGAAGGTTTACATTTTTGAGTAGTCTTATGTAACAAAGTTCAAGGTCAAAGACTCTTCCAGAAAAACCTTGGGATGTGACAGAGCTTCTCTACAGATCATCTCACATTAGATCTGTGGCTTATTTGTGTATCAAAAGCATTTCTTATATAGATAAAGCTTGATTTTCAGAAGCACCAGACTGGTTTTAGTGTATATAACCTGTGTGAGACAGAATGCCAAATAACCTGTTGTTCTCTTTAACAATTGTTAAAGGTTGACAAAACTTTTTGTTCTGCATTTAACATGAAATAGCTAAACAAATTATAATAGCTTGCTATGTATAGGGGGAAAAAAAAAAAGAAAGAAAAAAAAAAAGATTAATAGTGTCAAGCTCTGTCTCAAAAAGTGAAGTGGAACCACTTCTTCCAGAAACAGGATTAAGGACCATGCACTGATTTTCACTTTTGTTGCTGAAGAGGCAGAAGGCAAATGACACATGGAAGTGGTGGGTTTGTGTTTTTTTCCAGTGAATATGAATAAATAGGGTAAATAGTGATTCTGTGTTTCTGCATTAGGTTAACAGGCTCTTAGAGCTTTTTGGAGGAGGGCCCTTCACTTGTCTGTACTTCATGCCAGCTGCTTGTATCTTAAGAAATAGTTATTATTTTAGGCAATGACCTTGAGGTTTGCATGGCTGTTTCCTAGTTTCCTATTAACTGCAATTAAAGTGTATAGAGCTGAATAGCTTTGATGAGGAAGAAAATAAAGAAGGAAACAGACAAATGCTAAAATATACTTTGCTATGTAGAGTAAGCTTAGTCTGCCTTTTACTTTTTGTTCTTGTTTGTATTTTATATCATGCTAACATTTTTTAAAAAGGCGTAGTGATGGAAATGTTTGACAGTACAATTATGGTATAGTCTGTCAAAATAAAGGAGAAAATCTATTTTTCCCAATTGCTAAGTTTTCACTATGAAAAGTGAGAGTTAAGTAACACGTACTGACTGAATTTTAAAAATAAACAGTAGGGTTATTTTGAAATCAGTAGGGTTTTTCTTTATAATAGAAGACTGACAGAATATGGGGAATTTAATTGATAGAGAGATCCACTGCTGATCAAGAATCTTAAAAACCATCACAATCTCATGCCTGCAATATATTTAATAAAATGTCAGGAATTCATTTCGCTTCAGAAAATATTTATTTTGTTTAGTAGCAGCCCTTATGATAGGTCCTAGATTCCTAAATGTCTCTTGAATAAAAATCTGTCTTATTAATTAACATATAACTTACAGCTTAAAAGCTACATTCATCTAAGTCCTCGTAGGTAAAAGTACATTTAGCTTAGCTTTTAAAAGTATTTAACACTTTGTAGAACACTTTTTTTTTTTCCCACATGAAAGAGTATTTCCTATGTTTTAGGTAACAGCCTAACCAGTCCTCTCTAACTTTTGGAGTCACTTCCTAGACTGTGTCGTGTTTCCTTGTCTCTCTCCTCCCTGGCTTGCCATTAATGTCGTGGTTTATGGGACTACATGACAACAAAGGAGCAGCCCCATGGCTGCTCACACAACTCTCCCCACACGCACACACTCTGGGATGAGGAGGTCAAAGGTCCTGGGCTGAGACAAAGGACAAGGAGTGTTCTTCACCAATTAAGGTCCTGGGCAAAACAGATTCAACTTGGGTGAAAAAATAATAATTTAATTCCACACTAATAAAACACACACAGGACACAGACAACACAAAGAGCAGGGCTTGCATATGTTACCCCAGCCCTCCCTTCTTCCCGGGCCCAAATCACTTTGTTCCTGTTTTCTCTCCCTTCTTCCCTGCAGCAGCACAGGGGGACAGGGGATGGAGTTTAGAGTCAGTTCACAGGCTGGTGGTTCCTGCGGCTCCTTCATCCTCAGGAAGAGGGATTCCTTACAGTCCTCCCCTGCTTCCCCATGGGGTCCCTGCCATGGGAGAGAGTCCTCCATGAACCTCTCCTTCATGAGTCCTTCCCACGAGGTCCAGAGCAAACTGCTCCAGCCTGGGCTTCTCACAGAGTCATGGGCTCCTTCAGGAAGAGACTCCCCTGGCACCGGGGTCTTCCAAAGCTGCATCATCAGAGTCCACAGGCAGCAAATCCACTGGCCACAAAACCCAAATCCAGTGGCCAAGTTCAGCCCTCCTGACACCTTCAGGGAATGTTCCACCATGTTCCTCCATGAGTGCAGGGGCACAGCTGCCATCTTGCCATGGGTTGCAGGGAAACTTCTGCCAGGGCACCTTCTTCCCCTTCTTCCTCACCAACCACCAGCACTTCTCTCTTTTCCCAGCACAGCTCTTCTCCCCCCCACGTGCTTCCCTGCTCAAGTGTTATCTCAGTTCTTTCATATGTTAATGGCAGGGGTGTATCTATTGTCCCTCTAATGCCTCCTTGGCCGGTTTTGGAGCAGTGAGAGCTTCTCATCTTCCTATTGAAGCCACTCCTGGGGCCCTTCCCCTGCTACCAAAAACCCACCAAACCAGAACAGACTGTAACTTGAAAATTAGACCATGAAAATAAATTCTGAGTATGTTAGGGTTTCCAGATATTGCAAAACAGTTAGGTGTTAATGTGTTCCAATCTCATCTTAATTGCTCATGTCTCAGTCCTGAGCAAGATGCAGGAAGTCTGGAAGTAAGCAAATAAGCGTACAGCTGAGCTTTGGCTGTGTGGTAATGATGCTATATTGGTATTTTTCTGTCCTTCATCCATAGTGAATTACTAAGTATTGTCTGACTTGTAGAATTAGATCATTGCCATCTGCCAAAGCGTTCGGTATTTCAATGGGGGAGAATTTAATTTGAACATTTCAAGGTCACAAACTGCTGTGAGTAAAGGCCACTGGATGGAAGCTGTTGCATTTAATAAACGTAATGAGCTCTGAAGCACACAAAGCTCTGACTACCTTGGACGTGTGTCTCCAGGAGACAGAAGCAGTGTCCTTGCTTCATATTGCAAAGTTCAGTATTAGAACACCGATATATTTTCATTATGTATTTCGTAATTACAGCTAGATAGTCATTAAAGGCAGCCAACATTTGGGAAGAGGTGAATGTCAAACTAGGAGAAAGAGTGGGAAGAAAGGAGGAAGAGATGTAGAAAGTTTCTTAGTTTGAATTTTTCAGTTTCTGTGCCTTTTAATTTGGAGCTGGATATAAATTTCTATTCTTGTTTATTGAAAAAATAATTCTGTCAATAACATTTATTGACTGAAAGTAAAAATTTTACATCTCTTTTGGAAAATGGTGTTATGCCTTGTCCTTGGGACTAAAAGCATCGTGCAAATGGTCCATTACAGGTGGATCTGCCTTAAAGCATGAAAATATAGACATAGATGCACTTAAATGGATGGAGTTATCTCTATATTAGCTTCAGTAGCCAAGCCATACAAATCCCTCCTCTCTAGCTCTCCATTGCTATACTTTATGACTAAGTGACTTTTCAACCGTTTGAGATTTAGTAGAAGAGCTTTAGCAACATATGAAAGCAAAAATGAATGACTTTTAAATGAAGATCAATGTTTGGGGTTTTTTTAATAGTATTTTAGAAAAGAAAGGGACTTTTACATTTCAAAATTATCCATGTAAGTTAAACCAGAAGCTTGCACTATTTAAGATGTCCATACCAGTGATATCAGATGCAGGTGTATGTGAATAGTAGTAGATTGCTGGTTAAATTAACAGTACTGTGGTGCCTTAATATCTCTCCACTAGAAGATCACAGCTGATACTCATAGGTTTGTGTATAGAGGGACACAGACAATACTTTAGGTATCATAGATCTTCAATTGTTTTATATACATTCAGATTTAGAAGTGAAGTGTTTAGAAAGAAATATTAATGTTCTCTTGAGAGTTAGGACTAAGGAAGGGAACAATCTTTAATGGAGGCCAATGTGTTATTTTTGTCAGTATTTAATGGTAGCCAGCAAGTCTTTTGAGCAGCTGAAAAACCAAAACCCACCATATTGATAGTTATTCTATTTTTCTTCCCTGTTTCCATATTTGGATTGTAACCTTTATTTACGGTTGTGCAAAACTTCATACTTATTGCACGATATACACAGACTAAATGTCACTATTTGTGGGTTTGGGGCAAGCACCAAATACACATTTTCTGTTAATACATCACCCTTAGTGATCTATATAATACATCACTCTTAGTGATCACCCTTAACTGGATCTGTAGTGGGTGTTTCTACAACCAAGCCACTTGGACAAAACTCTGGTAGAATTTGCAAAAGGAGCTCCCTGTATGTGTGTCAGTTGGCCCTGATCTCAGGGGCCCCCTACCTACATTTCTCCCTTAAGTGAAGGTAGCGTTCTCTGACTGCTCTTTTGACACAGGTAAGAGTGATGTCAAGTCCAGTGATGGTTTTTAAATTACTGACATCTGTCTACTTGAGTGTGGACATGATTCTACCAGCTGTCACATCATGCAGATTCACTGTAATTTTTTATCTGTGTGACATCCAAAACATTAATCTCTAGGTCAGTGTCTCTATTACGTAAATATGTTTTCTTAGAGACGTTTTGTTTTCCTTAACAAGTCTGCTGCAGAGTCAGAAGACCTGTAGGCTTTTGTATCAATGCAAGAGAGAAAGCAGCATGGGGCTTTGGGTGTATGTAGGGATGAAGATTTTGCTAATTAGGATATTTAAAAGCATCCTCCTTCAAAGTGAAAATGTGTTCTTCTAATCCCGGTTATTATAATTATGTCCTCCTTTTTCCCATTGTGTTCCATAAGCCAAGAAGAAATCTCAGTCCTGAAAGACACTCAGACTGATTTGTGAAAACAAGCTTTTAACCTGTGTGTGATTAAATTCAGTCTTAAAACTGAGATTGGAATATCTCCTTTCCAAGGCAAGTCACTGAATTAAGTAGGAGCTAAAGATTGGATTTGAATGCTTCACATATCATACACTTTATTCCACAGATGAGTCTGTTCAGAATTGAAGAGTTTATCTCATTAAAGGGCAGGACTGCAGCATTCAAATGAAATAACTGTGTTAGAAATCTGCTATGATAGAGGTTTATTCCTAGAGGGTTAAAAATAAATAAATAAATAAATAATTCATAAAATCAGTTAATAATGTAAAAATCCTTAGTCCTCTGAAGACCACATGCGACTTCATAGTGAAAACTAAGCATTATTTCTACTGGTGCATAAGCAAAGTAAATCTATTTATATGCAGCAGTTTTCTTATTTTGAATATATGTTTTCTAGTAACACAATTCTAAATGTTTGTAGATTTAGTAAATACTTAACTGTGGCTTCTATTCAGTATGTAAGCACAAGTGTGGTTTCTTTCTTTATTACTTTTTTTTTTTATTCAAAGCTGTGAGTAGAGAAAAAAATGATTAATGGTTAAACTGATGTTCAGGTACATTTTAACAGCTTGTTCTTAACATTTCTTTAAACTTGTAGATTAACTTTTTGAAGACTGAAATGGAAAGGAAGAGCAAAATGATCCGTGACCTTCAAAACGAGGTAAGAAGAACATTTGATTGCCATCCCCTTTCAGAGTTTACGCTGAAAGAGACGATGGTTTGGCTTTGTATTTAAAATGTGTATTATTGTAGTGAAAGATAAAGCTCTAGTGAAAAGAAAAGCCAACAAAAATGATGGTGTACATTTACAAACAGTATTTCATTGAATGCAACTGTTGACTCCTTGTTGCTTGTTCATAGCTCCATACTACCTCTCTGTAACTTCTGCTGTACTTATGGGTTGTGCTTTTCAGAGAGAAATAATTAATTCAATCTTATAGGTTACTGCTGCACAGTGAAACTCTATCCATAGTGTCATTGCCTGTTTTAAAAATAAACACCAAGAGGAGAAAGGAAATATAATCTTAGTGTTTGGATTCTCAACAAAATTAACATACCCCCTGTTCTTAGAATGTTTTCTTGAGTTTTATGTCATGAACATTAATTCAGAATTGTTCAATTTTCTGTTGTGTAGCAAAATGTCCCATTCAGCTTTGTTACATTTTAAGTGTGAGAATCTTCTAATGACTAGAAGTTGGCAGACTTAGATTAGTGACAGATGCTTTATCCCATTAAGTGACCTGGCATAGTTTATTCATAGTACATTCTTTCTGATCCAGTAGAAATGGGAATGGGGCTGTTCTACACACTTACTTGATGCTATTCAGAGGAAGAACACTGTCCTTAATTTCTAAAATAGAAGCCTACACCTTGTTGTCTTTATCTTTTTACTTTCTTAACTAAACTGTGAGTTGGAAAAGGTTTATAAGAGGAAATAAACCACTAGATTTTAAGGACCTTTTAATAGTGTTTCATTTCTGGAACAGAATTACTAAATGTTAGGGGATGGAAGGGACTTCTGGAGATCATCGACTCCAACTCCCCTGCCAGAGCAGGACCACCACAGAATCAAGGGCAGGTCACTGAGAAATGCATCCAGACGGGTCTTGAAAGGCTCCAGAGGAGACTCCACAACCTTTCTGGGCAGCCTGTTCCAGTGCTCTGTAACCTTCACAGTAAAGAAGTTCTTCCTCATGTTGAGATGAAACTTCCTGAGCTCTAGTTTGCATCCATTGCCCCTTGTCCTATCACAGGGCATGACTAAAAAGAGACTGGCCCCTCCTGCTTGACACTCACCCTTCAGATATTTATATACATTAATGAGATCCCCTCTCAGTCTTCTCTAGAGTTTCTCAACCTTTCCTCATAAGACAGCTGATCCAGTCCCTTCATCATCCTTGTAGCCTTTGTTGGTCTCTCTCAAGTATGTCTCTGTCCCTCTTGAACTGAGCAGTCCAGAATTGAACACAATACTCCAGGTGGGGTCTCACTAGGGCAGAGTAATTGAGGGGGGAGAACCTCCCTCAGCCTGCTGGACATGCTCTTCTTAATGCACCCAAGGATACCATTGGCCTTCTTCACCAAAAGGGCACATTGCTGCCCCATGGATAACTTCTAGTCCGCTAGGACTCCGAGCTCTTTATCCATGGAGCTGCTTTCTAGCACGTCAGTTCCTAACTTGCACTGGTGCATGTTGCTGTTCCTTCCCAGGTGCAGGACTCTACACTTATTCTTGTTGAACCTCATTACGTTCCTCTTTGCCCGGCTCTCTAGTCTGTCCAAATGTTGCTGAATGACTGCGCAGCCTTCTTGTGAATCAGCCAGTCCTCCCAGTTTCATATCATAGCAGACTTGCTGAGAATACACTCTGTCCTCTCATTCACTCTTTTACCCCACACGTCCTGATCTAGGTCACAAGGATGTTATGGTAGACAGTGTCAAAAGCCTTGCTAAGGTCAAGATAGACAGCATCCACTAGTCTCTCTGCATCTACCCATTCAGTTGCAACATCATAGCAGGCTATCAGAGTAGTCAAGCGTGATTTCCCCTTCATAAATCCATGCTGGCTACTCCTGATAACCATCTTGCCTTCCATGTGCTTAGAGATAACCTCCAGAATGAGCTGCTCCATCATTTTTTCAGGGATACAGGTGAGGCTGACTGATCTGTAGTTTCCTGGATCTTCCTTCTTGCCCTCATTGAAGACTGGAGTGACAGTGGCTTTCCTCCAGTCCTCAGGCACTTCTGCTTGCTGTGATTTTTCAAAAATGATGGAGAGTGGTAGAGCAACAGCATCAGCCAGTTCTCTCAGTACTTATGGGTGCATCCCATCTGGGCCCCCTGGATTTTTGTATATTCAATTTGCCTAACTGATCTCTAACCCAATCCTCATTGACCAGTGGAGAGTCATCCTTCCTCCAGGCCTTCTCTCTTACGTCCCAGGGTCTGGAATTCACAAGGGCTGGTCATAGGAGTAAAGACTGAAGCAAAGAAGGTATTCAGTAACTCTACCTTCTCTGCATCCTCTGTTAGCAGAGCTCCCACCTCATTTAGCATTGGGCCCACATTTTCCCCATCCTTCATTTTACCACTGATGTATATGAAGAAGCCTTTCTTGTTCTCCTTTACTTCCTTAGCCAGGTTTAGTTCTAAGAGGGCTTTGGCCTTCCTTGTTGTCTTCCTATACACCCTGACAATGTTACTGTAGCTCTCCCAAGTGACAAGTCCCATCTTTCACAAACCGTAAATTTCTTTCTTCTATGAGATGTTCTTCAGGACCTCTTTGCTCATCCCTGCAGGTCTCCTCCCTCTATCCAGTTTTTTGCTCAAAGGAGTGCACCTATCTTGAGCTTGGAGAAAGTGATATTTTAATATTAATGAGCTCTCTTGGGCACCCCTGCCTTTCAGAGTCTTAGCCCATGGGATTCCTGCAAGTAGATCTTTGAAGGGTACAAGAAACTCAGCACTTGCTATGCAGAGTTTGAGTCACATTTATTCTGCTTTATGGAAAACACCAGAAACTCATATTACCTATAACTACAAAGTTCCTGTGTAAGCTTTGCATACAAAGCAGAAATACTTTTGTACTTTCATTATGCCCTTCATACGTTATTTTTTATTTCTTTTTTTTTTTTTCTTTTTTAAATGAGCAATCCTTAAATAATTTTGCTGTAGATAACAGAGAAGAAAGAGAGCTAACATGGGGGGTGGTAATCATGTGGAGGGAGCACACAAAGTACATTTCAGATGCTGCATCAGTGGACTTACCATGAGAGCTGCATTTTTGCAGTGCTTGCACTCTATTCCAACAGAAGACTACAACCTGCAGTGCAATTTTGTGCTGGCTTCTATTTATTTGGGAAGAATTTTTGTCAGCCACTGGCACTTCTGGGAAAATTTCATTTTCAAGCTGCGTTTGCACAGCTTTTCTTGGGAAATAATACCAAAGTATTTCTCAGAGACTGGAGCAAAACGTGTTGACATTTTCCATATAAAATCTTTTCCAAAAATGAATCATTGGAACAGTAAAACATGTGGCCTTGTTGTATGAATATCTTATGAATTCTCTTAATTTATATTTTAAAATGCTTTTATGGGTTTGCATCCCTAAAATTTACACAGGTAAATACAAAGTTTCTCTATTAAAAAATGCAGGATTCCTTCCTCTTTTTTTTTTTTTATTTAATTATCTGAGCTGCTTCAAAAGATCTTCTTGCACTGTGGTTGTGTTCCTGCATTTGCTTTTTATTATTTATTTTATTTATTTATTTTTCTTTTCTGTCTCAAAGGAAAGTTCAGCCAGGCTTGCACAATATTTGTAAGACATATTCTGTAAACAGGTAATGAAAACAAACTGTGTGCAGCCCCTGTTGTGGATAAGCAGCCTGCATAATGTGTGCTGATTCCAGGAAAGTGTTTGACTATCTAGTATTATATTTTTCAAAGAAAGTCCAGTTAAAATTCACATAGGGTGGATGGTGCTACCTTGGATAGATAGATTGATCTCAGAATGCAGCCTTGATATTTAGTAATTTTGAAATTTTAGCTTGGAATAGAAATGTAAAACATTTAAGCAGCATCATGTTTTTTACTTCATTATTTTTTCTCCTCAAAACAATTTGTCTAAATTGGAATATAGTTTGCCTTTCCGTTGCTTCATTCAAGAACTTTGCTTTTGAAAATATTTTATTCAGGTGATAACTTGTTCTTTTACCAACCAGGCTTCTTGTCTTTACCTGTTCTGTTCAATTCTTATGTTTTGCTCTTCTAAACTATTATGAGTTGGATGTGTATAATAGCTTGATCTCCTTAAATCACTTATTTAAACAGTGATCTCTGATGACTTTAGTCTGTGAGAGTGTACATATATGGTCACTCTGAAAAATGTGCACTTTACTCTTAAACTCAGAAAGGAAATACTGTCTGTTTTGGTTGCTCGTGTTATTTAAGCTACATTCACAGTTGTCTTCATTTACAGTTTTTCACCATTTCTGATCATTGGATGCTTTGCAGTTGAGCCTGCTAATTCTACTAAATCGTGTCAATCCAGCCCTTTTGACCAGCCAATCCTGTCTGTTATTGCACACAAACAAATACTTCATTCGTAAATATTCAAACCATCTGACTGCTAATTATATTCTTAGATAGGTCAGTAGACTTCAGTAATTATTAGCCTATTTATAGCACACTTTAGAAGAACTGCTTTGAAAGAAATCTTTCTACTTGGCACCAAAAGTGTTTGTTCCTCAATTTAAAGATGGAGTGACCTGCAACATTTTATTTCTTGATACCCTCCTGGCTGAAGTTGCTAGAGCTGACCTGGTAAGCTGGAGGTACCAATGGAGCAAGTGTTTTAGGCTTACCATGGGGCCAACATCTAGTTTATAAACTTAAAAACTGATATATCCAATTGTGTGTCCACAGAGTGACTTATCATGTCCATCACTACCTAGAATGAATGGGCAATTCAGAATGCTCAGCATTCCTTCCATTCAAGGTGTAGGTATGTTGACTTGGATAACCACAGATGTACCAGTTCCCACATATTTTACATCTGTGTTTCTCTCTTTTGTGTTTTGTTTTGTTTTTGTTTTTTTTTGGGGGGTGGGTCTGGGAAACATGTCAGGTGAAGGCACATCACAAAGAAATTCAGGGCAGTGGCTAACTCCAGGAGTCACTGTGACCTGGTGGATGGCACTCTGGTTCTGGCATAATAGTGTGACTCCTCCCATCTAATGAATTACAAGAACATAAGAAATGCTCAATGGTTCATCAGTCTCAGTCTTTTGTGTGACAATGGCAACAGCAAACACTCTCAGGGCAGAGCGTGTGAGCCTGCCTCACTTCCCCCAACATCTGTCAGCACTGGCTCGGGGGTGATAGAAGATCTGCCCTTGTCTACTCCCTGTAGCATATGTTTATGAACCTGCTGTCCATTAGTTTCTCTAAATCCTTTATTGATAAGAGGTATCTCTACAACCTTTTATACTGTCAAGATCCTTCTTACATTACTGTTTATATTTAATAATTTATTTATTTTATTGTCCTCTCCTGTTTATTTCCCTTGAACAAGATTTCTAAATTCTGAGTTCTTCCTTGTGTAGCCTTCTTAGCTTTATAGCGTCATGCAAGGTTTAAGGGAGCCTTCTAATACTTCTAATACTAATAATTTTTTAGCAGCTTCTAGGCAGTTTTTATGGACTTCTTTTGACATTTGTAAGTTCCTTTCAGAATTTGTTACTAGATGTATGTATGTGTTGCTTTCTTGCCCCCAGCAGTAGCTGCTACTGCACCTGGTCACTGCAAACAGCCTCCCTGACTGTGTAGCTTCCTTCAGTCAGGGTCTATTTTCATGTTGAAAATGTCTGACACTAAATGAAGCTTCAGTCTGGCTGGAATCTCTATGATATTTAAGAGTGGAAAGGATTATTCTTTCTCTTTTAATATATTGGCAAATCCTTGGAGAGCAGACAAATGCTCAAGGGAAAACTCTGTATGAAAACTGAATGGCTGACGTTTATAGGATCATAAATGTTTGAGCAGTACTTTTCATATCTATCTTCACTATTCTGCCACACCTGCTTGTTATTGTGTCTGAGTTCTTTAAGGTAGTACTTAGTATACCATAGTGAATAATGGTAATTCACCATAGAGGTAGAGCAATGATTAAATTGGAGATAATGGTTTAGATGAGAAGAAGAACACACCAGGCAAATAAATTTTCAGTTTCCTGAAGCTTTCAGTGATGTGCTTTTCTACTCTAGCTTATCTGCTACTTTTTCCTCCTCTGTATGTCCAAATTGCATAGGATTTAGCTATCATTCGACTCTAATGATTTTAAAAGATGGGCCTGATTTATATTACTCATCTCTTTTAAGTCATAAAACTAAAAAGGGAAAAAAAAAGCTTCACTGAAGAAAACTACAAAGCCACATTGTTCCCCGTGGAAATAGTGAATCAATGTCTAGATCCTTGAAATGAAGCTACAGAATCTTCCTGAACTGTCAGCATATGTTTTTAATTCGATGTGGGAATAACAGGACTAAATCTTGCAGAAAGAGTATAATAACAAAGACATGACTAAGAGAAACAGACTTCATATCATATGCAGCAAAAAGGAAAAGAGGTGTAGGAAAAAATGCAATGAAGATTTGGTCTTCTAGGTTTTTGAAATTGCATGAGAACTGATAAAGATCACCCAGACACAAATGCCTACACCCCACCCCAAAATACAAGGGTTCTGCACACATATATTTAAGAGCAGCAACGTTCTGTAGCTGAAAAGGAAAAAGCAGAAGAGAGTTTGGTGTGCAAGTACTGACAGTCCTTGCATTCAGGTGATGATGTCATTCTTGCTCGCCTATCCAAATGCATTCACCTAGATAAAGAATGGAAAAGTCTGATTTTTGTTAGTTTCTCATTTAGTCAAATTACCTGAAATATTTCTATTTTTCATATTATTATCTTGCAAGATGTTCCAAGAATTCTAAGAAAGATTATACTGCTTATAATTATACTGCTTATATTGCATGTATTTTTAGGAGGAAACATGGAATAGTACTTGTGATTAAAGAGGCAATACAATCCTAACATGTCCTGGAAATCAGAAGTTCCAACATTCTGTTCTTAGCTTCATATTTCCTTGAGAGAAATTTTATTGATATGCATTGTTTATTCCTTCTGTGCATCAGCTGGTGTGTGGAAAAGGAACCAATAATTATATCTGCCCAATGGCTTTCTATTAAACTTTTACACTATGTTTGCCAGTTCCCTAAAAGAAAATGCATTGGCATCAGTTTTTCTGGAATTTCAGTATCATTTTTTAATAAGGGCTTAATCTTTGAACAAAGATTTGACTGCATTTAAATGGTATGATTTTGAGGAAACATATTATCTTACCTCAAATTGCTGAATATACAGTAGGCTTTTAAAAACTCTTGTTAATAGGGTTGGTAGGCTATATATTTAATTTATAGCATTTTATATACTTTTTTTAAAGTGACAGGTAATGAAAATAGAATTTCTTTCACAGCTGCTTTTGTCCTTTCAAACATCACATTCACCCTCAGTTTATATTGGGAAATTGTGAATTTTTCAATCTCAGGCTCTTCCATGACTGTCAAAATCATTCCCTATTTAGTGTGTTCTCACAGTGCGTGCCCTACTGCTATTCAACTTTGCAATTCAGAGATAGGAATAGACAACAACAGTCTTCTGACTGAATGCAGTGGCTGTGATGTATTGTACAAGGAGGGGACATTGTACAGAAAGGCAATTTTCAAGCTATTCAAGGCATTGGGAAAAAAACAAAAGTAGTCCCCTGTGTGGAGGAGAATAGTGCTGCATGAAGTAGGTAGGGATTATGGGCCTACAAAGCCTGGCCTTTTTAGAGGTCTCCCAAGTGCTTCCTGCAACACCAGAAAAAAAAAAATCTATTTGGACTTCCAGCTGTGATATTGTGTTGATTGTGTTCATGTGGCTTAATAAGGGACTGACATGTAAACAGATAAGCTCTTATTTTGAGAAATGTCTATTATTGACAAAGAAACCAAGAGGGCTGGAAATTCAGAAGCACTGGTGGGGCTAAAAAACTTGGCTACAAAAATGTGGGCTAAAAGAGGATATGTATAAAATACTTAGCAGATTTTCAATTTAGGAGATGCCCTGTTGCAGAGTGAGCAACTCACTTCTACCATGCCAGTCATTTCATGGAATCATTACTCTGGAAGCGACCTTAAAGATCATCTAGTTCCAACCCCGTTTGTGGAAAATTGTGTTAGAAACTGCTCAAAAAACTGCAGAAAGCAGGATGTTATGTTAACTCTTGTTCATTAAAGTGCTCAGAAAAATGAAGGGTCTTACTGGTGATTTGGCATTCAGAATGGGTCATTTTGAGGGCAACTCTAAATACACAAATACACGATGGATTAATTTCTGGAATGTCTGCACTGATGCCTGTTGTGCATTTCATTAGTTTGTCCTTCATTTCCTAGTGGGACACCTATAGAGCCATCCCCAGTTAAAGGTGAATGCCCTAGCTGATGTACACTTACATGCAGTTTCCTTGAGATAAATGAGTCAGGAATTTTCCCCAAAAGTCAATAAATGGTGTATATTCTCAGCTGAAAGACAGTGAAATGTTACACAACTCTGTCACCAAGATGCTATAGCTGCCTCACATTACATTTAGATGTGTGTATAAGAAAAAAATAATAATAATAAAAAAGTTTGCTCTTATTTAAGCCATTTAATTACATTTGATTAGATAAGAAATAACTGTCTAGCTTGTCATCTTGTCTTTGGGCAAAGTGTTTTACAATATCTCTGAGTATAGCTGCAGTAAGATACGTTAATGTATCTACAAATTCTATTGACAACAATGCCATGTATTTATAAAGTTGATCCAGTGGTTTATATCAAGCAGTATATTTCTTTGCTGTTTAGGCTGTGGCAGAACTTTGAAAAATGTGGATTACATAAAAGATTTATAGTAGTCCAGGCAATATAAAGCAAACCAAGAGTGGAAAATAGATTTGTCTGTAGTGAGGTAATGTGTGTACTTTTTGTGAAGAAGCATAGTTTTAAGTAACTACCTTGTAAACTATACTTTTGTGCTATTCATGTATAAATTGTGGTTATAGCTTTAGTGTTGAGTAAATCATCCTAAAACAGAATTTTCTCCAATCTCTCTGTGCTTAGCTGCATTAATAAAAGGTAAAGCCACAGCAGTTTAAAGTCTGACCTGATCTATTGGGAATTTCATGCCCTGCAGGGGGAATTCAGTCGAATTGCATTGAACTATGTTGGAAAAAAACCCAGTAACAAATCTTCCTTAGTGAAGCAGAAATTAAATTTAAAGGCTTTGAGACTGTATGTTGATACTAGTCTATAAAGGAGAACATTATTGTTCTGTCTCCATATTCAGCAGTTAAAACTAGCTTTTTTTTTCTAAGTATAAAAGCCAGTCGCCCTGAGAAGACACTTGGGTAAAGTCCTGTTCCCTCTTTGGGTACTGCCCCCTTCTGTAAATCAGAAGAAAACATCTAGAAGTGTTGGAGGGAGAGGAACTGCCTGGAGAAAGATGAATGAGCAGGAAGAGCACAGAAGCATTTTCATCGATCATATTCTGCTGAATTGGGTATTCTTTCTTGATTGATTACATCTTCTTTTGAAGTAAAAAAAAAAAAAGTCCTATTGGAAAAAAAAAAATAATAAATGCTTAAAATTGTTCTATGAAGTTTATGGTAAGGGAAAGGGAAAAATTCAGTTTACTCAGTTGAAAATGGCTCTTAGGGGACAGTATATGTGATCATACAGAAAAGAAATCTGACTGCATCAAGATGGTCAGTGAGATACATTTATAGTGATACAGTAGCAACTGTAGTGAATGTTAGAATAAGCTTTTTGGTTTTAAGAGTTTTGTTTTCCTGACCTTGTAGACCTAGGACAATTTCTCAGCTACTATTGAATGATAATCCGAATCAGAGCATCAATCAAGGGAATATAATGGAACTGCTATTCTGGATCATTCCGTCCTAGGGGCTGCCATATTTTTTGACTTACGCTTATTTTTTGCATCCAGATTCTGTGTTTAAGCAATCTAATTTGCAGCTGTTCATTACTGAAAAGTGAAGGAGGTATTAAAATAAGAATCTGTAAGTAAAATGTATCCTAAATAAACGAGAAGATTAAAAACTAAATTCATACCTGTTAGAACTCTCTTTCTTCCCATGCTTAGCCACAATGTTTAGAAAACTGCACGGATTTTGCTCAATATTCCTTGCTTATTGTATTTTCAGTTGGCAGCAATGTTTATTACCATAGCAATGTTCTTATGTGATGTTGCTGAAGTCATTCTCATGTCTTTACTCAGTTACCCAGGCTGCCCAGGATGCTTTATTAAAGTCTTATTTCTTATTCATTAAGTCAAAAATTCAAAAATGGATCTGAATTCTTTACTTTTCTTATCTAGTTTCACATCTGTGTAACAACCTTTTTAGCCCCGAATCTCAGTCTGTTTCAGTTGTCATTTGTAGCAAAATTACCATCCATGGAGAAAAGAGAGTAATTTACAATCTGTGCCTTCATTTTATTTCACAGGAAATTGCCACTGGTAATTAGTGTTCCTGGATACTGATGCTACATAATGTTGGTATTGACTAAGGTAAACTTCTGTCAGTATGTCAAAGATCAGATTGTTTGGGCCTTTGAGCTGGGGCGATCATAGAATGGTTTGAATTGGAAGGGGCCTTAAAGGTCATGTAGTTCCAGCCCCCCTGCATGGGCAGGGACACCTCCCCCTAGACCAGGTTGCTTAGAGCCCCATCCAACCTGGCCTTGAACACTTCCAGGGATGGGGCTTCCACAAATTCCCAGGGCAACCTGTGCCAGTGTCTCATCACCCTCACACTAAATGCTAGGAGCTAGGGTTCTCTCAACAGTTTCATCTTGTTATGCAAGTATGATCAGTTTGTTTGAAACTAAGGGTTAATTTCAAAAAGGCAGCAAAACATGAAGTGTAAGAGACTATCTTGAGTAGTTAAGTTTAAAAGAGCTGTATTGTGGCCTTTGCACACGCAGCTTTCACTGACAGCTTCACCAGGCAACAAGAGTAGCATGAAACCTAATTAAGATCTTTGAACTTGTCCAGAGAATGTTGTGAATCTTTGTGTTATCCAAATCAGTGTTTTCCAGCATTGCAGATCTCGAGGGCAGGGTGGCTCAGTGCCAAGCTCCAGAGAACTTTAGGCATAGATGAATTTTTTTAATTGCTTGAATCTAGTGTAAATTTTGCCAGAAAGAAAAAGTGCTGATCTAATTTATTTGTGTTATGCAGACAAGGCAAAAAGTTTGCTTTTCATACTAAGATGTTAAAATTGCCAAGTGGAAAGGGCACTGTGAAAGAAGTAAGGATGGTATGTGTGGTTAGAAGAAAAGAGAGCAAATTGATACTTTAAACTCTTGAGTAGACCCTATTGATTTTATCCTTCGATGAAATAATAAAAAAGCATTTAATAATAAAATTTCCATGGTTCATATGGAGAAGGTGAGCTGTTGATTTCATCATTACAGACAATGCTACAAATTGCTGGTGTTTGTCACTTAGGATCAAACATGAAGGATTACCCTTGAGGAGCTCTGAGTCATCCAAATTCAGTATCAGAGTATTCTTTGCCTCTGAAAATGGCACACAGTACTTAATAGCATAAGAATTTAGAAAGGTCAGTAAAAATTTAGAGAAGAAAGGCTGACTAACCACAGACTGATCACGTAGTTACACCGTACACAACTTCCATTGATTTTGAGGGAGAAGGCTCGGAGTCTTTGCATTTTCCTTGGGATCATCCTGTTGGACACAGATGGTTATTTGCTAAGCTCAGTGGGAGCATCAAGTGATTTTTTAAAATATTTTTTTTTGCTATTCAGAGGTTTAAATTAAAATGAACTGCTGCTGTTTTGTATTTTCTAATTTTAATCAAGATGAGGTGTAGCTAGAAACTGTCAGCTTTATATGGTGAAGTGATTTTCAACTGAGGGTTGACAATCTGTAGCTATAAAGATGATAGTTCCCTCCTGAGACTCATTATCCTCTACTTGTAATTTCATCAAAAGAAATACAATATTTGAAATGCTAATTCCAATTATGTATGGATACTCAAAAAGGATTAAAATACGACAATAATAAAATAGTTATTGAAATTCATGTTAGAATTATTCTAGCAAAAAGCTGCACATAAAACTGTTGGTCATGTTCTGCCGGAGTTAAAGTGTCTGTACAACTGTTAGGCTGTAAGGTGACTCCACCATGTTATCCTAAAAGAAGTAGAATTGCATAAACCAAGCTTTTTTCTCAACAGCAAAAAGAATTCTCATCTACTTTGCATCTATTTTGGCCTGACACCTGGAATATTTTCAAATGCACACATTTTTGTCTGTGAAGAAAAAGTCAGTGTGCTTGGGGAAGGTGTTCAAAGCCTGTTCAACTCCAATAGTTAACTCTCACTTTTACTGATATGTCACCCTTACTAGGTAACTGCTTGCCTTAAAAATGTAAAAATAGTGGTTGTTTTGTGCAGTGGGAATGAAACACTCAAATCTGACTGACCTTTTCCTATAAAGTTACTGCAGCAATTCACTGTATTTTACTCTACTAGTAGGAAGTAATTCAACCTCAGTATTCAGTCAACCTCATACTGAGTCTTAAATGTAGAAATTGGATTATTCTGGGCCAAAGTTTCCTGTTCCCTCTTATCCGGAAACATTTTAAATCATTTAGCTCTGGAGTATTTTCTCCCACACTAATCCCTTTCCAACAGTGTCCAACTATCTTTGGGGCTGCAGGTATTATTGGAGAAGGAAATATTAAACAGATAAATTGACTTGTTACTATTTGAGGCATAATAACTTCACTGAGTTACTTTGATTTCATTTAATTATTGTTTAAGTAGCGTATTGATCTTAAGAAAGCTAGTTTTATAGTTCTGCTATAATTTAAAAATACAGATTTCATGAGATTGGCCTGAAGTGCCTTTGCCATATCTGCCCCAATAATTTTGCCCTTTGTCAGCTTTATCTATAAAAGCTTTCCCATGTAACAAATCTTCTGTTCTTCAGAATTTGATTTCCCAGTTTTTACAGCCAAAAATGTTTAAAAGAACAGCAGATAATGCTGGAATTATTCCTTTTTTAAAATGATCTATGTTTTGTTAACAGTTTAAACCACACACGTTTTAATAGATGTGGAATTCTTTTTAGGTGAAATTATAAGGGTTTTATGAAGCAGATGCTGCCTTAAGTGTTCTGAAAGGTATAGTCTTCATTTTCTTTTGTGAATAAGGATCTCTGAATAGTGTCTTGTTTTATCAAACAGATAAATGAACTCAGGAAAGGTGTCCATGGCTTAAAAAAACCAAACAAACAACCCTGTAAAAATGTTAGAAGAATTCCCCAGATACAATACAAAGCCAAAAATTGAAGCATGTTCATAAGAAATAGAATAGCCATCAACTTCAGCTTGGATGTGTGTTCTTTTTGGCTGTTTGTTAGTGGTTTAAAGGCCTCATTTTATAACAGGCAACAAGGTAGAAAGTATTGTGATAAAAACAAGGATGTTTTCCTGTTGGAGTGAATGCAGGTAGTAGGATTATCTTCTCTTAATTTCCAATTTGTCAATGTCTGTTGAGAAACAGCTTTCCATTTAAACTGATGTACATGGACAGCAAAAAAATATTGGCTATCAGGGATAGTAGGAGAGTTGTGCAAGACAAAATTCCCAGGAGACACATGATGATGCCTCACTTGATGGCTAGCTGTGGCTTCAGCTTGGCTTAAATGACGGAGTGGGAGTAGATTAATGGTCAGTCAGCTTCTCAGCTTGTAGGCTGCTGCATCACTTCAGTAGTCACAGAGGTCAGATGAACCCAATTAAGTTCCTGAGGTAATTCCCATTTATTGTCTGTATGAAATCTAATGCTTGCTATGCTGTAAATTTCTCATTTCTTTCTGCTGCAGAGTCTGTAGGCAGATTAAATTTAACTGATCTTTTTTTCTTTTTTTTCCTTCCTAAATTCTCAGTTGCATAATTTGTGCTTTTCACAAAAAAATTTTCTTGCTGTGCATTTGTGTGATGCAGCCATGAGCTTGAGTGTCTTTGGTTTGGCCAATTCTAGGCACTCAGCTTTTAGTTTATACATTTTATGCTGATGAATTCTAAGTCTTAGAGAAAAGAACTGAAGACCTGCAACCTGAGAGGTAGGATCTCCTTCATTTGCCAAAAAAACGGGCTTAACTAGGTGAAGGAAATATTACCACCCAAGCATGAAATTCAAATCCTGTAGCTGTTCAATGGGTGCTGGTTAGTTTTGGGTAAAAGGTGCAATCTGCTGTTTAAAAATGCTTCCTTTCTATAGTCATGTCTGTCGTGTTGAATCAGGATGGGCATTCACTAAGACACCTCATGGGGCAGCAGTTGATTCTTGTTATGAAAACCACTTTAGACAGTTTTAAGTCTCAACTTGGCAGGGTGCTCAGCCATCTCATGTAGACTATAGTATTAAATAGAAAGGTTGGATCAGATGATCCTTGAGGTCCCTCCAAACCTGGCATTCTATGATTCATTATGAAGAACCCGTTATTTTTAGCAAAGATATAAATATGGCTTAGCAAAAAACCAGTCAAACTCAGAACTGCTGAGACAGATATGAGGATGCAGCAATGCAACAGTCTTCATGAATTACTTCTGCAAAGTCTCCCTGCCAGTATTGCATGCCTGCTTGGTATTCTCTGAATTTTTTTAAGCTTTCTGCTGCTCCTTTAAGCATCATTTCAACAACACACTGGCTCGCTGAATTTGCTGATATGATTGTATTTATTGCATCTATTTATTGCCAACTCTTGTTATCATTTGAGTAAAGCCTCAACTTATTTTCATGTCACAGAATCATAGAAGGGTTTCGGTTGGAAGGGACCTTAAAGATCATCTGGGGACACCTCCCACTAGGCCAGGTTGCTCCAAGCCCCATCCAGACTGGCCTTGTAACACTTTCAAGGGTGGGACATCCACAGCTTCTCTGGGCAACCTGCTCAGTATCTCACTAGCCTCACTGACAAGATTTTCTTCCTAATGTCTGATCTAACTCTACCCTCTTTCAGTTTGAAGCTGTTTCCCCTTTTCCTATTACTCCATAACCTTGTAAAAAGTCCCTCTCCATCTTACCTGTAGCACCTTCAGGTACTGAAAGATGCTCCAAGGTCTCCCCAGAGCCTCCTATTCTCCAGGCTCAACAGCCCAAACTCTCTCAGCCTGTCTTTGTAGCAGAGGTGCTCCAGCCCTCTGATCATCTTCTTGGCCCTCCTCTGAACCACCTCCAACAGCTCCATGTCCTTCTTGTGCTGGGGGCTAGAGAACCAAACACAATACTCCAGGTGTGGTCTCATGAGAGCAGAGCAGAGGGGCAGAACCACCTCCTTTGACCTGTTGACCATGTTTCTTTTGATGCAGCCCAGGATATGGTAGGCTCTCTGGGCTGCAAGCACACCTTGCTGGCTCATGTTTAGCTTCTCATCAACAAACCTCCTGCTTGAAAGAGGCAAGTGTGTAGGAGCAGTTCACAGTAATCTTGTTTGCACTGCATTGCTTCCTGTGACGTAACATCCTCTGCACAGAGGAAGTGCAGTGTAGAAATGTATGGATTACATGGTTACATTCTTTGAAGTTGTTATAAAATAAAACCCAATTTTTGTGGTGGTTTAAGCTCAGTGAACGATGTAGAAATGAGTAATTTTGAGTTAATCCTTTTTAATCTTTAAACAGCCCACATATTTTCCTTTGGAAAGAGTTTGATTTTCCTTTAGTAATTTTGTTTTTTCTAATGTAACTTTGCCTTAACATGTGGGTTTTTTCTTCTACTATTGTTAGTCATGCTTTAGGCTGTATATATCTAGATCTAATTCAGATTTCAAGTTTTATCATGTATGCTTTTAATACAGACCAAGAGATATTACTTTGTACCGTTTGATTAAGGTTGACTTTAAAAATAGTGTTCTATGCTTTTACATGCTGTAACTTTCTTACTTGCAAAGGTGAGTGGAGGAGCCAGATAGGACACTCCCCATTGCAGTGTGAAGAACTTTAGCCTCTGTAAGCTCCTGAGCAGAACTATATATTTATGGGGAGAATTCAAGACCATTTGCTTAAAAGAGAGAGGTTATTGCTGTTTGGTAGGTGGTTTCGAGTGAGAAATGTGTGTCTTTCATAGGGGCTGCAGCCTTTTAGTTTTGCAGAAATCTTAAGGAAACTTTTATAAGCACAGAAATGCATTTATTTTGTGATTTCTAAAGTACATGTTTAGCTTCTGCTGGTTTTGGTTGGTTTTGGTTGTGTTATGTTTCGTTTTGGTGTGTTTTTTGTTTTATAATCTCAGATCTGGGCTTCTTATTTTACAAACACAAATCTAAACCCAGTATTTGTACCTGTTAATTTGAATAAACCACTAATCAGATCTGCAGCTCTATAGCTCTTCTACTTTCAGTCCTCAGCAGTGCCGATTCAGTCCTTTTAAAGTCCCAAGAAAATTTGTGCAGTATTTGGACAGCTAGAGTGATTCAGTTGCATCTGTTGAGCTTTGCATCAGGATCCCTAAAGTACACAAGGATTTGCTGGTTCTCTTACCTGGTTAAGCCATGGTATCAGTATCGCCTTGGAGATGGATGCCTTTGCTGCAGCATGGTGATGATAGCTTGATTAGCTATTGCCCTTCACTAGCCCCTAATCCAGAGGCTGATCATTCTGTACCTTATTTTCCTTTTTCCTTACTTGCCAAATACCTTATTGCTTTGGTTAATCAATTATTCCAAAGAACAGTCATTAGGACCAATTCTTCTTAAAGTAAAAAGAGATATTATCAGTTGTGCTAAATGTAGTAACTGTAAATGGGAACAGAACCATATTCCTGCCTGGCTTGGCAGATTTAAGGTCTGTATCATGACTATATAGTGTCTTGGCTGTTAGTATTTCAAAGCATAGTTTCTCTCATTTGCCAGAAATTAGTCTATGAATCTACGAATTTAAATCTTGAACTTATGGGAACTGGGAATGACACAGCTTTATCATCCATGTGGGATTTGGATTTTGAGAAATAATTATGGATTCCGAGACATGCAGCTGTTGAGCAGTAAGTTCATTAAAAGAGGGCTCTTCTGAAAATCCAGCTGCCTTCAGAAATATGGAAGTACATTTTGCAGATAAAAATATACCACTTTTAAATAGGATGCATAGTCAGCTGTAGCTTTAAGAGGCATTCATGAGAAGTACACCTTCTGTGACCCAGAGCCAGATCTCTAAGGCAGTTCTGAAAAGTATATGACCACAAAAGTTATTAAATCTGCTGGGCAGACACATTACTTAGATTGCCTACCCATGACTGACAGACCAATATTCTATTTGATATCATTGGATTGGGTAAATTACATTTTTACATCCTTTCTTTTCCAAGACAATATTAATGTGAAATCTGCTGACTGTCACATTTACTTTCTTGTCCAAACCTATTAACACTTAGTTTCACCTAAAATAAAAAGGAAAAATCGAATAGGTATTGAAATAAAAAGTATGTTTGAATAACTAAAAAAGACAAAAAATTAATCCTGCACAGATTTTTGTGGATACTTTCTTGGGAATAAGTATCCTGATTGTCTATGTATTTGGTGCCAAGTGGAAAAAACTTTATAGAGGGGATTAAAATCTCTGTACTTTTCCTTCCCTGAGCCTAAAATACCAAAAAATTCAGGATTAGAACACACCTTTGAAAAGATGTCTGTGTGGATATTGGCTCTGCAGTCCCTAAGAAGCCAGTCTTGAATCTTCCATGGTCTCAGCATGACACAGCTGGACAGTTCCCCTGTGCTGAGTCCAGGAGGCAGAGGTGACCTGCTGAGCTGCAGGATGCTGGCAAGGCTCAGACCTGCCCAGAAGCACCTTGTTCATTGAGTGAGGTTTGAATTCTGTGGACCGAAGGAGAGAAAATGAATGACCTTTTCTGTATTTAAAGTATTTACCTGTGTGGTTACAGCTTTTTGTGTTTTGTAACTCCTATCCAGTGTTGAAAACCACAGCACTCGATAAGATGCTGTCTGATACGTGCTTAGTGTTAGCTCAGTGTAGTTCAGTGAAGTAGTTTAAATTAAGCTACCTGACTTTACTGCACCTATTTGGATTCATATTGAAGAAAATATGAATCTCTTGCATTGTTCTTGTGCTTATAGCTGTTTTTTGTTTTGACTCTTACAAGCTTACTTTGCTGTTTTCCTGTCACTCCAGATTGCACCTAATGCACACACAGTTGACACGCTTGACCTTTTGCTTTTGGTGTAAGCCTTTTTCCTCTTGTGGGAGCACTAAACAGTACTGGGCTGTTCTACATCATTTACCTCTCTCTGCCTTTGTAGAGGAGGCACCATTCATATCTTTTGTTTCTGTGTGTGCACCTGGCTTTCCTTATTGAATTGTAGGGATAAATAATGTGTATTTGCCATTTCTTTTGCTTTGCTCTATTTCCTGGTGCTTTACTCAGATAGCAGACCCCATTAGGAAGCCTTTGATGTTGGGGAAATGCTACAATTTTCTCTATGGTTGTAGCTGCCTTTGCCAGCTCCTGGAGCTGAAATCTCAAGCTGAGTCATAAATTTCATGCAGCTGCATGAAAATTTCAGTGTTAATTCAAGGCACTACATAGGGCTGATAGACCTGGTGCATATTCTTCTTAAATCACCAGACAGACAAGTTAATTATTTCCCCTCCCCTCCATTTGGTTGCTGCAGTTTTGTTTTGGTTTATACATAGATTTGTCATCACTTATGTCAATGTGTGCTTGATGTGGTTACCCAGCACCACTAACTGATGTGTGGGGGCAGAGGATGTGTTCAGCTCATGACTGACATTGCACATACTGATGCAGTCCTCAAAGGGTAGAGTAGCTGAGTCTCTTCTGTTTTTTCTGGTTCTCTTCTTATTTTCCTGGTCTTAGGATAGATTTGCCTTCCTTTTTTTGTTTTGGAATGTGCAACATTTTAGTCTCAACAAGATTAGTTTTTTGAAGCATTTGTGATAGTTCTGCAGGTGCATAAGCTTCCTTTGGTTGTTCAATTTATCAGCATGTAGTGTTTTCCCTTCTTCTGAATCAAGAAGAAATACAGGGAAAGTGCAACTAGGCATTAATTCTGATGTAGTTTGTATATCAGTTACCACCTCTGCAAAATATTTTGCATTATGATAATCTCAAGCAGTAACACACATGTTGCTTATGCACATTCACAGTCCTCAGAACATTTTAGTGGCTTTGATATGGAAGAAGTGAAGACCTAACTCTTACTCCAAGAGTTTTTTTGTTTGTTCTGTTTTTAGCATGAAAGGTCCTGTGAAGGTTTAGTTGAATCAACGTCAAAACTATTGGTATTGTGATTAATATGCCTGTATTCTATTCAGCAAAAGAGCAAAGATAATAAATCTTGAAAATGGCAAGCCTCTCTTTCTCATAAAGAATGTTTCCAGTCCTAAAAAGACATTGTCAATGTATGTAGATTGCACTTAAGCTACAGAAAACACAGCCAAACAGATTTTGTAAATACCATTTATCAAACTATTGAGTTAAATACAGTTTTGAATGATAAGGTATTGACAGTTGATGTTAATTTTTCTGCAATTATTAAAGCAAGGAATAATGGACTTATGGAAAGTTTCCATCTGCAAGCTGTTTTCCTGTGCTTAAAAGACTGAGCAGTCTCTAGCCTGGAAGTTAAGAGCATAACAGCATTTTACAGGCTGTATTGTTTAACAAAGTATGTTTTGTGTGATAAATATTTTAAACTGTGATGCCTTTCAAGGACAGATATAAAATCATGTGGTCTCTTTCAAACTTCTTCAGAGAAGTTTTTAAATACTTTGCTAACACAACTTTCAAAGTCAGGTCTTGAAAGCAGAACCTTTTCATTGCTACCTGATGTAGAAGAAATGATTCCTTAGTTGTACTTCATAGATACTGGTTGCTGTCAGGAGGTCAACACTTAGTAAATCCTACAATTTCCATGGACAGGCATGTTCTCTTCCATGTTATTAGGTCTTGCCAGGCCTTCCAAATGGCTTTCATTTGGATATCTGGAGCAAGGGGGAAAATAACCAGCAGTCTGTGTGAAAATCTAGACTCTTTTTCATGGCCACCATGGCCAGCTGCAAGTATGGGTCATCACTGGTAGATAAAGTATCTGGGGATATTTAGCAGTCCATTTGAGTTAAATGGTGGTTCCATCCAAAGTGTCTGAGTCTTCCATTGTTGAAATTATAGCTTGGAAACAAAGTGTGATTTATATGACCTGTACAATGTAACCATGGAATTGCCAGTCTGCAGATTCAGCTTCAGATTATTCACAGCTATGTTGCCTTTCGATTTAAAAATATGTTTTGTCTCTACACTTTTTGACTGTACATATCTTTAAGTCTGTCAGATGAGTAACACATGGTCTGTGATGTTAAGACAGACAAGGCTTTTCCTATCTAGCCTCTTCTAATTATTTTTTTATCTTTATTACACCATTTGCAGTGTAACCCCATATCCCTGTTTGCAAGATGTAACACATACATTTATACTTGTATTTTACTTTGGAAACTTCCCTGAAAGTTTAAAGTTTTTAGTCTTATAAAAACTCATGAAAGATGATCAAAGGACACTTAAAATAGAGCAGAATGAAATATTTTCTGCCATTTCTCCTCTGCTTTGGGAAGGTGAAAGTATGGCAAAGAAAAGCAAGTTGCTGGTTTAGAGATGCTTGTTCAACAAAATAGCTGGACTCATGGCTGAGGTTCTGACATATAGTGCTGATAGTAACTTGAACTGAATGGATTTTGATCCAGTTTATAGAAATAGTTTTAGAGGAAGCTTTAGTATCAAGCAGTCCAAAACTTGTCTTGTCGCAGATATGATATGGAACAAAATGTGGAGTTAATCAAGAATGACACAATTTTTTTTTTGTTACATTTAGATATAGTAAATGGCCCCAGCACTTTGAGGCAAATTACTTTTTTGCAGCTTGCACATCAATGCAGCTGTTCAGAGAACATTAATAATAGATGATATTTGGCATGTGTACAAAAGCAGGGTGCCAGGAGGTAACAATAAAGACTAACAGTCTGGTTAGAGAGGAAAAGACTTCTTTTGAATATTGCTTTAGTTTTCAGTGTATATTAAAAGGCAGAGCAAGCACTAATAATGCATTTTTCTGAAAGTGGAAGCATGTGGTCTTCTCTTGTAGGCACAGGTCACTGCCCAATTTTGGAGGTATGACTTTGTCATCATTAGTCAGAGATTCAGAGTGAAAAACAACATGTGTGCTTTGTTACTTCAAATATTTGGAGCTTTGTCCTTTTTATTGTAATTCAGAGTTGTGGTCTGTGTAATGAAAAAAAATGAGATAGTTTATCTACACAGAAGTAAAGTAGGTTTGGGAAATTTTTATATTTTTTTTTTCCATTATCACATAGAATACTTTAGAAATTACTAAGAAAATGTGTTGGGTTTATTTGTAATATTAAATTCTTACCATTTTAAGGCATGACCCCCAAGTCTCACTTAAAACCTCTTTTGACTTTGAGATTTTCACTCAAGTCAGTATTTGTGGCAACATTAATGAAAGCAAGATTTTCCTTTTGGAAGCAGGAAATGATTAGCACATGTCCAGGCAGATCACCTTCTATTCCAGATGTTTTTAGGAGGAAGGATGTCCCATATCCTTTTGATTGATTAGGCTCTATTATAGGTACTGAGAAATGTTGTCTTCAACTTCTTTTATGGTGGTCTTGAACTAGTGGGAGGTGTCCCTGCCCATGCAAGGGGCATTAGAACTGGATGATCTTTAAGGTTCCTTCCATCCCAAACCATTCTGTGATTCTTCAGTTTTTCACAATTTTATTTTTTTTCCCCCTACAATTAGTTTATAGCTATAAGTTACTTTCAGAAACCAAAGAACTTTAGGCTGTACTCAGAGCTTTTTTTCCTTAATTTTTCCTAAGAACTCTTAGGAGCCCAGTACGGAGTATCTGTATCTTATATTGCTGTACTGAGCTTAAAGAAGAGGAAACATTTTTCAGTAACATAGAAAATTAGCTCTTTAAATTAGGATAAACTCCTTTTCTCCTCCCTTCCCAAGAGGGGGCATCTTGGCCTAAAAACGTAAGTTCATCATCATGGGTAGATCAGTGACTCCTGAAGTCATTGTTAATGACTCAAAAAATGTCAGTTGGGTCCTCTGAATTAGATCCTCCTCCTGACTTCTCTTCATCTTGCTGAATGACTTTTAGGAAATAATGAAAAAATAATGAAGATTTTGTTAGAGTTCTGTGCCAGTAGACTAAGAATTCCCCTAACTGCCTATTCAAATTGTCCCAGGCCCACATTTGTATTATTAAGTGAGCTATTTACTAATTTGCTCCCTGCTGTTTATAGACAACACAGTCTCCCTTGCTAACACAACTGAGGCACATCGGGGCTGAAGATACCTCCTCTCCTTGCCAGCTTCAAAATCCAGAAGAGTTTGTGTTGCTGCCTTCAGCTGATACAGTAGAACAGTCAATAGTGTTTAGGGTACTTTTCTGACGTTTTTGAAGACACATGGGTGTGCATTATGGTTTTGCTACAAATACACTGACAGTGGTTAACTGCTGACATGATTTGCCTAACAGGATGTAAAAGAGAATGTGGACTCATTTCAACTTCACCTGTTCCAAAGATGGAGCCAGCATTACTTTGCCTTCTGGTATGAACGCTGCCCTTACAAAAGTCACACCTTCCAAACCCTGTAGCACTGGTGTTAATACCTGCATGGAATGTGTGAATTTAAAATAATATTTTAGAATGTGCTGAAACAACCTAACGTGGAAATTATTGTACTTCTGGAAATCATTTTGTTTTCTCTAAGTGGGAGTAGATCATGCCAGGGCAAAAGCAAGAAGAAAGTATTATCTAGTACCTATTATGTAGGTACTTATCTCTCAGGGTATTGAATGAGCACAGCATGGTGGAACTATGTTTAGTATGTGAATCAATCCAGTAAAGCTGCCTCAGGGATATCATGTTCCTGGCTGAAAGATATCGTAGTAGCTTCTTCAAAACAGCTGAGGTATATTTTAGGTGTCTGTAGATTCTACCTGCAAAACTTCTTTTAACAGTTAAGTATATTGGCCAAAATGTTCTGTAACAACAGGTACTCGGTGCACGGTACTGAGAGACTTCAGGAGGAAGAGCCGATTAATATTAAAGTCAACCTGAATGATATGACTCCACAGGGAGCAGCATAAATGTATTCCTTAGTCATTTCCTGCCATTCTTTCATAACTATGCCATTTATGCTTTAAGGCAGATGTTGACAGTTCTGGGATGCAAATGTGCAAAGATCAAAAATATTGTTAGTGCCGCATTTCATCTCCTGCCCCTGGTACGACAGAAATTCTAAGTGAAGTTGTAGAACAGAATGTGACCAGGATCATCCTTCACTCTTTTAGTTATAGAGGAGCTTGGTTTTTTTGTTGAAAGTCAGAAATGTGTTTTATATTTAGATTATTTTTATTTACGTGTTTGTTCACATTCAGCAAACTCTTTCCCTTTCTGTCGTCTTGCTTTAATAGAGCTGTCACAGAGCTTTCTTTTTTTTTAAGCCTAACTTGCATCTTGCAGCAGCACCAGCTTCTTTTCACCATTCTGTTCACAAATGCTGAACAAATGAAAAGAAGGAGCTGTAGGCTAACACCTACCTAACAAGGTGTTCTGCTTTATTGATCCCACAGGCCATCCCCAGGGCACTCAGCCACCTCTAAGGGAAAGATCAAAGAATTGTCAGATTTCTTCTCTAGATAATCCTGCGTGGCATAGGCAATTGCCCTTCGTTTCAGATATAAACTGTAAAATGGGATTCTGTGTTTAATGCACTGTTATGTTTTTTATTAGAATATCTGACACAGAAAGAATCAGAACTGGCATTTGCCTTTTCATAACAAGGTTCTGTTGAAATGACTGGAAAGGTGGAATTGAAAATTCAATCAGTCTAATAAATATTTTTATTTATTGTTTTCCTGTCTCTTTACTCAGAGATAAGGGAAATGAAGGGCCCTGACCCCTTACAATCCAAAAGAAAATACATAGGAAAAACAAGAATGCTTGGCCCAGTATACTGATTCATTGCTGTAAGATAAAACCCCACTGTTTCTAAGTGTAGGGTGATGAGTGCTTTTTTTCCCCCACACCACTATTTAAAACATGCATAGAAAAGATTCTGTGTAACAACGTTTGATATTGCATCCTAACCTTATAAATACTAAAAGCAATCTGGGAATATGCTTTATTTTTTCTGAAAGCAATTTTTTTGTCTGTGGATGTATAATTGCAAACTCTGGCAGAATATTAATATTCAGGTGCGAGTTTTAGCAAGTGTGAAAAGTTGCACAATTTTGGTTATTTCAGATAAGAAGAAAAGCTTTGGATTAAGGAAGAGTGAAGCATGTTCCCAAGTATTAGAGGAGTATCAGTATCCTGTAATCTAAATTTTGCAGTGTAGATGTGTCCAGTGTCCCCTTTTAATTTTTTTTTTTTTTTTTAATTTGATTTATTTTATTTATATGTGAAAATGGAATGAAGCTGTATCAGGGCACGTTCATGCTGGTCATTAGGAAAAAGTTCTTCACTGAGGAGGTGGTTGGTCACTAGAACAGGCTTTGCAGGGAAGTGGTTGTGGCACCAAGCCTGTCAGAGTTCAAGGAGTGTCTGGATGATGCTCTTAGTCATGTAGTTTAGTGCTAGGTAGTTCTGTGAGAAGCAGAGTTGGATTCAGTCATCCTTATGGGCCCCTTCCAATTCAAGATATCTTATGATTCTGTGATTTTATTTTATTGGCACATGGCAGTGATAGCAGGGAGAGATAAGATGCTTACAGATCATAGTGAAATTCCACATGACAAACAGAAAAAATGAGGAAAACTTGCAAATGACTGTTCACACAAATTAATTGCAGCTTTCTGAGTAGGCATCATTCTCCAAGAGATTCTGACTGCTGGATGGAAAATAAACCTCACTTTAGATGAGAACCGTAGAATAGAACCTACTTTGACTCAGAGACATGCCATTCAAAGTAGTCCAAAAAGGATGAAAAACAAACCCCACACCTCTAAAAGTAGTGAAAATATTTTAAATGTAGTAGGAAGTACTAAAATTAGTGTCTCTAATTTGATTAGAATTTTTAAAGAGTTTTTCACCTGAGGAAGTGCTAGGACTGCCAGATAGCTAGTGACTATGAATTTCTTTTGAATTCTGAGCACAAGTATTTCTAATAACAGTCATGAATAATTGAGTTCTAAAGTGTCTTAATTCCTTAGATACCATAGCACATTTTTAATATAAAAGACTGCTGTGGAAAAATCAGCATCTTAGCTCACTCTGTAAAAATGTTAAGTTCTGAAATACAGCAGCAGTTCTCAAATCCTGCTCAGAATTCTGATGGCTTGTCAGTGACTAACAAGGTTGGATGACATCTTAAATCCAGCTGCCTTTGAAGACCACTTCATCTTGAGCAGGGAGAATAGTCTCATCCTAGTCTGTTATTACAGGCTGGCATGTGGTGGGAATGAAGGCTCAGACACAAGAACTGCATATCTGTCAATGACTGGGCTTTGGTCTGCTACTGAGTGATGCAAATACTAATACTGAGGACAACTGGACTTGGGAATTAAACTTTCCTATTAAGTTATGCCAAGCTATGAATTATTTCTGCTTTAGAGACAGAAATCCCTCTTAAATCATTAATTTTTTTAGGGATGAGCTTTTATGGAGAAGCCTGTGTTTAGGCTTTCTGTGTGGAAACGTTATAAAGTTGAAGTATATTAAAAGATTCTGAGAAAAGCACATGTGCATGAGGAATTACTCTGTATTTGCATAACAGTATTGTTATGCAACAGATTAAATGCATTTTTTAGCCCTGGAAAGACTTCTGACTGTCTTTAAGCTGCTGTTTCCCTTTGAGTGGTAGGCAGGCTCACATTTACACCCCGATCTGTTCTAGGATAGAATAAAGTCTCCACATGTGCTATGTTTGAGGTTTTTTCTGTATTATATTTCCAAGGTTTTTTTGCATGATCAGGTGGGAATGTGACTGACAATTTAGTGTCTATAACAGATCCAGTGCAACATGCTGCAATATGTTTTTTATATATATATATATATATATATATATATATTTCTTCTCATGTTTACATTTGGATTGCTAGGGGGAAAACAACCAAACCAAGTACTCAAAATGTATCCTTTTCTTTTTATTATTGTTATTCTCCATCTCCTTACTCCTGTTCATTTAACATTGTGCTGCCATTGTTAATAGCAACCATTTCATGATGAAGCAAAACCATGGTTGTAGCTGCAGCTTCAGGCAGCCTCATCCTGCTTCATTAGTGCAAAACAAACACAACTTCCTTAATGGAGAGATTTAGAGGTGATGCACAGCATTAGTAGAGGCCACCAGCAACAAACTTCACATGAGGCAGGACTTGAGTAGTGGTCGTGCATAAAGAAGCAGGTGCCTGAAGTTATTGGTATTGTCATCTGGCCAATAATAGATGGCTGATAAGGTACATATAGAAGATAGTGGTGTTGCATTCCAGTTTTACACTATGGGTTTACATGGGGCACAACTGTAGGAAAATATGTCTCAGACACAAGGAATTACTCATTTGCTAGAGCTGTATAAAGTTGGCTTACTGCTGTGTGTAATTGTAACACACACACAGAGAGGACAGGATGCCAACAGAGCCTGGTTTCCTCAGGAGGAAGCTCTGCGTGTCTTGGTGTATTTCAGACTTTGCCCTCCCCTTCCTCTGTGTGTTTGCCCAAAGAAAAAAATATTCTGGATTAATGTTTAGAAGAAGTTGTGGACACGGCACTTCTCAACGAAACAACCAAAGTCTGTTCTCAGTTCACTAGGAGACTTTATTGTTGGTTCCCCTGCCTGCCTGGGCATCTGTGGAAAAAGTATACTTCTCAATAATTGTGCCTGTAGTACCCAACACAGAACTCTTGCTAAAAGCTCAAATAGAAGATTTTTACGTGTTGCTCATCAACTCCTTCAGCTCAGCTTGGCCACCTGAAATTCAGGGGAAAAAATAGCAGCCTCTAGTGGTAGAAGGCATAGATACGCAGAGAAAATGCATGCTGTTAGCTTGGGGAAGCTTGCTCTTCTGTGCCTTCATGTCTAGTTTAACAGTGTAAGACGGACAGATTACGGAAAAAAAAAACCCAGACCAACAAAGCAGGACAGTAAAAGTCCAAATATGTCCAAACTTACAGCAGCAGCAAGGTGATATGCTTGCTGGGGTTGCCCGGTTTGGCTGGCAGATTCTGCCTGTTGCGTGTGCCTCCTAAATACAGCACAGACAGAGGTGTCAGAGGGCATTTCTGGGTATGGAGAGGGTGAAGCCTGACCACAGTGATAGTGGGCTTTTCCCAGGAATTTAGAGCTAGAAGGACAATGCTGCTTTCTGAGCTTAGATCCAGACCTGAAAAGTGTGCAGTTCGTGTATGCATCGTCACTACTAAAATACGCGGATGGGGCAGAGTCCTTCAGCTGTTCAGCACGCTTCAGCACTGAAAACTATAAGGAAAAGAGGCCCAAACTTGCTCAAGAATATCAAGGCGAACTCCTATTCTTACAAAAAGTCACAGTGTCTTCACTGGCCATAAAGGAAATGTAGAAATACAGTTATTAAGGTCTTCTCTGAAAAACCTCACAGTAGAGTGCAGGAAACTCAATTTATCTGTCTCAGAAAGATGAAGGGCTGAGCCAACCCTGCTGGGATTAAAGCAGTCACACTAGTTCATGCTCTATAAAGCATTTTTCATCATTGTGAAATACAAAGCTAATATTCAAAGCAAAATGGGTACTGATACATTGTGTTATCAGCTAAGTTCAGATATTTGATTTTGGTCTGTTGCTGTCTTCTGATTTCCCTCCTAAGGGCGCAGCAAACCGCTCCAGTTTAACAGGAGATGGAAAACAGTTCATCTTGGCAATTGGCCCTGACCCTCCCGCTGAGCAGTGTCCAGGTTTTTTTTGTTGCTCTTGGGTTTAGGTAATTGTTTTTTTTTTTAATGGGATGACCATGAGAGAGAAATGGTCCAATGATGAGCAGGGGCTCAGCATGGTTTGATTTGCACTATTCATCAAGGGGAGGCAGAGCCAAATTTATCTTGTATACAACAAACAACTGCTGTCAGACCTCAGATAAAATGTCTGAATTGAGGTTGATTGCTGAGAATAATCTTCTGAGAGAGAAAGTGATTTTCTCTCCTTGAACATGCTCTGTGTCCTCCTGCTTTCAAAGGCTAGCAGGCAAACTAAACTTGTTTTGTACTGATGATATCTACATTGTACACTGTGTTCCTCCTGGATTGAGATCCTGATGCTATTTCAAATAACTAATGTGTATATTTTGAATTACGATGTATAAATAGAAGAGAATTAAAGCACTCATCTGTGTGGCCAGAGGTCAGGATAACCTAACTTAAGGAATGACATCTGAGAAGTTGTGCCTTTTACATCAACAGTAAATTTTACCCTTCTGTAAGTACACTATATGATACAGCAGATAAATGTTAATCTGCATAACTTCAGACTTACAACAGTGTTAAACCCCTTTACACTGGACTCAGGAGTAGTTTGTCACATTTAACAATGCCTATAAACTGGCTCTTGACTCAGAAGGTGTTTATTGTACATGCTAAATGAGGAGGGGAGATTATAAAAAATCCAGTATGTGGCCATATAGTTAATGATGATGATAAAATGAGTTTGCAGAAAAGGAAGGAACTAAAACTGCAACTGTTAAAGTGCTTCTTTTGAGCTTTTTAAGCTTTAGTTTGTGCTTTTCTTTTTAAGTCTTTGTTCAAGATTTCTAATAGGGAGCTGGGAATTAAAAATCCCAACCAAAACAAACAAAAAACCCCTAGAAAACCCCTGTCATACCTTTCTACCATTATGCTTTGATATTATAGGGAGAAAGAAGAGGATACCTGAATTTTCTTGAGATAAAATTTATATTCTGTAACAATATGCAAAGGAAGGATCATTGGCATATTGGTTGTTGTTTTCTGAAAATGCTAAGGTAGTCATGTCTCTCAGTATTGTATTTCTCTCTTTCCCCCTTCTGTAGAGGGGTGATGTGCTCAATCTGTCAGAGCAGGGATTGCTGCTTTTGTAATAACATGGGTGCATCTCTTCAGATGTCAGGTGAATGTTCTGGCCAGCTACTTGTCCTTAATCCAAGAGAAGAGCTGACAGAAGTGAAGGAACTATTTTCAAAAGTTAGGAATAGAAAGGAATAAATACACCTCTAGCCAGCAAGCAAGGATTTTTTTCTTTGCAGGTTCCAAAGTCATACAGGCAAAGCAACTGTGATGCTACAGCTTCTTCTCTGTGCTTTTTTTATCACTGGGAAATCTTTAGTCAATCTAAACACAGGGTAACTGTCAGTATTCATATAGTTAATTCAGCATCTGTTAAACCCGGTCTCACATATTGACAATAAAATCAGAACACAAAGAATACATGCAAAATCTATGTCAGTATAAGAGGAAAGGAAAAAAAAAATAAATGCACAGGGACTGACTGACAAATCTGCTCAGGAATGAGGCAGAAAGCTTTTTATTTTCAGTATGGAAGCTCTGTGAAAAATGTTAACAAGTCTGACAAGTTCTCATTTTTTTTGGAGACACTGATAGACACTGTGCTCAACTGCAGTGCTATTTCTTGAGTGGAGGTACCAGGGCTGCAAGAATTAACTGCATGGGAAAAGACAACAGGATTCTTGCACATGTGACACTCACTGACAACAGTTTTCTGCACCTGAATTTAGGGAAGCACTGAAACTACCGGTGGAACTGAGTTAAAAGATTTAGTAAATGAAGAGTTTGATGCTACAGTAACTTTGCTTAATGATATGATTACATGCAAAAACTCCAGCTAACAGATTGTGCTATAAGCTTTCTAAGATGTTATAATACATTAAAATACCTATTTAGTTTGAATATAATGGTAGCTTGCATTCTCTCAATCTGAAAGACCATGTCTAATTAAAATAGCTAACCTATATAATTTTAAAAGGAGCTATTACAGACACGTTTACAGATGCTTATTTTCTTTAATTTATGTTGGTCATTAAACATGAAATGTCCTGGACCTTTTTGGTTAAAGTACTTCAGAACAAATAAACAAAAAACTTTGAAACAAAACCTGTATAAAATTCTAGGTAATTTCACTTATTTGTTGTTCTTTGAAGAATGCTTAACAGGAAAATAAAACACATAATGAATCCTTATCTTAAGACTTAGAAGTCAGAGTTCTGTCCTGACTCAATAAGCATTTGTAATGTAAATATCTCCCTGATCAGTTGACCTGATATTAACTGACTCTTTGTTTTGAAATACATAATTCACAATCCAAATTAAGTCAAGCTCAGTTCTACTTCACTTTCTGCTATTGAAAAGTATCAATATTAATTGGGATGCAAACTTATATTTGACAGTTGTAACCTTTAATGCTTGCTCTCATTTCTAAAAACATTGTTAAAGTGCAGATTAAATCAGGACTGTTTTACCTGTGTTTCAAGAACCCTATTTTTTTGTTGTTGCTAGTAGACTGGATAGTGAGACAGGAGTGGTAAATCCTGCTAAACCTGGCTAAATCTCCAAAATGGAGTCCTTCTTCTAACTTAAAGTATCTCCATCAAGTTTTGTTTTTAACCTGCAGTGATCTGTAATGAGCTGTAAAGTATATAATGTGAAAATTGTGACAGCCATTAGTACAATGTGTGTCCTTTCACAGTCGTTGGCTTCAGTTCTTCACATTCTGGGTTATTGCAGGGCCTCCTCAAAACAGCACCTCTGGAAATTACTTGTGAAGTGTTGCTGTATTAATAATAGTATTTCTCACAGTAGTTTATACTTGACAAAATGAAGATAAATGAATAAAAATGTAAGGACTGCAACTCATTCATTTGTTACCTAAACAAACTATCGCTGGGCTCTAGGGGAACTGGAGGATAATTAAACCAGTTAGTCCAAGCAAAGTGATGACTTGATTTCCTGGGCTAATTAAGTGCAGTTCCCTAATGAAGCAGTGTCTTTAGCACATCTGTCTCACCATCTCCCCAAGAGGTGATGCTGAACTTTTGAAATGTGAAACCAGTCACATCTCCTGCATGTTCACAGTAGAGCATCGCTCCTCGGGTGAGCCCTGGTGGGCAATAGCCGAGCTGGGTGTGCATCATTGTTTGGGCTTCTGTTTGCTTTATCTTTGTTCTTCTGTCTGCTAACCAGTTCCCTTTCTGCAGAGCCAGTTGTCTTGTTCTGTCTTTCTACAGTGGTTGTTTAGTACTGCTCTGTGATGAGCTACCACACCATTTTCAAATAAGGAACTAAAAGTAATTGACTGTGAGGTGAGAACAACATTTATTCTCCCTTTCCATGTACTCAGCCCTTTGTAAATCACATTTTGTGAGGCAGCATCTGGGGTTGTCTCATTCAAAGTGATATCACGATTCCTTCCTGTTGCATTACAGAGCTGTGGGTGCCCATGTCAAACAGCTGGAAAAGATTGATTGTTCCTGCAGCAGTGTGTATTGGTGTACAGTAGATAGGAACAGTGACACATGGGAAATGGTGTCATATCTTCTGCTTTTTTTGGAGTTGTGCAGAGGAGCTTTCAGCTGGAATTTTATGGTTTTCCATTCACTTTAATCTGAAAGGTTTTTTCAAGCAAAACTCTAAGCTGCTAATTCCAGAAAAAAAGCTTCCACTGTTTCAGTGGGCTGTGGACCTAAATTTGAACTTATGTCATGGGTGGAATTATCCCTTTTCTCTAATGTCAGCTTGTTCTTGAAAAAAAAAAAAATCTATTGCTATTCAGTAATAAAAACACATTCCTCAGATGGGGGGTAGGATTCTGTAGGTATGTTTACAGTTGATTAGCAAAGGAGAAATTGCTTTTGATGTTATTTTAATATTTTTTAATGTAAGCATGTTATCTCCAGCACTTGAAGATCTGCTTATTGAATACTTGTGTTTCTGAGCACTTTTTAAAGATGTCCACACTGCAGAAAAATCTTTATCCTTGAATGTCAGTTATGGGATAATATGAGTGAGGAGTGCAGAAAGAATTACCAGGGTATTGAAAATTCATTTTATCAAAGTTTGTTGTTTTCCCTGAAAATGAGGAGAAATAGATTTAAAACTCTTATATCAAAAATCATATTGAGTGGGCAAAGTGCTGTCAGGTAGCAAGCCTACTAAATTTTTTGATTACTTGCAAATTTAAATGACGAAATCTAAAAAAAAGGAACCCATGATTTTGATCAAGGCCAAGTGATGACATCTTGGACCTATTACTCAGTTGTTGTAATGATTTACTGACAATGATATTGATCTATGCAGTTGACGCCAGGTAAGGATTATAAGGTTTTTTCTGTCCTTTTTTCCCTTCAGTATATCCAATCTAAATTGCTTTCAGTTGCCAGAAGGTATCTATCTGTGTGCAATCCTGTTCCTATGAAAACAGGTTTTGATGCAAAGTTACAGCCTTTTAGAATCCTGTAAGAGAGGATATTGTGCCATGATGCATCTATCTTGTCTTCTTATCTGTGTCTTTGCTGGTGACTTGAAGATGTTATCCATGTATAAAATAAAACCAGTATGATCAAATATTTAAAGGATACCTCAGTATTTCAGTAACTCGGTAATAAAACTATATTACTTTTTTTCCTCCCTCTCAGAACAAAAGCCTCAAAAACAAGCTCCTGTCAGGAAACAAGCTTTGTGGTATTCATGCAGAAGAGGTGAGTGAAGTTCCTCTCTATTCTAAATCTAACTTACTGAAAAGAAGTTTGCATCAAAGTCTTTTCTACTGAGGTTCTGGTGTAGATCATGTATTAGGTGTCTTTGGTGTTACTACAGCTCTCTCATGTCTACTCATTTCTGTGTACTCAAATGTATTAGAAAGCAAGCTGCAAACTCAAGTTTTAGACAAAGTTTGGGCATGCTTATGAAAAGTATATGTAGCTGCTATCTAGATGTTTATTATACATCTATGGCATATATAAAACTGATTTCCTTTCCATGATCTCCATGCCCAGACTAAGACAGGAATAACTTAATGCCTTTTTTGAAATTAACTTAGAGAGGCAGGAAAGATTTATTATTATTGATTCCTAGAATGTTTCACTATTTCAAGGCAAAAAGGTCACTTTATGAAAGAAAGGGAAAGAAATCTTCCCTCTTCTGAAAAGCAAGCTAGCAAAGATACTTGCTACAAAAGCCCTATTTTTTTTTTCCGAATGCATAAAAGTGCAAGTAACTAAATTTATGCAACCACTCTCTTTAGCTTTTTAACTTTTCATGAAAGAGGATATTACTGTATGTGAACTCATTTCCACTACTTCAGTCATGTTTTTTGTACATATAATTTCTGTGAAAGTCATCGTACCTTGCCAGAATGAAGCAGAATTGTAACACTTTTCTTCATGACTAAAATTTTAATAACATGTTTTCTTCATTAAAGACTCTAATTTTAACTTAGAGGTCAAAATGTAAGAGGGCAGATTAGTGATTTCTAGTTATATTAGCTATTTAACCTGACTAAAGATCTGCAACCACTGTTTCTGAGAAATCCTCAGTCGTAAGAAATAACAAGGTTGTGGATTTGGTTTTTTTTGCTAGCTTGTTGAAATCTGCTATCTTCTTATATCATCCTTGTTGCTTTCTAACATGCCATAATATATGAATACAAATATATTTTCATCTCTTGATCACTGTTTAAACAACTGGCAGTGTGTGCAACATAGCTTTCTGCTTTCCTCTCCAAGTTCCTTTTCCTTACCTGCAAAATATCTTGAATGTTTGGCAATTAACTTGAAGATTCCTCTGTTGCCATTTTAGATACCTTCTAAGTCGTAGAGACTGTATATTTTCTTAAGCACAACTCCTAGAACAATTACAGTTGGTTAAGGTTTTCTCCCTGGTTTTTAATGTGGAATACATTCCATACTGCATTGTCTGATCAGAGGCCACTTTCTGCTGTCTAGATGAAATAACAGCAGACATAGTTACAGAAGGAAGAAATGAATTGAGCTCATCTTGGCTCATTTTTCCAGATCTTATCGGGTACAATAAACAATTTGGCCATACTTCTTAAATATTTCAAGCAAGTTCTAAAATTTTATCTTTAGGTTCATTCATCCTTCCCACAAGTTTGTCACTGAATTTGACTGCCCAGTTATAAAGATAGCAAATCTTTCTAAAAGCTCTGATTTATTCAAGATATACTACTATGTGTAATATGTTTATGGATCTGCAATTTCAGGAAATGTGGAATGGACTTCTAATCCATTCCAGGGAGTTCTAAACTTTTGGCATAAATTATTGTGAGAAAACTTATTGAATATTTGTTGAGAATGTGGATTTTAATGAAAACAAATTATTTTGACAGGATTCTTAGATAAAGGGCGAAATCATGTTCCTCGGACAGTTTGGTGTAGTATAAAGAAAAAATCAACTGTTTTGCAATAAATGAATATATAGACAATTACTTAAAATTACTTTTAAGAATAAAATTTAACAATATTTAAAATAAATGTCAGTCTAAGCTGACATAAATCAGCATAACTATGCCTATTTTAGTGGACATGATCACAAACTCAGAATGTAGTTCATTTAGATGCTATCTGCAACTTCCTGGGCATTCCAAAGAAGAACCCATGCAACACCATGGACATTTTTTCCCCTCTAAGAAAAGAAGCTTCTTCACTTGGAAGGCACTGCCTTCAGTTATGCTTCAGGGAAAGTACTGATAACATCTCATGTCTAAAATGTGTAAGCCAAAAGATTACTCACAATAATACTAAATCATGTATGTTCTGTAGTCAAGTGCTTTTTTACACTTTCCTTGATCCTTTGCCTGGGTTAGACGTGATACCCTGGACAAGTAGTTGACTTTGGTTATCTTTCTGCATTTTGAAGCTTATCTACTTTCTGCCGTTGTGAGAACTTGCTACTTTTTTTCTTTCTGATCTTAAAAGTAAATATTTAAAATAAAACAGACAGCCACCTGACCTTTTTCTTTCTTCCTTTCAGTCAAAAAAGATTCAAGCACAGCTGAAGGAGCTTCGTTATGGGAAAAAGGATTTGATTTTTAAGGTAAGTTTTATTTCACTGTAGTCAGCTAACAAGTATTAGGGTTAATTTAGTAAGGAAAGAATGTAGGAGTCTGATACCTGCCTTTAGTACTGTAGTTCTAAGGAATCATGTCCTTTTCACTATACCAAAAAGAGCTCAAAACACCAAAGACAGACATAATACCATAAGACAATTTCAGAAAAAACATCTATTTTAATTGCTTTTGGGGTTTTTGCAAACCACCATCAAGGAGACTGTGTTTTTTATTACATTTCTTTCTGGGAGCAAGAAAGAAACCATTCAAAGCCTGAAAAGTTTTCTGACATCTTTGGTTTTAAATAGGCAAAAGCAGTGGTAAGTATTTAGATTATTAATATCTTCACATAAAACAGTGTTCTCATTTCCTGCTGGTGGCCAAAACCTGTTGCTGTGTTCCATAGATTCTGTAATACATTTTTCACCTTTCTAACTGAATTATAGAATATTTTACAGATGTTTTTTTCTTTTTTCTTTGATTAGCAGTCCTCCATGGCAATGTCAGTAATTGTTAACACTTTAAGCAAAACTTTATGATAAGTTTGAGTAGCGGAATGTTTCTTAGGTCCCAGCATCCAAATTCCTGGTATAGGCTGAAACATCCTTACCAAAACTGAAGCTTCTGGGAAAAAAAGAAGAAAAGAAAAGAGAAATGTCTGTGGCTCATGCAATCCAGATGAATACTCTGTCTAGCTAGTGCATTTAAAGAAAAAAACAGAAGGGATGGGGGGGAGGTGAAAGGCAAAATATACAGAAATTTTGCTAAAGGGCATCAAATCCTTGCAAAGTTAATCTGTTAAAGGAGGAGGAGAGAGGTTCAGGACACCTGACTGGAGGCTGCTAATTGTGTAGTGCTTTTGTTCCCAGCATAAAGGATGAAGATAAGTACTCATCTTCAAAGTGACTAGAGCTAGTTGCAAAATAATTCATCTCAATATGAGGTCTAAATTGCCTTCTGGAAGTATTTAACTTTCACTACTGTGTCTCTATGCATAGTACTGTAAAGATGCAGTAATGTAAGTTGAAATATGCAGTGTAATTTCTGTGGGGTTTGGGGTTTTTTGCTTCTTTTTTTCCTTTTTTTTTTCCCCATGCACAGGTTGATTCCAAGGTTTTTCAGGCACTTTTATTTCTGGTCATCATAAGACACAAACAAGGGGAACAGATTTAGAGTTCAAACCTAGGCATATTATTAATTATTTTAATTCAAACTAACATTAAAGATACCACTTTTTTTTTTCCTTCAAATTCAGTTTAGCTATAACTGAGAGTTTGAACAGAGGAAAAGATCATAGCTCTAAACTTGCCTGGGTGTGAAAACTTGTTTCCTTTGGCTGAGACAAAAAGTTTGTTGGGTACTACTATCTACTTGTTGTTTTTGTTATGCTAATATGCACTTATCCTGAGAATGGATCTGAATTATGCCAGCTTGTGGATTAACGTGCCCTCTGAAAACAGCTTGCAGAAACAGAGGAGGGAAACACAAGCATGAAGCAGCAAGCAAATGGGAGAGGCTATCTGGGAAGTCACTGGCATACATAAAGTGAAATCCACCTTCTCCTGATCCTGGTTCAGTAAACTATGACAATTCAGCCATTAAGGTACAGATATAAAGATCAGGGCTTTGTGACAGAAGAGGTGGAGTTTACTCGTGCTGTAAGGGAGGCAGTGGGAATGTGAGTAGAAGTGGGTCTCATCTGACTGCATACAGATGTCTGCACTGTAGACTCCATTTCTCATCCTTGGAGAGTATGGGAAACACATTTTGTCTTAAAGAATATGTTTACCTTTGACCACATGAATTATGCCTTAAACTCCTTGACCTACGTCGGATGAATGTAGCCCTTGGTATGAAGGAGTGCTAGGCCACCAGCTCAGATGTAGGTCCCAAGTTACAGAGGGTGAGTCTGCTCTGAATACACTTACCTGCAAAATATGGAAAATGTTACTTGCCTTTTAGGGAAATTATGAAGTAATGTTATTAAAAACTTGAGAACTTAAGATGGACAGTGTTAAAGAACTGTGAATTCCGAAGCCCCACGAGAACTGCACATGGAAATACCTGAAACATGTCTTGACCGTGTTAGATTCTGATTTGCTAATTTGATAAATCCCTGGTGTGTAGTCACATATATTTTTGTCAGGTTTATTTGCTGGTCTTTTTTCTGACTAAAGGAATTTTGATCTATCAAGAAAAGGGAACAGCAGATTTATGCTGTCCTCCTAAATAATCAGGTGAGATGTGGGAAAGGGTAGGGTCAGGCTTGTGTTTGTGTGTTTCAGGTCTGAGTTAGGAAACACTGAATAGAGCAGACAGACTGCTGCTAGGCTTGTACAAGAACAGGTGGTATTTCAATTCTAGTTGCTTTGAGACTAGAAACTAAACAGATTTCATGTTATTGTTGCTGTTGAGACTGTTTCGTGAGACTGATTCTGATAAAAGATCAAGCCAGTAGATGGCCGGTCTCCTGCCAGCACAGAGCACAGTGTGTGTGATAATCTCCTGGCTGTCAGTTACTGTCATGTTACAGGACTTCTGCTCTTGCCCCCTTCCACCGTGTTCCCACCCTGTTAAATTTTGTTTTCTGTGTGCCTTGCTGAGGGTTTCAGGGATTTCTCTTCTCTGTGTAGCTCTGAACATTGCAAGCTTCTCAGAGCACTTCACCAGAAGGATGTAAACTTCACATGAGATTTCTAAAGGGCATGAGGGAATGCTTCTGTCCTTGCCTATTAAGCCATTGGTTTCTGTGGTGGAATTAATTGTGAAGATATATGGGAAGTAACAAGGTGGAGTGTTTGCTTTTTGTTTTGCATAATCAACATGGAGAAACTAGTTTGGAAATTCTAGTAACTATTACTGTCAATGACTCTATACTCACTAGAGCTGTGGGGATGAAGTGGGAGAGGAAGATGAAAAGGGAAAAAAAAGACAGCTTTCCTCTTTAACACTCCAGTGAATTGGTAAATTATATCTACTTTTAACAATATGTGACCTTAACTTAACCAAGTAGTAGTAAGTAAAACATGAGTTCATCATATTTGGCACGTATTTACTCTTCTTATGATTTCAAAGTGGTTTGTAATCTAGTTGATTAACTATGTTACACATATGTTCCTGTGTCTATATTTTTTCTGTCTCATTGTAAGTGATTTGATGCCACAGATAAGCAGTTGGAGTCACGGAAGTGATGTGCTCAAGGCTATAGAGGTTGTCAATATCTCTACTGAGGTTAGAATTTGAATTCCTGTCCCCTAAACCACATAGTGTGATATCTTTAGAGTTGACAAATGTTGAAATTTGCTTTCTATTATAACAAGGATAAATAAATAAAGATAAATAAAAATGTCCTCTCAAGCTTCTTAATTTTATAGCTGCCTTTGCAACTAGGTATTTACAAGTTCTGAATGAGTCCACTCTTAACTACAGTAATTTAACTATGGTCCTAAAACCCTAATTCAGTGAAGTACTCTTAAATTTAAATGCTTTGCTAAATTGTGTTTTACGTTTGTTTCAGGCATTCTTAAACACTTGTTTTCAAATTGCTTCTCCATCATTAACTGTCCTTCCTATCATTTGCCTATACTGTCCTAGAAGAAGTCATGTTTTATTAAATTAGAAAAAGGTTAAGAATAAATTGTGTGTTTTTTTCCATGAAACACAAATATATGTGTGTGCCTGATAGGAATTTGAGATGAAGACAAATTAATTCAGCAACAACTTTCACTATCAGTTTATAAAAGTCTCTTGTAGTTTTGAAATCGTTCTTTGAAATTTACAAGGTGAGAACAGTTCACGGGTACAGCTTGAGTATTTCTATGTACACTTTTTGTGATGAATTTCTAAGGATTCTCTTTCAGAATTTCAGAAGTATGAATTTACTGCTTGTTCTGCTTTCTCTTATTTCAGTTCTGAGGCAAAATATATTGATAGACAGCCCTAAAATCCAAGAAGGTTCCAATGTGAGCAACAGCTAATGATAGCAAGCCTGCCAATGTACTTAATCTTCGTTCCACAGTAGAACTTAAAAAAGAAGTAGATAGCATCTTCCTTACAACAAATTGTACGATTTCTAATAAGCATTCTGTACATGGTCTAACCATGAGTGAGAGGGTTTATAATTATCCACCTTCCTCTGAGAAGCAAACCACATTGGTTCCAGTTGGGCAAGTGGTTGTGGCTGGTTCCTGAATTGTCACTGCCAAGGTGGGTGTTTATGCTGATGAACTGCTTGCCCCTGGCCCTGGTGGGGGTGCCCTTGGACCTCTCCACATGTGTAGAGCCACCAGGTGCCCAGGTAAAAATAGAGGACATCTGAGAAGACAAATGCAGTGCTGGGAGATAAGGGGCACCAGGAAGCAGCAAAGGCCGAGGTACTCAAATAGAGAGGGAAAGGAGAAAGGCAGGCAGGAAGGTTAGTGAGGGCGACTGGGAGAGAGGAATAAGGGTGGGAAGAAGACAACCTTGCTCCCAGTGATTGACAACTTCTCCTGCTCTTCACAGTGGTCTAGCTGGTTTCCATGGTGGTACTCTTGAACCCACACATTTCTGTGAAGAGCAGTACCACAAATAAAGAGCAAGATCCTCATTTATCTTCATTTCCTTTTTATGCTCCACTAGAGTGTTTCAAGTACTGAGTGCTCGATACCTCCAGAGGCCTACGCAGAGCCGTATCAGCATCTCAAGTTTAGGCTTGACTTACGGACTTGTCTTACATGGACTTATAAGAGAAAGAGAAGGCAGGGTTAAAAATAATGTTTTTTAATTTTCTTTCAAGGACTTGTTTCAAGGAAGTATTTTTTTGCCTGGGAGACACCTGAATTGCCTTTATATAGAAAGGGCAAAGGGCATGTACTTATAAGTCAAAACCACTTTCTTTGAAAAAACATAATGCTATGCTAATCAATTCATTATCTGGATGTGTGAAAATCATTTTTAAACCATGCATTTGATATGGTAAATAAAGCCAAAGAAGAGCAAAATTATGTGAAATTGTTTTCACATCATACTGACTGGATGTGGTAAATATTTATACCACTCCTCCCTCTGAAGGAAAATTGATGCCACCACATGTTTTCCTCCTTATTAGCAGTAGTTAATTACATGCCACAGTAAACCTGTTTCCTAGAATTGCAATGTCTTTCTGTGATGCAGCCTATGAGATTCTGCATTCCCTACAGAAAAAGAGGTGAAATGTTTAAAGATAAACAAAACCCCCACAAAACCACTGAAGACCTGACAGCAGAGAACTTGTGTTGAACATTATAAATGACTTCATTGTCTGAGCTTGAAATAATTGATTATGTAATTTTAAATCTTTGATAACCATTTCCAGAAGGGCTTTGTGTGCTCACACATGTATGAAGATGCAAATGTTTCAGGTTTTCCAATTCAGTTCTGCACACTGTTTGTATACAGTTGACAGTCAGGCTTGACCCAAATCAAGCAATTTCATAAATGTACATTCTCTTCTCCACTGGTTTTATGAAGACAGGCTGGGAGAGTTTGGATTGTTCAACCTGGAAAAGAGAAGTCTCTGAGGAGACCTTACAGCAACCTTCCAGTACCTCAAGGGGCTACAGGGAAGCTGGGGAGGGATTTTTTACAAGGGCATTGACTGACAGGACGAGGGGTAGTGGTTTTAAGCTGGAAGAGGGTAGAATTACATTAGACATGAGAAAGAAATTTTTTAGTGTGTGGGTGATGAGACACTGGAACAGGTTGCCCAGGCAGGTTGTGGATGCTCCATCCCTGGAAGCGTTCAAGGCCAGGTTGGATGGGGCTTGGAGCAACCTGGTCTAGTGGAAGGTTTCTGTCCCCATACAGAAGGGTTAGAATGACATGATCTTTAAGGTCCATTCCAACCCAAGCCATTCTATGATTCTATAATTTGCACCTGTTTGCATTAAAATTGTTATCAACTGCAGAATTCAGCTGACCTTGCATGTTTGAAAAATAAGTCAAGTAAATAGATTTTAAAGGATTCTTCATTATGGTCAAAGTACCATAAAATACCTTCTTTCTTGCAGAAAGCTTTCAAAACCAACGTTGTTTTCCTTAAATTTTATTTGCACATTGATTTATTTAGCACAGAAATAATGTTCTTCTCTTTAGTGGTGCTTTTGCAGTGCCTTGTAATGATAAATGTAACTCCTGCAGCTCAATGGTAAAAGGAGATGAGAGGACAGTTTCCTATGGGCCTGTCACATCAAATTCCCTGGGAAAATACTGCACAACTCATCTCACTTTCAGGCAGGATCTCTAGCCTGTAGTGTGTTTATCCATCCAATGTTTCCTCAGCATCTGGATCTTCTGTGACCTCCCTTGGGAAATTTAGCAATGCTGCTTAGGAAAAATGAAACAACAAAAAGCTATTATGAAACATCAGTTATAAACATAATTGTATTGCAAAAGATTAGAGATTTTTTACTAATTTTAATATTTTTTTTTGGCAGAGATCTTAAACCACTGGCTTTATTAGGGATAATAAGTTCTCTAAGCTGCAGGCTGACTTTGCTTAACTGAATAGAGTCTGGAAGATTTACTGCCTGTTATAACACTTTTAACCATATTGTTTTGAGAAGATCTATTGAAGACTTCAGATAGGAAAATGTTCTCTGAAAAGTTTCCATGGACTGTGTCAGAAATGACAAGATGAATGAGTAGAAAATAGCAAACAGAGCCTCCTTTAAGCTATATTTTTGTTTTATGGTGGGTTCTATTTGATAAATTTAATCTAATTGGTCTTCTGGGTATTGTATATTATGCATTGATGACTTTATTAGCAAAAAAAAGGTTATTTTCCTCTTACTTGAGCTGTTTTTCTAAAAGGCTTTGCTTTTCTTGAAAGTGATTAAGATGAAATGAAAAGTGCCCACAATGCAAGCAGACCAGATGATGAAATGAAAGCTCTGAAAATATTCTTACAAACTGTTCCTTTTAAATGCATAAATAAGAAAAGCTACTTTGTATTTGCTGGGATAAAAAATTCTTATACCTATGTGATAATCCCATCAGCACTGGTTCAGTTCTGACAAAAGCTGTTTTCTGAGGCAGCTGTAGAAACAGAAAGAATATTCCATGTTCTCTGACTCCAAAGTAGGTTCAGTTATATACATGTCAATCATTCACAATGCTTATCTATGTATTTTATACACACACACACACACATATATATATTTTAAGTTGCAGCAGTTCACACTCTGTTTTACTGCTGCTTTGGTCTATTCTAGTCCACTTGCCTTAGTAGTTTTCTCATGTCTTGATTCTTCCTTACTAAAATTGGAGCAAATTTGTTATCAAGCTATCTCCTACAGACTTGGAAAGCAGATTTTTATTTTTTAAAAAAAACTTCTTTTGAAGCAACATTTTGCATATTTTGAGATTGTTATTCTGTGTGTCTCACAGTGCTGTTCTTTTTTAGAGTAATGTGTAATTTTATTAATTTTTTTTTTTCCAGTTTGCTTCTCAGCATGTTTCCATACCACAAATGCTTCATGTTAGTAACATCTGAACTTGTTTCCTTTGTTCTCTGCCCATTTGCAGTGCCTTAAGATAGACACTGAAGTCCAACTGGACATTTCACTCATGCTGAGCTGAGCAAAAGGATCTTTTTAGTCTGTACCCACAGTGTTCTTTGACCTTTCTAGAAAAACATTACATATTCAGTGGTGATATCATCTTGAGTCATTCATCCCTACTGTTCTATATTCTGTACTTGTTTTATTGCTTATTCCTAATTGTATTTAGCATCTGCTACTTGTCTTCAGTGAATGTCATCCCATTTTTTCCAGTTTGTCAGGATAAATTTAGATAAGTCCCATCTTCTGTGACACACAGAGTTCTAGTTTGGTGTCACCAGAATATTTAATGAGTGTATGTTCAGTTCAGTGTTCAGTTCCTGAATTATATATACCAAATAAAACTGTCCCCTAGAGAGGTAGTCTGATTATTCTCTCCAGTAGTTTTCCAAAAATTAATGTTGTACTCATGGTTCTGTAAGTCATGACCTCTTAAATTTCTGTCTTCCTGAAGATTGGATCACACATTATTTTCCAGTCTTCAGGTTCTTAATTCACTCCTCAGAGTCTGTAAGGAACTGAGATCTTAGAGCCTAATACCACTTCCTAAAGCAATTAAAGTGATGATGCACAACCATGACTAACAAAAAACAATCAAGTGGAAATACTTATGTCTCTGAAATTGCACAGAGTTTTATTAGAGAGAAAAAAATAAAACCTCTTTTGACTTAAAAATAAAAAAAGGTCTAAAAATTTAGGACTACTAAAAAAAAGAAGTACTGTGTTCCATAGCATTTAAGTCAGGCTGGAAAGGGATGGAGATGGTGGTGGAAATAAATCATATATCAAGTCAACACACAAAAGTAAAATAATTTGGGGAAGAAAGGCTCAAATAATACGTTGTGTCAAAGATATCAAGTGCAATTTGCCCCAGGCCTTGAGAGATGACCTCAGTACTATTATTTCGAGTCATCCTTTCAAAGTTTTTATTCTTTTGTAGAAAACATCTTTGAGTGTAGGAGACAGCATTGTGTCTGCTAGTGCAAAATGCTTCATCATGAATTCAGGAATTATCATATTTGTGCTAATATTACTAAACATTTGTGAGTAATGGATCCAGTGATTTGGTGGTTATCCATGAAGATCAGGTTGTCTATAGGCCTAGAACTTACATGGTGGTTTGCATTTCATGTTCTGGTTCCACTTGCCTACATTGGTTTATGCAAAGCCAGAGAGTAAGATTGATGATGTTTTACTTACAAAGCATTTGCAATACAAGGTGATTACAAAATCAGTAAAGTTAAATGTTTAATAGTTTAAGTGGAAATCAATGCTCTTTCACAGAAGTTGGTGTGTCTGGTGATGTACGCCAGCCAGGAGCATGTTGCTAGGGAGAGCTGAATTTTCATGTTACAGTCTGATAATGCACAGCTATTATTTTGATGACACGCTTGAAAATAGTTGTTTTCTTCAAGGGCTGTCCTTGTCAAAAGTCATCATGATGACAGGAAGAAAATTTCAAGTATGTTCCTCCAAGCAATTGCACTGATGGCTGAAGGAATGGAAGCCTATTGTAGATTTGATTCATGTCAGAAGCTGTTCAGTAGAGATTGTTCTATTTTTCTTAGGATTTCTAGAATGTTAATATTTTACAGAATATAATTTTTGCTGTTTCGAGAATAATAACATTGTTCATAAACTCTGTGTCTGGGTTTTTTGGGTGATTAATCTGGCAGGGAACATTCTGAGGTGGATGACTGATGGCCTAGGCTGTGCAAGGTTTAGTGGCTTAATGTCATGAGTGAGAATTGATATTTTCCTTGATTTTTAAGATAAGAGATTGTGGGATCTTCCTTGAAGTATTTCTGCTCTGTAGTGTAATGAGTGTTGGACTTAGTCTTACTGGTTTAGAATCCCTGTAGTTCTTGCTGCTTGTGGTAGTTCAGTCTGGGAAGCTGCTAGTTTGGGGTTTTTTTGTTTCCAGGTGAGAAGGCTTGTGATGCTTTTCTGGTTTTTATAATGCTTTTGTGGATTATTCATTTTGGGATATATATAATTTTTTAAAAATTTCTGATCAATCCAACATGTTTCTACACTTTAGGATATGTGTTTGGATGTTGCCCAGTGTTGGATGTATAATTTCAGTTTTCAGGTTATGAATTATTTGTTATTAGATTTGGCTACTTATTAGATGCAGAAAAATGCTTTAAGACAGGATATTATTGAGCTGTTTTCTTGAGTAGAAGCTGTGGCCCCTGGGGATGGACGGGAGACTGGAATTTGTTTAGTTGATTTTTGTAAAATATATTAGGGCTGTTGCATATATATCTATGGATGATGTTTGGGAGGTAAGAGGTGGCATGATTACTTTTCAGATAGCTATCTTCTGGAGATAAAAGTTAGCATAGGGACCATTTCCTCCTCTTCTGTTACATGATCTTTTATCTTTGTATGATGAATGAGTACTTCTTGTTTTCATTAAGCACATTTTTTTATTATTATTTGTTTTCTTTCATTGTAGGTAATATTTTTTTCCCTGAATAGGAGTATTTTCACATCATGGACAAAATGTATGTAGAAAGTCTTACCTAGATTGTGTGTTTTGCCTAGGAAGTAGATGTCACTTCTTACCTTGGCATCTTTTTGCTGGTGCATATTTTCCATTTCAGGGGCCATAATTTAGGATTTTGCATGTTGTTCCAAATATGTTATAATAATTAGTGTTAATGTTCATACATTATGTTCAAACATAGGAGAGGCCTGAAGATTTAGACAGAACTGGCTGCTGAGAAATACAAGTTATTTGCAGACATGGGGATGTTTGTAATATAAAGAGATAAGTGATGTACAAGAAGACAGAGGGGTGTAACTATATGTATTTCCCAATAAGGACATTGCATTATTAATTAACTTAATTAATTGATATCTTTCTTAAAAAAAATATATATATATCTTTTACTATTATATTTTTAATGGTTTCATGCAGTTTTGAAAATCACAAATTTGCAAAATGTGAATATGTCAGCACTCAGTAATTCAGGTCTGTTAGTTTATTGCCAGTATGTTTTTTACAACAGTTTTGAGATGAAAAATTATTGTAATTTTTTTAAGGAACTGAAAAATCAAATTTTAAAATTTTCTATATGGCCTTGAGGACATGGGCTTAGGGATATGGAGTCACATCAGAAGGTTCTAGCTAGTAAATAGGTAGTAAAAAGGCTTACCTCCTCTGTTCTCATATGGCTAAAATAAGGAATGCAATTGTTTAAAGAAGATTGACTTATGAAATAAAAGCAGCAAATTTTTGTAATCATGTAGATGGTTTATCCATTGGAAGGAACAACTGGTGTTAAATCTAAGATGCTCAGGCCTGATCTGAAAGGAGGAAAATTCCCTACAGGAGAAAAAAAAGGCAGAGCAGGAACAAAGTTGAGTGATGTGGCCTTTAATGCACATTGTCTGAGCCTGTCTATGCAGAGAAACAGCCATTTTCCTATAGTTAGATGTTGAGTATTTTATTAAATCTTTACTGTGTTGCTTTCTTGCAATGAATTTTATGTGAGGGAAAAACATGAGGGTTGGGGAAGGAAAAGCCAAATTTCAGCTACTAAAAAAAAGCACAAAGGTCTTATTTTCTTTTTTTAATGTACATCCAGAATAGCCACAAATGGAAGATAAAAGCATTGTGGCAGTAACGAACATTAAGAAAATGTACAAGCTCTGAGTCTTTGCAGAAATTATGCTTTTAACTGACTTTTCTTCTGGTTGTAAATGCTTGAAATACAATTCAGATGTTGCTCAATGTCTGGGTTTTGCTGCCCTTCTGATTAAATGGAATAGCTGCCAAAAAGTGTTCTTCTCAGCACCTTGTGTGACAATTAGCAGTGCAATTTAGAAGCACATGTCTCTCTAGGTTGCAAATAATGCCTACAGAATAAGCACAGTAGAATTGTGTTTACCAGATAATTTATTCAAATTTCTGGTTAAGTGGTTTCCAATTAAAAAGTTGTCCTAGTTAGAAAATAGAATGAACTATAAAAAGTTTTACAGTAATATTTTTTCCTCTTTTTTTTTCTTACACATTTACTTAAGGTCTATGCTGGAAAAAATGGAGTTCAGTATATCCAATCTATTTAATGTGTGGTTAAACATCACTTAGTCAATCATGTTTTCCAATTAAGCAGAATGTGTGATAATTTTCTCCTTGATAAACAGCATTCCCTGGTACAAAATACAATAAATCCTTTAAAGGTTAGTAATAGCCACATAAAATGCCAATTTATCATGTCTTGAAGTGAAGAAAACCCAGCCATGACTATGTTTATCTCTGCACATGTGAGCAATCCTAACATGAAGACATAACCTAGCCTTTTCTAGCCAAAAACCCCCAACAAAACAAAGCAAAAAAACCCAAGAAATTGCAGTTTTGTAAAAGGAAAAGAAAGGTAGTGAAGTAATTTCAAACCCATGAATATATACAGGAATAAAAGAGAATCATAGATTGGTTAAGGTTGGAAAGGACCTTAAAGATCATCAGGTTCCAACCTCCCTGCTATGAGCACGGACACCTCCCACTAGACCAGGAATATACTTTACATTCCACATTGACAAGGTGTAGAACTTTCTGGGAAATAAATGCTAATAAGCCTTTAAAAAAAAAAACAACCAACAAAAAACATTTTGGGCTGCACTAACAAGCATGCAGTGTTTGCAATAGCTGTACAGCCTGACCTGAGCCATAACCCTTAATCATTCTGGAGGTGGAATTTATATCCTTCTATTAACATGGCATAGAGCTGGGAGCACGTATGACTGAAATGTTAAGGTGAGCACCTCTCCCTTGGTTGTCCCCCTGACCCACACAGTGTTTGATCATACTAAGGGGACTTGCTTCTGGGACTTCTCAGAAGGAAATTTTCCCCTGAGTTATTGTGCTGTTCGGTTTGTTAAATTGTGTGCAGAAATAGGATCACAGCCTGGTTTGGCTGACCTGTGCCTTCAGGAAAAATCTAGTAACTCACCTCATGGGTGAGAAGTGTTTTGCCTGACTCCTGGGAAGAAGTGGGAGGACCTGGAGGAGGAGATGCCTGTGGAAAAGCCTATGGACTAGCCAGTTTTGGGAAGGAAGCTCTCTACAGACGAGACCACTAGTGAACGCTTGTTTTCTCCTAATGTAACTAAGGAAGTGAGAAGTGTAAAGCTTCTAGCCACTGTTTTTCAGATTATGAAACTTCTCTCTCATCCCTCGGTTTTGTTGCTTTTGTGTAACTTTGAGGACTATGAACATCTCCACTACCTATATTATATAGTATGGTATTTACAAATTCTTGAACAAAGCCAAATTATTTATCTCGCTTTTTCCTCAGTAAGACCTGTTTCTACAAAAATGCCAGAAACAAGCTTGACATTTTTGTATTTTTCCAGACTATGTGTATTGAAAGCACTTTACACCTTATCAGAATTGGCCTTGTGTGGTTCTAATGGTATTGTGTCCTTTTTCTTTATTCAGTATTCAAGCCACATTAATTGAGTTAGGCTCCCTAAAAAACTCGTAAATTAAAACAGCAATGAAACTATTGAAATATGAATTCAGCCTTGATAGAAAAAGGTCAGGGAAAAGAAAAATATTCTGCACTTTTGGGACTAAGGTGTAAATAAATATCACTACTTTCAAGTGAGGGATTAATTCAAAAATGCATTTTTAATGCCAGGTTTTAGTTCTCACTTGATCTCAGTTGGATTGATTTCACTGCCTTATTGGCTCAGTAATCTGAGTTAGAGAAAAAGTTAGTCCATCAAAATAGGACAGTATTAGAAAAAATAAGAATTTGATGCATTGATCATTTATCAATTCAGAGAGACTTTATTTGCACTTATGGGCCTTTTTTTTGGAGGAATAACTTTTCACCATAAACTGAATATATTTTACTTGATAAAAGAGGTGTTATTGCAGTATGCTAGATTAATTAATTCTTTCTAATGACTGGCAGCAATTAAAGAAATGAAACATTTTTCCTCCAGCTGGATTTTTGATGTGGCTGCAGTTACATTGAGTATAATGTACTATAATATAGCACCAGACATTTCCCTGCAGGGAAAGAAGCAGCAGTCACCTGTAACCACTGTTACCTGCTCTCCACATTTTCAGATGTCCTGCATAACACACGGGGTGAAGAAAACCAGACATCCTGAAATTCAGAACTTTAGTTCTGGTATTCCAGTGATTTAAACTGTAACACAGATGGTGCTAAATGGAGAAGTTGCCACGCTTACATGGCAATCCACCATGTAACCCTAATCCTTTAGTGATACACACCATCTGAGATGCTACCCTGGCCTCTCATTTATCATGTATACATTAGTTTGTATCATTTCCTTTTGAATGGCAATTCAAATTAATGACATCTCCTGTTCTTAAATCTTGGTTCTCAGTAATTGAAAATGTATTAATTTGTATAACTCTACTTTAAAAATAGTTTAGTAAGTAGCAATGATTAAAATGTTAATGATGTGAGAAATTATTTAGTCTATTTCTAGTATCTAATGAGAGGTATTTCTGTATCAGAGCCAGGCTTTTAGTCTTCAGTCTTTCAAACATTATCTGCACTGTTTATTGTGAGTGAAATTATGCAGTATACTCAGTAACAAATGCAACTGTAACTGAACTCTAGAAAAAATCTTATCTGTTAATAAGTTTTTTTCTCCAATAAGCCAGTGGTAAGTCCAGTTACATTTTGCAAATTCTAACTGGACGGAAGGATTCTTTATTGTATTGGATGCTTTGTTGACAGACTGAGGAATCAAACCTGTGGTGTGAGGCATGTGTTGTGTGGTAGTGGCTCGTATCGAGTGTAAGAAATGTGATGCACTGGAAATGAGGGACTGCACTGCCAGACTTCCCCAATTGACTTCTGCTTTGGAGCCAGATTGCCTAATTGTACATGGGGTACACTAGTGAAACTGTGGCTGCTCTGATAAATCCACAGATAAATGCCTAATCCTGTTTTAAAATGCAACTAAGTAGTTCTTTATGTGAGTGGGGAAGTGAAAATTACAGACTTTTGTCATTTTATCAGCCACTGCAGCCTGTGCCTGATGCTAAAAAACAGCATTTGAGGTATCTGCTGAGGGCTACAGGTTTGCCTAAACTAATCCATCTCAGCTATGATATGTGCTGGAAGTATCATCATTGCCCCAACACAGAGACCAAGTCAACCACTTGACATTAAGCAGCTTTTATGCTGTGTGGCTATACATTAAGCTGTGTTTATTATTTATATTGATGTGTATATTAAGAGTTCATGTGATCTTAAAAATGTCTGGCAAGAAAATAATATCTGGTTGGGGATAAACTTCAGAAACATGGTGAGGATGAGGTGGTGCTGAGGGAAAATTCATTGCTTTTTAACTGAGAAATGGGAACTTTATCAAGTTACTCTCTATGCACAAAATGTGCACATTGCCTGATGAGAATTTCAGAGAGAAAAGATAACTCGTTAAGCCAGTGTCTTTCTGGTTCCCTTTATATGTCAGGAAAACAGCTAGTGGGCTGTTTTTGCAATACAACAGTAAAAGAAATCTGTACATTATTACTTTTGGTTGCATAGGACTGTGCTATTACTGACAGAGCTGAGAACTGCAGGAATCTGGGAGCTCCTCCCTCCCTAAAATAGAAAGTTCTTGCAGATGTATTTCCCTAAAGTGAGCAGTTTGAGTGTATCGAACTCCCAGGAAAGGGGAGAGAAAATTGTTATCTTTACTGAGAGTTTAAAAGCATTTTCTGAACCCCTGTGCTCCCTACATTGCATATACATCTCCTCCTGAAGAACTGTGCAGGAAAATCCTGTTGTCATACAAAAGCCCACAATCCTTCTGCACAGGGTGCAGGCTGTTTGTCTGACCCCAAGTTCAAACTCAGATCTCCCCAAATGCTTTTTGTGTCGCTGCATAACTAGCTCTTGTGAATTTCCTTTCCTATCTCCAGGGAAGGAGATGGAGGAACAAATCTGGAGTTAAGCCCTCGTTTATATACCAGCAGACAGTAGCATTTCATAAGGTGTCTGCATGCATGAATGTTTGGGGGTTTTGTCATTTCTATTCATGCCAAATTACATTAATGTGAGCACCTTGATGTTTAAAACTACAAAATAGTGTTTCAGATTACAAACAGAAGTCAGAGAAATGAACAAAATCATCAAAACTGTTTGAAAGCTTTGAATTTTCCAGAAGGATATTATGGTATAATTTTAAATACTTTATAGTACGGAATTACTTTTGACATTGAAATTAAACTTCCATTCACATAAATGGGGCAGATTTGAGCCCAGTTCCCACATAAAAATGTAGTTTTCCTCAGGAAAAAAATAAATAAATTAATCCCCTGAGGTCTGGTTCTTTTACAAGCAATTTGACCCAGTTCGTATATATTACTTGTAAAATTTATATTCTTTCCTGTCTCACAGGCACTGCATGAAAAATTATGGGAAAAAAATGCATTGTAGATTACATCAGTTTCTTGTTCTTTATTCCCACAGGCACAACAGCTAACAGATCTGGAGCAAAAACTAGCAGTTGCAAAAGATGAATTGGAAAAGGCAGCCCTTGACAAAGTAAGAAGTGTAATGTAATGTAAGCATGTTTATCTCTATCAGCTGTGAATGTTTCAGTGTAATTTGACAAAAACAAATGAAAGTCTTGCAAGGATTTAGATGCATATTTAATTGCACGGACCTGGGAGTAACACTGCTGAAATCAGCAGAACTAATTACGATGCATAAAGTTCAGTACAGCTGCAAAGTTATTGAAGAGGAGGGCAATCAAATCAGAAAGAAACATCTCAAAACCCCATAGAAAGCCAAATGCTGTGATTCTTTATGTGCAAAAGTCCACTAATGAGAACGAGCCTGCAACTGATATGGTTTTTATCTGAGGTTTAGTCATAGTTCAGAGTAGGATGCAGTAAAGAAATGGGTCAGACTCTTGTTAGGGTGAGACTAATGTGATCAAGAAGAAGGGGAACTTTCTTCTAGATTTAGGGCAGTTGGGAAGAAAACATTCAATAGGGAAGCAGCTTATCAGAAAGGAAAAAAACTTCAATATGGTTTGAAAGACTGCTTTCTTTGGTTTGGTTTTCTAGTATTTTCAGGTTCCGTTTGACTTTTTTTTTTTAAAAGAATGGCCCTTGCACTAAAAGCATTTTTCTTTAATCTTCAGTACTGCAGTCACTGAAATCATCCACTTGAGTGAGGTTTTGCATCCAGCATTGCAAGATGTCATCTCTGTAAACAGGGCTCACAGTTGCATTATGATCAAACCTCTGGGTGCATCTGGTGCTAATGCATCCTGTGTTTCTAGTTAGCATACTGAACTGCTCCACATAGCAAGTTAAAAGTAAGCATACTCCTTTTGTGCTGGAGCACTCACTGATAGGGGCTCTCTCCAGTACAAATACACTGTCTGTGGCCAAGGCAAGAGAGCAGTGGTTGCCCTAAATATCTTCTGAATGCAGTTATTCATTATGATGCAGGCAGTTGTGAAGGAGAAAGCAAATATTTGACATCTGGAACTTTTAATGAGAATGCTGTGAAGGGATTCTGTCTGCAAATTAAAAGGGGACTTGCAGCACACCCACCTCTGACCCTCTGTTTCTGTCCTATTGAGTATTATAGAATTTTAATGTAGGGCTCGTTTGTGGTTCCATAGTCTTATCAGAAGTCCCATGTTGTCATCCTGCAAATCATCATTGAGAGAGGCTTTGGATGGTGTCATTGCTTACACGCTGTGAAAGTGCAGTGGGAATGGCAAGCAGGAGTAAAAAAGCTGTGCAGAGGAAGGAAAAAGAGAAACTTCATGCCTGTGAGAATTGTGAGACACATTTATCAGACTAGAAATGCCCATGTTTGACTAGTTCTAACTGCAGACTAATATGACCATTTAATTTGTAGGCATCTCTTTCCCCTGGTTAAGAGCTTTTCTGTATGAACCGTGAACTGAAGAGATTTAGAGACAGCAAATGGTCCATCCATGTGACCATGTGAAGTCATGGCCTTAACTGTTTTGACAATGTGAGCACACAGGTTCAGCTAACGGAGTGAAGTAATGTGTAAAGCAATATGTGCATTTTTTGCAACATGAGCTATATTTGAAATGAATAATTGAGTGGTTTTCTAGTTCCCATGATAGACCTTTGGAAGACTGACAAATTTTGCATTGCCACAGCCCAGATTATTCTATGTTGAATTCAACCATGTGGCAAGAGTATAAACAGATCTGGGAAATCTAAAGACATGTGCTATATGTTGGCAGTATTTTGACCAGCAAACAGCCTATTTTGACCACAATCTCACCTATGCAAGGTTATTGAGAATGCTGTCAAATGACAGTCCCTGGTTCCAATAATGTTTCCTTAAGTTGTACTCATGTCCTGCCTGCTCTCCTAGCAGCAAAGTCAAAATTGAATTTTGCAACCCACAGAATGAAAACAAAATCACCTGTTCTGCTTTTACCTTTGGACTGGCAAAACGACTGCAATAGCCAAGGCAGAGCAAGCACTGGATGGCAGAGGTGGGAGATGAGAAGAGAAATTCTCCAGAGGGATTTCTAGATGGGAGGAATGTGGTTTCAGACCAGTGTGATTTGCAGAGAGCACTGAGGTCACTTAGTGCTATAACAGCTCAGTCTGTATCTACAAGCAAAATGAGACAGCCTGCTACCTCTGCCAGTTCAGAGTCTAAGCTTATTTTCATTATGTCAAATGGTGTTTTATGTTCTCTGGGCAGTCACTGCTTGGACAGGTAGGAGAAAAGACATATTACATGAAAAGGGCTATGCTAAGATCTTCTGCTGTCAATTAGGAATGAAAAGATCCCTGAGTCTGATAGATAAAGTAATTCTTTCCCTTTCACACTGCCATTAGGTCAGAGAAATAACAGTTTGATACAAGATTCATACATTTTAGCAAGTAATTCATGCAAAGTGATGTCCTTTTTGATTATAATCTGGCATTCCTCCTCACTGCACACAGCTCAAGGGAAAAACATTCAAGTGTGTCCTTTTGCAAACAAACCAAACACTGTCCCATTTCTTATTTCCATGTTTTTCCTTATTGAGCTGTGCATTAATAGTCTTTTTATAGTTGTCATTGATCCTACCATTGAAATGTACCCTACTAACTGTTTTTTTTTAATTTGTTTTTAAATAAATACTCAGATTTTCCCAGTCAGGAAGTACATTCCTTGGTTCCAGCTCAGGGGAAGTTTATCTCCTGTAAAACCTGGAATATTTTTCAGGTTCTAAAAAAATATTTGTTTAGCAAATAAGCTAGAAGAAGGTAGTGGATACCAAATGCCATTGCTTAGGATTTGTTTAACTGTGAAATATTTTTATATTTTATATGTCCTATTTCACATACATAGTATATAGTGTTCAATGTTACTTATACATGTATTTTCTATCTACTTTTGCTGTAGTATACCTTGATTTATGTATAATCCAAAAAATCTTTGAAGGTTGAAATGTAGCCTGTATGTATAAGCACATTCTTAATATAAATAATGAGAGCAAGGGTTTGTCTTTGTTATTATTTTTAAGGCAAATGCTGCCAAACTCCCCTTGAAATGAGTATAAGGAAGTTACCTCAGTATCTAACATTTGACTCTTAAGTGTCCTGCTGTGATGGAGCAAAGATTTAAAATGAGATTTCCTCAGTGCTACTCTGTAGTATTCTTACTGTCTCAGCTTATTTCAGTCCCAAACTGCTATTTTCATTAACACACCTGTCTGTAATAATGTAAGTAAAATAGCAGTGCTTTAGCATGAGCTGCAAACACTTCACCACTTAAAAGTTTTAGTTCAGCTTGATGGACAGTAATGGATCTTGACAATCATTTACTTAACAGATGAAAAGACTTACGGTTTATTTACTCTACACTGCAACAGCATTACATGCCCACGAGGGAAATAATCTTTGCTGGATGAAAATAGATCTTTATAACCCGTGGAAAAATACCAATTATTCTGAACATTATAAACAAAATTCCAGGCAATGTCTGAATCTGTGCAATAATTGTGAACATTTACTTCTCTTTCATTAATATATCTGAAAGTCTAGACACTATGATTGGTATACTGGTATGATTTGGTAGATTGTGTTTTTGTTTGTTTTCAGGTAAAACAATATTTAATAATTAGTTGCAAGAACGTGGCTAGAACTGCATGGGGGAAAGGGAAGAGTGCAATGACTTTCTAGGCAGTTTGGTGTGTAATGCACAGAAACCTAATCATATAAACAAGAGCTGCTTTTAAAGAGCTTTAATTTCTTCCATTAATAAGAAAAAGCAACAGCTGCTTGTAAGTGTTGGGTTTAATGCAGAGAGAGAAAGCAAGCAATTCTGCTCATAATAGCACATCTTAGACGACTGATAATTTCTTCTTTTCCCCAGGAGTCACAGCTGAAAGCTCTGAAGGAGACGGTGCAGCTTTGCCTGTCTTCTGTTCTGCACAATCAGCCTCCTGCTAAGAATCTAATCCCTTCAAAACCAGCTGAGAAGCTGACATCCCCAGCTACAAAGGGCTCAAAAGTTCCATTTCAAGTGACAAGCACCAAGGTATGATTTCTCTCTCTCTCTTTTTTTTTGTTTTTTTCAAAACATCTTTGAAAATTTGTCCTGCAAGAGCATCAAGCTGGAACTAAGGAGGATTTTAAATTCATTGAAAGATGAGGATGAAATTTGAGGAGAATTCTAAGCCTATTTCTGATGTCAATAAACTTTTTTTAAAGTTGGGAAGCAGCTGCTTTTTTTTTGCTGAGGAGCAAAATTCTGTCTATCACTTGCTAAATGGTTCATGTCTGCATGATACATCTACAAGGAAGATGGATTTGCATCGAAAATAGGTGAGGATGCTAACTTGTAGGTTTATTTACCTGTCAAGCACTGATATTTGGTTTGTGGTGATGTAGCACTGAACAGTAAGGCAGCGTTTGCTTATTGTATGAAAAAGAATACAGAATATGAAAAAAGCTTAAAAGAATATGAAAAAAGCTTAAAATAGTCTGGGGTGCCTGAATCAAATTTGCCAAAAGGGATCTGTGGTGATGAAAGGCCATGGGGGAATATTCCAATTTTGCAAGATGGGAAAGGCAGTGCAGGAGAAAACTTGGGGGAAAACATAAAATTAATGAAAAGATTTGAGCATGTTAATACAGTCAGGCTTTTCAGAGATTAACAGCTGTCCTAATAATTTTAATCACCAGAGTTGCACTTTGCTCATGTTTTCAACTGATTCAATGGATCTAGAAGAAATCTGTGATTTCAGTTAAAAAGGAAGTTTTGCAGAATGACTGAAGGACACTTTAAGGTCCTCCTTGAATTCTGAAACTCTTCCTGAAGTATAAGGAGGAATTGCCAACTCAGAGCCAATTTGTAATTTTTATAAAGCAGCTGCTGATATTCAATATAAGTACAAAAGCCAAAACAAAGAGTTAGTAATCTTTCTGTACGTAATTAAAATTGAAATACAATTTTAGAAAGCAGAATATTTTATAAAACTGGATCTCACATTGCTATGCTTACAATAATTATTGTCGATTCCTTCATCACTTTTTTATAGGAAGAAGCCTTCATTCCCAAAAATGATTGCCTCTGGAAATAAAGCACTGTAGTAATTAATAGCAGCACATGGGGATATTAGAGCTTGTTTAGTTTAAGATCATTGGTTCTATGTTCTGCAGGAGAGTGGGCTCTTCTTTTGTAGGTCATGAAGACTTAAGCTTCACTTTGGGATCGGAAGAGCTCATTTTCCCTAAATAATTGATCTCTGGCTGAAACACAGAATACTCTTCCTTATTTTTTTCTGTGATCATATAGATTTTGTTTTTAATGTTCCTGTTTGAAAATTGTATCAAAATTTCTGTGCTCCAGCCTTTTGAGAACCAGAATTTAATCCTCTCTATCCAATAGTCCTTTAATAAGTTATACTGCCTCCTTAATAGCCATTGCTCACATTTCTCTGCACTTGGCATGTGCCATGAAAATGTCTGAGAAAATAATGGTCTGTAATCCTCTTATTCCACACATTGACACCTCATTATTATAAATCTGTGCATTATCTGTGATTATAAACCCACTAAAATCTGCTACTGTGAAATAGGTTGTCAAAGAATCATAGTCAGCCCAGAATTATACCCTCTGTGCCTAAGCTGTATTATGGAAGGCTTTTTTTTTTATTATTACATCCTTTCTTATGTATGTTTTCCTTGGGTTTTTCTTCCTCTTACAAACCAACTCCCTCTAGCCACCTATTTATGGCTTTCTTTTATATTGTTAGATTTCCTTAAACACTTTGACATAGCAGACTAGTATTTTTATGTGAGTATAAATTGGTAAGACTACTTAAATGGTTTTTTTTATATGGAAATGGGAACTTGGGCTGAGCAGTCCTTACCCATCTTGTCATGTCTGATAAACAGCAGTTTCACCTTCAGGACAGAAATGATGATTTCTCTGGTAAATATCTTATTTCAAAGATATTCTCATCCAGCCTAAAAATTGCTTTCTAATTGCTTATTTTAAATCCATCGAAGGGTATATCATACAGTGTATGATACTTGTATCACTTGGGTACAATCATACCTGGGATAGGAGTGCTTCCTGATAAAAAAAAAAAAAAGGAAAAAACAAGTGCAAATAAGTAGGTTGTATATTTGTACTAATAATCAATAACCATATTGTCTGAGTGATGGTATTTAGAGATGGTATTTAACACAAGAACATAGTGTAGAAAGGAAAATTAGGAAAGCAAATTGCCAAATTTCTTGGGAAGGTTAATTTTAAAAATTTATTTCCTAGTGAGGCATTTTGGTCTTTCTAGGGAATGTGATAGAAAGAAGCATAATCAGCTTTAGAAAATCAGTGCAAATCAGTGCATAATATTGCCTGTGTCAGTGCAAAAAAAGCTGCTGGCCTGGATAGCTCAGTAATTTGGAAATGTAGCTATGGGAAATGCTTACATCTAAATCATAGAAAAAGTTCACTTCAGGTGACCAAAAGCAGCATCAGCCTGAGGTGCGTTCTGTGGCATGTCTGAAATTAGATCATATTTACAATGTACAAGACTGTAAAATATGGATTTTACCATTTAAATTGGCACTGATATTTCAAACCAAAACCATTTTGCCTATCATCTACCTGTCATACTGATACTGGTGCTGAAAGCATGGACCATTACAAATGGATTTAGGGCTCTGTCCATACAAGTTCAGTGACACAAACGACTAAAACTGAGCATGACCAGAAGGCTGATCATTAATTCTGAACTATGAAGTCTTTAACATTCAGGATTGTGGACAGTTATTTTTATTATAGCTTCTTTTGCACTGTAAAGTTGCAGCCAGAGCAACTCTGTGTTCTGCCAGTGGAAAATGCTTCCAGACTAGTTGAGAGTTGTCAGATCTGGCTTTTTGTTCTAGCAATTTTCTTGCCTCATTCCACTTGCAGAGGTGATGAAGAAAGAGAAAGGAAGAGGACTAAATTCCACTGTCCTTTTTAAAAACCTCCAGATGAGTGCCTAAGGACCTGGGTACTTGAAGAGTATTGTTAGTGGATGGGAACTGTAACGTTTACTAGGCTGCCTGCTGTGGGAAATGTGGGTTGGCAGAATCCGTGAGCCAGATCACTGGGCCTGACTTCCTCTTGAGGCTTTTTCTGCACTTACTGTGTCTCAGCAGAAAAAACACCTCTGCGAATGATCTTTGGCTGTGCAAGGCAAAGATACCTGTGCTCCAAATGCAACAAAATGAGCTTTAAAGGCACTGTGGAAAATTAATGGCAAACCAAAATCAGAAGCGAAACGGAAGAATAGTCTGTTTCCAGTAGTGAGGGTGAATGCACAAATTATGGGGGTTACAGTGACTCAGACACCAGAATAGTGACTAGTTTCCTCTGTAGTGTTTTTTGCCTAAGGCAAAAACATTGTTTTGTATACTCCCTAAATGAATTCTTGCATTATAAATGCCCTGTGAGTTTTGTGTCTTTTGTGAACTGCACTATTGTAAGAGTGGAAATACACTGACTTTCAAGCTGTGAAGAACAACACCCCCTCCCATGGTGTTCATAGTGTAGGTGGAAAGACCATCTAGGAACACCACTTCAGAGTCCTAGTCTTGATGGAGAAAATACAGGCTGAGTGAGAACCATCCTTCTGTAGAAATGTATAGTACAGACTGAAAGGGAACTACCACTCTATTTTTAAAAGATTTAACAATCTCACAAGAAAAAATGCATCGGTTTTGTGGAAAAAAGTGCTGCAAGAAGCCGTTGCCTCTGCCTCACATGTATTGTGAGCATTCTGGACTTGAGCATGCATTGATCAGTGTGAAAATTCAGAACACTTAGAGTACTGTGGGCCTTCCTCCTTTCATCTGAAAATAACTACTTCATTCATTCCCCATCAAAGTAAGTTTGGGGAACTTTATATCTTTATTAAGCCTAAAAAAAGTGCTCTTGTTAGAGCAGGAATGAGGAGAGCTGTGAGACTGTTCAAAGAAGTCTGGAAAGTTGGTCAGCAGCAAGGTAGACTCTGAAAAGCATTTTGAAATGGCCACAGGAAATGAAGAGGCTCAGTTTTCTGTGTTGGTGCAGAAAAAAAACATTTAGGTTAAATTTAAGCTCACTATTATTTATTATTGAGTGCACTGACAGCATCTACTAAAGACACTGAGCAAGGTTGCAGGAGAAATAACATTATTGTAGTGTCAAGAGTCTTAGCTTCTTCACTAATTTAATCAAGGGGATTGAAGGTTTTTTAAAACTTATTTATACAGGATCTGTGGTTTATCTAGGAAACTATAATATTTCGTAAGCTCTAGATCTTATCCATTTAATTCTACAAAAAATATAAATTATTCATATAAACCAATAATACTATGGTAATTATTTGTACTAAATATCATTCATACAGTTGTCATATTATGATAATAGTGTAGGATATTATAATTATAAAATTGAGTAGAAATTTTAAAAAATAAATATATGTGGACTTTTCTCCAAAATGCAAATATTAATTTCAAAGGAATAAAGAAACATCTGGGCTATGTAGGCTGTACCCAAATTATGTTTATGAAGACTCAACAAAGTGGGTTTTAGTTGTTGTTGAAGAGTGTTTTTGTAGATCCTAGAAAACAAACAGAATAGCTTCAGATTCACTAAAAATTAACCAGCTGAATTTAGCAATCTGTCACCTCCTCTCTCACCATTTGTAGGTCAAGGAAGCAACCTAAATCAGAACAAATTACTTGAGGAAGTGATTTCTGTTTTCTAAAACCAGAGCTATGAAGGGTTATATAATTTATTGTAATATTCCAGTATAAATGAAGGTTCTGACCCTTTGAACAAAGTATTTGCAAATTCCTTGCTCAAGAACCTGTGAAACAACACAAATATAATTATGGGCTTATTTTTCTCCTTGTAGGAAAGATTAAGAGTCTGAAAGCTTTTTTGCTCTGTCGGATTATTTTTACACAGGGTGACCTCTGTAAAACATGCTGTAAACATAGCTTGGAAGTTATTTCTCTTTGTGTGGAATAATCCCACCCAATTCTCCTGGTTTTTTTGTTGATAATCCTTATAATTTCTCCTAATTTACTACTTTTCAGCATTAATCTCTCGCTCTGTCTAGCTACGTGTTCTGTTCTGACATCCAGTCCTTAAACTGAAAAATAATGCATCTCATTCTGGCACTAGTTTCCCTAGAAAATGAGCATTCAGCTTGCAGAGACCAGGATTGCCTGAGGAAGCTTTTTTAAAGGGTATGTTTCAAAAAGATCACAAAATATAAGGTTACACCTAAAACAGTGACAGGTTTTAAACGAAAACTAAGCTTATTATGTTGGCTGCTATGGTAAATGAAAATTCTGTGTGATTGTGAAGAACAAATAGAGCAAAACTTCTCATTGAGCTTCAGGATAATAAAAACATACAGATAAAGCACGGCAGGCTCAGATTTATTTGGAAATCAGGTGCATGCTTACAATTGAGGGGAAAAAATAGTCTGTATCCTCATAAATTTATCAGAGGAAGTGGTGGTTGAACCTAAGGGCATAAAATATAGTATCTGTGGTCAGCAATAAGTAAACAGCAAGAGCTCTGAGGGCAGTGAATAGATTTGTGCTCCATTAAAGCTGCAGGAAGTTGGCCTCTGTGGTACCTCTGTGCTGTTCTGCTTTTGTTGCCTCAAACTTGGCTTCTGCCAGAGTTAATGAGATATCATGGCCACCCGCAGTCTTGGTGACCTGCAGATCAAGGCATTCAGCACAGAGGCTGGAGAACCACAATTTAAAAAAAAAGAAAACAAACAACTCAAACAACTAAGAAAAGCAATTACTAGATGCAGAGTCAGCCACATTTGGTGCTGCTCAGCAATGACATCCAATCATATGACACTTTCCTAATGCTTAAGAATTATGAGCACAAAATAGCTTTGAGAAATGACACTGTCCCTTGTTTGAGAATTTACTTTCAAAGAAAGTAAGAAATATGCCTCCTGAGGTACTTAACATAGAGATCTCAGATGCTAGGAGTTTCTGTAAGGTTAATGTAGTAAGAAATTTGTTTTTAAAAGAGAAAAGGTTATTTAACTGCAGAAACATGACTAGCCTGAGCTGTTTCTTCATGTCTCTCCTGTTCTGCTTCTATTACTCTCTTTGGGCTTAAAGATTTTTACTCTCATTATGATCAACTAGATGTCAACCATAGTCTTGCCTTACTCCTGGTGATGATTCCTGAGAGTATGGTACTGCTTCCTCCCACCTTGTATTTCCAGAATTTGCTTTAGATTGACTATGTTTTTGCTGTTGCCTCAGAAAGGTTCCACAAAACTTTTTATACAGCCCTTTTTCTTCAGTGACTGATTTTTAATAAAATTTTATTGCATGCTGGAAAACGTTTAACATCAGAGATCGTTAAATTGAAAGCTGAAGCTCTTTGCTTTTATTGCTTACTTTAAAAAAGTCTTCATTATTAGCACATTATCTTGATAGTAAATTAGTTTTGGTTTGGTTTTTTTTTTCATTTTTTTTATTTTTCGCCTGAGTACAGTGAAAGGAATTTGGAGGGGAAAAAAAAAAGCCCCTGGCATCTCTTATTAGTCCATAACCCGAACCAGTACCATTTGCCTTCAACTTTTTGTGACATAATCTTTATAATTATCTTCATTTCATTACTACTTGACCTCACTCCTCTTTGTCAAAGAGTATGAGTAACTTGACTGGCCCATTGCCCCAGGGTTCAGGTCTGAAATTAGCAATGGGCTAATGGGCTGAAGAGGGACCTGGTAACTGTTTATCACTGCACTTCTTGTGGCTGTTAACTGCAGGTCAGTTTGTCTGTGCATAAAAAATATTCCAAAGGCTCACTACAAATGTCCTCTCTTTTAATTACTATTTTTACTTCTCAGATGTTTCTATTAGTCTCCCATAATCTAGTACCTAATATGTCTCAAAAATACTGAGAGTTACCACTTGACAGTGGTTGAAAAGGGCCAGGAGTGTATAGAATTTACATTTCTTGTGGGATACTTTGAATAACATAAAAAAATAAGATTCTTTGGTATGCCTAATGGTCTCATGTGGACGTGGGGATTAGGCCAGACAATTTACATCCATCTTTTCAAATTCTGCTTCAGTTCCAAGCCAGGCCTCAGTGCTAGAGCAGCCTCAGGCTTGCTGTGACGTTCAGCAGCTTTCTGGACAAGAAACTTAACCTTTTCTCCATCAACATGAGAAAGAGGAGATTCCCTCAGCTACTCTTCAGATGCTATTATTTTAGACATATCTTTCCTCACCTACTCATATCACATATCAATTGATAGTTGTTTATAATTTTTTTTCCTCTCTTTTTCCCCCCCTGGTGACAGTGGAGATGATAGGGGAAATGAGCAGTATTTCTAATTTTAGTTAAAATGGCATTCAGCAGAAAAACAGCAACATATGGGTTTTTCTTACAATGTTTTTTACATGTTCTGTTGAAAAATATGCATATATGAGCAATGAAAACAGAGCTGAATTCAGGTGCCTTTGCAGTTGCATGTTAGTAAACCTATTTTAAGAGTTGTTAGTATTTAGCATGTTTTTCTATTATGTGTAAAAGAAGAAATGAAACGTGCAGAGTATCTAATGAATCATTTTAAGTCACATATGGACATGAATGCAATTGTGAAAGTACTCCCAAGGGGATTTTGCTACCCCAGGATATATTAAATATCTATATGGAAATTATTAATGTGGATATCCTGATTACAATATGTATAATTAATCTGTTGTTACAAAGTTTCACTTGAAATGTGTATATGGAGTCAAGTGGGAAACATGAGAGATAGTTAAATGATCATTTTCTCTGATTTGAGCCAAGATGTAATTTGGACAAAATTTACGTAGAAAATATTAGTTGACTCTGGGAAATTTGACCATTGATAGGAGTTTTCTAGCAAGCTGACTAAAAACATTGCATTGAATCATTAAGTATATGAAATGCAGAATGGACTAGTGATAAACCCAAGGCATTCAAGTTCAGTTTAGTCTTGAGCATTTTAAGAAATCACCTACTGGCCTACACCTGCACATCACTGTCTTCCAGGATTGTTAAGCTCCCCATTATTCTACATGTTTTATTTTATGTTAAAATATTAATAAATAAAATGTAATTTTTTTTTTTGTCAGTGAGAAAGTAACACAGTCTGATGGGATGTGCTCTCATATGATGGAAAAACAAAAATCCAATTAAAACAAAAAACCTATATTAATTCAAATCCTTAAAATTTAAATGAGTGGTACTTAAGTGGTGAAAAATGGAATCATATAATAAAGGGCTATTGAATCTTTTTTATTGCTAAATATTTTAAGGCAATTAGGGAATCCTGTTTTCTCATATATTTTGAAAAAATAATAGTCCTCATCTCTGTTGATAGAGCTGTGGTCACGATGGTAATCTTAGTGTCAGGCATTTTTTTATAAGAACAGCTGTCTTCAGAAGCAGGGACTTAAAGAAACAGACAATTGGAAGCAAATAGTTTATTTTGGAAAAGCTTCCTTTTCCAGGATTCATACCTTTTCTTAAATCAATAAGAAAGCCTCTCTTAAGGTGTGTTTGGGGAAAAATGCCAAAGTCTCAAAAGGAAAAGCATTTCTCCAAGTGATCTTGTTTATGAAACTTGTGATGGTTCAAAAGGGTTCCAGCTCCACTGAGTTGGTCCTCCTGCAGTCTAACTCTTCCAGGGTTGGCCATGGTTGGCTTTGTCTGTGAAAAGATGATGTTCACATCTGTGACTGGAGCTTCGGTAGCTGCTTTGTTCATCTGGGAAGACTGTAATTGCCTATAAAGCATATTCTGATGGTCTGTATTATTGCTGCTCTGAAGTATAAGAAGTGTTATATGACAGTCATTATCCCAAAGCTAATGGCTTTTTTCCTTTTTGATGGCTGTAGGAAATCAAGAATGTTATTCAAGTGACATGTTTATTTAGTTGTTTCTGAATCTTAAGTATTATAACATCAAAAAACCCCCACCCTAAGATGCTTAAGTATCTGAATAGTTTATAAAAGGAAGTTCTGTTTATTTTTAATTCTGCAGTGAAGGAGACCCTGTTTTCAAACTTTAGAAATGGTGGAAAAAGGAAGAGAAGGTGTATTTATTTTTGTAGTGTACCCCTTGAGTAGAATCCCATGTCTCTAACCACCCTTGATCTTTGTGTACTACAAAATACAATGTATTCAAACTTCCTTGCTGTGTAAGAAACAATTGTGGTAAAATTTAGCATTAATAAGGGAATGTGAAATTATATGTTTAATACAATGTCATATAGGTAATTAACTTGTAGAAACATATGAAGTTTTTCTATGCTGGGCATCAAGAAGGCAGGGACAAGCTCTTTTCACTTGTGCCCTGGGTCAGGGTGAGGGGCAATGGACTCAAACTCGAGCACAGGAAGTTCCACCTTAACATGAGGAAGGGTGTGAGGGTTACAGAGCACTGGAACAGGCTCCCCGGAGAGTTTGTGGAGTCTCATTCTCTGGAAACTTTCAAGACCCGTCTGGATGCCTTTCTGAGTGATCTGCCCTAGTTGTGTGTGGGTTTTTGGTCCTGCTCTGGCAGGGGTGGCGAACTCGATGACCTTCAGAGGTCCCTTCCAACCCCTAATATTCTGTGATTCAGTGATGATACTTATACGTGTAAAAAATCTGGTTTTCAAACCTAATTAATTGTTTCCCTTTCTTGTTGTTTTAGCTAGAGATACATTTACAGTAGACATCTAGAGTTACTGCTAAACAAATGGTTATTAAAGGAAATTTGAAGTTAAATGATCCATATCAAGTGAGCTAATTGCATTCTGGAATTAGACACGAGTGTTCATTAGTAACTAGGCCACTCAAAAAATAGACTTCTGCTGTCTGCCCCCAGTGTCTGGTACCATGTTGGAGTGATGTGTTGGCATCAGTGAAAGTTGCTTTACATAATTAACTTCTTACACTGTCTTGTACGCTAAAGACAGAAGAAATCCCGCTGGACATCTTAGTCTCACCTGACATCCTATTTGCCACTAAGGTGGCAAAAAAATTGTATACATACCTTGAAAATTGTATTCAATATTTTACCACTTGTATACAAACTCCCAGTACCAGAAATTCAGCAAAAAGGAGTTAGGAACACACAAGTCAGACCTTCTTTCCTATGTTGCATGTTGTGATCCAGTGTAACTGAAGTCCACATTCTGCCTGTTCTGACATGGACGTTCATTAGAAGAAAAAAACTCTTAGTAACTCTCATGCATCCTCTGTAATTCATAGTTTAGCTTGGCAGAATTATAACCACCCCTTATTCTCTATTACCTTTAAGCATATTTTGGCTTTTCGATATTAGAGGAAAGAGCTGAACCGACAAAATCTAGACCAGGGCAGTAAATTTCATTCCACAATAATTTAGCATCTGACATATGTTATCATCGTTGCTGAGTGCTCCTAGAAATGTTCTACTGCTCTGAGCAAAATGCCACCTGAGACTCTAGGACTTTGCTGTCCATCCCATTATTATTTATTGTTTAAATTGGACTCATGTGGCTTAAACTCTTTCCAAACACATGGAAAGATGCATTTTGTTCTTTTAAGAGCCTGCATGAAAATGGCTTTCCCAGTCAAGCCCATATATCATGACCAACTCCAATGCAGCCCTGGAAAATTACATATTGGCATGTAATCTAGGCAGCAGCCCAAAATGATGAAGAAAAAGGACACAGGTAAGCACATGACATACTACTGAGTCAAAAGTTACTAAGAAAAGGTGTTGTTAAAGAAATGATGTGGAAACAAATGTATGTATTAGTAAGCAGTATGTCCAACAGCTGCCTCTTTCCCTTGTAAATCCTGCCAGTTCTTTACTGTAAAGATTGCCATTCTCTTGATGAAATTTGGATTAAGACTACCTTTCTTTATTCTAAATTATTTGCTATTGAAATCTTTAGGCATAAGATCAAGAATTGTGGAAAACTTTGAAAGGCAGAGATATCAAAACTTAAGCTCTTTTAATTATAGTCCTGTTTTTTATTTATTTTTTTTTCTTTTATAATGACAACTACCTGCATAATATTTCACCAATCACTTTATGCAAAGAGTGCTTGGAATATTAGGTGATACTGTGTATTTTGTAGAATGGCTTTGAAAACACTTTGTAGTTATGAGGATGCAAATCTATGTCTCAGGTATTTATAATCTGTCAGAAAACACACCCTCCAGAACAGAAGTACCATGAGTTACAGAAAATGGCCTTTGTCATGGCTGACTTTATGCACAGGTACTACTGGACTGTTTATTTAGGCATCATATGAAGGCTGTGTAAGAGTGCATTTGGAAAGATGTGAAGGTATTGTAGCAGGAATGCATTTCTGGCAGTGCTAGTAACCTGCAAATATTGAGCAGGAGGGGACTGAAATGTATAATTCTCAATACACAGGCATAACTCTAGAGAGTAGGAAAGGCTTTTCTTTTTTTTTTCTTTTTTTTTCTTTTTCATAAATTTATGTTCCCATTACAGATATCAAGTGCAAACAAAAACCCAAGTTGTCTCTAATTTAGCTGTTTTGAGCCTCCAGAGCAGTCCAGCTTCAGCTGATAGAAAAGGCAGCAGAAAAGGCTGAAGAAGCAAGGAGAACCAGTAGCCTCACTGGTTTAAAGCAAGCTCTGTCTAGCCCCAGCAACATGCTGCTCACTTATTTTCTGATTCTTCCTGCTTTCTGGGCAGATTCTGCAGCCTTTTTTGGCTAATAGTTAGTTACTTGATTAGAAAAGCTCTCTACAGGAATGGAGATGAATGTCTGTGATATCAGCAGACCTGTGGGTGACACATGGCCCCATTTGCCAGGAACAGGTGATAAACTGTGCTTGTAAGTACAACTAATAGCTTACAGGCAATAAAGGGATTAATTCCATTTAGATAGGAAAGCTTCCTTATATTTTAATTAAAAAATGCAATAAAAAGCTTGGTGCTTTTTTAAAATGCACATTCTTTGATAAAAGCACACGTGTATCAACCAGACCTGGGAGTTATAATGCAAAAAACCAACAGCATAGCATCTTCTTCCTCTCCTTCTCCTGCTGTTCGCCATTAATTCTCTTGCCCCTGGTGTTTGCCAACATTATTGTTAGTGCTTCTGCTTTCTCTAAAGAGCTCAAAAGTACAGCTGCAAAGCTCATCTGCCACATCTACATCCATCCCCATCTCTAAACATCTGTGCAATACTTAAAAGATTTTTGCTAATACCTTTATTTCCTTTATTCTAGTGTGAGGTTCCTTCAAGTGCATGAAGTTATCAACTTAATTATTTGAACTTTTAATCTATAATCTCTCCTCTATTATAGCCCCTGTTCCATAAGAATTTTTTAATACTTTTTTCCTATTTAATTTTGAAAATATATAGCTACTGCTTCAGTTCCTTTTCACAAATTCTTCCACCATGAAGGAATGTCTATAATTTAAATTTCAGCCACTAGGTTTAACTGAAATTATTCTGGCTTTGAATAAGATGTTCATTCTGTATTTTCAAATTGCAAGGTCATATTCTTGATTTTTTATTATTATTATTCATCAAGTTATTCATCTGCCACTCATCAAGTACAATTAGAATTTTTATACATATTTTTATACAGACATGGGGTTTTTATTATATGCATTTATCTGTAGGGATTCTTCTATCCTTTTTTCTCATCAAATAGTCTGCCTTTCAGTAACCACTGGAAGTTCACAATCCAGTCCTCAGTCCTTGTCTACAAGCAGGTTTTTCTGTGCCTATACAGTAAGCAACACAATTCATTAATTCACAGTGTGAAGAAAATCTGTCCCACTGCCAACAACAAACTTCTTGTGAGTTTTTGGTCATATCTTATCTGGCAGAAAAAGTTAATAAAAGGAAAATGTATTCTACCATTGTTACTCATATTGTGAAACTGTTTTAATCAATGAATATCAGAGATGTCTCATCTCTGGGTCAGAATTCCATTGAGCTGCTCATTGAATCCAATAAAGAGCAAGAAAATGCATTTGCAGATGGGATTGTGATTGCTCATACAGACAGTTGCTCAGATTTATTTAGTTACTTGAAGAAAATCTACGTTCATGTTTAGCAGATAAACTAGTCATAACATAAATGAGATAGATGGACAGATTGTATGTCATCTGACACATCTCCAAACCTAAACTTTACTTAATCTTGGTTTATGGTGAAAAGGCTGTGGTTAATGAAGAAGATATGGGTGATTCAGGAAATTAAAATACAAAAAGAAAAGGCCCACGTAGAAGTGTGGAAACAAGTAAAGTAATCTTGATAATTTAATACTGTGAGAAAAATCTTTTTAGCTTTACAGATAGATGTCTTTGAGTTCAGATGGATAAGAATTGTGCATAATTCAGAAGAAAGTGTAGATGAAAGTTTGTGTTTATTAGTTGTAAACTATTTTGCATATGAAATGATCAATATGGGGTGTAGGGAAAACCTCATCACTGAAGAAATATGAATAGGATAAGGTGTAAAACCTTCACGACTAAGGCAGAGCGCAAGTATTAGCTGACAATTTGGCCTCATTACTTACAGGAGGTCTGTAAGAAGGATGAGGAGAAACTTTTCAGCAGGGCCTTAGTTTTAAACTAAAAGGTGAATTTTAGACTAGACAGAAGTAAGAATTTTTTTACAATGAGGGTGGCAAAACATTGGAACAGGTTGCCCAGAGAGGTGCTAGATGGCCCATCCCTGGAAACATTCAAAGTCAGGCTGAAGCAACCTGATCTAGTTGAAGATGTCTCTGCTCACTGCAAGGGGGTTGGACAGGATGACCTTTAAAGGTCCCTTCCAACCCAAACCATTCTATGATTCTGAATTGTCACTGTCTAAGGTGTGTTTTTGATCCTGCCATTCAGTGCTTCTAAGGGAAGGCCAATAATCAAAGGAGAACTGCTCCCATGAATCTTTCCAATGTGGTTTCTTTAACCAGTGGCCCTCTGAATTTTCTGTCATAGAGTGCATGGCATCAGTATGAAGAAATAAGAAAACCTTTCGAGTTAAATCAAGCTTCACAACAGAGACTTCTGATATTTTGCACTACTTTCATATACATCTATAAATGCTTTCCCTACAAAAATAAGTGTAACCAAAATTCACCATACCTATTCCTAATGCTACTCTTTCCTCATAAGGTTTTCCATGGAGGAAGGGTTTATATGACAGTTACGTCATATTAGAAGTACAAGTCTTGAAGTTGTCCTCATTAGTTACTGGGAAAACCTGGTAAAAATTTATTACAGCTCTCAAGATTTGTTTTCTTCTTGACAGGTTTTTGAAATGTAAGGGAATCCTCAAATGATTTACAATAAAAACAGAAATAGTCTGACAGCATTTGGAAGCATCTTATACATAATTGAAATTACAGGTGTGTTTCATCCATACGGAAGTTTTATCTTCTTGATATTTAGTTGAAAAATGCAGTGATATTTCCAATTGTTTTACAACAGCTACAAGTGATTGGGTGTTGTATTGTCATTTTGCATAATTTTCTGATTTTAGTCTCATTCTAAAGAGGCATTAGAACTGCACAGTCCTTGAACTTCTTCCTTTCTTGATAACACATCTTGCGGAAACACAGTCCAGCTTATGAGCTGATTTGTGTCAGTATCTATGCTGATTCGTATACAAATTATTCTGTTTAGGTGACTGGCTGTTTATTAAGTATTCAAGTCAGAAAAAGTGTTTTTTTCCAACTCTTGAGCAATAGTGCAAGTTCTGTTTTCACTGGGAACAGTCTGGAAAAACTGTTACATTTCTGACAGTGGCCAGCTGAAAGTGTGGGTACAGAAAAAGCAGCATTTGATTTGTCTGTACTTTATAGCTGCTTTTGTTTCCCTTTAAAAGTTTGAAAAGAGTTACTTAGTATCTTTAGTAATATGTCACACTCATCAGTTTTTACAGTATTTACCCATTATTTTCCATTGTTTAGTCATTTTAAATTTCTGTACTTTTGAATGAATAGCAAAGGCATGCAGGATGAGACACTGACTATAGAGCACCTTGCAAATTAATTATTTACATTTAAGCATCATCTGCTATCCAACAAATTACAGATGCCAAGTACAGACAAGTGCTCTGAGCTGGAGTACTTCTAGCTCAGTACTTGGGCTAGAACTTGAGCTCAGCTGTGCAAATATTAACCTTGAGAGAATCAGCTGCCTTACTCTCAGTTTCCAGTTGGGAATGTAGTATCGTAGTTTGGACCATCATGAAGTTTAGCTGTAGTTCCAAATCATGAGACATTTGAAAACTATATATGTAGTTTGCTGACTCCATGGCTCATCTTCCGTCACATTTCTGTCGGGATGGGTCAGAGCACTGGCCTAGAGAACTGCAGAGAAAGAAAAGGTTAATGGCTAACTCCCACTGCAAATCAAGTGGGGGGAAAAAAGTGAAAAAAACAGCATCTCAAGTGCATGATTTTAAGGTTAGACTAGCCTTGAGAGAGTTGCATAAAATTGTTTCAATATAAATTTAGAGCCAAAAATAGCTGTACATCAGCTAGCTTTTGTTTGAAGTAATCTACAAAACAAAGTTACTGACTTGCATAAAAATTCTGTTCAAAGGCAGTAAAGTGGTTACATAAGTGCCAAAAGCAATCAGACTTGATCAAGGTGACCCTTCATCCTCAAGCAGTAACATTCTGCCTAGATATTTACAGTATATTCAGTGTACTACATAACACATGCTGATCTGAGATCTGCGATCAGAGCAAGCAAGCATAAATCTCCATTAGGAAGACATTAAAAAACCCATTTTATCTCCAGATACATCATTTAGGGATTAAAATGTATTTATTATTTATTTATTATTATTATTTAGCCTTGTGGCTAAGAAGGCCAATGGCATCCTGGGGTGTATTAGAAAGGAGGTGGTTAGTAGGTCAAGAGAGGTTCTCCTCCCCCTCTATTCTGCATTGGTGAGGCCGCATCTGGAGTATTGTGTCCAGTTCTGGGCCCCTCAGTTCAAGAAGGACAGGGAAGTGCTTGAAAGAGTCCAGCACAGAGCCACAAAGATGATGAAGGGAGTGGAACATCTCCCTTATGAGGAAAGGCTGAGGGAGCTGGGTCTCTTTAGTTTGGAGAAAAGGAGACTGAGGGGTGACCTCATCAATGTTTACAAATACGTAAAGGGTGAGTGTCAAGAAGATGGAGCTAAGCTTTTTTCAGTGATGACCAGTGATAGGACAAGAAGTAATGGATACAAATTGGAGCATAGGAGGTTTAAGGTGAATATCAGAAATTTTTTTTTACTGTGAGAGTGACAGAGCCCTGGAACAGGCTGCCCAGAGAGGTTGTGGAGTCTCCTTCTCTGGAGACATTCAAAACCAGCCTGGACGCCTTCCTGTGTGATGTACTCTAGGTGACCCTGCTGTGGCGGGGGGGTTGGACTAGATGATCTTTGAGGTCCCTTCCAACCCCTAGGATTCTATGATTCTATGAGAAGTTTTTATTTTTATGTGGGGGTTTTTTCTCCCTCTAGAGAAATGTGGAATACTGATGTGGCAGATATCTTAGCACACAATACAAATGACAGTCCAGACCCAACCTCTATGCAGTGTAGACTTGTACAAATGATGTAGAACCTGTGCTCTGCAGTTGGATATTTTTCATTTTTTAACTTTGTAATATAGCATATGTCTAAAGTTTTTTATATTCCTATGCAGAACATCAGCTGCAGTTTATTTGCCATCCTGATTTCTATCTGTTCCTCTCTTTGTATTTTAAATGCATGTGAAGTCTCAGGAAGCCTAAAAATGTGTTCACTCACTTCACATCTTTAGGGACTAAAAGAATATTTGTATTTGTTTTGAGATGGAACTATCTGGTTTTTACCACAATGAGGTAAGATCCTGTAAAATGCAACAGAGGCAGCTGAATGAAAGAAAATTCTGTTCCTATTATTTCCATTAATTAAGCAATGCTGCAGTTTCCCATGCTGGCCTTCTGTCTTCTCATCTGTGGAATAAAAGGCACTGTCTACTGCAAAGCACAGTGGGAGAGCTATTTGGAACATGCTGTTTGTTATCAGGTCCACACTCGTTTTCATTGTTCCAAAATAAGTTTCAATTTATGATGTGACAAGAATTAAAAGTAGGGAGATGAGATGAAGACAATCCCACATGAACAACTCTGTCTGCTGTTGCTAATGACACGCAGACGCATTATTAAAACATACCTTTGCTCTTTTTTAGTTGTCATTTGTCTCTAGTGCCTCTTTTTGTTTCTTTGCATGACACTGGTTGCCTTTTTCCTTGTATGCTTTCTGACATCTTGTCCTTAATTATGGGTTGGGGGAGGTAGTTTGGGGTGGGGTTTTGTTGGTTTGTTTATTTTGGTTTTTTAATGAGCAGCAGTTTCTAGGTGGTAATTTTTCAGCTACCCTAAGGCTCTGATTTGCACAGGTCAGTCAGATGGTGCTTCATCTCTCTCTGTCCCTGTAATCCTCCAGCTATTCTGATTGCTAAATTGCTTATGAATCTGGTGTGGTCTTTTCAGGAGACAGTACTAGTAGGTAGAAAGTATATTGTCCAGTATTTGAGTGTTCTGATGATACACTGAAGGGCTGGAGGGGATTCTGGAGTCTCAACTTACATACTCCAGACTGTGGTCTTCAAGGTGCACTGGGGAAAAATAGTTTTATATCTGTCATTTATACTTAGAAAGGTCTCTTGGAAAGAAAGTTCATGTATGATTACATTTTTGAAATCCAAGAAACAGAAATAAGATTTGAAGGACACTTTTGTTACTGTAAGATAGTAAAACTTAGTAAAGCTAATCCTGCCCTTTAAAAATTATTAGAACAATATTGATATCTAAGTGCTTTGTATCAGGTCTGTAGTGTAGTTAGTATTTCACAGAACAGATCCTTGGAATAATTATGGGAGATGAAAAAGTAGATACATCTTTTGCTATGGCCAAACCCAGTTATTTCTCAACTTATCCCCAATACCTTTACTGGCTGAGAAACAACAAATTGAAAATTTATATTTGAAATACAACCGACTAATGATGTGGATACCAGAAATCTATTTAGTCACAGTAATAAGTACAGCACAATAATTCAAGAAAGTTTTGACAAGCTACATGGGAAATCCAGTCATATTTCTAGGCCAACCACAAAGAGCCTTCAGTAACAAATGTAATTATTTCCTTGTCCATTTTACAGGTTATTCTACTTTTCCTTTTATCTAGACACTACATGTTTAAGTGTACTGAGTGCAATAAAGTGTCTTGAAAAGAGTTTAGCAATATTATTGTTCTTAAATGTATCTAGTGACATATACATGCCCATATGAGATAAATAAAAGGTCTAGGATCCATCTCTTAGATATTTATGCAAAGGGTGTCTGTGGACCTTAACAACACACTATCAGATGAATTATAAAAATGTCAGCTGCATAACTTTATGGTAACCCAGTGACCTAACTGTGGTGCCAGGAGATCTGAACTCAGGGCTGAAAATCCTGTTGTACTGCAGAAACATTTTCTTTCCAATCTGTGACAGAATGGGAAATCAATTTAAGGGAATTCTCAGAGCAGAAAGGTCATATGAAAAGGCTGCTTTTGGGGATTAAAAATGAAATCGGTGCAAGGGATATTTTGTAGGAATCCCACCCTTTGTTGTGAGGCACTGAGCCTGTTTGGCTTCCTCTGAAAATGCTGTGGTGGTGCCAAGGAGTTTGCAGTACCAGACCCCCAAGGTGTTATCAACAGCTTTCCCACAGCACTCAGAGGTCCTCAAACTACATAATATGAATGCAGCTCACACTTCAGAGCATCATTAGAGGCAGCGCTACCCTTCAGAAAACGTTTGTGTCATTAGCCCAATTGACTTCAAAGAAAGCAAATTGTACAGCAATAGAGCATTTCTCACACCTATAAAAGTCAAGATGAACAAAAGCTATGCCTGCAGATGGAGTAGAGGAGATCTAAGAGGGCTTGTCAAATTCCCCGGGTTATATCAGATGTGATTTTATTTGTGTTTTTTAAGGCACAAGCTTTCAGATATTGGTATACACTTATAAAAGAGATGTTTTTCAAAAGATACTTCTTTAGATATCAGGCAAATTATTAAAATGAGACAGAAGCTATGGACAGCTGTGGAAACACCTATGTGGTTAGAAACAATGAAGCAAAATCCCAACAGATAAACATACAATGCAAACATTTTACTAATTCCACTGCCTTCTCTGCTGGAATGCACTGGCACCTTGCTTATGATAATACTGAAATCTTATATTACTTTTTACTGGCAAGATATAATTTCCACTTCCATAGGCTCATTTTACACATTCTTGTGTCTATTCAAATCTTTAGCCTGGTATTTATGTTAGCATACTTTGTTTATATTTGCTATATGTAGAAAAAGTTTGGATATTTTTAGCGAAGACCAGTTTGGTTTTGGCAGAATATGAGCAAAGTGTCCTTTTAATTTACTTTGTAATTATTGTCCTCTACTAAAACAGAGTGAGAAAACAATAGGCTAAATGACTACAGGTAATAAATGAGAGACTGTGTAGACTCATGATGATAAATATGTTGAATTTTTCATTAGATTAGCATAAAATTACTGGGCACAGGTGCTTTTGTAATTTGGATGCTTTGGAAAATGTTGGTGGTCAGTGACCCTCAAAGTTGAATCTCTGGTTTGTGTGGTGGTGTTGTGATGCAGTGCCATTTCCAGCAATGCTGGAATGCCATCTGTCCTCACATTTCCATCATTTCTCTTACGTTACACAAGATTTCTGCATGTATTTCACTGCAGATTTCAGTTCTGTTATCTGCAGAACATTACAAGTGTCTTTTTTATTAAGGATCTTTCTTGTAATTGCTCAAGTTGTGATCGCCTGAACTATGTGGCAGTAGGAGCATTGCCCAGTACACAGAATGCACTTGAATATCCTCCACAGTAAACTATTCATATATTTCAGACTTACCCAGGTTAGTTCTCTTATCACTGGAATAAAGCTTCACTTTAAATTCTTTTTGAGCAATGTTTTGAGGGGTGGTGGCATGTGTAGGTATTCATAGCTTTAGACATAGTAACAGATGGAAACTGCAATGTGTTATTTTACTGAAGGCTAAAATACCTTTATTGTTTTAACTTCCTTTTTTTTTTTTCATATGAAAGAATCTAGTAATAGAAGAGTGACACATAAAACAGGAGAACATGAAATTGCTACTGTGAACCAGTGAAGACTTAAAAAGTTTGGGGTAATCAAATAGCTTTTAATGCTCTGCTCTCAGATAATGACATGTTTAAACAAACTTAACAAGTGTCGGTGTCAGTCCTATTGTTCCACCCTCTGCAAAGAGGGGAGCAGATTTCTCATTCTTTTCTCTGCTTTCTTTCTTTTTAGCCTGGGCAGCATAAACATCTACTTTGGAAACTTCTGCATACTCTGTTCAAGACACGTACAACTTTAGAACAAAACAAGTGAATAGTTTATTTGATTCATTTTTGGTTTTTCCTGTAAGCCATCATAAGCCATCTACAAGTAGTTTTGTTGTTGTTATTATTATTAATGTTCTAAGATATATTAATCTCCTGTTAAAAATATAACTAAATTATAAAAGCAGGAAGTTGCTCCCTTACTGTCCTTGGTGCAAGTGGATGTATACTCTGAGAACCGGAGTATTTGAAAATAGAAAATGGGAGCTGTCAAAAAAATCTCAGCCTCCCAAAAAAAGAACACTGTCTGCTCCGGAGAGCTTTCAATGACCTTCAAATATAAGACTATCAGTAAGTCTAATAACAGTTCATTTATTAACTGTGACTTCAGGAAGAAAATGTAGGAAAACACATACAAAAAAGGACAAATGTTTCACTTTCTCTAACCCTGATGAAACTGATGCCTTTGGGGACTTACAAAATGATTGGATTGTTTTTCCCTTAAATATTGGAAGCATACCTTTCAATATCATCGTTTATTGAATTTTCATCTTGTCAACAAGAATAAGAATCAGGACATTAGCATAACCTGATTTAAAAATGAATTTCATAATTATACTGGTGATCCTTAATCTCAGTCTTGTGCTTTTCTTTCTTCTCTGATGCAGACACATACACGTGCAACCATATATAAATTTTGATTTATTTCAATATTATATGTAATGCTATGTATTAGATACTCTACACTATATAATTTTATATGCACACATGGGGAATTTGTGGACTAAGCAGTACTTAGAACTACTTATGAGAGTCATTATTGATTAAAATATAATTTGGACTTGAAGTGTTTGCCTCACTAGGCTCCGAAATTGTGTGATATATGGAGTTCTCTTTAGTCTTTCATTTTCCTGAGCAGCCTACCTATGAGCTGACTCCAATGCTTTCAGCTTTTCATTGTCTCATACATTTCACACACACACATGCATATCTGCTATGTGACAAGGAGGTGGTGGTGTTTTGTCTTCAGCTTAACGCTGATGATTATTGATGGGTTTCACAAGGTCAGTACAAGGAAAAGTATTTCCTGGTTTTGTTTTCAGTTAATTTAGGTAATTTTAGCTCTTTTGCTTCTAAAATCTTCCTGGAATTCCATTTTACTTTTGCATCATTTTCTCAAAGCATGTGATGTAGACGTTCTCTGGCTTATTTGCAGTTAAACCTAAGTAAATATATCATTTTGATTCTGTGTTGAAAACTGAGGTACCATGAATCATCACAGAGCTACTCCTATTGATTCTGAGAAAACTGATGGCAGACATTTTCATAAGGGTTTTGCTCCCTCAGCTGCATGGAAATACAAATAAGGAACTGCTGGCATTAGAAGGAAGTGAGACAACTGAAAATGTTGGTTTAAGTTTCTGCTAGAGGACACATATAGAAATTCTCTGGAATATACAATGCTTTCAAAATAAGCTGATGAGAAAAAAAGCAGAATTCAGAGCACAGCAATCATAGAGATGGCTTCTTTTTGTTGGTGCATAGCTAGGTATTTTGGGAATTGCTTTAAATTGGCATGCCTGCCTGTTTTGATGCTCTAGTATAGCTCTCCAGCTCCTTCTGTGGAAGGGAACTGCTCTTCCCCAAGTCCTGCCTCGTTACCAGCCCCTTCCAGCTGACTTGGAAGCATCAATTTAAACACTAGACACCTTTGCATAGTTGATGGAGTTCCACTCCATGTTGTGAATGCAAATGTGTTTTGTATACTAACAGAAGAAGATTACTTAATATTAGTTTCATCTTCTGTTTCTGTGCTTCTTTCTTATCTTTAAGCACGTTTGTGAGTTTGTTACACATCCTGCAGGATTCACCTGGAGAGGATGCTTTGCTCTGGTCTGTGACAGTAGATTGTCCTTCTCCAGATCTCTGGACTTCAGGGAGCTCTGCACTGGCTCTCCTGTAGGGAGGATGTTCAATTAGAGTTGAGTTCCACTAGTTTGACAGGGTTAGCAACTCAAGGAAATAGACTTTAACTGGAAGAGTTCTATAGCAGGAAATATTACCAACAGTGCTGGGAAAAGTATCTCCCCTAGCTCTTGACAAGTGAGACTTTTAAATTATTTTTTTCTTCTTTTAGAGTAGTTTTTTCAAGAGACCCCAGAACACTTAAAAAAAAGAAGAAATTTTAAACAAAATTTTACATATTATTGTTTAGACCTATATGGGGAAGAAGAAGAATTGTTTCCCACATATGTTTAGCACAATGTACTGCTGGGAGGCATCTGCATGTGTGAGGGAAAATTCTTCACTCCTTGTAATGTCATGAGAAGGATTATTCAGGAAATTAACATCTAAATGTACAATCTATCATCCCAGATGATCAATTTGAAAGAACAAGCCCTTTCCCTCTGATGGATGTTCAGCCATTTGAGGTTATTTTGAATGATAATCTCAGAGAAATTCCATTACAACCAACAAAAATGCTAGTGAAATCTGGAGAAAATAAAATGTGGTCCTTTGGTGTCCATGTTAAAGACATCCTAACAATGTTCACTTCTAATTGGCATGAGGTTGTCCTAGATTACTTACAAAACTTGTGTTCAGTGCTCAGTGTTTCATTGTTGATTTAATGTATACCACTGAGGAGCTATTTTCCACCTTAAAGTTGCTAGAATATAGTGCAAATTTAAAATAAGTAAATAAAAATAATCAAAGGCAAATCTGTTTACTTAAGAAACAGTATGTAGAATTTAAAGATCTGATACTTTGTAGGATTTTCAGTCCTTTGAGAAGAATTGCCCCGCTTAAACTTAACTCTACAGATATGCATTAAATAAGAATAAAAACTGAGCTATACCTCTCCTGCTTATTTTTGAATAATACTGACTGTGCCATAGAGAAAAGCTAGTTACCTCTACTATAAGCCTAGACAAATACATGTATATACACATACAATGACTATCACTGTGAAATAATATGTAGGGTGATTACTGTTACTAGAATCAAACTTGTTATTTATTTCTGCATGTGAATTTAAAGTCAGGATAAAAAAAGAAATGCAAGACAATAATTTCCTTAATACTACACATTGATATTAATACATATATGTGATTGCTGTTGTGGAAAGCTATAACAGACACCCAAATCACTTCTACATCTTTTAAATTTATAGGGCTAGGAGTGTGAGTCCAAAGTACATACAATTCCAAACTCTGCTGTGAATGTCTGTAGTTGTAAATGGTGCTTCTCAAAGAATAGGAAGGAAGGAAGGCAAATATTATAGGATTGACACCTTTGGCTTGACTGATATAAATATGTGAGGCATTATGTGGCAGTTGGCCTGTGTGCATGTGTGATACGCAAAGTCCCTGGTTTCCAGGAGCAGTCAGGCAGAATTGATGTTGGACAGGAGATAGTTCTGGCTTTTGTGCTCTGCACTTTGCCCTGCTACATACAAAACTGCTCCAGTTTTTCACAGTAAGTGCTGCAAATCCTTGAGCAATTTTGGGTTTCCTAGACATGACAGTAAGTCATTTCCATCCCAAGGGAATAAGACAGCTCCCAGAAAAACAGAAACTGCTTGAGTGAGCTGAGAAGTGGGGGTGAGTTGGGGCTTGGTTGTTTCCTGTTTGTAGCCCCTTTGCAGACCATCTGTTCAGTAGTCGCTCTGGAGAAGAGTGGGCAGAAGTAACCCCGGGCCCAGGGGAAGTCTTTGAGATTGGCTTCACTCGTCGTACCAGACAGGTGTCACCAAGCATGGCCAGGCGTGCCAAAGACAGGATAGCAAGTCTTTGCTGTAGGTAGTCTTTCAGTGTTTGTAGACTGAGGGCCAGTGTAGCCTTTCAGTAGCAAAAATGTGTTTCTGGGCAAACTGCAGTGATTTCTGCATGTAAAGTTTAGCAGCACAGGCCATGGATGTGCATATCATGATACTGCCCATCATTAGAGAAAAATCATCATGGCTTTTACAGATCTTGGGGGGGGGGGGAGGGTTTAAGTTCTTGACTATCATGAACTTGCACCCTGCCAGAAATGATGTCGTTTGTTTGCTGACGTTGAAAATGCTGGGGAGTCTTTTTAAATCAGTATCCTTGAATACTTTCTTTCAACATGGAAATTGAGTATCACTAAAAACCCTTAGTGTAGAAAAGAACAATCTGTGACAATCTAAGTAACAGGAAAAACTGTATTGATGGGACCCATATTTGTGTTGGCAGGTCATCTGGCAAGCCTTCCTGTCAGCAGCACTTTGGCATCTCACATGAACAAATGCTGACTAGAGAGTAAGAGTTGTGCAGTCATGCCAGAAAGCCATTTGGGAAGAAGAAAGATCCAATAAGACTACTTCTAGTACAGGAAAGAACTGAACTACATATCAAAGTCAAAAAACCTTTTGCAACGTGGAATTCAGTTGACCTAACTTTGCAGTGCTGTTTAGCAGTTAAGATGAGGATATTATAGTAACAATGAACACTTTGAGAAGAAAATGTATTTGAAATCAGAAATGAAAAATATATAAAGCATAACTGAAGGAAACTTCAAAGACATGAAGCATTATTAGGGTCAGTCATTTATTCAAGTGCAGACTTTGGAAATGATCTCAAAATGATGAGTTTGACTTGCTTCTCTTTCCAAAGTATTCTGCAAGTTTTGCTGCAAGCAAAGCACACACCAGCAGAATCTAATTTTGTTTGCAAGCCTATATATTAAGTGCATTGTAAACAATTTTGCTTGCTTCAAGTGTCTGAAATGCAAAGTTGTTTTTTAGTCAAGCTTGTAAGGTCTCAGCAGGAAGATGCTGTAATTTATAAATTATTTCAAAGAAAAAAAAAAAAAGAGGGTTGATGATCCTTGAAAAAATGTTTGCAAGCAAAATCCTGTATTGAAAAGTTTTGAAAAGGCTTCTCAGCAAGTTCTGAAAGCTGTAAGCAAGTTGGGAAGGAGTTCAGAAACTGTTTTGAAACCCTTTCACTCTGGAACACGTGATGGCATTTTTTTTAGGTCAGCTGCCAGTCTAGGAAATAGGCTTCATTCAGACAAATAATTGCATATTCATTTTTTATTAGGAGAGATTATTTTTAATAGCAAAGGATCTTGTTTGCAAAGTGTACCTCAGAGTCTCCTACATCATCAACAAATAGATAAGCCTATGTTGCTGTTGTGTTTTTTTTTTTAATATAAGCTGTCAGTCTTATTATCAAAATGTTGTAGACCAAAAGTACCTATGTAAGATGCAAGAAAGTCCTGTGGCTTTCTGGCCACAAGGACAGAACTCAGATCTACAGGACAGGGCTTGGTAGGACACCTTCTTGCCCTCTGTTCTGCTGTCCTCCTTTGACCACTCCAAAAAACATGGTGAGGTTTTAAACCAGAATTCAATTCATGCAGATCCATGACAGCTTAGGTTAACAATATGGAAAATAATTGGAGATGGTGGTTATGGAATAGCTGAAGCAATGTTAAGCTTATTAGTGGGAAACCAGACATGAAGCAGAACCATCACTGCTCTCTAGCTTGGCTGGTGTCTGAGCAGTACAGCTGTGGCAAGAGTATTTTAGACGCTGTTACCGAATCTGATCCTACTGGTTAAGACAATCACGAAAAATTAAACACCTCAGAAATGCTATATTTTGTTTTGGGAGAGGAAAGAGGGGAAGAATTCTAAGATATAATATTGCACTTGATTATTTTGAATATTAGAGAGGATGAGAATTGAAAATGATCCTGTCTTCCATTTTCCTAGAGGTAGGAGATGCTGTAAGCATTTGAAAACCTTCACACTGGGAAAGTGTTTTCTTGATGGCAATATTTCAAATATCTGAATATCTCAAACTTCCCTTTTTTTTCTGTAGAAATGAGTACAATATTCTGAGAAAATTGGTATATATGCTACCTGCGTAATCTGTTAAGGTGCAGTCTCAAGCAGGAATCAAATTCTGAAACTAGAGGCACTCTGCACAGACAGTCTCCTGAGTTGATAAGGCTTAAGCTAGCTGGTTTTCCTGGCATCCCAATGTGGATTTGCTGGATCAAGATATCAGGTGAATGTGTGTATTATCATTCACTAAACCTTTGTCTCTCATATTCAATGGGAAAAAAATTAAGTTTGCAGAGCTGAAGTCTTTATTTCAGCCCAAACAGAGAAATTTCTCAATAAAGGTAAGAAATAACACTAATGATTTAACAAAACAGTTATTTATACTGATCTTTGGAATCTGTGCACATCCTCATCACTTTTCTTAGCAGTCAATTGCTCTATAAACAGGTAACAGTTCTCAATGAAGAGCTGTTAAACAGAGACTATATTGCAAATAACAACCAGCCAGGTTTTTGTCCTGTTCTCCATCAGTTTTGAAAACTTTGTATTCATTAGTAACTCAGTGACGTGAAGGAGGGATGCAGAGGAATTAGTTTGATTTGCTCCCTGTCCCCATTCCCCTGACAAGTTTCAAGATGACCTGCAGACAAGTTGATGGAAGCCAGATCCTTAAGGATAGTTACAAACTCTTCATGATCTGAAGCTTATAACTAAAAGAATGGCTCATTGATGCTATTTTAAAATATGGGTTGAAAGGGACCTTAAAGATCATCTAGTTCCACCATCCCTGCATGGGCAGGAACACCTCCCACTAAACCAGGTTGCTCCAAGCCCCGTCCAACCTGGTCTTGAACACTTCCAGGCAGGGGACAACCACTACTTCCCTGAGCAATGAGTATGAAAACCTTCCCTATTAAAAAACTGCTGAAAATGCAGTGTATAAAGTACCGAACAGTTTGCAATATCTGACTTCTTGGGTTCTTGTCATTAGCCTGATTTTTGAATTGTGACTTTACTGGAATTTTATCTATGTTAACAGATTTTTTGTATTTTCCTTTGTTTATTTCTCATGTCCAGCGAAATGCCTCAGCAGAGAAGGAGAATCTTCACGTGGCCTCAAGAAAGGAAGACAATCAGACCACCCAGGAGTGCGATTCTCAAGATGTAAGCTTAGCTCACCTAGATATCAGCTTAGCTCACCTAAAAATCAAGGTCTTATCTAGATTGTATGAAAACATAATTGTCCATGTGACTTACTTTTCCTAGTCAAGCTGGTACATATATTTGATAAGGCAGCTATATTCTGCATTAAAGTGCTGAGGAGCAAATGCTCTTTGCTGTCCATCTATGCAGGTACACTCTGGGTGTCTTTTAAAGGCTAGTTTATAGAACTTGTAGAGCTGTTGTGGGAAGAAGAGCAGTGGAAAAGATGGGATTTTATGTTTCACTATTTCAAGAATTGGCTTGTTCCTATTTGAAGAGATGCTGCACTACGGCGAGATGCAGAACCTTGTTTACAAATTTTTTCCACTAAAAATCAGGCACAGCTGTCACAGATGCTTCATTTGATAAAACCTCTGGGGAGATGTAGGAGGTGACAGTGTAACAGTCGAAAATGTGTAATCCTGTCCAGTGCTGGTCTAGGAAAGCTGCAATGTATTTTTTTTTTTTTATGATACATCTAACAGAAAACTAAATCAGCTGCTTTTACTGAGGTAAAACTCTCCTTCAACCAGCGTGGTGGGAGCTGTTAACAGGCATCCCAAATGCACTGCATTAGGGCTGCAATTATTAACAATACAAAAAAGCCAGGAAAAACCAAAAAGAAATTACAGAAATTACAGAAATTTCAAAAAGAAATTTCTTTTTGAAAGAGTGTAATTTCTGCTGGCTAATCCAAAAAGTGTAGCCCTAACTTGACTAATTTCCAGGTGAAATATAGAAGACAGCAGGAAAAAGCCTGTTATTGATCTCCCAATATAGCAGTCCCCCATGGAGGTAACTGGGCAGCTTGCTCTTAGCAATGTAAAGAAAAGTTTGGAAAACAGATAATTCAGTATCCAATGAATTGTAAAAAGTTGTATATATTCTCCACGTATTAAAATATGGTTCTAATTTTATTAATTAAAAGTGTTCCCCTGTACTGCAGCAGAAACATAGAGAAAATGTGTATCCAGAAAGAATATAATTTGTTGTTGCACCCTAAATGTCTAAAGTTAAAGGAAACCTTATTCCTTACAAATAAAAATTGAAGGAGGAGGAGAAAGAGTAAGATGTTCTGGAGTGAACTCCATTTAGATTGTGACTAGAGGTTGATTGCCACCTGAGAAAGTTATGGAAAGTTTGATGCAGTATGGATTACTTCAAGTAGAGGCTGAATTTTTTTTAGGCTGGATATTTGTGGAAAGATGTTCAAGCAACTTTTTTTTTCAGAAGTGAAGATATTAAAGCAGAGAGGAAAAGTTGTTAAAGCATCTCACAAACCAAGAGAGTACTTAATTCCTGTATCAATATCCTGTATTCAGTGAGGACACCCAGAAGATGCAGTTTTCCATTAAAGTGTCATTTAGTTCTTATTAGGGAGTGGTGGTGGCTTTTTCAGCTTCTAGCAACTAGTATTTTTAGCCATTTAGCCAGCATGTTATGCTGCTTGGTATGAAAAATTTGTCTGAGAAAGCAGAAGACAGATTCTGACTGGAGTTAGGCACTTTGAGGGAGCCAAACTATTTTTATTATTCAAGTTAAATTAAAATCTAAGCCTGTCCCCTGCCTTCATCTAGGCAACATTATAATTCAAAGAAAAATAAATTAGGCTATACATCTAAATTTGAGTAATAGGATTAAGTTTTACATCATTCAGTCTCTCAATTATTGTATTTTAAGATGAATTTTATATTCTATGGGACTCACAAGTCCTTTAAATTGTAAATCTTTAAGGTTTGTAAAGTCTGTATTTGACAAAACCTCCTAAGTGGAGGCAAAAGTAGTAAAATTAGAGCAAGTGTGCCATAGGGGTATTCAAATCATTGTGCCTTGCTAGATAAAACTCCTTATTGGAAAATTAGGTAGTTTTATCACTCTTATCTTGCTTTTAAACATGTCTCTAGAAATTAGTTTTCAGACTGAAAAACTGGTGTATTATGGAATATTCATAGTTGCATTCTGTTCACATCTAAAAAAAAAAATCAGTCTAGGATTCACACTAATGCACAAAAAGGTGTCTGTGAAATGTGATTGATTGTGCTGGGCTTGCAGTGTCTGTTGAAGGGATGCTTTTGAGAGCCAAGTTGCAAAAACTATGCTAGGACAGTCACCCCTCCAAGCAAGGAAGCTGTAAACAGTGTGGTATTTATCCTAATGAGAAACAAAGCCTCTAATTTAATTTAAAACAGTTGTTTAGCATGATTCAAAGAGAATTCTAGGAGTTAGTTCTTTGTGCAGATACCTGCAGAGCAATACCCAGCTGGGAGCTACTTTGAAGAGCAGCAATAAGGGTAGTGCAGCTACATGGCCTCTGGTGTGCAGGGCAAACTGCAGCAGTCCTGTCCTAGATGGAAAAGGGTAGATCTACCAGTATGACTCATATAGTACACAATATGCACAAGATTTGAGATAAATACTTGTTTTCAAATTGTGCCTGCCCTCCAAGTACTGGATTTTCTTGCTAGAGAGGCATTATATGGTTTGTTGTTGTTGTTTTTCTCAAGATAATTTTCTCCATTTCTGTGCTACCATCCTCACACTGACCCATAAGATTTATGAGAAATCTGTCTGCACTTGCAGGATTCCACACCTGAGTTTTTTTTCTGTGACTCCCTGAGAACCCATCATGGAAGAATAAAACATCCCAATTTGTCAAAATCCCCTTATTTAGCTTTAAAATCCAGAAAATCTTCAATTATGAAAACAGACAAGTTTTCTTGTGAACCCAAGGATTAATGTAAGACAGGCAGTCACTTTTTTAAAGAGAACTAAAGCATTGAAATACGTTTTTCACAACTGCTCCAACTATTATACAAGTCTAAGGATCTACCTTGACCACTTTTTTTTTCATGTGGGTTGCTCACAATCATTAGTAATTTTCCTGGTTGTTTTTTAAGTTTAAATGTTTTCTCTTTCTCTTACAAGCACTGTCCATCTGAACACAGGCTTCATGGGGCATAAAAACAGTGCAGATGATGCCATTGGGCTAGAAACCTCTTTTGACTTTTTAGTTTATTTTTATATCTTGTTTTAACCTATTGAGGTATATGAGACATGTTAGAGACAAGGAAGACTTCAAATTAGTTAGTTTTGAGAAATGAATGAAAAAAGCCTCTTTCTACAATTAACCCGCATGGCTTTAGAGACATCACCTTGAATCTTGAAAGAGCTGAAAGCAAATTAATTTCCTAAAGGGTCATACTACTTCAATAATGCAAAGCTGTAACTATCACTTTGAGAAAATTCCAGATTTGGGAATACATTAGAGTTTTTCTTGTGTTTTTATCATTACTTGGCTGTATGCGGGTAGTTTTTATCTAAAGATTTTACAGCTGCTGAACTCCCAGTGAAGGAAATACAAGATGGATGGCTCAGAAGATATGACAGGTTCTCATGCACCATTTGTTTAAGAAAAATAAATGAAGGTCGAGGCCAAGATAAAAGATCAGAAACTTAATGATTATGCTTAAAACTCCGTTGCTTAGAAACCTAATATTTCAGCAACACTTTCTCAGAACTTTGCAAAGATCCTCTGATTGTGTCTCTGATGAACAAAATATGATTTATATTTTGGAAGGATTACTGAAGTAAAGACTGAGTAGAGAGAAACATGCAATGTTTTAGTTGTTAAGGCAAAAAATGAAGGCAAACAGCTAGTTTCTGGTTTCATCTGCTATCTTTGAGTCTGTATAGCTAAGTGTCCCTCTCTCTGTCTCAGTAATCCTACTGCAATTTCTTCATGATTTTATCTATCTTAATAATTAATGTAGTTTACTTTGGAATGAATATAAAGATTTCTTTACATATGAGATACAGGCAGGCCAAATTATATTAGCAAAGGTTGAAATTAGTTATTGCCCATACCTTACCTGTCATGAAATTTGGCATCGGAACTTTACTAGCCAGAAAAGTAGGTAGGAGATCCTATAGTGCAACATCTTGATTATTTCAAATCATCTGAAATTTGTCAAAGACAAAAACAAACAAACAAAAAAAACCAAACAAAAAGATCACCACCTCTCATTTTCTTTTAAAGGTTTGCATTATTTAGATTATTATTAGTTTATTAGGGGATTCTTGTCAATAGTAATTTTATTTAGTCTTGTCCAGAGATGGTTTCCCAATGACTGGCTCCTGAAAGTCTGGGCAGAATCAGTTCTACAGAGCATTTTCTCTGTATCATTTCCCTTTTCCCACTTCCCAAAAGCTTTTTAATTCTTATGCGTGTTTAAAGCCACCTATTTGGTGGAGCTAAAGCCTCAAACAATTTATAAAGTGATTCTTTGTTCTCCTCATCTTAGATTTCTTGCTCTTTTTCCATGTAGAGTCTTCTCTGATAAATAAAAGTGATAGTGCTTTTATTTACTGCTTTAATTTCCTGCAGTAAACAAACACTGAATGTTCATTTATCATTCAGTGACAAAGGACACTGAGTATTGGAGCAAAACTTGTACATGTTTCTAAGCAACCACAGCATTTTGCTTCATTTTTCTCTATCAGTTTGAGTTGCAGAGCTTTGATCACATTGTACTCTTCTGTTGCTTTCCCAAGGGAGCAATGAGAGAAAAAAGGAAGTCATCATTGTAACAAAATTTCAACCTGATAAAATTCTTAAAGTGAATTCTGTTCCCTACATGAGGACTATGAAGGTCATAAGAAATTACATCATTGTAGTTTAACCCTCCACTGAGTACACTATGCTCTAAAATAGAAGAAGGTTATGAAAAGCTGCAGAAGTGTCTTATGAAAATGTACCTGAACACTTCACAGGCATCTCACTCCGTATCTTTCTTCTAGCTGAAAGGATATTAAAAGGAGATTATTACAGTTCTGTAATAAATTCATGAGGAAATCTGATAAAACGTATCCTTGAATAAACCGTGAATCTAACTTGGCTAGTGAAGATTAGGATACCTAGTTTGACAGGTGACCTAACCATGCCATCCTTTTCTCCCATACCTGATTCGGTTTCTTCAGAGTTAGCTCAGTACTTTCTCTTCCATCACACTCTGTAAACATCTTCCATGTTTGCTTTAGAATCATAGAATGGTAGGAGTTGGAATGGTTGGAAGGGACCTCTAAAGATCTAGTCCAACCCCTCTGCTAAAGCAGGTTCACCTAGAGCAGATTGCACAGGACTGCATCCAGGTGGGTTTTTAATATCTCCAGAGAAGGAGACTCCACAACCTCTCTGGGCAGCCTGCTCCAGTGCTCTGTAACCCTCAAAGTAAAGAAGTTTTTCCTCATGTTCAGATAGAACTTCCTGTGCTACAGCCCATCTTGTACTGTCACTGAGCACCACTGAAAAGAGTCGGTCCCCACCTTCTTGTCACCCACCATGTTGACCTTTATTAAGATATTTCTTAGATTTTGGTGCCCACTGAAGCCAAAAGGAGGTCTGTAGTGATCGGAAGGAATGCTGAAGCTGCAATGTTTGGTCTGCTAAATCTGTGTGCTACCCTTTGACAGCAGCAGAGTGATTTTCTAACTGTAAAATCTGAATATAATATCACTGATTGAAACTTCTTGATTTCCTGTCCACTTGTGATGTGTTGGGTGATCATTTGAGCAATAAAGCCAGTCCCTGGCTCTGCTGTATAATTCACTAGGTGAACTGAATGTCATAATTTCTGAAATATTACCTACTTTACTGATCAAGCTACATATTTGGTAACCAAAATTTCAAACAGAGATACTTCATTAGTCAAACTGCCCCTGACACCAATAAAAGCAGCCCAGTATTTCAAGACACGTGCCCCACCTCAATTTTCCTATCTTGTTAAAGTTCTAACTTAACTGTTCTCAGTTTTTTTTCCTCTTCTATATACAAAGTGTATTGCTTAAGAAAAGACGTACTTGTTTGAAAATTGTATTTTATAAACACAAATAGGTCATTAATGTGTTTGTAAAGTTTGATAGAAGAAGTAAAAGGGATTTGGCATCACTAAATCTGGTCTAACTATTTCTCTACCGTGTAGAAGAAAATCAGAATAAGACTTCTGTTGTTCTTAGTCATAACAATTCTAACTGTTGGCCAAGAAAAAATGTTAGGAGACATTAAGAAAAAACTGTGCCATTGAAGAGTTAATAACAGTGCAAACAGTGACAAGGCATGGCCAACTATTAAACACACTTGAATAGGTTTCCAGAATTTCTTTTTCCTGGTGTGTTTTCCTTGGGATAGCTTTAGTTTTCACTACTTGGAGTTCTTAGTGTGTGTTAGAGCTTTTAAAGTTGAGTGTTCAAGTGTTAGATCTTTCATGATATTTTGTGATAAAAATACAGCATATGCAATTTATTAAATTGGATGTTTTTCATTAAAATATGCTCATAATTACAAAATACTGGAAATACCAGTAAGAACAACTTACTGGCAAAGTAAAGAATGCTTCCAGACAAAATATAGAGATTATTCTGTAAAATCCATTAATTCATTGATGAAATTCTGGGATCTGTCACTAATGGCAAGATAAACACATTCAATTATTCTAATTTTCATTAAACTATGGAAATATTAAGGAAGAGAAAGAAATGAGAGGAGGCAGGAGCTTTGGAGAAATCCATCTTTCTGTCTCTTTTCACTGCTCTGAGCCATAAAACTACTTCAAGGACTAGACATAATTTACTTAATAACTGTGTACTTGGATAAATGCTGGCTGTGATTATGAATACTGAAGATTTGCTTCTCTAATCTAGAAAAAGGGGGTTGCTTGTAATGAACCTAGGACAAAATGTACTTGATTCAAAAGTCTTTAGGAACTGAAGAAAATATCTATAGCAAAATCCCTCTCCATCTCTGACCAGCCTATAAATGTGACAGCTGCAGTTAAAGCTTTGATAAATTTTAAGCTTAGCTGGGTAAGGAAAACAATGAAATGATCCAAGTGTTCCTTCCAAACTGGTGAGGTAAGCATTGTTTGTGGACAGTAAATAGAACAAATACTAATTGGATCTCCAAAATATCAGTATAAGAAGATATTGGAGAGCTGAGAATTTAATCTAATCATGCATTTAACTTGCCTTGTGTTTTAAATGCCTGCTAGCCACAGAGGGCTTTTGTGAAATATTTGGAATTACAGTAGTATATTGGTATAGGGAACATGGAGTTTGTGTTCTGAATGGGACCAGGAGTTATTCTACCATCCTCACTCCCTTTGAAACTGCTACCCCCAGGTTCCTTCAAGGAATGCAGAAGAAAGCACCAAATGTATTTAAGGATAAACTGCACGTTTTGTTCTAAATGCCATTGATAGGAAATAGACTTTGGTAATGAAGTTAGAATTTGAGAATATTGTTAGCACTTCAGCTGTCAGTTTCATAAATGCAAGAGTGCCCTGAATTTTATCTTGTATAAAAAGTAATACAGCTTTCACCAAGCTAACAATAATTAGCCCTTTATAAAGATCTCGCAAAATTTTAGTCTCCCAGTGTTTTTCAGCCAGACCAGAGCATGTGTGTTGCATTATCTTCTTCTTACTTCATAGCTTCCCAGGTACTTAGTCTCATCCTCCTCTGCCTTTTGATCTGCATTCTTTATCCACCTGTCACTTCAGGCACAAACAAGAAAATAACCAACATTATTATGCTGTAGTATTAGGTTGTCCCTAAAGCCACACACTACCCTTATGGATCCCTGGAAAGATGTTACTTAAAGGACAAAGGGCAAGCATCTGGATACAGTGCCTTCATTTCCCCCCTGGGTGTTAGAAATTCTTCTTTCTCTTTTTTTGTTTTTAATTTCCTTTTGGTATGTAGCTTAAGAGCCTGGCTGAATGTCTCTGGAAACACTAAGAAGGGGGATAGTCAAGAAACGATTTTGCATTTAATCCAAACTCTAATTCATCACACTGAGGTTGAGATATGAGATTGCATTGCCTGCGAGTTACCTGGGGCATGTTCAGAGTCTTCAGATGGTGACAGGACAGTAGTGCCTGTTCCCTGCCCTCCCATTAAGCCAGCACAGATGTAAAACTTACCTATGACCAAGAGTTTACCTGCAGACAAAACACTTTCATCCTCAGTGTGATGTTCCCACTCCTCTCCATACAGCTTTCTGCACAACAGCAGAGTGGGGAAACAATCCCTATTGTGAAATGTCCTTTTACACTTGGTAGGAAAACCAGAGCATCCTTGAAGTATTGCTGACAAGATTTTAAATTACAGCCTGCTTTGTTATGGTAATGCAGGAAGGGTCCATGGAGTTGCATTAAACTAACAAGACTGACTTGAGACCTTTATTTTCTGGGACTTATTGCCTTTTATTTTATTTATTTATTTGCCTTCTGAATGTTGCTTCTGCTTGAATGCTTTTAAAGCTTTTCTTATAGTCTTAGCATTTTATTAGCTTTTCTAGTAATAATCATGCTAAAGAACACTTATTCTTTGGAAGGGCAGCAATTTATTGCCTCTGAGAGAAACGGGAAAAGCTGTTTTGCCCAGATGTCTGTGTACAAGTGTTTGTTGAGGGGGGTATTATTTTGTACCAGGCCCCCTCCTCCTTGGTGGTGCAAGGAATCATCTGGTGGAGGGGTAAGGGTGGGCTCTGCTCTACTGTGTGGGGTTAGAGGGTTTGTGTTTGTGTGTGAGCTGGAGATGTGTCCTGCATAGAGCATTTCAGAGTCTGCATCTTCCCCTTCCTCTCCCCTTCCTCACCCTCTGGTCTTCAAGCAGGGCAGCAGGAACACTTGCTTTTGGGGGAGAAACTCACAGGTACAAGTTCACCCTTGCATCCCTCACATGCTGAAATCTCAATTCAAAGTTTGGCAAAATCCCAGTAACTCTTCAAGCAGGCACTTCTAAAATCTCAGCTTCATAAAGCAGAAAAAACATACTGACAACATTTCAACCCCTTTATTTTCCAAAAGCAATTATTTTTGCTTTTTGCTGGTTTCCACCATGTCAAGCTATCATTCTGCATCTTGGCAATTAGTGAACCTCTCACAGGAGTGAATCTGACAGAAGGAGAGACTTGCACAGAAGACTAAACAAAACAATCTTTCCCCCACTTAGCACTGAGGAAACAAGAAAAAAAAAAATTAAAAAAGGAAAAGAAGTTTAATATTTGAGTTGGTTTTTTTGTCCGTCTGTCACCTGTAGCAGTGAAAGGTATTGTAGTGCCTTGATTGTATGTTTTCCCATTTGCCTGAGGTGGTCTTTAGCTAAGAGAAAGTGCAAAGTATGTTTATGTATTTATTTATACATATATATATATTTACACATCTCTGTATGTATATATATAAAGACATAAATATACACAGAGGTGTATATATTTATGTGTGAGGGTGTTTGTGTATGAGATTCAGTTGAGGTTGTGTTGAGTTCACAGTTCCAGCAGGAGCTGCTGTTCTACCCACATGTCTCAGCTTTAGGAGCTGAACTGACCTAAAGGTGGGAACCAGTGGCCATACCCAACTCATCCACAGGGACTGGTGACAATTCTGGCTGCTGAACCCCAGCTGGCTGATGGCACATTGCAAATCATCCCTGTTGCTCAAGCTGTGATTTATTTGTTAATGATACACAAGGTTTCACTGTGACAGGGAATCAATAACGAATGCTTTATGCTTTAACAACATAAAGACATAGGAGCAGTTTTGTTTAGAAAAATGTCCCATTCTACTATCTTTCTCCAGCAGTGATCCATATGGTGTGGTTCTGAAAAGGAAAGTGACTGTGAGTGAACAAATATGAAATGCCACAGACATAAATCTTCACTTTTGTTTTCCTACTAAAATGGCCTTTGTTATCTGGTCTGTGAAAAGAGTCTGAAGGATTAGTCATTTAGAAAGCATTGTTTTATCATTAGCTACTGTTTTCTCTAAGGCAACCTTGTCTGTATTTTTCTCCTTTTGTGTATGTCCTAAATAATTAACCTAGATTTTTATTCATTTAAATTACTTTTTTTTTATTCTTATGTCCTATTTATTGTCTTGGTGAAACAGGTTACCTGAAATTTCTCGTTATATCCAGTTAGAGTAAATTATGAATTTTTAAACAACCTTATATTTCATTAGTATTTTCTCTGTCCTCCTCATTACACAACCTGAAATGCTGCTCCTTTTTTAAACTGTAACATCTTTTCTCAAGCTGCTCACCTAACAGTCTCTGAAACCTTCACATTTTTCCTGACTGAGCCGAAAACATTTTTTTAGTCTTGTTCACTAATAAATAGGTTAATTACAAGTTCTGTCTGCACCACACTTCAAAGCTTTTGAAATTGTATGTGTTTATTAAAAATGCCTACTTTTTGTCATCTATCTGCAACATGAACCATAAAAGGAGTAAGGGCTTTATTAATAGGTTATTTTTCCTATCAGTACTGCCCTGATTATTCCATACAAGAAATATTAATCCAGCTTTCCTTAGCTATTGGGTGTTGTGGGAAAAATTTGGAGTCCCCACCATCAATCATTCCAATTGCACCATCTCAGAGGCTCACTTCAGGGACTAAAACCCCCCTGAAATACAGTAAAATCCTTGCCAGTACCACGGTCTCTCTAGAAGCTTTCAGGAGGGAGGCAGCCCTCTCCTCTCCAAGTAGTTTTCTTAATAACACGTTTCATTTTCCTTTTCACACCTGTTTCATAGATCAACATTGTTACTGGCAAGGGACTGTCAGAATTTCTCAAGTGCAAAAACTTAATGAATTTTCTTCTCCCTTGTTGGTCTCTTTCTTTTTAATTAATTCCAATCTAATGTCATTTCTACTGAAAGGGTATTTATAAAAATTGCTTGATATTTAATTTACGTGTTGGGGTGTTTATCTTCAGTGTACTCTGCTGAATGAGGTAATTTTTGCTGTGTCATGATTTAAGTTACCACAGGATGAGTTCAGGTTTGCTTTGTGCTGTCTTAAGAGTCTCTCCAAAACATGTCTCAAAACTTTCCAGTTAGAAGTTTCTTTCCTTTTTATTAATGATTCCTTTGCTCTCTTACACACAAATACCTTATTCTATCCTAGACTGATGTTACCAATCATAATATAAAAAGGAAAAAAGAAAAGTTGTAGAAGTCCCAGCAAACCTTGTAGTGATATTATTGGGAGTTTCCTGTGGAAGACACGTGCTCATATTTCTGAGGGCAAAGCTCATGTCCTTGAACTAATGATTTTTTCACTTTTTTATCACAAATATGCTGGGCTATGTCTGCTGTGTAAAAAATATTGTATCTAGGCTTGATTTACCTTTAGAAAGCTTCAAGGGCTTTTGCTAAACAGGAAACATTTCAGAGGAAGAGTGATGTTAAAATTTAAAATAAAAAAACCACTGTTATGTTGAAGTCTTGATAGCTTACACCATTAAAAACCTAATTTATTTTTATAGCAAAACAAACAGAAAAATTTCAATGTGAACAGATTTTAAAGTAATGATCAACAATTATCAATATTTTACTGTATTGCACTTTTCACTTTCTTAATCTATGGCATCATCATTAATCCCTCTCCTGAAAGGACATTAATTACAGCAGAAACTTCAGTGTTGGCTATTTCTCTGCTAAAGACCCATACACGAGGTCTCTTTGGTTCAAAAATCTACTGTGTAATTAATTTTATTTATGCTTTTAAACACCATTTTCCTCATATGAAAAAGCACATAGGTAAAGAAAATGTTATTGCTGGAATAAAATGACAGCAATGAATCTTAACAAGGTTTTCCATACCTTGAGAGTCATCTGACTTTCCCATAGAGGGAATTGTTAGACAGATCCCCACTCAGGGATTATTGTACATAAGACTTTTAGCAGTTTAGACCAGGGAATAGTAATAGTGAAGTCCTACCTGTAATGTTAGTTTTCAGCTGTTTGTGTTACTATTTCCTCACCCATAACAATTATAATTACTTATCCATTCCATGGGACCCCTGTAGGAATTAACTTCACTATTTGTGATGAGAAAAATAATTTTATGATATTTGTGATGAAAAAAAGCTAGATAAGTGTTGTTAACTTTACAGCCAACAGTGGATTATTATAGGGATGATGGGAGTGTAGGATTCGCTGAACTATCATAACTTTGTTTTGTTTGATTTGTTCAACTGGGCTAAAAACAACCCCAAAAAACAAAACACTGTGATTTTTTTAATTTACTTTTTTTACTGAGACCATAAATATTTTAGGAAAAAAAAAAGCAAAGTTATCTCTGACATTTGTATTGACAGGTTGGCAAGACGTGTTTGGGGAATCGCAATAATTCAACATCTCGTTTGAAGACAGCAGAAGCAGAGACAAGCTTTCAGGTATTTTGTTTCTGAGTAATTCTTGGGCTTTTATTAGAAGGTCTTGTGAAGCATGCAATTATTTGAAGTCTATTTATGCATTCTACACCAAAGCTTTTGAAATAGAACTGCTTACTCAGTTCAGACTTCAACTGTAGCTGATTGCAATTTGTCTGTTCAAAATGATTCCTGGTTAGTAACAATTTGCAAAACTACTTAATACTTGAAGGACTGGAATCTCCTAGTAGGCAAATGACTTAATTTAATAATGTGATGACCACAGCTCTGGGAACAGGAGGAGGGAGACATTTCCAAAATAATTCTGTATCTGCAATTCTGTGAAGCTGTGTGCAGCACTTTTACCAACAGAAAAGTCTTAAGCATGTTGTACATCTGAGCTCTTAGGTAGATCAAGAGAAAAGGTAAAAACCACCATGATTTTAAAGCAGCATCAGACTCTTATGGTTTGGCATTGCCAAAGGCTGTTAAATATTCTTCCTTTAGCAGAGCTCAAACTCCTTCTCTAGACACAGTTGTTGAATATCATATTCTGTTAAAGTAGTTTAAGGTTGGTGTATCAGTTTCTTTATTGCCAAGGATTTTTAATGTATTATATATAATATATGTGTATATCACTTATGCAGTACTTACACTGATGCTATTTTCACCTTCAACAGAAGTTGCACAGCCCTCCGTGGACTAAACCCGAAGATAAAAAATCACCTGAAAGGAATGAGAAAAAAATTGAAGAGTCTGTTAGTACAAAAGAAAAAAACCTCTGAGCACTACTAACCTAGATTCAAAATGTCCATCACTCGCTTCCATCTTCATATTCTTTTTAGTCCAGAGGCATGAAATGTACCAGGTTTCTAAAGCATGCATTTTTCACTGTTTTATGAATGTTTGTAAATTAGTCTAGAATAGACCAATTAGGACCTTTCAGCAATAATCCAAAATGGTTGTTCAAAGAAATGCTTGGTAATACAGTCTGGTTTTTGAACTCTTGTTCTACATGCTCAGTAACTGCATACTATAAATTAGTTCCTTTGTAAACAACAACCATTCTCCAGTATTTTCTCAGTCTCTTCAATTTCATGTACCTTTATGGCAAGTTGGGTTTTAAATCAAGTGAACAATTAAGGGGCAGTTAATGTGGGGAAAAAAAAATATTGGTGTAAACTTAATTGAAGTACAACACCACTCATGAGAGTAACTGTAAAAAGGGAACAGTGGGGGCCATGAATACTTACCTTTCAGTAATACCATTTCAAATCTGCTTACTCAAACAATAAAAGATGTTTGGTTGGTTTTTTTTTTTCTAACTGCTGTGACGACTAGTCCATTTTTGAGCACTGAAGTGTTAACAGAAATTCAAAGTTAAAGAGATGGAGATAGAGTCATGGTTTCTAGGATTCAAGCAAAATTTTTTGCAGGTGGAACTGAGTTAAAATTTTATAGCTTGGGTACCAGTTATGGGAAGTCAGTTCCATCCCTTGTATTTGTGCAGATGTCAACAGGATAAATGCACTTCAAATAGTAAAACCCCTTGTTGTCCACTACAAGTAGACCTTGGTCACTGCAGCAGAGGAGTATTTTGGTTGGGGTAAGCTCTGTGACTCCTGGAGTTCTTCCAGTTTTACATGGGTCACATATGACAAGAAAACAGAAAGGAAGGGAAGAAAAGGAAGAGAGAAGGCTTTTGCTTGTTTGTGTGCCTGTCATTATTGGTCTAATTTAGGAATTCATATGTCTCGTCAAGATGCAAATCTTTCAAGAACTAGCACCTTAGGAACAGTTCATTGCCAGATCCAGTGTTTTTATGCTTTCCCCTCGCATTAAGTGTTTAAGCTGTTGTAACTTGTAAGCTCCCACTTACTGCACACAGCAGCACAACTTTTACTAGCTTGAAAGTAGTTTACTTATATTGGTTGCCTTTCCTTGCTTTTGAATCAGTTTAAAAAGAAAATAGACACATTTTTTTGAATCATTTACTGGTGCTCTCCTGCAGTTTTAGCTTGGAAGTTTTTATCTGTCCTTCAACAGTCTCATCCAGTAGCTGTCTCTTCCTTGCTGGTGTGAATAATATTTCACCCTGATGTTTTGTATATGTTCCTCTACTCAAAGGCAGATGTTGCAGAATGAAAGGTATTTCTGCTTGGAAAAATTACAATCATTTTTAAAAGGAAAGAATCTCATGAGATGACCAAATGATGGCAAAGTTCTGCTCAGCAAAGCTGCACTACTATCAAAGAAAAATATCCACATTAAGTGTCAAAAGAAGTGAAATCCTAGCTACTGAAATAATCAGAAAATAGATGCGGCTTTTCATAGCTGATCCTAAAATCAATCATAATGAAATCACACGTACCAAATACAATATGAATTGTTTTACAGGCAAATGTGGGCCCCATAGCAGACATCTGCTGCATTTCAGCTACAGCCACAACCAATCTGGCTGAGGACAGTCTGCTGTATTTCAGATTTTGCAGTGAGATGGAGACTTGTGAGCCTGTCGTATCTAATTTCCAGTAAAGTCAAAACCAACATTTCTTTGCATATGACATATCTTAATTTAAATACCCGAGGTATCAGCTAAAAAGGTCACTGCAACTGTTCCAGTCATCCATCTAGAAAGGAAATGGATCTTAAAGTACGTGTCCCAGAGGAAGGAGGTAAGCTGTTCCACTTGGCCTCCTTTCTAAAGTCTTCAGCAGTGCTGCCAGCCTATCTGCTCTTGTTACAGCTGCTTGTTACTGCTGTGTCAGGGAATGGCTTCAGGATGGTGCCCACAACATTAAAAACATGTACCTTATAAATTGGCACCAATAGAGTTTGGTGGGTTTTTGTAAACATACCTGAAACCAGTGAATGGTTGAGCAGCCCTTTGCTTCCTGGGAATGTGCATCATTTAAGTGGTATTTAACTAACAGATAATTAATGTAATAAACCAGCTTACCATCAGAAAACCAAGAAGTATCAGGGTGAATAGAGTGTTCTGAGGTTATTTTTGTTTCGTTTCCCAAAGGTTTATTGTTAAGAGTTTTCCTCTAGCCCTGGGATGGTGAGCTGGGGTATATTTGCATGTGTATGTTTTCACTTTTGTGTATCCCTTTCCCTAAGCAATGGTGAAGATCAGATGAGACGGAACTGCATAAAGCCATGTTGGTGTGGAGAATTAATCCTGTTCTGTTTAAAGTTGTGGAAATCGGTTATGTCTGGTCTGAGGATTACTTGACTACCTTCGGATGGGACACTGATTCCCATCTGTTTTCAGTGTGCTTGTTTTGCTTCTTGAAGATGATGACTGGGGAATCCCTGTTTTATACCTAGTATTTTTAGAATAAACCAAATAATTATACAGAATTAAGAAAAAGAATGATGTCTACATTAATCTTTTATCTATATATGGTATAGGTATATCTGATATATTTTGTGAAGTGATTGTCCCCCTGTACTCAGCACTGGTCAGAGGCCTCACCTCAAGTACTGTGTTCAGTTTTGGGCCCATTGCTACAAGATGGACATTGAGGTGCTGGAGCAAATCCAGAGAAGGACAATAAAGCTGGTGAAGGGTCTGAAGCACAAGTCTTGTGAGGAGAGGCAGAGGGAGCTGGGGTTGATTAGTCCTGAAACAAAGAAAGTTCACCCAGCAGTCTTAAGTACTGTTCAGTCAGTATCTTTATTCACGGCGCTGGATGCACAGGGGATGGCTCCTCCAGAAATGTGTGTGCATTACAGGGTGAGGTGAGAGAGATATATACAGCTGATACTTAGGTATGTGTCATATTTCTAAGAACCAATTTACATATTCATTAATTTCCCCAGAAATCGGGTGTGTGTTAAGTCCATTAGGGTCTCCTGGGGGTCGTTTACTTTATCCTTGAGTCTTCCTCACAGGAACCTTTGGCCAAGTTGTGTCTCTTTTCCTGTTTATCTCTGTTGACTCTGCCTAGAACTGGTTACAGCCTCACCCCTAATCTCAGTTGAATGGCTTCTTTCTTCTTCAAGGACCCTTGTATTTCTTCCCTAAAACCACAGATAAGCTCACAAAAAGGGCTTTTACAACTCATTAGCAGTAGGCCCAGATGAGAGATTTACACCCTACAAGCAGTTAACTATTTCAAGCCAGAGTTTGGTTAATGCTCTGTTTCAGTCTGGAGAACAGGAAGCTGAGGGACCTTCTCTCTCTCTACAACTACCAGAAAGGAAGTTGGAGAGAGGTGGGGGATTGACCTCTTCTTCAAATAACAAGTGACAGAACAAGAGGAAATTACCTCAAATAGTGCCAGGGGAGGTTTAGATTGGATATTACAAGAAAATTCTTCACTGAAAGGGTTATCAAATGCAACAAAGAAAACTCTCTCACAGTGATGCTTCCAAGCATTAACATTGCTTGTCACTGGCAGAGGTGTGTATATTTTCCACAGTGGATCAATAACCATTCTTTCATCCCAGCCATGAGGGTGAGTGGTTTTACAATCCAGTGCTAGGATGAAGCTAAACAGACCTTGCTGTTTCCTCAGATTTGTAGTTACTGAACATTATAAAAAACATAGTGATAAAGGAGCTTTCATTTATACCCTGTAAGCCACAGTTGTACTTCCTTGGTCTCTCAAGAATGCTCTAAAACTCCTTTATGATCAGATTCAGAGGTATCAGTGTCCCCAAGTTTGTTTCCATGGAGGTTTCATCATACCACAGGGCAGCTCAATCTCAATGTTTTGTAATGCCATGCAGTTGCCTGGCAACCAGGTCATAGACCATATCCTTCTCTTTGCAAATAAGGTTACACATAAAGAGACAAAACACTCTTCTGTTAGATATTCCAAAGTTTAGCAGTTAAAAGCTGATTCATTTCCAGCTTAAGAGGAAGCCAAATGTATTATATTTAGTAAGAAAATGAGATGAATTTCAGATATTTTCAAACTTTAAACTTTCCTTTCAAATTTACTTTTGTGACTAGACTTCTCTGGAATAATCCCTCTATCCATCTTTGTCTGTGACCATATATGTATGTATATAATTTTACATGTAAATCTACACATATGAGTTTGTATATAAATTAAAAATTCTGGAGTGTAGTTTCATCCATGGTCTGATATTACTTTCCATTACAGATTTTTTTAAATAAGTGATATTCACTTTAACAAAATGACAAAGATCAAGGCAAGGCTTTTATAGAAAAACAGAAGACTAAATTCCTCTGATTTTTTTTTTGTTGTTGTTGAAAAGCCATAGAAATGTTCAAGTCTATTTGTGCTTTAAATGGGTCATTTTCTGCAGTAGAACATGGAAGCTCATTTTGCTAGAGTAAACATACGTGTTTTATTAGGATTGATTTCTGTTTTAATCATTAGGATGTCTTGGTGCTTCCCTGCTTAAGTATGAAGATAGTGAAATCCAGTCTGTTGTTGACCTTTCATATGAGATTTTATATACAATGTTTTTCATTCAGTTATACAATAATCTCTGAGGTTTCTCGGTTCTTTTCAGTAATAATGGGCTATGAAAAGACAACAGTTACAATGCGAGTTGAGTTCAGAGGCATAAAGTGAGCAGGAGGAGATTTTTTTTAAACAAGAACTTCTTTGATTATGAGCAGAGGATGCTCTCACAGAGTCTTAGAACATGAAATTTAAGATACAATAAATTCCATGTCACTGTTTGACATTGTGCCTTTGGGAAGCTGTTTCACTCACTTCTGTAAGTACTTCAGTACAAATGATGTAAAGCGTTCTATAATGTGAATACAGCAATAAGGGATAAGCTAGCTTCATTTTTTAAGTCAGATCCTCAGATTTAAGTGTGTTACAGGAGCATATGAAACGGTGGCACTATCTCTTTGCTTGTAAAAAAAAAAATATCAAATTTGATCTCTTAAAGAGAAGCTCCAGAAATGGGTGGCTTTCTGGAATAATCTAAAAACAGTTAATAAATAGAAATGCCTATTTTATTTGTCTGTTCTATGCTATGCATTTTCAGCAATTTTTTTAATATATGTTGACAAGGGGTCTGTAAGAAAAAGTTCCATTTTGGCTACACTTAAAGAACACCAAAAAAAGGAAAATCATTTCATGATGAAAACAGACAGCAAAGACTTGCGTTTGCAATCCTACTTGGTAGCTGCCCTTTAATTTAACTTTCCATGTTTCTTTTGAAAGTTGAATAAGCAATCTACTGCAGCTGGCACAATTGTGATTAAATACATATTAAAAATGCACTGCTATTCTAGAATTATTGGTTTATTCAAATGAATAGTAAAAGAAGAAAAACCAAACCCATAATTACTAGTCGTCCCCAGAGACCACTAACTTCTTCATCCAAAGTATTCTTAAAGTTACTGTGAATGAAGACTATATAAATTAAAGATCTATAAACTGAACTTGATTTTACTGTAATATTTTAGAACATAACTTTTTTGCCTTAATTCAAGCCATAAAATGACTCACACCTAAAGGAATTCATGTATGTGAATTACCAGACCAATGGAACTTTCCTGAGTCAATTGTGTTCTCTAACTGAAAATATTTCTTCCTTAAATTTCTTTGAATTATTTTCAAGTACAATAGCATTAGATTTACTTCAGTGCTTTTACCTTGATTTGCACAGTGAAACCAGTGTCCCAAAGTTCTCTACACGCTGGTTCTGGAAAGATAATGAGAATTTAATTTTTCCACAGCACTTTTAACCTTGTACTCCAATGATGATGTAGTGATCTCTTTGTACTTTATCATGATTAATCATTCAATTTTATAGATTCACAAACTGTAATTAATGCTGATTGCAAGAGATTAGAATTATGTATTAGTACCTAGTGCACAAGCTATGTTGAATGAAGTGAAATTAAACAAAAGCAAGTGTTCATTTGAAATAATTGTCAGAAACGTTGAGTGGGGTGTGGGAGAAGGCTTCTGGTTCAGTATGGATATGGGACACTTCACAG